>NC_086097.1:70563838-71189776 GCF_963921235.1 Mobula hypostoma
TCCTTTCATATCTACCCAGGGTCAATAATGATAGCGTACATAAAGCTGACAAATAAATGAGGTTCAACATTAAGTGTGGCTGTGCTCGTTGCTGCAACCAATGATCACAAAGCACACTTGTAAAATGCTAGGAAACAACAGTTACCATAGCAACTGTCACTTTTTTTTAGGTTATTCAAGCCTCAATATAACGTCTGATAAGATATTTAGGATGATCGAAAATTTTGGAGAGCAGGGATCACATATCAGTGACATTACAAATTATTGAAAAATAGGTATTCTAGTCACCTTTGCTAAAATACAAATTGGATCTCAGGCAGGCTGGTGCTTGAGAATGAAGGAGGCACCGTTACACATGTGGAATGCTAATGAGCTAGTTCTTAAAGCTGCTGTCGAAGCTTGTATCTCTAGGGATGTCACTGCCATATACAGACTGTAAAACTAAATATCTAAATATATTCACACTGCAAATATTTTGTAATCAGTAAATCGCACTAATGTGCTTCTAATGTCTACAATTTCACTCCACTCTCCAAATCACATTGATGAGTATGCAGGAACTCTAAATTATTCACAATCTCTTTCTATACAATATTTAAAGTTGTTTAGCTAACAATACTTACACCAATAGTTATTAGATTGATATTTTGTTCCATATGTTCATTATAAACACATTATTTCAAATTATACAGCTCTACCATACTCTGCCAAATCATTTTCAGCTTGAAATAACATAGACTAAAATGATAAGGAAGTTTCAACCAAACTGACAAATACTGCTCAGTGTGAAATGAAACCCTTTCACATGCTGTTACAGTAAAAAGTTGGAGAAAAACATATCGGGACATGTAGAGTAAGTTCTCTGTCAAATGCTGAAAGTAGTTCATATTTTCTTTATTCTGCATATCTTGGCATTACAGGCACGAAACTCTATAAGACCATAAGGCTTAACAGCAGAATTAGGCTATTCAGCCCAGCAAGTTTGCTCTGCCATTCAATAATGGCTGATTTATTTTCCCTCTTAACACCTTTCTCCTGCAAGGAATAGAGTTTTGGTGAATTAACTACAAACACAAGAATATGCACAAGAAAATTGGAGCAGGGATGGGACACCTGGCCCCTTAAGTCAGTCTGTCATTCAACATAATTGGGGTTCAATTCTTCCATTTCCTGATTTTTCAAAAATGTATCCATCTCCTCTTTAAATACGTCCAATGATCCAGCCTCTGCAACTCTTTGTAGTGGGGCGTAGAGGGTGGAGAATTCCAGATATTTACCACCTTCTGCAAGAAGAATTTCTTATGCACCTCATTGTCGGATGAGGACGTGGAAGGAGGAGGAAGATGGCATAATGGTACAGCTAGTGGAGCCACTGCCTCACAGTGCCAAACATCCAGGTTAAATCCTGACCTCCAGAGCTGTCTGTGTGGACTTTGCTCATTCTCCCTGCGAGCACATGTGTTACTCTGGGTATTCCATAATTCTCATCACGTGGTTTGATCGGATAATTGAGTGGCTCCTTTTGTGCTGGGTCAGTGGTAGAGTCTGGGGAAAGCTGCCAGTTAAGTAGGAGAATAAATTATGGGATCAATGTAGGATTGGTATAAATGGGCACTTGGAGGGCTGATGGCCTGTTTCTGTGCTGTATCATTTCATGATTCTACATCTTTACAATGAGGATGAGAATGAAAGGGAGGAGAAGGAGGAAGAGAAGAGGAACTATGAGGAGGTGAAATACGACGATGTCCACTGCCTTCTAGTGATTAGTGCAAATTGTCGCATGTATGAAGGTACCTGGGAGAGTGGATGAGAACATGGGGAGAATAAAAATGTAGAGATAGTGTAAGTGGACTGTTGATGAGTGGCATGAACTTGATGGGCAGAAGGGCTTGCTTCTATACTATACCTGTCCAAGACCCTAGGACAAGGAAAAGGAGGAGAACAAAGAGAGTGAGTAGAGGAGCAGGGGGTAAGGAGGAGAGGCTGTTCCAGAGATGTTTTTCATTTGAATCTTTTTTTCACTTCACTTTTCCCAGCTTCTTGCTACCTAGAAAATGCACAGCTTTAGCTTTGTAGGGTTAAAAGTGGATTCCCTCACATTGAACTCCACCCATCCCAGTTTTGACTACTTCTTCCATTCTTGGCCCTTGACAACTCTTTCCTCCCATTGGCATGACTTGTAAAGCTATGGAGTACCATTAGAAAGCCTGGGTGAATGGTTCAGTGTTTGAGCTGATAGTTATTCCTCAACTATCACATAAAATTCAGATAAGATAACCCATTTCTGAGGTTCTTAGAGATGTCTGGAGGACATATGAGTCATGTCCAGTCAATCACATCTTTTATTTACTCTATTGTCTTTCACTTCTTACTAATGTGTGCTTGTATTGTTATGGTGACCATGTAAGTAACATCCATTGACTCCATTACGGTTAATTAGTGTCCCAAGAGTTTTAATTGGTCCTGAGAGAATTGTCTACCCTTTACAAATCACCAATGACTTTCTCTAATGAGCTCAAATGTGTTCATCAACCTTATATAATAAATTTGAATAAATTTATTCCAAATTATGTTAGAATTACTTAGCAGAAAACTGAAGGAGGCCATTCAGGCCATGAGGTTGATGCCAGCTTCACTCACCCTCATGATCCCTCTCATTAATTCCCTGTCCCTGATGACATATTCTCTCTCTCAGACCCATCAACCCATGCCCCACCTCTACCCCTTTGATTCTTTTTCCATTTACCTGTGCTTGGAATAATCTGCACTGACCACTGAGCACTTTAATCTGCCAGTATATCTCTGGGATGTGGGAGGAAACTATGGCACCCATAGGAAACCTTCACAGTCAGGGAGAGAGAAGGTGCAGACTCTTCACCAACCACAGCCAAGGCCCGGAACAAACCCGTACTCCCAGAGTTGTGAGGCAATATCATGGACCTCAGTTTATTAGTTGATTCCTCACTTCCTTCAATAACAGAGTGACATTGGTGGCTTTCAGTGCAGGGGTTCAATTTCTGTACCAGTTCACTTTTATAAAATATGAGCGAGGCAGCTACAACCTCCTTCCCCTCTTTTGGTACTGATGGGGAACCATTGTGCCTTGTTGATGTGTCCACATTTGGCCTTATTACTGACTTCTTCCTGAAATTAATTCTAGGGTATTTCCTCTCCTTATTTTAACTGTAGTTTTCCTCCTAGTTCCAGAACTTTATCCACATCCTTGTATAGTGATCAATACACTCTAACATTTCCCGACGTTAAATTTTTAAATTACAATATCACCAGTGTCTAGCTTTAAGGGGCACACATTATCTGTAGAACAGCTCTTGCAAATTGACAGCATCATACATCTGACTCTGGTAGAATGTATTGTGAGAAACAACTAAATCAACAGTGACCTGCAGGCCAGAGTAGTGTGTTGTTATAATGTGTGAATAAATGGTTTTGTGCTACGGGCTCTATTGCCATGGTTACAGTGATTTTTCACTTGTATATGTTAGAGAACTCAGAGCTGTTGACACTGTCACAGCACCTTTGCAAGCAATCGGAAAACCCTATGAGTTAGTTGTGATGCTTTTAACTATACCTGCAGGAACAGGCTGATTTGTTGCCAAGGTTTTTGATAGAACGGCCTGTTTACTATTCTAAGATGGGACTTAATTTGCATGAAACTTTGAATACTGTCATCGTTAACTCATCAACTCCTTCTAACCTTATATGGCTTTATTAATTTAGCCAGATAGAAGCCACTGCCCCTCACCCCAACCCAGATGTTCTCAGAACTCCTGTGGTATATTACTGATATGCTGCTGTTTGGATATCAGTTCAAGACATTTGATGTAGAATAAAGAGATAATTAAAACAAAAAAATGTTTTGTATTTAATCATTTTCTGTGCACAACAAAAATAGCTATAAACCAGAATGTTGAGAATGTTGGCCAGGAGTTGAGAGGTGGAAGAGACACCTTTTGGTCAAAATCTTAGACCTAACAAGTTGACGTATATCGATAGTGTAAATCAAACCCCTTGCCAGCGAGTGCCATCTCTCTCATGTACGTCAATAGTCACCCTAATTTGCATGTAAACTTCCCCCGTACTCAAATGAAAGTTCTGCTGGAATTAAATTACTGGCTATGATGTTTTTGCTCTGAATATATATAACTGAACAATTACTGTAACCATGGCAATAGAATAATACTGCATCAAACTGCTTCTAGACTGAACAGATATTTTATCAGCCAGCATGAACATTGACATCTAATTTGAATATGGATTCCAACAAATCCGATCTTGATTTAAATACTGAATCAAGCAAGAAGCAGGATTTTCTGAAATAAATTTGCCAAGTCCGGCTTTCTGAAGACTTTATGTCCCCCATAGTTTTTAGGTATGAAAGTTGCAAAGTATGTCCAGAGGTTTTACCAAAATAGCATTGTTTGCCTTACGATATGTGCATAAATACTCTCCATGTGACGTGTAAGCAAACTGCAATGGCCATTTGGCCATTTGCATTTTGCTGTAACTTGAAACTTACCAAAGGTGAAGCTCGAAATTTAAGGGTTCACAGATGCCCAGCTTGTCTTCTAATGAACTAGATCTGGAGCACCCAGCTTGTAATTAATTAGACCTGGGAGCACCCACCTTGTAATTACCATATCATAAATACTGATTGGCAGCAAAATAGTTTTTAGACCATCCCATTTCACAACTTTCAATTATTCAGTGTCAGTGCAATGCTGGTGTTGGTTCTTTATCTTCATATAATTACTTGAAAAGAACAGCAATTGTTTAATGACCAGCAGTTCCTTTTGTTTTGAATCAGAGGCCCAATGCATTGTCCCAGCAAAGGATGGTGATCCAGACGATGCACAGCTCATCACAGGCAATTTGAGAAAGTTTTGGGTGGAAGTTAGGAGGCAGTCTTTAGCCCACTTGTCAAAGGAAAAGTTGTAAATTGAAAACCTTTCCTCTGCTCTCTCTTTCCATATTCCCAACCTTGGAATACTTGGGCATAGTTTGATACATAATGTTGGGGATTTCCATGGGCATATGGAGGGATTGTGACAGCCACCATCTCTGAAAGTAGATTTACAGTCTCTGTGAAACTCTTTTCTGGTTTATTTCATTAGGAAAACGAGCTCCAGTATTTGTAAGTGTGAATGTCCTAACCTCCCTCCTTTGCACCTGAGGATTTACTGATACTCTTCTAAAGACGGATGTTTCAGTTTTAGCTGAACTCCTGTAATATACAACCGCATATTTGTTGGTCTTGCTTCTGCCAACCTCTGTGCAAACTCACTGGAATAAGTTTATAAAACTTAATTTACAAATTGACTGAATCAGGCCTGGCAGGATGGATGCATAGTGGTGCGGGATGGGGATATTTCTACATTTCCTGATGACATAGAAGGTGCCACTTGTCTGCTAATAATGTGACCCATGGAGTCTATGATAGCTGCAAAGTAACAAATGGTTTAAAATTAATAACTAGCCATCCTTTGGAAATACCAAGTCTTCAGAACTGACAAACGCTTTAAAAAATTATTTGAAATAAATAAAGCCTTTCTATACACAAAATCATGTCACAATTCATCACTATTAGTGACATTGAATCATTAATAAACATTGTCATTTTTGTTTAAAGATATCAATATGGGTTTTATATATGTTAAAATAAAGTGTTCTTCACACAAGCGTCTTGTAGATGGTCTCGATTGTCAGCCTAGACCTCTCCAAAAAGTGATGCACCAATGCAACTGAGATTTGTGAGGAAAATATCCAAGAGTTACCCTTAGATAGCCTTACAGTAGAGACTTCAGCTACTGAGCAATGTGCACAGAAGATTCAGCCTTTGAATCAATGTCATTATCACTGGCTCAGATCCAGAGAAGAAAAATGTAGTGTGCCATAATTAATTTCATATGTGTGTGGTTTCCATTGTTAAAATTAAAGTTAAAAGGCAAAGTGGTATAAAAGTGAAATGGGACACTTGTTGGAGATGAATGATACAAAGAGAGTACCCGGAGACACACGGGACACTTAGATGCAAGGTTTCCTTTGTTTTCAGCAGAAGATGCAAACTTACTTTGTCTGTGTGTATAACTTCTTCTGTAAGAACTTCTATCAATCATCCTTATGGAGGTATCCCTTACCCATTCAGGGAATTTTACGGATAGTCTGAATTGGAAGAAAGGTTGAACCCAGAAACAAAAGTCCAAGTAAAACAAACATCACCACTGTCAAAGGATTTAATGATTCTGGACTGTGGAAGCTAAATCCTGCGTCCAGCTGAATACAAGAGACTGAGTCATCCACACCAATCGCATCAGTTCTCAAGTAAGTTAATTGCAGCCCATATACAACACAAATGGATTTTTTTTGGCATTTAAGAGATATCATAAACACTCCAATTTATAAACTCTAACTTGGGTCACTAGTGTAGATAATCTTCAGTCATCATTTGAAAATAGAGCACTTCCAGAAAGTAATCATTTTATTAAATAGTTCTGTCCATCCATTAATGATTCACCAGTCAAGCTCAAAGTAACTCTGCAATACGTTCAAATGCCATGTGCTCTGGCTTCTCCTCAGTGATTTGACAAAGAAGACTTTCTTTACTCACACTGCAGTTTCAAACCAACTTGTTAAGATAAATAAATGGAATGATAAACCATGCCAGGTTAAGTTTAAGAAGGGAGGTATTATTTGGATCACAGTTATCAGCAGACTGAAACCCTTCTTTTGAATATAACTAATTCCTAATTAAGTATTTATCATTAAAGGAAGGTTCACTTAATGTCAGCAAATATTCTCCAGAATTTTTTGTTCAGGGATGGTAATGAAGAAAATCTAACTGTTGCTTTTAGTGTGTGCTGTGGCATGTTCATGACTGAGTCCTAATCTATTGTTGATCACTGATTGAAGTATATATGACTTATCCACTCAGCATCCACCAGACCAAGATCTTCTTCCAACCTATCCAGCCTACACTACCACTGTCCTTTAATAATGGTTTACAAGGGGACCTTGGTAAACATGAATGACTGCCATACTTTGAGAACCACCTCATGGTCAAGGCAGGCATTAATGATAAAGTTCATCAATAGCTTTGATGTGCCAACACTTGAGGAAAATTCCAGACCTCAGCCCTGGCATAAAACTCATTGTCTACCTGGCAGCAGTGATCCCTGCCCTTCCATTAATTTCGAGACCTGGATTAGTTACAGTAAGAGAAAGTACCAATGCTGTCCCAGTAAAATCCTGTACATTTACTGGAAGGGTAAGCAAACCAACAGCATCCTCTTCTATGCCAGCATATCAAGAATTGAGGCCTCGGTTGTTATTTTGGGTAGTTACATACTATTGGTGCTCGTTTTATTAGGAACACCTGTACTCCTGCTCGTTAATGCAAATATCTAATCAGCCAATCATGTTGCATTAATTCAATACATAAAAAAGTACATACGTAGTCAAGAGCTTCAGTTGTTGTTCAGACCAGACATTAGAATGGGGAAGAAATGTGATCTAAGTGACTGACTGTGGAGCTTTGGTGTCAGACGGGGTGGTATGAGCATCTCAGAAACTGCTGATTTTTCACATACAACAGTCTATAGAGTTTACAGAGAATGGTGCGATAAACAATAAATATCCAGTGACTGAAAGTTCTGTGGGCAAAAATGCCTTGTTAGTGAGAGAGGCCAGGGAATGGCCAGACTGGTTTAAACTGACAAGGAGATGACAGTGACTCAAATAACCATGTGTTACAACAGTTGGTGTGCAGAAGAGCATCTCTGAACGCACAACTCCTTGAACCATGAAGTGGATGGTCTACAGCATCAGAAGACCACAAACATACACTCAGTGGCTACTCTATTAGGTATAAGAGGTACATAGTAAAGTGGCCCAGAGTGTAATTTGCACGCCTGACACCAGACTGCTGAAACAGAACCCATTTCATCCCCTGTCACAGGCAGAAGTAAATTGGTGAGCAGATGAAAATGTTTTAAACATATGGTCAAAGTCTCTGGCCCACAACCATTCAAAGTGAAGGAGGTGCATTTGAGGTGCTGTTGGGAACCCCAGGAGCACACAGACACCCTGGGTAGGTGGTGGAAGGAGTGGAGTGTCACCTAATCTGCCTTGGCACTCATGTTATCAGGTATCTCATTGATGGAAAAGCCACACAATAGAATGCACAAAATCAGAGAGGGAGCTTGTCGTCCTTGATCTTAAGGCTCTTCCTAAGTCGAAGAATCTCAAACATCACATGTTGTGGAGTGGAATGGAAGTAAAAATAAAAAACGGTGCAAGATGGTTTCAGAATATCTCCTGAATAGTTTGATGGATCACATCTCCAGCAGCTCGAAGTGCTGCTGAGCTAAGCTCCCTCCTGACACACTCAAAAACTGGATGTGGGTGAAGCGGAAGGAATAACCTCTCACTTGAGGGTGAGAATTGAGCGAGCTTGTCTAGCACCAGAGCTATCTCCAGACTAACTTTGATTACCTAAGAGAGGCCAGAATGGAACTTCCCCAATCCTTCATCACAAACGTGACCTTGGTTTCCATTCCCAGGCTGGCACATGGTGAGACAGGGAGCGTAGGAATTCTGATTCATCTTTCTGTACGGTAGTTTGGATGTGCAACGCACATCGAAGTTGCTGGTGAACGCGGCAGGCCAGGCAGCGTCTCTAGGAAGAGGAACAATCGACGTTTCGAGCCTAGACCTCTTCTTTCAGTTAGTCCTGACGAAGGGTCTCGGCCCGAAACGACGACTGTACCTCTTCCTAGAGATGCTGCCTGGCCTTCTGCGTTCACCAGCAACTTTTATGTGTGTTGCTTGAAATTCCAGCATCTGCAGATTTCCTCGAGTTTGGATGTGGCCGGTTTCTGGTCCATAATTGTTCATAATTTCCAGTTCCTTCTCCCCTTCCTAATTTCATAATTCCATTACTTCCTCCTTAGACTGCTTCAAGGAAACTCCCAGTGATATTATAGAACAATAACAAATAATAGTGAATGCTGCAGTGGCCTCCTGAAACAACAGATCAGCATCCTTGTTGCCTCCTGGCTCTCATTATGTTGCTTCTTTTGTGCATTTATGCAGACCTAAGCCAGTTGGTGAGAGAAGGGCCTTGCTCACAGGAGCCAGGCTTTGACTTGATGCTCTGGATGCAGAGATGCCACAGATATTCACCCTGAATGAGAGTATCATGGTTAATCACAGGGAACCAGGAACAGGTTGGGTGAATGGAGGATTGCTCTGAGAGCTTGTACAGACTCAGTGGGCCAAATGGCCTCCAATATCATTAGACAATGCGCACACAATTGCCATGACTACAAACATGTTGAATATTTAGCATATGGAAGACCTTGGTATTGAAAATGCAAGTTTGATGCCGTTTAATGGGCTTGCAGTTCATAGTATCCTGGCACACAGAATATTATGTGTCTGATGTGGCAGAATCTCTGATTTCCCTTTTCTCACTTAGCAATCTTCATGATATCTTTGAAGAGATATTTTGGTAAGGGTGAAGGTCCCTTAAATTCTGCTTTTTACTTATTGCTTCCCTATGATTTGCCGAGTAGCTTTAGCACGTCCAGACTCCAAAATCAGACGAGAATCCTGACTTAGCACTGCAGCCTTAACTAAATGTTTAAATATTGTTAGGCTTAAGATCTCCCATCAAATAGCCCAGACTAAGTAGCATTGCATTTAGTACTGGGTTCCTTCAAATGCAGAAATTCATGCTGGAGAACATGGCTTTCCTTTTCAGATCCAGCATGCATGTAAGCATACATCTGTGAACTCCTGCACTAATGGTGCCCACAGCAGCTCTACATTCACAGCTGCTGACTGCATTTCTAGGTCAAGGTCTGGATGTAGGACCAGCGAGCGAGAACAAAAACACTAGCTGATAATCAGATTGGTGCTAGCACTGGCGGGTCTCCCCCTGCTGGTGCCAGCAATCTGCTTTTTCGTTCGCAACAGTGCATCTGGCTGGAATGAAACAAGTGTAGGGTGATAGGGAGATTGCTTTTGCTAATGAAACTAGAAAATAATTGGAGATTTTTTCAAACCATATCTAACTGAAGAACTAATAATAAATAAATGAATTACATTTTCTGTTGGAGGAGGAGAATAAGTGTCTCTGCAGACAATTTTCTCTCCATATGTTAGATGTATGTGAATGTTGAATTCAGAAAAGCAGCTAACTTTGCCAGACCAGTACTTAACCCACAGGCATCATTGATATGAAAGAGTCTAGTGGTAATCAAGTTTACACAATTATTTCATTGTACATAATTCTATTTGCGGAACTATTAGAAAATGAAAATTAATTAGAAGAGTTGCTTGATTTTCCACTGATCTGAGGCATTGATTGTAAATTTCTAGCGTTGCTGTCATGGCAAAATAAGAAAATCAAGAATAAGAAATTTCTTCCAAGAAAATTGAATGTCAAAAGAGCAACCAGGTAACAGGGTTTATATGAGGGAAATATCCTGAAAATTACTCTATACACTTTGCACCGAGTGCAATATCATGACTGAACTTACTTCCTAATTGGGAGATTTTGCCCTTAAGGTTCAAAGCTCTGTTTATGCCACAACATATTAAATTTGTTCTAGTATTTCTGCTGCACACTTAGATTTTAGTTGCACATTGTGTACTACAACTAAATGTGGAGTTGCATTAAATCATAGGCAAAGTGCTTGGCACTTTCCAACAAGCCACCCCCATTATATAAAGCCCCATCAGCTGGAAATTGTCCTAGACTGTCATATCCAGAAACCACATTTCTGTAGACTCCTTGGTATTTTGAACAGCTCAGAATCGTGGTTTTGGTGGAGAGCTGCTTATTCTCATTTGGACAAGAGAAATAAAGGTACTGGCAAGTTTAAGTATGAACATTTTGTGCAGGAAATCCAGGAACTGAACATTTATTACTTCAGTGGCTGAATGACTTGCCAGCATTTAAGATGCAGGATTTAGAGCTGACTGAAAAATGGAGATCCATTTCGGAAAGAAGCGTAAAAAAGCAAATGATATCAGAGAAATAACACAGCTCCATAAGTCAAATGATTGGAGATGAAATTGATTTCATTCAAAGAAAAAAATGCTGTTCAAAAATACAAAAAAGTGACGTTCAATGTATGAACATTTGATTCAGACAGATACATTTTCTGGTTTGATCACCAAGATAAGTATTCATGATCTGATTTTTCTCTGGACATTGCATTACTTGCACTCAGCTGTGGTATTAATTTTCACGTGATTACCAAAGAAAAATTATTTTTTACGTGCAAGTAAAAGACAATCAGAGAAAGCACACAAACATGCTGTTCACTTCCTTATGAAGGCCTCAGTAACTGAATATTTCTCCCTGGGGCATCCTCAGTGGATAGGATGGGGTTACTGATGACACCAGATTGCTCTGATAGGAGCACCAACTCATATCCCTGTACTGCAGAGAGCACAAATCTTTAACTTACATAATGGTTTACCTTCCTGTTTTTGTAAGCTATCACTAGATGTCAGCCCTGTTCACAAAGTAAAAAGAATGCCTGAAAACAGACCAAAGTCAATGAAAGCAGAGGAGGAAATAAGTGAGGGCTGCTATAATGGTACCCCCTTGGGTAAATGCCAACATTTTTTACATTTGCTACACTACAGTCTTACTGCTAGTGCATCAAACATCTTCCCAAATGGCCAAAAATGGAGAGCAGATTCAAATAATACGTGGTTCATTGTATTAAATATGAAATTAATGCAAAAGTCAAAGTCGGGCAAATTAAAATTTATTATCAAACTACACATATGTTATCATAAACCATCTTGAGATTCCTTTTCTTGCATGCATTTACAGGAAAATAAAGAAATACAATAGAATTTATGAAAAAAACATACATTAATAAAAATAATCAAAATGCAAAAGAAGACAACTTGTACAAGTAAAATAAACATACTGCTGAGAACCTGAGTTGTAAAGTATATTGCAGAATCAGTTCAGAGTTATGGTGAGCGAAGTTATCCATGCCAATTCAGGAGACTGATGGTTTTGAAGTATAAACTGTTGGACATTATTCCAAGGAAATTATCACAAACTCTCAGCTTTGCACACTGCTTTGCATATCATGTACCTGGTTCAATCAATACAAGTTTTTTTTTTAAGCAGTCCCTCAGGATCAAGGATGAAGTGATTTCTAGTTGTGTGTTGTGAGGTGGATAATGTGGGAATCACAAGCCATTCCAGAAATGGGCAGGAGCTGACTGAATGAATGAGTGGATTGGTAATTGGTGAGGTCGGCCTCTTCCACTGCAGCAGGGCTTCTATTTACTGCTGATGCACGGGCAGGGATATCAATGCCATCCAAAATATCCTTTCTTCACTTTGAATGGTCATGGGCCAGAGGATCCCAGGAGTCAAGAGGTTGTGGCTTTCTTCAAGGAGGCTTTGCGAGCATCATAGAATATTTTCCTCTCTCTACCATGACAGAGCTTGGAATGGAGTGCCTGTTTCAGGACACTGGGGTTGGGCAAGCAAACACTGTTGTACAGAATGGAGTGTTACTAGGATCTCCATAATGGATGTACTCGGTTGGGAGAGGACATTAATATTGGTTGGCTGCCTTTCATCAAGATTTGAAGGATTTTGCACTGTAGTATAGATGGAGTGCCATGAGATGCTGGCTGTATGTAGCCCAGATCTTAGGAACATACTAGAGGGCAACAATCACTGCTAGCGGGTAGACCATAAACTTTGTGCCACTCTGAGAATACGGTCTTCAAATTCACTTGTCTTCAGTCTGCATAGGCACATTGAAGGGGGTGAAGTTTATAGTGAAGCAGCTCTCCCTTGAGTCTGAAGTTTAGTTCATTCTCACAAGCAGTTTCTCAGAGGTGAGGTGCTACATTATGGCAAGGCAGATTGAGAGAGGAGTTGAGGCAATAACAACACCTTGTTTGACGCTGGTCTTCATGGACAATGGTTCTGTTGTACACCTACTGGTTAATTTCACAGTTTGCGTGCTAACAAAAAGCACGGGCAGAGTGAAGATGAACCTCTGTGAGCATTTGAACTTGAAGAGTAAAACAATTATACCATTAAAGCCAAACATTTTCAGCCTCTTCCTGCCCAGGAACTGACAGAGAGCTGCACGCCACGTCAGGCTTTTTGAAAGGATATGCATCCATGTGAGGTGTGTAGCTGTTAAAAGAAGATCAATCAAAGAACGATTTCCTTCACAGAAATATTTATTTGGAATGGATTTCTGAAGAGCATATCAATCAGCACAGGACTGCCAAGCTCCCCTTTAACTGAACCCAAAGGTTTAAAACATTTACCCAAACTTTTTTTTTCTGCTGTACCCCTTTAGACGGATGTGGTTTCTATTGCTTTCCACCCCCGATCATTTTACTTACAGGCATCGACCAAAAAAAATACTGTTTTATCATTGCCCATTTCCCTGTCCAATGTTACTGTAGGCCCTATAGGACCTTCCCATGGTATAGTTGAAAGCCTAGCATTTAAAGTACTGACTTTTTAAAAATGTCTCCACCCTATATAGGCACTTACTTTGTGATGGGGCCATGAAAGTGAGTAATAATGTGCTTTTGGAAATACAGCTTTTTTCTTAAAGGTATAATTGCCGGAGAATATTTAATTTGATGGATGATATAAATAAAGGTTGAGCATTGTGCTCTTGCTGCAATGCTTTAATGAACTATCACGTCAAGAAAAGTAACAGCAATAAAAGATTACTCAGTCTTAAATGTTTGTAAAATATTTGCTTTCCATTATGTGAAGTGAAATATTCCTTTTATTTTATAAGCAAAAAATTGCAATGTTTTAATTGAGACATCATTTGACATATGTAATAAAATGTTAAGATGACTGTGTTAGCCTGTGGGACACTACTAATTACATAGAGGCTGTTTGTCATAAATTATCTGCTTCAGCTTCTGACTGTCATGTTCAGCTTAAGTAGGTACAGAGAAGTATTATTTTATCACATTTTGCCTTTCAAGTTTTATACTAGTACTTGCGCCCATAAATTTGCACAAATCAAATTGTTGAGTTATCAGCACATTTTTAATTCATAGTGCTTACTGCAGTTGAAGGGATGAAAAGAATAAAAGTTATTGAAATACACTTTTAAAATATGTTTCTGCAAAGAGAGAGTTGCAAATTGTATGCCTTTATCTTACAAGTGTTAAACAGAATTTTACTCTGTGGATTATATGTATTGAAATCACAAGAGGCATAGAACGACACAGTGTAGGCACAGGTCTTTCAAGCTATTGTGGCACTACAGAGCTTTCCATTTACTCCCACTCTCCCACTTTACACTCTTCTTCATGCATATATACAGTTCTCTTTTAAAGTTACCATTGAATCTGCTTCCACCACCCTTCCTGACAGTGCCTTTCAGTAGAAATTAATTTTCTGTAGAAATTAATTTTCTGCAGAAATGTTACATTTTTTGACTACTTTGCTCTTTTGCCAGTTACTTTAAATCTGTGCCCTGTGATCATTAGCCTTCCCCTCTCCCCAGGCAAAATCTTTTCTTTATGAACACTTTATTTATCATTTTCCCTAACATGTTAAGGATATTACCCAACAAAGCATACACCTACATCTAGCTGTCTAAAGAGCTACATGGCATCTATATTCATTGCTGCATTTATATGGATTTTGTAGCCATAACGGATTTTATATATCTCAAATCAATCTAATTTAGATTTTAGATCTACACTGATGCCTATTTTAAAATCATTATTTAAATATTATTATTTCAACTTCAATATTATTTAAACTTTTTCAAGAATATTCAAAAGCCATGGCTGTCAAAAATGGCAGCTAGCAATGCACATCAAGTTTTGATTATCACCAGGATTCATTTCCTCTAAAACACACTTCAACTTAATGTCTCTTTACAAAAAATAATGAGCATCATGTAGAGGTTAATCACTTCTCTTTATTCATCTGTGAAAGTAAAAGAGACTTTTGCAATTAAAATTAATTTATCTTTATTTACACACAAACTATTTCTATATGCAGGAGTGTGAGGTGGGAGCTTCTTTAACAAATCTCGCTCTCTATCCTGCCACTAAATAAGTTGCATCATGAGTCAGCTTTCCTTCCAATTCCTCATCTTACCCTCACTATCTTTATCCTCCTATATTATACCAAAGAAACCCCAAGTAGGCTCAAAGTAGGCACTTCATTTTTTGCCTTGGTACGTTACAATTCACCAGGTTAAATGTTTGTGTCAGAACTGGACTGTCTGATTTTTAGTTCTTATTTCCACCAATACTGCTTCTCATAGTTTCATTATTGTTTTGATTGCTCTCATTCATTTTCCTTTATGTTCAATCCTCCAAGCAAATCAGCTTTGGTTAACCGATATCCATATCTCTCTCTTAGATTGCATCTAAACAATTGTGCCACCCAGATAACTTTGGTCTTTAATACTTGCCTCATCACTGCAACTTAAGACACACATTTTCCCATTTTTCTATTCCTGATGAAAGGTTATTGTCCTGAAACATTGAGCCTGTTCTGCTCCCTGCTGATGATGTCTGATCCAGCTGAGTATTTCCAGCAAGTTCTGTTCTTATTTCAGATTTCCAGCAATTTTGTTTTGTGTTCTTTTTAACTTTTAAACTTCCCTCAATGCCTAAGTGTAACAGCTCACCTGGCACCAATACCTGTAATGAACTTGAAGGTTCTTAATCCAGTATATGGTTTTGAGTCAAGCTGTAATCTAGAGCGCCATTTGTGTGTGTTCATCCATCGTTGACGTCAATGAGGACCTCGACACCATTATTGATGGTGTCGAGACTAGCGCGTGATTTGGATTTAAGTGAGGGAGATTTGCGCAGCGTCAGCCTCACTCTCTCTTCCCAATTCCCATCTGGATCCAGTGGCAAGACAGAGTCATGACGGCTGGAGATGGGACTAGGTGCAGTGGATGACCAGGACGTCTTCTGTGTCTTGTCCTGCTCTACACATTCCACGACGCTTGCGGAGATCGCCTTCTTGACCGTTGGACCTTCCATTGATCTCGTCCACTCAGTCCACTGGAGTCTGTCTTCACATGCTGGGATAGACAACTCCCTATCTCACCGAGGGTTTGAGACCTGTCGGCTACCCTCACCTGGTTTAGCCGGCTTGTCGAAGCCGTTGCCCGGGGTCTGTCTGCTGTCGCATGCAAACAGCTACGGGGAGCCACAGGTGAGAGTTGAGTGCCAGGTGGGGTCCAAAGGTGGACTAACCGCCTTGAAAAGGACACGACATGTTCCCCCACCAGAGGTGCTACCCCTCCCTGATACCCCATACACCCCAGAGCGCCATTTACCCCTGATATTACTGGTCTAGTAAACCCTGCTTGAGAGCACCACACACAAAGTGTTGGAGGAACTCAGCAGTTAGGCAGCATCTGCAGAAGTGAATGAACAGTCATCCCTTCTTCAGGACTCAAGTAGACAGTCTGAGTGGTGCCACAACAACAACCTTTTTCTCAATGTCAGCAAGACCAAGGAGCTGATTATTGACTTCAGGAGAAGGAAACCACCAGAGGTCCATGAGCCAGTTCTCATCAGAGGATCAGAGATGGAGAGGGACAGCACTTTAAATTCCTCAGTGTTATTATTTCAGAGGAACTGTCCTGGCTCCAGCACGTAAGTGCAAGTATGAGGAAAGCACTGCAGTGCCTCTACCTAGGAGTTTGTGAAGATTCGGCATGACATCTAAAACTTGGACAAACTTCTATACTGTAGGTGTGGGGTGGAGACTATATTGACTGGCTGCATCACAGCCTGGTATGGAAACACCAATGCCCTTGAATGGAAAATCCTACGAAAAGTAATGGCTGCAGCTCAGTTCATGGGTAAGTCCTCCCCACCATTAAGCACATCTACATGAAATGCTGTCACAGGAAAGCAGCATCTATAGTCAGTGACACCCCACAATCCAGGTCATGTTCTCTTCTCACTGCTGCCATCAGGAAGAAGGTACTTGAGTCTCAGGACTCACACAACCAGGTTCAGCAATAGTTACTACCTCTCAACCATCAAGCTCTTGAACCAAAAGAAGTAACTTCAGTCATCTTTACCTGCCCCATCATTGAAATATTCTCACAATCAATGGACTCACTGTCAAAGACTCTTCACCTCATTGTTGGAAGAATCTCAGGTGGAGATGAGAGGATGTATAGGGCTGAGATATGCCAACTAGTGGAGTGGTGTCGCAGCAATAACCTTGCACTCAACGTCAGTAAGACCAAAGAGCTGATTGTGGACTTCAGAAAGGGTAAGTCAAGGGAACACAAACCAATCCTCATATAGGGATCAGAAGAGGAGAGAGTGGGCAATTTCAAGTTCCTGGGTGTTAAGATTTCTGAGGATCTAACTTGGTCCCAACATATCGATGTAGCTTTAAAGAAGGCAAGGCAGTGACTATGTTTCATCAGGAGTTTGAGGAGATTTGGTTTGTCACCTAAAACACTTGAAAACTTCTGCAGCTGTACCGTGGAGAGCATTCTGACTGGCTGCATCACCATCTGGTATGGGGGACTATTGCTATTGCTCAGGATCAAAAGAAACTACAGAAAGTTGTAAAATTAGTCAGCTCCATCATGGGTACCAGCCTCCATGGCATCCAAGACATCTTCAAGGAGCGATGCCTCAGAAAGGCGGCATCCATTAATAAGGACCCTCATCACCCAGTGCATGCCCTCTTCTCATTGTTACCATCAGGAAGGAGGAACAGAAGCCAGAAGGCACACCTGCAGCAATTCAGCTTCTTCCCCTCTGCCATCTGATTTCTAAATGGACATTGAACCCATAAACACTACCTCACTTTCTTATTTTATTTCTGTTTTTGCTCTACTATTTTTAATTTAGCCATTTCATATGCACATATATATCCTTACAGTAATTCATTTATTTATATTTTCTATATTTATTATGCATTGCATTGTACTGTTGCCATTAATTTAACAAATTTCACGCCATACGTCGATGATATTAAACCTGATTCTGACTCCAATGTTCTTGATATTTATTTATTATTGTTATTGCTTTATTTTTGTGCTTGCATAGTGTATTGCCTTTTGCACACTCACTGAACACTGAAGTTGGGGGCGGTCTTTCATTGATTCTATTATGATCATTATTCTATTCCGGACTTATTGAGCATGCCCGCAAGGAAATGAATCTCAGGGTTGTATATGGTGACATATATGTACTTTGATAATAAATTTTCTCTGAAGTTTACACTGTATTCAAAGAAATTTTGCTCAAGGTAGGGGGACGTGTTTAAGATTTGGAGTTTATTATTAGAAGGTGAACAATTAGCTTTGTGTCACCAAGACAGACAAAATGTTCAGAGTTCATGGAGGTTTGTCCCATGAACAGTGATGACACCAGCACTGTGTTTACCCCAGTTATCTGTCTCTGTAGACTTTCTGCAGATCAGAAATGTCCAGCCTGCAGCTGGAAACCCCCATTCAACCTCTAAGCCCAGCGGTGCCAGCCAAAGACACCTCAAACTGAGTGTACAGACACTGAAAGCATCATTCAGAATTTCAGAAATAAATTATCTCAGCATTGTTGCCCTATTGAGGAATAATTTCTAAATCAGAACTGGATTACCTTAGTATTTTACACAAATAGGACCATTGATTTAAAAGTACAAGTGGTCCATCATAATAAGTAGTCATGGTACTACGATTTAACCTTTTGATTTGCATTTTCGAAATATTTCTCTCAAGTTTGTCTACCCAAAAACTGACAAGGAATGACCTTTCCCCATTTAAATAAAACTCTTATTATGTCAAATATCATTCTGATTGCTTTTAAAGCATCCAGATAATCTTCCCATGAAACGTGTCATTGGGCGCAGTTTATTGAAACTAATTGATATCTAATTCCCGTAACATTGGTAACAGCTGGTTATTTACTGGCTGACCAAACCAATAGTCTGAAAGCAAAAAATATTCACAGACGACTGGTTAATTTAATGAATAAAGGAGCGTGTATTTAACAAGAAAATCATCTAGCTGGAAAATTAAAGAAGCAATCGTAGTGATTATTGATGGCGGTCGCAATCACAGCAAAACACACTAGGAATTAAATGGGAATCTATTATTGAATTACGCAACATCATTTTACTAGTACGTGATCTTTTACTGAGAGTGGAAAGTCAATTTCATTGTATTGAGCACTTACGCTGAGAACTGCCTGACCCAATTGCGTAAATCCACCAGACATATCTTATTTCCTCTCCCTAGGTCACCCAGAAGATATATTAGGGCCTCCAGGAGAAGACAATAAGTTTGAAGTCTTCCTGACAGTACTGATCTAGAGCCAGTATTTATCCGTTGATCAGACCCAACAGATAATTGTGGCACATAAGGTGGCTTCTTGCTGTAAGACCATGTTTAATGTCATTTTGCTCAAACAATGATTAGCCTTTAAAAGAATAAAATGGGTGAAATGTTATAATTTTACTCTTTCTTCATGTTTTAATTTTAAGGTTGTCATGCATGAACGAAGATTTCCCATCCCTGATGAGGCGAGGTTTTGTCTTCAATCTGTACAATGAGTACGTGATAGATGGATACAGTATAGTGAAAGGATGTCGTCTTCCTCCTGGAACACGAGAATGACATTTCCATTTCCATTTCTTAGGTTGTTTTTTTTTGTTGTTTTGTTTAACACAATGTACGGTGTGCAATAGTAAAGGATAAAGCCAGTTTAGAACCAGAGGACAGCGACGTCCTCTTCCACTCCCAGGATATCATTCTGGGGTAGGGCCAGCTCCCTGTGGTACAGCAGTTGCTTGTGCTAGCAAAACATATAAAATCTTTGTTTGACGAACTGTATGTGGGTGTATCTCTGCTCTGACAGCAAGAGAGGTAACTCTTTCTGGACCATGTGTGTTCCGGGATCTCGATAACCCACTCAGAAGCTATCTCCCTGCTTTTCCTCGAGACTTCTACAGCTAATAATACCAACACTCTCGTGTTTGTCAAGATATTTTGATGTGTGTAGACCATGCAGATCTAACATGCTAGTAATCGCACGCTCATTTACAATTTGTTTAGCTTATGCGGTAGGCTAGATGAGAACATTTAATGAGCACAGCTTCTTGTAGTAATTAGCGGAGCAGTGGTGCCTCACAGATGATTTACAGCAAGTAAAATTAAGGCACGTCTTTCTGAGCTGCAAAGATTTGAAACATAATTTTTTTAAAAATCAGCAGCTTTTGGAAGAGTGTTTATCTGACAGTTGAAATGCTAACAATAAGATGGCTGTGGAGAAATAACTTCCCATCCTCCCCCAAGGAAAGTTCCTCCTTAGCAAGTGAGGGCGGTCAGCTTGATGCACGTGGCAGTGACTAATGTATGGATGAACAGTGCCTCCTTCCCACTCTCCACTATGCAACGTTCAGCAGAGTGGGATGGGATGTGGAGAGGACAGGGGTGCTGTGTTGTGCTCTGCAGCCTGGTAGTGGAGAGGGAGAACATTTAAAGGGGGTGTGCAGGTTTACACAGAAAATGCAGGGTGGCTGGAATGGACTGCCAGGGTTGGTGATGGGAACAGACACTGTAGTGATATTTGAGATGCTTTTAGCTGGGCCCTTGCAAATGGCTCATGTGCAGGCAGGGGAGACTTAGTTTAACTTAGTGTCATTTTCAGCGCAGGTGCGATGAGCATCCTGTGTTCCTATCCTGTGTTCTTCCATGAGCGGGGCCAAATGAGTAAAGTGCAATTGGGGTGAGGGTGAATGGGGGCACTGAGTGAGAAGGGTGGAATTCAAGGTGGGCTGAGGGTGTGGAGATGAATGAAATGGGAGAGAAGTAAGAGTTGAAGTTGGGTTTAAAAAATGGTGAGAACGGTGGGCTAGAGTAGAAAGCAGAATGGAATATACCTGTCAGAGGACATTAAAGTGGAGAAGAATTTGCGAGGTTATTGATGTCTGTCCATATGACTCATAATGGATCTGCAGACTGATACAAAATAACAAACCCTTACGCACCTTGTGTCAGCTACAGATGAGTAACAAGCAATGGCATTTCTAAAAGGAGAGGAGTAGCAACAAACTGAAAGCATAAAACTGCCCACACTGAGCCAGCAGTCTATTTACAGTGTACCTGACTGTCATTTTTAATAGAATGCAAATTGGCTGACTTGAGGAAATGTTGGTCAGCAAGTGGGTGAACATCAGACACATTTGAATAAATTACCTTCCATTTATTTTGTTTTGAAATTTACATAAGGTACATTGATAACTGTTATTGTAATTATTCTTGCCCTCCGTATGCACTATGTGCAACAAACAGCATCAGATAATTCCGCTTGCATATTACATGCAACAGCAGCTTCATTGTTTCGATCAGAACAGAAATCACAGCCTTTAGATTTGAATCTCCACACTCAAGGTAAGTCTACCAAAAATTGGTCAGATTACAATACTGCCATCAATGCCTATAATCCAGATTTATAACTCCAATGATGAGGGAACATTGCACATCTTCCTTGATACCATGGAGCAAGATCAATGGAGATACAAGAGTCTGCAGATTCTGGAAATCTGAAGCAACACACCAAGGAGCTGGAACTCAGTCGATCAGGCAGCATCTATGAAGGGAAATGGACAGTTGATGTTTTAGAACAAATCCTTACATCAGCACTAGAGAAATGATTGATTGAGGAGGAATTAAGTGTTATTATTTATTGGCGTTGCGTCAGAAGATGGAGATAATCATGGGACAAGGCCCCATGTGTAAGCAGGAGTTACCTTACTCATTTTAGGATATGCAAGAAGTTCAGATTTTAAATTTTGACACATCATTGTTCATGATCTAGAACATTTGCAATGTGCAGAATAGAAGAGAGACAGAAGTGTGAAGTGTGAAACTTAAAGGATGGCATTGACTTTTCTAGGGAAGATGGGAAAGATTGTAAATGTAATATTGATCAAGACCAGAATTAAAATGAACACAAATCATTATACTTTTTAGACTTGTTGTTGGTGTAGATGTTTCTTGAAATGGTTACATTTATTGTCCATCCCTGATTGCTCCTGAGAGTGTGGAGCCATATTTAGGGTAGACCATGCATGAATGTAGATTTCTCTTCCCAAAGTTTTCATTAATGGATGGGGTTTTATAACAATGGTTATTTTACTGAAAGCAAGTTTGAATTTTTTTATATATTTGATAAGAATAACTCATATGCTCCCCTGCTGCTAATGCTTGTTCATTTTGTTAAGGCCATAACATGACTAAAAGAGAGACAATACATGCCCAGGGGGTAAATGATTTTAAACCTAATTTTGTTCCTACTAACTATATTACATGGAAGCAAGTATTGGTATACTTTGAGAAAGGGCAAGTTCACAGTTGATGTTGGGGTGCATTCCTAACCAGATTGCTCAATTCAAGGAAGATTACAAAAGAATATATTTAGAATCATTGAGGAGAAAGTGTCACATAGAATGGAGTCTGGTTCTTTAGCATCTACTTGCACTAATCCTATTTCTCTCATCCTTAGTTCTGGGCCACATCCCCACACAAAGGACAATTTACAGGAGCGAATTGATCTACCAACCAGCATATCTTTGGCATATGGGAGTAAACTAGAGCACCCAGGAGAAACCAATGAGGTCAAAGGAAGAAGATGCAAACTCCACCCTCATGCAGTGGTTCAAATGAGGATTGAACTACTTGTTCCTTGAGGAAAAGATCACAATTGTTCAACACTTTTCTCACCATAGAATGCCTTCAAGTATTTCACAGCAAAGGAGTATGTATATAAATAATCTTCTCATGTCACTAAATTGTTAAGAATTGTTTAATTAATATTGTTTATTTCAAACAATTCAAAAATTTATCATATTAAGTACAATTTAATCCATTTGATTTTATTTTGTACTTCATATAAAGTTGCTACAGACTATTAAATAATCTCATCAGGAAAATTGTTTTTCCTGTTTGTAAATTTATCAATAAATATAAATAAACAAATTCTGTGTTGCATTGGGAGTTTCAGTGAAGCAAAAGTTTTGGGTTTACTTACAGTCCATTAGTTTAGGAAAAATTGCATGAAATTATCCTACAATGAGATTACCTTTATTTGCCACAGAGCTTTTGTACAGCAACCAAATATATTATTTTGTATTTCAACGAAGAGCTTTACGGGCTCTAAGAGATTTTACCAGCCACTTCCTGAATATAAAAAAATATGCATTAATGCTCTGCATGTGTCTGGTAATTTTGATGCAAATAGCAGCTTTCAAAAGGTTGCTTTGAGGGTGGCTCAGTAGCTCAAGTGATTGAGTGCTTGACTCTCAATTGGACTATTGTCAATTCAAGTTCTGGGCTGCTGTCACTCAAAGTCCCCTGACAGTTTGGAGCTTCTTGGTTTCACCCATTCAACTGCTGCAATGGCAAGCAAGCCAGTTGTGATTTCTGCCATCATTTGTGTCACTTAATCGGTGACTAAAAGAGAGACAGTATCTGCCCAGGGGGTAAATGGTTTTAGATCTAAAATGGATATTGCACCTTGATCGGGCACTTTGCTGAGCACTCCTTTCTGATGAAACATTAACTGCTTTATTCCTTTATCCGGTGAAGGTCTGAATATATTCACTTCTCGGGTCTGAATGTCTGTAATTTGCAACATAATATTCCGCAATTATCTGCTCTGCAAACTTCTGTGATGAGCTCATCCTGAGACCCATCAGATTGTGGGATTCAGTCTGGCACTTGTACAGCTGCAATATTGGGTGTTCACATGCAGCTCTAGGGAACAAGCTGTTCTTCCCATATTGACCCAGAGTTCGCTCCAAACTTTCATCAACTATTTGAGAGTTAAGGTTAAATAGGGTTGTTCTTGAACTACATATACAAAAATATTTTAAAATAAATTTTAAAATCATATTCTTTCACCTCTTCCTTCCTCAAAGCATTTCAGGCCACACATTTCAATGTCAGCAAAGTAGTCTATTTTCTAGTGCCACTAAAAAATATGTCTGCACAGTTCAACAAGCAGACCGTTGGCTTAGATTGCCCATCACTGTGGGTATCTACAGGCTTTGTCCAACACATCATGGCTTGGTATTCTAACTTACTGTATCTAATAACCTTACCTTCAAATAATTTACCATATAGCAAATTGCTGTTGGATAGGGCACCAATCCATTACTGCAGCAAAATGCTTTTCTTTCTCTCAAGGTGGAATTTTCACAATTTTTTTGTATCAATTCCTTTGAAGTTATGTGAAGTCCCTTATTATTCAATTGTTCCTCCTGAAATATTTTATATATTTAGACTTAAGGGTATATCTAATACAAGTTAAGCCAGGGATCAGATATATAACTTCTCTTAGTCATGGTGCCTTGGTATGATGCCAATAATATATAGTCCATCAGACTTTGACTTGAAAGCTATCTGGAGCTGTGACCCTACAGATAAAGGTTATATCTAAATTATGGAATGATCTTCAAAAAATTGTGCAGATAAGACATAAATTTGCAGGGAAGTTCCATTCATACTCTATTAATTGTGATAAGAGCATTTATGTGTGGAATTAGGGGGAGGGAGTTGAGCCTTGGGAGCAGCCAACGAGGAAGGCAGAAAACCTGGAGGCGATAGTGCCAGTGATCTTCCAAAATATAGGGCTGTCAGTCAGACAATATGACCCATTGTGGGAGCTGCAATTTTCAAACATCACAATTTCTGATTCACATCAGATAAGATGGATTCAATAAAAAGCTTTTTCAGCTGGATAGATCAATAAGTAAAATATTGTTGTGTTGTCTGGTTATGAAGTGCAATGTTCTTAAAAATTAATCACTTGGTTTTGTTGCACAGAACACTATTTGGCCTTTGCCTTTCAAAATAAGATGATATTTAATCTCATTCCTAGTAAGACTACTCATCTCATAACAGCAATTTGCAACCTTTGGCATGAAGGAAGTAATTATGAGGAGAGATTGGATAGGCTGGCACTGTTTTTTCCTTGGAAACATGGGAGATTGGTGGGTGCCTTCGTAAAGGTTTATGATATTATGAGTGGCATTTTAAAGGTAGATAGTCACAGCTTTTTCCCCAGGGTATGGGGAATCCAAAACTGGAAAGTGTAGGTTTAAGGTGAGAGGTGAAAGATTTAAAAGGATCTGAGAAGCAAATTTTCACACAGTTGATGGTGGGTACATAGAATGAATAAGGAGGAAAATGAAGAAAGTGCAATAACAACATTTAAAGTACATTTGGACAGGTAAGTGGAGAGAAAATATTTTGAGAGATACAGGTCAAACAGGCATACGGGATTAGGGTAGATAGTCATCTTGGTCAGCATTGATAAGTTAGGCTAAAGTCTATGACTCTGCAACTGGATGAATCTTTATGAATCAGTACATACTTACATTTTTTTTGTAAGGATTGATCTGTGAAAATAAAGCAATGCCAAATAAAATCAGATCAGTATTCCTGGGTGTCCAGCAACAATCATTTTTTAAAGATGCTGTGGGTTAGGTTTTGTCTTTCTCTGGCAGACTGTGAAATATGCACTTCAAACCTGCCATTTTTTAAACATATATTCTTATTTTCATTCTTATTGAAAGTTAAAATCTATGGCTAAATCTGCCAGCAATTGAAATTGATAGTAGCAGAGACAGAAAGAAAGTGTTTGTCATTGAGCTTCCCTTTGTATAAAGGAATACCACTACATCACAGTTACGTATGGTGCCATTGTCCAATACTGAAATTGTTTATGTTCTGTGAATGTCTGTGGCTAAGGCACTATGAAATGACTACTCAGGGCTTTGGGTCAATCTCATTTAAAGTACAGGTAGTTCACCTGCAAGGCATGTTTCCATACCACAAATTGATTATGACATTATTGATGGCTCAGGTAATGTTATTTACATTATGCAAGCTGCATTGATTATAAGATAATAATAAATATCATCATCATTATGTGCCTTGCCCTATGATGTGGATGATCGTGGTCTTCCATCCGTCTTTAATCTGTGAAGTTCTAATAAGCTTTCCAAAACTTTTGCCTGTCCATCCATTGTTATAACTCACGAAGGCCATGTGCTGTTGACCATGACTTTTTTCCCCATCAATTTTTCACATCACTATGAGATGTTTAAGCTTCTCTTTCCTCAGTACATGTCCCAGAATTTCCAGCTGCTTCTTCATGACTGATGATATCATCTCTCTTCTTATTCCAGCTTTTTGTGCACTTCCTCATTTGTTTCTCTGTTCTTCCACAATATTTTCATCATTCTTCTCAAAAGCCACATTTCTGCTGCTTTGAGTCTTTGAGTATGCTTTGATATTGTCCAACATTCACTTCCCTATGTTAGTTTGGAATGAATATGTCACAACATGGATTCAGCAGCGCAGCAGATGTGGCAATTATGCTCGTAAATATGCACGTCAGCGAATTATTATTTCATGGTGATGGTGTTTAACTACATTCTTTTCATCGTAGCACTTGCTGAGACTTGAACAAAACAGCAGTTTTGCTGCCTGTTTGCATTCGGTCTTGCCTGAGAAAATTGGACTGTCGAGTCAACTGACTCTGAAGACTAGCGGTATTCATTTTATATTTAGTTATTCCTTTCAGCTGCAGTGTTGGCTTTGTTTTCCATTTGAGAGTTTTAGTTAACGACCCTGTTTTGGCCTAGCATTTACTGTTTACTTTTCCCTCTAACTCTGTTCACATTAAAGTCTGTGAACTATCGACCCTCTTCAGTGTCTCCCTCTCCACACTTGGCCATATCTGAACGCAGTGACAGAACTTAGCTCTGCAACACTGAGTTTTCATAACCATAGAAGTTATGTTATTCTTTAATACCTTGCTCAAACACTTGAAAATGCATTTAGCAATCAAACCCTCCTCCTAATTTCACCATTAGTCCTACCATCAGATGTTATTGTGCTCCCTAAGTAATTGAACTTCCACATTTGTTTAATTGTTTCACTGCCCACTTTCAGTATTTCTTTCTTCCTCGCGACAACCGTACATTCGGTCTTCTTGCAGCTGGTCAATCCTCTATTTGCACCTTCTTCAACAACTTCATCAGTGTTTCTTGGACATTTTCTTTAGAAGTAGCTGTGTCATCTGTGTTCTGTAGGTGGTTCAAGTTGTATCCACTAATTATTATGCCTGGAACACTGCTAATTTCTCTTAGAATTTTCTCACTATAAAGGGTGTTTGTCAGCTGGGAGAATACAACCCTGTCTGATTCTCCTCGAAATCTGGACAAGATCATGTGTCTCATTTTCAGCTCTCATTCCTGCTCTTTGTTCCCAATACAAGTGTTGGTTGATTCTGATATCTTTCCCATCAACGTCCAAGTGCTGAAGGATTTTTATAAGCTCTTCATAAATGGATCCAATTATCTATTGTCTGATGCCAGGAAGACAATCTCTGAAGAGTATTGATGATGGCAGGGATCACAAGTCTTGCAAAGATATTGCCCAGAAGAAGGCAATGGCAAACCACATGTTGAAAATTTGCCAAGAGCAGTCCTGGTCATGGATAGAGAAATGAATAAGAACAACAGTGTGTAAGAGGTCTTCCCCACAGATAACGATCCCTCACTTGGTAGAGACACTCATGTACAACAGGTGAGACTTGACTGTCATCGGGCTGCTCTCCGCAACAAAGATACCATCAAAATAGCAGCGTGGAATGTGAGAACTCTTCATCAAGCTGGAAATCTAGAGAATGTGAAGCAAGAAATGGAATTTCCAAAGTCAACATCATGGGTTTGTGTGAGACAAGGTGGAAAGGGACTGGATGTTTTGATTCCGAACAATACAAATCAATCTATTCGGGTAGTATGGGAATAATGCTTGATGCTGAAAGAAGCAAAAGCCTTATGGGATTATGGGCATTACTGAGCAGAGTACTGCTGGTGAAACTCCAAGGTAACCTATGAACATTTCAATAATATATGCTCCAACAGCCAATGGTAGTGAAGATATAGAAAGTTTTCATGTTACCTAGCAAGAATCAAAGGACCATTGCAAATCACAAGTTATCATTACGGTGAATGCTAAATTTGGACAACAATTAGATGGTGATATTGTCAGTGCATTTGGATTGAAACCAGGAACAACAGAGCAGAGAGATTCGTAAACTGGTGTCATGTGAATGATCAGATAATAGTTGGTTTAAGATGGTGCTGGTGAATCACAAAGACTTCTGGCTGGTGGCTAACGAAACAAGGAAAACAAGCAACTACTTCGTAAATCACTCTTTTTCTGGCAAATGATCATCACAAGCAATAATCTGTAACGGGGCTTGGAGGCAATTTGATGTGGCAGAGCCAAGGTGAGGCAGGGCAGTGGGCCTGTCACCGAGCATGAGGAAGGCCCAAGGTTCAATCAATTTAAGTGGTGTGCTGAGTCAGAAAGGTTGGGTACACGCCAAATCAAGATGGTGGGGTTCAGGCACCACAGCGTATTGAACAACGAGTTAAGCACCGGGTCAGATTGAAAAGGTCAGGGTGTTGGGGCCTTACACGAGGAATGGGCCAGTTCAGTTCACTGCCCTGTGACATTTACTTGGTTCTGTGCTGAACTATGGGTCTCAGACTCACTTTGTGGACTTCAGTTCAGAATACTATTTGCTTGTGGTTGTTGTGTGCATGATTTGCGTTTTTTTCTTTTCTCTACACATTGGGGTGTTTGATGGTCTTTCTTTATGGGTTCTTTTGGGTTTCGCCTGTTAGGAATCAAATCTCAAGGTTGTATAACGTATACATACTTTGATAATAAATGTACTTTGGACTTTTGAACAAACGCATGGCTCAAGCAGCACATAAGAAGTTTGTGGACTTGGAGAAGCCCAGAAAATTGGTATCTCAGTCAAATAGACTACATCACAATCAGCAAGCAAGCATTTCAGGAATGCTGTGCAGCAGTCCAAGGCATATCCAGCGTGGATTGTGAGAGTGGCCATGTTCCAGTGATATGCAAAGCTAAAGGATAAGCTTAGACAGTTAAAGAATTCTCAGGGTAATCCCAAATTAGATCTGCTTACTTTAAAGATCCAGACATGAAGATAAAATACACTGTAACAGTGAAGAGCAGATTTGAAGCTCTGTTAGTGGAGAACCAAGCTAGATGAAGTTCAAAAAAGGCAGTGGTGGATGTGCCTCATGAAATGTTACCAAAAGAGAGAAAAGAGAAAGAAAAATGGCTGACAGATGAAATTCTGAATCGAATGAAAGAAAGTCAAAACTCTGAACAAAGAATAAGATGATCACAATCAAGAAAACCTGTTTAAATCTTTGCTTCGAAGGCAGCGCTGGCCTGTTGGGATGTAACACAACTTTCTATAATGTCAAGCTTCCCGGAAAGGGAATCAGAGTCAGAATCAGGTTTAATATCACCGGCATGTGTTGTGAAATTTGTAAACTTAACGGCAGCTGTACAATGCAATGCATGATAATATAGAAAGAAAAAAATAAGCAAATCAATTACAGTAAGTATATATATATGTATATTAAATAGTTAATTTAAAAATAGTGCAAAAGCAGAAATAATAAAAGGTAGGTAGTGTTCATGGGTTCAACGTCCATTTTAAGAAATGGGATGGCAGAGGGGAAGAAGGTGTTCCTGAATTGCTGAGTGTGTGCCTTTAGGCTTCTGTACCTCCTTCCTGATGGTAACAATGAGAAGAGGGCATGTCCTGGGTGGTGAGGGTCCTTAACGATGAATGCTGCCTTTCTGAGCCATCGCTCCATGAAGGTGTCTTGGATATTACAGAGGCTAGTACCCAAGATGGAGCCGACCAATAATCACATTACAGCAGAACTACCTGTATTGTATCCACCACCTCAGCCCTCACCTCAGGAACGACTTGTGGCTGTAGAAGAGGTAGAAAGATGGGCAACATGTATGAAAAGGGAGCATGCCTTACAATATTCCACACTGAAGATGGACTTGATGCCCTGGATTTCTAGTTTCGGAAACACGGAGCGGAAAGAGCTGCTTTCTTCTAGCTGTGTACAACAGCAAAGTTCATCACTGAGCGGCAGATGATGTATTTTGGGGGTGTGGCTTTTATGGTTCAGTAGCTAATGGTGAGTAACTGTGAGATGTGGGGAGTAGTGCCAACTGTGTGTGGGTGCTACAGTGTCTATCAATATTAGGAATATGTCCTGAATGTTAAAGAATTTTTGTACTTGAGCAAAGAAATGTGATGAATTGAGTAGTTTACCCAGTTATTATTTCTTTATTGATTTATTGGGATTCAGCATGGAATAGGCCCTTCTGGCTCTTTGAGCCACGCCACCCAGCAATTCCCCAGTTTCTAATCCTAGCCTTTATCTCGGGACAATTTAGAATGACCCAATAACCCACCAACCGGTACGTCTTTAGGGTGTGGGAGGAAACACACACGGTCAGGGGTAGAACATACAAACTCCTTACAGGCAGTGGTGGGAATTGAACCCGGGTCATCTGCACTGTAAACCACTGTGCTAACCACTACGCTACTGTGACACCCCTACAGTTGTGAGGAAAAAAAGCATTAATTGTACTGATTATGCATTTGAGATTGAATTTTTTCCATCCATTTCTGAGGATTAACTTCTTGCCTTGTTATCTATGTATGTTCCTCTTCAATATATATATCTGGAGAGATTCCTGTACGTAGAAGACATCCCTTCTCCTTCACAGCTCCCTAATCACAGCTGCTGGTACATAGTCAAAAAATGATGGCACTCACTCTTTTCCATGGTTGGTCATTCTTTGATTTCACCAAAGTAATCTCCTCATAGAATCCCTGGCAGGGCTTTCTGCAAGCACAATACTTCAAGCCTTTGAGAGCTGCAGACTAATTTGAACTGGACCCATTGCTAATGATATTGACCCACACTCTTAATGATTTGTCCAGCTAATGAGCAGGATTGTTGGGGCTGGGTGCGGCAGTCATTGTAATGAGCAGACAGAACAAAGTTGGCATGCTGCCTGTATTCCACTCAATGAGTGGTTAATTGTGCACTGCAATTCCTGCACCTGTATTTGGGAGTTGCTGAATATTATCACCGTAGTCCTTCGCATCAGGAGATTTTCAGGCAGAGCTTTCAGGTTTTATGTTCAAGCAGTTGGAAGATTGAACGTTAACAAAGGCAAATGTAACAGTCTGCACACGATCACCACATAAACACAGGTGACCAATGTGTGATACTCTATTTTATGCTGTTCTCCAAAATTTAAATGAAATATTTTTAAATGCATGTTATTTTTTGACATCTACTGTTTCAGCCTATAAACAGACTCTACACACTGTACACTGCTGACCCCTATGAAGGATAACAACAAAGGATAGAAAAGGATTTAAAACTGTTGCAGAATAAATGGAATATGACAACATCTTCCCAGTGGTTCCTGTCGTGAACTTGACAGAACACAGCATCAGTGGATAGAGCATTTCAGAATTAAGATTACTGCCCATTCTCTATTTTAACAAAGTGAAAACAGTATTTCTCTGCAATGTTGTCTCCTACACCTAAGGTGTGCAGTAAAATGGTGTGCTGAATGTCAATACCTAATTATCATGTTAATACCTTGGTATATGTTACCATCACATTGTGATGACAGTAACACTAAACCGCCTCTTATTTCCACATCATGAGAAGGTGGTGACAAGTCAACATTGTGTTTTGATCTTTCTGATGAGTATCAGAATCTTTAGGGAGTCCAATTCATCACTGACCAATCATTTCTTTCATTGTTTTATATTGAACAATCAAGCTTTCATTTCTTTGCTGAAAGGCCTGGCAATTGCCAAAAGCCAGATAGAATATAAAACAGTAACAGGCTTTACAGTTTGTGCCAAACAAGATTTCAAATTTACCTACACATCTGCCCACATGTTGTCTATATCACTCCATTTCCAATCTGTCCATATGTTTGCCTAAATGCCTCTTAAATGTTGCTATCTTATCTGCTTCTACCACTTCCTGTGGCAGCACTTTCTAGGCTCTGACTCTGTTATTGTGTGTGTACATGATAAAGGACTGCAGTTCCCAGTGTGCAATGCGGACACTTCAACCAGAACCAGGAGTGACGCTGGTGAGCTGTAAATAAATATGTGTTAATTTTACCCAAGCTAATTTTGCCTTTTATCAAGAACAAACATAGTATGGTGTCAGAAATTGGCGTGAGGACGAAACACTGTGTGGAAATGTACCGTGAGCATTTTAAGAAAGAGACACTAGATTCCGACAGAGAGAAGCTGCTGGCCAGACAGCATGTTGTGTCTAGAAGCTGCCATTGTTCACCAAATTCACCAAGACAGATTCACATGAGAGCCTGAAAATCCTGGCACGGATAAGCTAAGTCCTCCCACACCAATCCAGTTTACCAGCAATCTAACTGATAACTGGAAATGCTTCAAACAGCAAATCAATATATATATTTAGTGGCCAGAAGAGCTGGAGAGGAGGATGAAAAATTGAAAACTTCTATCTTTCTACACGTAATTGGCAAAAATGCTTTGGACATCTACAACAGCTTTCAACTTGATGAGTCAACCTTGACATTGGACACTCTGATGACAAAATTTGGGGAATATTTTGTCCTACATAAAAACATCATATTTGAAAGATATAAGTTATTTTTCTGTGACTAAGAACAAAGTTCTCACACACAGAGTAAGTCCTGTGAGTTTGGAGATTTCAGAGACTCACTAGTTAGAGACAAAATAGTTTGTGGAATCCCAGGTAATGGACTTAGAGAAACTCTGCTCCGTGAGAAAGACTTAATGCTGGAAAAAAAGGCTGTGGACATGTGTAGGGCAGTGGAGACCACACCAGCGCAGGCCAAGGATCTGCAGAGGGCAGAAACAACAGTGCATGCTGTAAAATCTGAGGGGCAGAGCACAAGACATTTCCCAAAGCAACAATGAAGCAGGCAGGTAAGGCTCCAACAGCAAATGCAGCAGAAGTGGAGGTAGGCACATCCCAGAGATATGTCCTGCAGATGGAAAGTCCTGCAATAATTGTGGGAAGAAGAATTACTTTGCAAATTGCTGCAAAGTGGGGGCCACCAAGAGAAAGGTGCACACGGTTGCTAAGGAAATTGAAGAAGTCCTTGTAGATTCTTTACATTCTGCAGGTTCTGGAAAGACAGAATGGATTGTTCCAGTGACTGTGAATGAGGCAGTAATCCCATTCAAGTTTGATACTGGAGCCCAGGTGAATCTGTTGCCCATGGATGATTACAAGACACTCAAAAGTAAAAAGCAAAATGTATCTGATTAAGTTTAAAGTGATAGCGTACACTAGAGAGAACGCTCCAGTAAGAAGGGAGACTGACCTTCAAGCACAAGGGACAGCATTGAAAGGTACAGCTACTGATTGTAGAAAAGTGAGTACAGCCAATATTAGGTCTGAGTGCATGTGAAAAGCTCAACTTGTTGAGGAGAGACCACAAAGTGACTTCACAGTCCAAAGGTGACCACATTTTACTCATGGAAGAGCAAATGTCTTTGAGGGGCTTGGATGCTTATCTGGTGTACACAAAATTCATATAGATTAGACAGTGGCTGCTGTTGTCCATGCATGCAGGAAAGTTCTGTTTGCACGCAGAGACAAATTCAAACAAGAATGAGCACCCACAGATGGATGAATGTCATACAGAAAACTGAAGATCCAACAGATTGGGTGAGTTCACTGGTCATTGTGCAAAAGAAAATGGAGCATTGCATCTATGTCTAGACTCAAGAGATCTCAATAAAGCCATCAAGAGAGAGCATTTTAAATTGCCAGCATGGTAGGAAATCATGCACCAGTTTTCAGGAGCCAAGTGATTTAGTAAACTCGACTCATTGTCTGGGTTTTGACAGATGAAGCTTGATGAGACAAGTTCAAGACTGTGAACTTTTAGTACATCTGAAAGGAGATACCGCTTTCTTCGGCTGCCGTGTGGGATCCTGTCTGCACCAGAAGTCCACCATAAAAGCATCCACGTGATCTTTGAGGACATACTTGGTGTTGAGACCATGATGGATGACATCATCATTTGGTGGTTTTTCAAGGAGAACATGATTCACAGCTGAGGCAGGTGCTGGATGTGACATGGAATGTCAATTTGAAATTAAATAAAGAAAACTATGTTTGGTGTTAAGACACTGACTAGCATAGGAGATATCATATCAGAAGAGAGAGTGAAGCCTGACCTAAGAAAGACAGCAGCCATTATGAACATGGAGAGGCCCCAAAACAAAGAAGAGGTGAGATGTTTCCTGTGGATGGTGACTTAACTGGCTGAGTTTATCCCTTGACTATTTACTGTGTCAGCATCACTTAGGTCACTCCTTGAGCAGTGAAATGAGTGGATTTGGTCTCAAGAGCAAGAAGAGTGTTTCCAGAAGTTGAAAAGAATCTTAACTGAAGAGCCCATGTTGAAGTTTTATGATCTGGAAAGGTGTACTAGAATCTTAGCTGATGAGTCCTGGTATGGTCTTGGAGCTGTACTACTGCAGGAGCATGATGACACATGGCAACCTGTGGCCTATGCATCAAGAGCTTTAACAAGTGCAGAAGCCAAATATACATAGAGAGAGAAAGAGCTTCTCGCCAGTACATATACATGCAAAAGGTTCCATCAGTATATCTATGGACAAGCTTTTGAAGTGGAGACAGCCCATAAACCACTGATGTCAATTATGTCCAGACCACTGAATGACTGTCCCATGAGGATACAGCGCATGTTGATAAGGCTGCAGAACTATGACATGAAGATTTCCCACACACTGTGAAAATATATGTTTGCTGCTGATGTGTTGTCTGGAGCAGTCAACAAAAATGAAAAGAGTGACCAAGAGATTAATGTAGATACACAGTCAAGACAAGTCAAGTCAGTTTTTATTGTCATTTCGACCATAACTGCTGGTACAGTGCACAGTAAAAACGAGACAATGTTTTTCAGGACCATTGTGCTACATGAAACGATACAAAAACTACACTGAACTACGTAAAAACAACACAAAAACTACACTAGACTACAGACCTACCCAGGACTGCATAAAGTGCACAAAACAGTGCAGGCATTACAATAAATAATAAACAAGACAATAGGCACAGTAGAGGCAAGTAGGTTGGTGTCAGCCCAGGCTCTGGGTATTGAGGAGTCTGATGGCTTGGGGGAGGAAACTGTTACATAGTCTGGTCGTGAGAGCCCGGATGCTTTGTTGCCTTTTGCCAGACGGCAGGAGGGAGAAGAATTTGTATGAGCAGTGCGTGGGGTCCTTCATAATGCTGTTTGCTTTACGAATGCAGCGTGTGGTGTAAATGTCTCTAATGGCAGGAAGAGAGACCCCAATGATCTTCTCAGCTGACCTCACTATCCACTGCAGGGTCTATGTTGACAAGATTGTCACTTCCATTCCAATATCTCCTGAGAGAACAGAGAAGATTAGAACAGCCACAGGGACAGTTGAAACAATGAAAGAACTCAAAGGTACGATACAGAAAGGATGGCCAGCAGCAAAGTATGACTGTCTATAGTGTATTTGGGATTATTGGGCAAGCAGAGCTGAACTGTCAGTAGTGGAAGATATGATCTTCAAAGAGAATAGGTTTGTGATTCCAGTTTTGCTACTCAAGGAAATGCTCCAGAAGATACACAAAGGGTACCTTGGTGAGGAAAAATGTAAACGAAGAGCTCGTGAAGTGATGTATGGCCAAGAATGAACCAAGACGTCAGCCAGACCGCTGCTTCATGTGAGTCATATCTTTCCAACAGACCAAAGCAGCAGAACTGCTGACACCACACCCTGTATCAGACAGACTGTACTGCTAAATTGGAGTGGATTTGTTTGAATGTAATAGGAAGAGTCATATTGTTGTAAAAGACTACCTTTCCAATTACCCAGAGGTTGCAACACTGCAATCAACATCCAGCAAAGTGGTCATTAAATTCCTGAAAGATATGCTTGTGAGGCATGGATTTCTATGTGAAGTGGTATCAGACAATGGTCCACAATGTTTGAGCTGTGAATTTGAGTCCTTTGCCAATGATTGGGGGTTTCAACATTTAACTTCAAGCTCACATCACCCAAAATCGAATGGCCTAACAGAGAGTTCAGTCAGGGTAGTGAAGGGCCTCGTGAAGAAGGCATAAGATGGATGACAGGACTCCCACAAAAGGCTGAAGATTTACAGAAGTGCACCAATGCAGAATGGCCTTTCACATGCCATAATGCTGATGGGCCAACATATATGTACTAACATTACAGTGTGCGAAAACCTGTTGACACCTAAAGGAGCACCCAAGGTCAAATCAGCGAAGGAGAAAGGGAAAGAGAAACAGAAACAACATCATGGCAAGACTGCAGAAGGCCTACCAGTTCTGAAGCCTGGAGGTCAAGTGTGAATCTAAAATCACGGTCCCGGCACATGGTCCATGCAAAAGGAAGCTACCCCACATTCCTAACAGCTTCAGATGGAATGAGGAACACCTCTGAGAACAAATTTTGCAGATCAATGACCATGAGTTCCAACCCATAGCTGTGAGACATCACCTGTCAGTACACCAAATGGGTCAGTAAATGTGAAAAATTAATTTATTGATTAGATTTCACAGAAAGACGCTAATATTAATACAGCTAAAGAAAGAAATACATCTGTGGAGACAAATAGCAGACCAAAAAGGATCATCAACTCACTTCAGAGACTAATTGAGTGTTGCTCAGTGAATAAGGGACTGTATTTGCTCATTACAATTGAAGTTATTGTAAGTATCTGTGTTGGGAAGCATTATTGATTCCGCAGGTTTATAAGGACATAGTATTGTGTTTATTTTTCTTTAAAGGGGGAAGATGTGTTATTATGTTATGCTATATTTGTCTTTTATCAAGAACAAAAATAATACCTACCACTCCGTGTCAAAAAACTTGCCTCGTAGATGCACTTTAAGTTTCCTTCCCTCACCTTAAAGCTAGACCTCATTGTGTTTCACATACAATTGGCCCTCCATATCCGCGGGTTCCGCATCCGCAAGATTCAACCAACCGCGGATGGAAAATATTTGAAAAAAAAATTCCAGAAAGTTCCAAAAAACAAAACTTGAATTTGCCACACGCTGAGCACTACGCTGAATGCACGTGAACGAAGTGATGTGTAGGCATACCCTGCTGTAGCCTCCCGCCATTTCACAGATCCTCAGTCCCTCTCCAGCATTGTTTGAGCATTGTCCGCCTCGCATCTCATTCATTCGCTTCTTGTGTTGTGAGCGAGAGGAAGGAGCTTAAGGCTAGTTAGGAATGGCTGGCTAGCTATGTAAAGCGCTACAGCCTCAAGAACTTAAAGATCACGGGAGAATTGGCATTGGCTGATGCCGAGGCAACATCAGTGTTCCCAGAAGAGCTACGATGTTCGCGTCTGTACTGAACATGTACAGACTTTTTTTCTTGTCATTATTCCCTAAACAATACAGTATAACAACTATTTACATAACATTTACATTGTATTAGGCATTATAAGTAATCTAGAAATGATTTAAAGTATACGGGAGGATGTGCATAGGTTATATGCAAATACTACGCCATTTTATATAAGGGACTTGAGCATCCGCAGATTTTGGTATCCGCAGGGGGTCCTGGAACCAATCCCCCGTGGATCCTGAGGGATGACTGTATACAGGAAAACAACACTGAATATCCACTCTCTCTTTGCCTCTCATAATTTTATATGCTTCTGTAAGGTCATTCCAGAGAAAACCACCTATGCTTGAAAAGCCTATCCTTATAGCTAATGGCTCTCTAATCCAGGCGTAATCCTAGTGAACCTATTTTACACCCTCTCCAAAGCCTCTGCATCATTCTTGCAACACGGTGACCAGAACTGCAAATAGTTTTATATAGCGGAAACATAACTTCCTAATTCTTGTGCTCAGCACCTCAACCAATGAAGGCAAGCATGTCGTGTGCCTTCTTACCACCCCATCTGCTTGTGTTGCTACTATCGGGGAGCTATAAACTTGCACCCCAAGATCACTCTTAACATCAGTGTTCCTAAGATTACAACCATTTACTGTGTACTGCGGAGATCACTCAAATCAGACACAGGTAATGCCTGACCTAGATCTGGCTGACTGGCCATACAATTTTGTTGCTTTGTCTGTCACTACTCGGTCTTGTGACAAGGCTAAGGTTGAGGGAGACCTATGGTGTGAATACATTCCACTGATACAGGACACAGCATGTTGCAGTATCACGTCACACCAGTTCATTGAAAATCATTGAAGTCACAGAATTAACTGATGATTTTTATGTAATTCCGAGTTTTTCTGAGGAAACCGACAGACAAATACTTGGTGCTGCTTCTTATCTCATTTGCATGTGTGAGTTTCTTTATGCTCACTGCCTCGTTTCTTCCCACAGCTGGTGCTCATTTATATAAATGCACCCTTATGCTATAGGGAGACAGGCACAAATTTCTTGCTTTCATGCTACCAAACTACAGTTGCTAATTATGTCCTAATAACAGGACTCTATTACCTAATATTTGATGTTGAAATTGCTTAACTCATAATAAATCTCATTGCTATTTTGTTAATTATTGAAGTTGGATAATTGGGAATGCTGATTGCAAGGTATTTTATGAACACCATAGTGTAAATGAGAAACACGTGTCCCATGTATGTTATAATATGCAAACTAAGCACATTCAGCCAGACTGTTTATGCTGCACATCAGCTTTTCCCATCCTTTGTCTCCAACAAATTCTGGACATTGTTTCCCCAGTCTTCCTCAATTCCTTTCTACCTTGGGTATTTTCATGGCTGAGGGTTCCATGTTCTTAGTTCCTTCAGAATTCTCTGGATACCAGTGATCATATTGCATTTTTTCATCGCTGGCACTGAAATCTATGCTGGGCTCTGCATTGACTTTATCAAACCCATTAAAATTTTAAACAATTTTAAAATAAAGTCACCCTCCTTGATATCTGTGAATTTCGCATGATGATTATAACTTGGGGATTGGCTCCAATGAACTCTGTGACTGCGCATAAAACATTGAACAGTACAGGCCCTTCGGCCCATGATGTTGTGCTGACTTTTAAACTTAGTCCAAGATCAATCTAACATTTTCCTCCCACGTAGACTATTCTTTTCATCCCTGTGCCCACCTAAGTGTCATTTAAATCTCCCATATATATTCGCCTCTACCACACCCCTGGCAATGTGTTCCATGCTCTTGCAATACTCAGAAGAAAAGAATTGACCTCTGATGTCCCCACTATACTTTCCTTGAATATTCTCAAAATTATGCTTTCTCATATTAGCTGTTTCCGTCCTGGGAAAGAGGCGGTCGTTGTCCACTTTATCTCTGGTTACCCAAATGGACTAGGTTTTAATCTTCCCATTCAAGGAAGAATGAATGGGATCGCTGCCTAATCACTTGAGCATGCCTTGACCACAGTTCAGTTCCCTCATGTGGAAATTGTCTACCGGGCTGTAAGTTGAATTCCCATTATCAAGTAGGAACCCCTTATGGCACTGAAAGGAAATTCCAGGAATTCCAGTGCTATAAATCACAGTAAATCATATATGATAAAAGTGTCCAAAATATCATGGAGGGAATTTCATTGGACTCATGTCAGAGGTCAACTCAATCATAAGACCATAGGACATAGGAGCAGAATTAGGCCATCTGGCCCATCAAGTCTGCTCCACCATTTAATCATGGCTGATCCTTTTTTTCTATCTCCTCCTCAACTCCAGTTCCCGGCCTTCTGCCCGTAACCTTTGATGCCATGTCCAATCAAGAGCCTATCAATCTCTGTCTTAAATACACCCAACGACCTGGCCTCCACAGCTGCATGTGGCAACAAATTCCACAAATTCACCGCCCTTTGGATGAAGAAATTTTGCCGCATTTCTGTTTTGAAAGTGTTCCCCTCTATCCTGAAGCTGTACCCTCTTGTCCTAGACTCTCCCACCATGGGAAACATTCTTTCCACATCTACTCTGTCTAAGCCTTCAACATTCAAAAGATTTCAATGAGATCCCCCCTCATTCTTCTGAATTCCAGTGAGTACAGACCCAGAGCCATCAAATGTTCTTTGTATGATAATATTTTCATTCCTGGAATCATCCTTGTGAACCTCCTCTGGACCCTCTTCATTGTCAGCATATCTTTTCTAAGATGAGGCACCGAATACTGTTCACAATACTGAAGGTGAGGCCTTACCAGTGCCTTATAAAGCCTCAGCATCACATCCTTGCTCTTGTATTCTAGACCTCTTGAAATGAATGCTAACATGGCATATGCCATCCTCACCACTGACTCAACCTGCAAGCTAACCTTCAGGGTGTTCTGCACAAGGACTCCCAAGTCCCTCTGCATCTCAGATCCCTGAAATTTTTCCCCAGTTAGAATATAGTCCGTGCCTTTACTTCTACTACCAAAGTGCATGACCATGCAGTTTCCAATATTGTATTTCATTTGCCACTTTCATGCCCATTCTCCTAATCTGTTGAAGTCCTTCTGCATCCTACCTGTTTCGTCAACACTGCTGCCCCTCCACCAATCTTTGTATCATCTGCAAACTTGAGAACAAATCTATCTATTCCATTATCTAAATCATTTATGTACAGCATAAAAAGAAATAGTCCCAACACCGACCCCTGCGGAGCACCACTAGTCACTGGCAGCCAACCAAGAAAGGATCCTTTTATTCCCATTCACTGCCTCCTACCAATCAGCCAATGCTCCAACCATGTTAGCAAGTTTCCTGTAATACCGTGGGCTCTTAACTTCATGTGTGACACCTTGTCAAAGGCCTTCTGAAAGTCCAAATATACAACATCCACTGCATCCCCTTTATCTATCCTATGTGTAATCTCCTCAGAGAATTCCAAAAGGTTCATCAGGCAGGATTTTCCCTGAAGGAAACCATGCTGACTTTATACTATCTTGTTCTGTGTCACCAAGTACTCCATAACTTCATCCTTTTCAATTGAATCTAACATCTTCCCAACCACTGCGGTCAACTTAACTGGTCTATAATTTCCTTTCTGCTGCCTTCCTCCTTTCTTAAAGAGTTGAGTAACATTTACGATTTTCCAGTTCTCTGTCACCATGTCAGAGTCAAATGATTTTTGAAAGATCATTTCTAATGCCACCACAATCTCTAACGCAACCACTTTAAGAATCTTAGGGTGCAGTTCCCTTGGTCCGGGTGACTTATGTACCTTTAGGTCTTTCAGCTTTTTGAGCATCTTCTCTCTTGTAATAGTAACTGCACCCACTTCTCTTCCTTCACACACTACAACATCTGGCATACTGCTAGTGTCTTCCACAGTGAAGACTGACACAAAGTACCTCATTTATTTCAGTAGCCATCTCTTTGTCCCCCATTATTATTTCTCCTGCCTCATTTTCTAGCGGTCCTATATCCACTTTCATTTCTCTTTCATTTTTAACATACTTGAAAACTTTGATCTTATTTGCCAGCTTGCTTCCATATTTCATCTTTTCCCTTCTAATGATTTTTTATTTGCTCTCTGTAGGTTTTTTAAAACTTCCCAGTCCTCTATCTTCCTAATAAATTTTGCTTTGTTGCACACTTTTTCTTTTGCTTTTATAATAGCTTTGACTTCTCCTGTCAGCCATGGTTGTATTATTTTACCATTTGAGTATTTCTTCATTTTTGGTATACACACGTCCTGCACCTTCCTCATTTTCCCCAGAAATGCGCACTATTGCTGCTCCACTGACATCCCTGTCAGCATCTCCTTCCAATTTACTTTGGCCAACTGCTCTCTCATATAACTGTAATTTCCCTTACTCCACTGAAATACTGCTACGTCAGACTTCACTTTCTCCCTATCAAATTTCAAGTTGAACACAATCATATTGTGATCACTGGTTCCTAAGGATTTTTTTACCCTAAGCTCCCTAGTTGCCCCCAATTCATTACATAATACCCAATCTAGTTTAGCTGATCCCCGAGTAGGCTCAACGATAAACTGCTCTAAAAAGTTATCTCTTAGACATTCAGCAAACTCACTCTCTTGAGATCCATTACCAACCTGATTTTCCCAATCGACCTGCATTTTAAAATCTCCCATGGCTACCATCACATTGTCCTTTTGACTCGCCTTTTCTATTTCCTGTTGTAACTTGTGGTCCACCTCCCAGCCACTGTTGGGAGGCCTGTATATAACTGCCGTCAATGTCTTTTTACTCTTGCAGTTTCTTAACTCAGCCCACAAGAATTCAACAACATCCAATCCTATATCACATCTTTCTACTGGTTTGATGCCATTCTCTACCAGCAGAGCCACACCACCCTCTCTGCCTACCTTCCTGTCCCTCTGATACAACATGTAATCTTGGAAATTCAGCTCCCAACTACAACCATCCTTCAACCACGATTCAGTGATGGCCACAACATCATACATGGGAATCTGTAATAGTGCAACAAGATTATCCACCTCATTTCTTACACTACGCGGATTTAGATACACCTTGAGTACTGTATTTGCTATCCTTTCTGACTCTGCATCCCTAATGATTTGATACTCAAGCCTGTTGGATGCAACTAAGTCCCATCACCTGCCTGCCCTTCCTGACCATCTGACTGCACGCTATCTTTACTTTTTTACCATCCATCCTTTTCTGAGTCCCTTCACTCTGGTTCACCCCGCCCCCCCCCCCACTGTCAAGTTAGTTTAAACCCTCACCAACAGCTCTAACAAACCTGCCTGCGAGAATATTGGTCCCCCTCAGGTTCAGGTGCAACCTGTCACTTTTGAACAGGTCATACCTCCCCCAGAAGAGATACCAATTATCCAAGAACCTGAAGCCCTGGCCCCTGTACCAACTTCTCAGCCACACATTTATCTGCCAAATCATCCTGTTTCTACCCTCACTGGTGTGTGGCACAGGTATCAATCCAAAAATTACTACCCGGGAGGTCCTGCTGCTCAGCTTCCTACCTAGCTCTCAAAATTCTCTTTTCGGGACCTCATTGCCTTTCCTTCCTATGTCATTGGTATCAATATGTACCAAGACATCTGGCTGCTTCCCCTCCCTCTTCAAAATGCTGTGAACGCAATCTGAGACATCCCTGACCCTGGCACCTGGGAGGCAACATACCATCCAGCTGCCCCGTTCACGTCCGCAGAATCTTCTGTCTGATCCCCTCACTATCGAATCCCCTATCACTACTGCTCCCTTCTTCTCTCTCTCTTTCCCTTCTGCACCACAGACCCGTGCTCAGTGCCTGTAACCCGGTTGGTGTCCCGTTCACGTCCGCAGAATCTCCTGTCTGATCCCCTCACTATCGAATCCCCTATCACTACCGCTCCCTTCTTTTCTCTTTCCCTTCTGCACCATGGACCCGTGCTCATTGCCTGTAACCCGGTCGGTGTCCCGTTCACGTCCGCAGAATCTCCTGTCTGATCCCCTCACTATCGAATCCCCTATCACTACCACTCCCTTCTTCTCTCTCTCTCTTTCCCTTCTGCACCATGGACCCGTGCTCGGTGCCTGTAACCCGGTTGGTGTCCCGTTCACGTCCGCAGAATCTCCTGTCTGATCCCCTCACTATCGAATCCCCTATCACTACTGCTCCCTTCTTCTCTCTCTCTTTCCCTTCTGCACCACAGACCCGTGCTCGGTGCCTGTAACCCGGTCGGTGTGGCGTTCTCCTTTAGGTTATTGTTGTCCTTAGGTGCAAGGGCGTCACCAGTGGGAGGCACAAGATTGGAGCAGCTTGCTCTGTTTTGGCCTGAGTTAATGATCACTCAGTGATTAAGGAGGAGTGAAGAATGTCAAGTAGAGGAAGGAGGAGGACATAGCAAAGTTACTGTCAACATTGTACTATTGCCTGCACTACAACAGTTTGGAATAGACTTGCAAAGACAAACATGGATAAAATTGATGGGATGTGCGTGCCAAGAACAAATATGGTCCACGATAAGCTTCAGAGAAACTATGCCAAATCAATCACAACTTCTGGGTGATGAGAAGTAAGGGGGTGAAATTAGAAATGATAAAAATGATATAACATTTAGAGGTTTGAGAGGTACTACTGCCCATGTGATACAGTAAATCATACACAAACAAACTGCATGTTTCAATATAAAGGGTAACCCAAGCCATCACCCTGAAATATTTGCCACTTAATTAAGTAAATAACAATATGCTGGAATAGTCATCTGGTAGGAGCCATCAGCCAGACATGCTGTATTATTAGATTTTAAACATTTATACCAACACTGGAACTCTTGTCATGTAAATAACAGGCCAGAAAAAACAGAGGGCTTTTTCTCCCTCTGTCCCTCTCACTATACCCCTTGCCCATCCTCTAGGTTCCCCCCCCTTTTCTTTCTCCCTAGACCTCCTGTCCCATGATCCTCTCATATCCCTTTTGCCAATCACCTGTCCAGCTCTTGGCTCCATCCCTCCCCCTCCTGTCTTCTCCTATCATTTTGGATCACCCCTCCCCCTCCCACTTTCAAGTCTCTTACTAGCTCTTCTTTCAGTTAGTCCTGATGAAGGGTCTTGGCCTGAAACATCGACTGTACCTCTTCCTAGAGATGCTGCCTGGCCTGCTGCGTTCTAGCAACTTTGATGTGACTCACAGCGATAACCAGTGTTGTTTGCAGGTGTTTACTGTGGGCAAATTAGATGAAATGTTTAGTAACCACCATCCATGAGCAGTCTGTGCTTGTAAAGTACTTTAGGATATCCTGAGCTTTAAAAAGGTGCTACATACATGCAGATGATCTTTTTATAGATATCCTGTTTGGCATATCTAAGAGAATATAGAATTATGACTGCTTTATTTCATGGATGCAACATAATGAAATGCACATATGATTTTCATAGTCTGAAGATCTGTTGATAGTCTTCACTTGAAAATGGAGACAATTAGGAACCACAGTCTCCCTTTTCTTTTGTCGGCTCTGCAGTTCTTTTGCTTATAGTATCAGCTAAACAAGGTAAGGTTAAGTTGAACTAATCTCAGACTCACACGTTCAACATTTTCTAGAGGTTTAGGTCATCTAATAAAAATATTATCTAAGATTTTTATTATGTTTCCCTGTCCTTGTATATCATTTGCTTACTCCAACAATGGCCAAAGTAATTACTTCCTTACGTATCTGACCTGCCTTCTGAAAGTGGCAGTCAAATGATGGATCTAAACTACTGAAGAGAACATGCAAATTCTCTATTCAAAAGTGATCTTTTAAAATCGTTGTTGAATGTTAAATTTATCCGGTACTGCATTAGACATTTGTTTACATCTCAGCCACAGTTTCCAGTGATTAAAATATCCAGCAATAACTAATGAAAATGCTGTTAAGAAGGCTGTAATTATCCTAACGGCCTCTGCCCAGCTATGATCCATAGACCTTTATCTTTCTCTCTGCTAACCATGGAAATGCAAACATGAAACATGTGGAAATAATGACCAGACAATGGCACCAATGGGAATTAATCCTAATACTTTTTCTTAAATTGGATTGTGACAATATCTTTTACTTAGCAATTAGCAGATTGTGCTGTTTTCTTTGGCTTCCTATTACCAAAATATCACTGATCTATAAAGGCCTTTGATGTGTCTTCCTGAGCCAGTCCGCCTTAATAAACCACTTTATTTTCCCTAAATGTTATTTGATACCAATTAAAGTTGTTTACAATGGAGACTAAATAATTAAATATGTACCATGTTATTATCTTCTTCAGGTTTTCTTCATGATATTGTTGTAGTAGTTTCTGTGAACAGAATACTATTTTATGTTTATGATCAAAACCAATTAATTAGATCTTAACCTCCTTTTACAATATTTTCCTCACATTTAATGTATAATCATAATTGTGCATGTTGTGTGATTACAGTTCCTTCTCTCTTCAGTATTTTCAAACAACTATTGTGCACACACAAAGATAAAAAGTTAGATTAAAGCCTCAGTTTCATTTTTAAATAGATTAGGACTTAACATCTACTTTCAGTGAGCAGTTAAGCTTTTAGAAAAGTGAAAAGGCAAAATGTTTGGAGGAAGACATCATAAGTATCATCTATTATTTGAAATGGAACATTTGTCAGAGTTATATTTAATTCAGCATGTTCATTTTCTCTGGGGTCTGATTTGAGAACTACATTTTTCTGTGATAGCCTGTCTTGAGCTGCTCATTTCTAACGTTACTGGAAGTACAATAAATATCCAGTTAATTTCAGAATTTTTGTTGTTTATACTGCATTTTTAATGCGTGCTAGATTTCATCAGCTCCTGTAAACTTAGTACTTTTGACAAATGCTCTACATTAGTGGATAGTACATACTAACTGTGTCAGTGTAGAAATACAATTATTTACCAAAGCTGATCACGGACCTTCAATATGTAACAATAAGACTATGTAACAAATAATATTTCAATCAGTTTATGACTTAATCTCTGATTCGAATCAGAATTTCGGGCTTTCTATTCTAGAATATTGAAAGTGCATGATTGCCATTTCATGATTTTTTTAAAAAGATTCTGAATATTTCTGTATGTGATTAAGAATCTTTAAAGTAAGCTGTTTCTGATGCAATAAGCCATTGACCCTCAGAACCAGGGCATAGGCTGCAACATTCATATTAGCAAAGCTTCCATGGTAGAATACCTGGCCCATTCTCATTGTCTTTAGAATCCACGTTAGTGGTTTGTTTATCTGTACATTGTTAGGATTGACATGAGGTACACACGACTGAAACATAGTGGGAAATGCAGTAAACTGGACACTTGTTATCCAGTATTAATGCAGCAGTTATTCACATGCAACCGGCAATATTTTTGAGTAAGCCATAAACACCTCAGCCCTTTGTCTTTGACTCACCAAAGTTCTACTGAACTTAATGCAATGCCTTGGAAGTATCCAGAACACAGCAAAAAGAAATCACAGCCCTTTTGCTTCGAGAAATAAGTCATTTTACTTTAGGTGATGACTTAGCCCATGCTAGGCTTTACCTCAAAGTCTACGTATATCCTATATAAAATTATTTTGTTTTATGAAAATAAGCTTAGAATGAACTTTATTGCCACCTCATGTGAGTATAGTCATTCAATTTTTTAATATTATTTGCATTACTACTGTATAACTTTTAAATGTAGAATTGCAGTGCAAAATATTGTTACTTAAAGGGTAAGGAAATAACATATTTCGGCAACTCATTTCAAGGTTTATGTACAGAATGCTATGTGTGACGTACAGTATTTTTTATTGTACAATTCTCTTGCAATTGGCATATTCATGCGTCTGGTCGCACTTTTACCTGTGGATGCAGAATGGCTGAGAGTACTAGAAATACCTGAAAATAGAGCATTGAATTGGATCACTGATCTTACTTACAATTTTAATTTACTGGAACAGTAACATTTAATCTACATTCCGCTGCACAGTAACCCAATTGCATAACTTGTTCCAGAGATTATTCATCGAAATGGATGAAAGTATAACAGAGCAGAAGTCCTATATGTGTTTGATTAAGCAGGAATAAGGAAAATATTCCCGGGTTTGGTAGATCTGTCTCACAGAAGAAAGAAAATGATCAATGTCTTATTTTAAGCTAAGTATTTGAATAAACCAAAAACATGAGGTTCACCATCACATGAAACCCACACACTACAGTTATCACCAGCGCACAGACCTCACACATGGAAACTACAGTTAAGCAAAAAGAGTTTTACACCAACCTTGAGCGATCCACAGCCTGCCTTACAATGGGAGACAAACTGATTCTTTGTAACAACTTATTGGTGGCAGAATTTGTTGGACTTGAACCTCTGGAAAGGCTTCCTTGGCAAAGAAGGAGTAGGGAGAACTATCTTCATGTGACCCTGTCCAGACATTTGCACTTGTCATTGTCTGAGTGAGAGCCAGCATGGATGTTCAGATTCCCTGTGCCATGAAGCTGCCAATGACTCCTTGGCCAAATACCTCCCAATCTGCATGATCACTCAGAAAATCAAATGGCATTTAAATGGTGTCAATACTGCATCAGGAAAAAGATAACATTCCTATAATGAATACTGTGCTCAACCAGTAGGTCTTGCAGAGTGTTTTTGTACCTGGTCTGTTGTGACATCTATTATGATTAACACCTGTGAATTCTTAAACAAATACCACTGATGTTGTTCTGATGAGAACAGCCAGAAAATCCAGAGGTAATTCAACACAGATAGAAAACTTCCTGGAATTACAGTCATGACTGAAGAGAAACGAAACAGATCAATGGACATCTGAAGATCAAGATCTAAAAAAACTCATGATTCATAGTACAGGCTAGAGGCCAACACATCCAGACAACCATAAGTACGGCCAATGCCAGCTCTGGCCCAAACACCCAATGCTCCACCCTGCAGAAAACCTGAATCAAGGAAGAGTTTATCCCAGTTGAAAAGGTCTTCCAATAGCAAATGATGGTCAAAATGGCGCCAAGCTACAACCTCTGTTGAGGTCATGGCTCAGAATTACTTGTTTTAATTTTTTTTAGCTTTTTTACGGATGGTTTTGGGGACAAAGGGGGAGCTGGGGTCAGGTTAGAGTTTAGGGACAGGGATGTTAGGGAATTAGAGGACAAGCCAGAGTTTAAGCCTCCACTCTATGTTCAAAGGCGACCAATGTGGATGGGGTTGGATGTCGGGCAGGGAGACTAGTGAGGACATTCAGGGTTCTGTCATGGCGAGTCTGGAGTTTGAGGCCTGAACTTCAGGTCCTTATCCAGGGACCTCATTCATTGGTATCAGCTAGTCCTGGGTTGAAACCAAAGATTGAAGCCTGAAGCTCGATCAGAAGTCCAGATGTTGAGGTACAATAGCTGGAGTTCCTGAGTCTGTGAAACTCTGTGTGACCGCTGGGGAAGTTGAAGACCTCATGGCTGGATTCCGTTTGCCTGCAGACTGCTGCGGGCTTGTTCTTGCCGACAACATCCATGCAACCATCAATCCACAGAAAACGACACTCAGGGACTTGGGCTACGTTATATATTTTTTGTGTGACTGTATGTTTGCTGCTATCTTACATGTGCCATGTGCTATGATGACTGTTGGTACTGTGTTTTGCACCTTGGCCCTAGAGGAACACTGGTTCATTTGGCTTATCCATGGGTATTCATGTATGGTAGATTGGCAATTAAACTTCAACGTGAACTTGAATTAATATATTTTAGCAGGCGCTAATAGCAGACCATAAGACTATAAGACATTGGAGCAGAAGTAGGCCATTTGGCCCATCATGTCTTCTTAGCTATTTCATAATTGCTGATCCATATTCCCTCTCAGACAAAATCTCCTGTGTTCCTTCATGCCCTGAGGTCTATCAACCTCTGCTTTAAATATACCCAATGACTTGCCTTCCACAGCCACCTGTGGCAACAAATTCCACAGATTCACCATTTTCATAACCGTTCTAAAAGGATGCCCTTTTATAATGAGGGTGTCCTCTGGTCTTAGACTCTCCCACCAGAAGAAACACCATCTCCACATCCACTCTACTGAGGCCTTTTAACATTCGATAGGTTTCAATGAGGTCACCCATTATCCTTCTGAATTCCGGTGAGTAGAGGCCCAGAGCCGTTAAATGCTCTTCATATGACAAGCTGCTTAATCTGGAATCATTCTTGTGAACTTCTTTTGAACCCACTCCAATGTCAGCACATCTTTTCTTGGATAAGGGGTCCAAAACTGCTCACAATCCTCCAAGTGAGGCCTCACCAGTGCTTTATAAAGCCTCAACATTACATCCTTGCTTTTATATTCCAGTCCTCTTGAAATGAATGCTAACATCATATTTGCTTTCCTCACCACCAACACAACCTGCAAATTAACCTTTAGGCAATCCTGCACAAAGACTCCTAAGTTCCTTTGCACCTCAGAGTTTTGAATTTTCTCTTTATTTAGAAAATAGTCTACCCTTTTACTTCTACCAAAGTGCATGACCATACACTTCCCGACACTATATTCCATCTGCCACTTCTTTGCCCATTCTCCTAATCTATCTAAGTCCGTCTATAGCCTCTATACTTCCTCAAAACTACCTGCCCCTACAGCTATCTTCGTATTGTCCGCAAACTTGGCCACAAAGCCATCAATTCCGTCATCCAAGTCATTGACATATAATGTAAAAAGTAGTAGTCCCAACACAGACCCCTGTGGAGCACCACTAGTCACCAGCAGGCAATCAGAAAAGGCTGTCTTTATTCCAACTCTTTGCCTGCTGCTAATCAGCCACTGCTTTATCCATGCTAGAATCTTTCAGGTAATACTATGGGCTCTTAACTTGCCAAGCAGTCTCATGTGTGTTACCTTGTCAAAGGCCTTCTGAAAATCCAATTCACAACATCCATTGATTCTCCTTTGTCTATCCTGCTTGTTATTTCTTCAAAGAATTCCAACAGATTTGTCATGCAAGATTTCTCTTAAGGAAACCATGCTGACTTTGGCCTGTTTTATCTTGAACCTCCAAGTATCCCCAAACCACATACTTATCAATAGGCTCCAACACCTTCCTAACCACTGAGGTCAGACTAATTGCCTTTCTTCTGTCTCTGTCTCTTCTTGAAGAGTGGAGTACACTTGCAATTTTCCACTCCCCTAGAACTATGCCAGAATCTAGTGAGTCTTGGAAGATCATTACTAATGCCTCCATAACCAACCACCTCTTTCAGAACCCTGGGGTGCACACTATCTAGTGCAGGTGACTTAGCTATCTTCTGACCTTTAAGTTTCCCAAGAACCTTCTCCCTAGTAATGGCAACTTCACATACTTCTGCTCCCTGGCACTCTCAAACTTCCAGCATTGAGTCTTCCACAGTGAAAACTGATGCAAAATACTTATTCAGTTTGTCCACCATTTCCTTATTCTCTATTACTACCTCTCCGGCATCAATTTCCAGTGGTCCAACTTCTACCCTTGCCTCTCTTTTGCACTTTATATATCTGAAGAAACTTTTCGTATGCTCTTTAATATTTTTAGCTAGCTTACCTTTGTATTCCATCTTTTCCTTCTTCATGACGTTTTAGTTGCTCCCTGTTGGTTTTTAAAAGCTTCCCAATCCTCTAACTTCCCACTAATTTTTACTCTGTTATATGCTCTCTCATGGGTTTTTATGTTGGCTTTGACTTCTCTTGGCAGCCACGGTCGTATCATCCTGCCTTTAGAATACTTCTTCCTCTTTGCGCCTTTGAATTGCCTGAGAAATTCTAGACATTGCTTCTCTGCTGTCAATCCTGCCAGTGTTCTTTTCCATTCAATTTTGGCCAGCTCCTCTCTCTCATGCCTCTGTAAGTGCCTTTACTCCACAGTAAGTACCAGAGGGTTGGAAGATTTGCAAACATTGTTCCGTTGTTCAGGAAAGGGAGTAGAGATAATCCAGAAAATTATAGACCAGTGAGTCTGACTTCAGTGGTGGGCAAGTTGTTGGAGAAGATCCTGAGAGGCAGGATTTATGAGCATTTGGAGAGACATAATCTGCTAGTCAGCATGGCTTTGTCAAGGGCAGGTTGTGCTTTATGAAACTGATTGAATTCTTTGAGGATGTAACAAAACACGTCGATGAAGATAGAACAGTGGATGTAGTGTATATGGATTTCAGTAAGGCATTTGATAAGGTTCCTCATGCAAGGCACATTCAGAAAATAATGAGGCATGGGATCTAAGGAAACTTTGCTTTGTGGATCCAGAACTGGCTTGCTCACGGAATGCAAATAGTGGTTGCAGATGGTTTATACGGAGGTTGGTGACCTGTGCTGTTCTGCAAAGGTATTCTGGGACCCCTCTTCTTTGTGATTTTTATAAATGACCTGGATGAAGATGTAGAATTGTGGGTTAGTAAGTTTGCTGATGACACAAATGTTGGGGGTGTTGTGGATAGTCTGGAGGGTTATCAGAGGTTACAGCATGACATTGATAGAATGCAGAACTGGACTGAGAAGTGGCAGATGGAGTTCAATCCAGATGGTTGTGAAGTGGTTTATTTCAGTAGGTCAAATTTGAAGACAGAATATTTATTAATGGTAAGACTCTTAGCAGTGTGGAGGTTCAGAGAGACCTTGGGGTCCATGCCCTTAGGACTCTCAAAGCTGCTGCACAGGTTGACAATGTTATTAAAAAGACTTATGATGTGTTGACTTTTGTCAACTGTGGGATGAGTTCAGGTGCCGTGAGGTAATGTTACAGCTATATAAGACCTTATTTAGACCCCACTTGGATACTGTGATCAGCTCACTACAGGAAGGATGTGGAAACTACAGAAAGGATGCAGAGGAGATTTACAAGGATGTTGCCCGGATTGGGGAGCATGCCTTATGAGAATAGGTTGGGTGAACTTGGCCTTTTCTCCTTGGAGTGATGGAGGATGAGAGGTGACCTGGTAGAGGTGTATAAGATGATGAAAGGCATCGATCTTGTGGAGAGCCAGAGGACGTTTCTCAGGGCTGAAATGGCTAACACGAGGGGCATAGTTTTAAGGTGCTTGGAAATAGGTACAAGGGGGATGTCAGAGATAAGTTTTTCACCCAGAGCGTGGTGGATGTGTAGAATGCACCGCCAGCGAACATGGTAGAGGTGGATACAATAGGGTCTTTTAAGAGACTCTTAGATAGATACATGGAGCTTAGAAAAATAGAGGGCAATGCAGTAGGGAAATTCTAGGCATTTTCTGGCGTAGGTTACATGGTCGGCACAATATAGTGGGCTGCATGGCCTGTAATGTACTGCAGATTTCTATGTTCTATGTTTTTCAATTACTGATACATCTGACTTTAGCTTCTCCTTCTCAAATTGCAGGGTGAATTCTATCATATTCTGATCACTGGTCCTTCAGGGTTCCTTTACCTTAAGCTTTCTAATCAATTCCCGTTCATTGTACAATACTCATTCCAAAATAGCTGATCCCCTAGTGGGCTCAACCATCAGTTGCTCTAAAGAGCCTTCTCATAGGCATTCTAGAAAATCCCCCTCTTGGATCCAGCACCAAACTGTTTCTCCAATTTACGTGGATATTGAATTCCCCCATGATTATTGTAAAATTGCCCTTTGGCATACAATTTTTATCTCCCATTGTAATTTGTAATTAATTCAACTTATGTCAAAAATCTCTTCTGAAAAATACCAAAAAGAAACTTTTACCACAAGGCTGTTCATTTAATTTACCTTTGCCATCATTTGCATCCATGGTCAGCTTCCACTTGACGGTACAAGATCCCCTCCTTATCTACATTTTACTGTGTGGATCAGGAAATATAGTGGATTCTGGCTAATCAAGTCATCGGTTAATTGGGGCAGCCGTTTATTTGCGCTAACTGTTAAAGAAAACAACTAAATTGTTAAACTGGCCGGGATTGTCTTTGTTTACTTGGGACACTGTATCGCTTAATTGGGACAGGAGACTTGCCGAACAGTTTCTAACTAGCGTCATTTGCGTGCGCTTGTGTGGCCGTTAGACACAATACTGTGCTTACAGCGAACAGTTTTTAAACAGCATCAATTGCGTATGTTTGTGTCAAAAAGCAGTGAATTTTGTAACTGTCAGTTGAGCAAAAAATAAGCAACAATACAATTCGGAACTGTTTTGCTTACTGTGGTTTGGAAATGCTGGAGACGGCCATCAGACATTACAGAGAGAACAATTGTTAAATAGCATCATTTGCGTGTGCTTGTTGTCCACTCTATTATTCATTTTGGCCTACAGACGCCGATTCAAAGCGGTGATTTTAGATTACTTTTTTTTAAGTTTTGACTTTATGCTGAAAGGCAATAAAAGTAGTCTATTATCTGCACTGATTTTGTTTATTTACAGTCAATCAAAAGAATATGGCAACGATAAATTCTTCCGTCAGAACTAATACACAGTTTTATAATACTGGTAGTGTTCTAATTAGTTCTGCATTTCATTTAAATGCATAATTTGTTACTCAGTTAAACGGTCGTTGGTCTTTGTTGTGTCTTTTAACTATTTCCTTGAAATTTTGCCTAGTAAGGGCAGCCGTTTAATTGGGCCAAAATGCACTATTCCCCATGCGTCCCAGTTAAATGAAATCCACTTTTACATGATTTTGCTACAAAATATTTTAGCAAATCTTCTTACATTTCAGTAGATGGCAGTCTATTCCACAAGTTGAAATTAGATTGATGAACAATATTAATCATTGGGATAGATATTACCTAAATAAATGAATAAATAAGATATCAGAATCAGAATCAGGTTTAACGTCACGAGATATGTCATGAAACTTCCTAACTTTGTGGCAGCAGTACAATGCAATACATGATAAATATAGAAATAAGCTGAATTATAGTAAATATATATGTGTGTGTGTGTGTGTGTGTGTGTGTGTGTGTGTGTGTACATTAAATAGTTAAATTAAAACAAGTAGTGCAAAAACAGAAATTTTAAAAAGTAGTGAGGTAGGGCTCATGGGTTCAATGTCTACTTGGAAATGGGATGGCAGAGGGGAAGAAGCTGTTCCTGAATCACTGACTGTGTGCCTTCAGGCTTCTGTACCGCCTTCCTGATGGTAACAGTGAGAAGAGGGCATGTCCTGGCTGATGGGTATCCTTAATGATGGATACTACAGAGGCTAGTACCCATGATGGAGCTGACGAATTTTACAACTTTCTGCAGCCTACTATGATCCAGTGCAGTAGCTCCAGTATTAAAAATGCTCATTCTTGGGGTAGTTTTTGCAATGGAAAGAAATTAGAACAGAAGTAAAGATATTTAAAGTTTATTATTGGGGTTTTGTCATTCTTACATGGGTTAGAAACATGGAAAGTTCAATAATGTCATCTTTGATATAAAGGGATGCAATTTCAAACTGCACCATTATTTGCTCTGAAGGCCAGATGCCACCTTCTCGCTCACTGACCACCTTTATGCTGCCGACTCTCTTCACTCTGTTTCTTGGCAGCTCATACCAGCAGTGAGGCACAACTTTTGAGGCAGCCTGGTTATTTACAGAGGAAAGGCATCTGTGGTTGAACATTGCGATCTGAAACATTTAACAGGGGCCGACTATGTGCACAAAGGTTTCTGAAAGCTCAAGCTCTCGTGAGAAGTAGAAAGACCAGATGGGCCAGATGGAATGTACCCTCGTGTTCTGAAGGAAGTAGCTGTGGAGATTGCGGAAGCATTTGTGATGATCTTTCAAAAGTCGGTGGATTCTGGCATGGTTCCGGAGGTCTGGAAGATTGCAAATGTCACTCCGCTATTTAAGAACGGGGCATGGAAGCAAAAAGGAAATTATAGACCTGTTAGCTTGACATCGGTGTTTGGGAAGTTGTTGGAGTCGATTGTCAAGGATGAGGTTACAGAGTACCTGGAGGCATATGACAAGATAGGCAGAACTCAGCATGGATTCCTTAAAGGAAAATCCTGCCTGACAAACCTATTACAATTTTTTAAGGAAATTACAAGTAGGCTAGATAAGGGAGATGCAGTGGATGTTGTATATTTGGATTTTCAGAAGGCCTTTGACAAGGTGCCACACATGAGGCTGCTTAACAAGATAAGAGCCCATGGAATTACGGGAAAGTTACATACGTGGATAGTGCATTGGCTGATTGGCAGGAAACAGAGAGTGGGAATAAAGAGATCCTATTCTGGTTGGCTGCCGGTTACCAGTGGTGTTCCACAGGGGTCCGTGTTGGGGCTGTTTCTTTTTACATTGTACGTCAACAATTTGGATTATGGAATAGATAGCTTTGTGGCTAAGTTTGCTGATGATACGAAGATAAGTGGAGGGGCCAATAGTGCTGAGAAAACGGAGAGTCTGCAGAGAGACTTGGATAGATTGGAAGAATGGGCAGAGAAGTGGCAAATGAAATACAATGTTGGAAAGTGTATGGTTCTGCACTTTGGCAGAAGAAATAAATGGGTAGACTATTATTTAAATGGGGAGAGAATTCAAAGTTCTGAGATGCAACGGGACTTGGGAATCCTCATACACGATACCCTTAAGGTTAACCTCCAGGTTGAGTCGGTGGTGAAGAAGGCGAACGCAATGTTGGCATTCATTTCTAGAGGAATAGAGTATAGGAACAGGGGTGTGATGTTGAGGCTCTATAAGGCGGTAGTGAGACCTCACTTGGAGTACTGTGGGCAGTTTTGAGCTCCTTATTTAAGAAAGGATGTGCTGACGTTGGAGAGGGTACAGGGAAGATTCACTAGAATGATTCCAGGAATGAGAGGGTTAACATATGAGCAACGTTTGTCTGCTCTTGGGCTGTATTCCTTGGAGTTCAGAAGAATGAGGGGAGACCTCATAGAAACATTTTGAATGTTGAAAGGCATGGACAGGGTGGATGTGGCAAAGTTGTTTCCCATGATGGGGGAGTCTAGTACGAGAGGGCATGACTTAAGGATTGAAGGGCACCCATTCAAAACAGAGATACAAAGAAATTTTTTTAGCCAGAGGGTGGTGAATCTATGGAATTTGTTGCCACAGGCGGCAGTGGAGGCCAAGTCATTGGGTATATTTAAGGCAGAGATTGATAGGTATCTGAGTAGCCAGGGCATCAAAGGTTATGGTGAGAAGGCAGGGGAGTGGGACTAAATGGGAGAATGGATCAGCTCATGATAAAATGGCAGAGCAGACTCGATGAGCCGAATGGCCGACTTCTGCTCCTTTGTCTTATGATCTTATGGTCTTATGGACTGTTTCTTCATGGGACAGGAGGAGGTTTAGGTACGTAGTCAGTAGAAAGTAGTAAGTGATAACTGTAGGAAGAGCATAGACCCAATGATCTTACCACATTACATCGAGAAGCTTAAAAATATCACATGGGCTCTCAACATGAACACAGTATGATAGCTGACCAGCTGCACCACACGTCTCAGCCACTCCTCAGTTTGTCACCAGTGCAACAACGCTACCAATGTTCTTTCATATCCAACCTGTTCTATCATATAGAAAATGCTCGTTCATATAATGAATGCTACCTCGTTATATGTCTTTTACACTATTTATTTACTTCTGTACCTTATAGAAATTTTTATGTCTTACACTATACTGCTGTCATAAAAACAACAAATTTCATGAGATATGTCAGAGATAATAATTGAATTGACTTTATTACTTACCTCCTTCACATACACGAGGGGTAAAAATCTTTACGTTACGTCTCCGTCTAAGTGTGCAATGTGCAAATTATAGTAATTTGTAATAAATATTATGTACAACAGGACAGTCAATATAACATAGAAATACAATTGTATCAGCATGAATTAATCAGTCTGATGGCCTGGTGGAAGAAGCTGTCCTGGAGCCTGTTGGTCCTGGCTTTTATGTTTCGGTACCGTTTCCCAGATGGTAGCAGCTGGAACAGTTTGTGGTTGGGGTGACTTGGGTCCTCAATGATCCTTCGGGCCCTTTTTACACACCTCTTTCTGTAAATGTCCTGAATAATGGGAAGTTCACATCTACAGATGCCCTGGGCTGTCCGTACCACTCTCTGCAGAGCCCTATGATTGAGGGGAGTACAGTTCCCCTACCAAGCAGTGATGCAGCCAGTCAGGATGCTCTCAATTATGCCCCTGTAGAAAATCCTTAGGATTTGGGGACCCATCCCAAACTTCTTCAACCATCTGAGGTGAAAGAAGTGCTGTTGTGCTTTTCTCATCATGTATGTACAGACCACAGAGATCCTCTGTGATGTGTATGCCGAGGAACTTAAAGCTGTTCACCCTCTTAACCCCAGATCCATTGATGTCAATAGGGATTAGCCTGTCTCCATTCCTCCTGCAATCCACAACCAGCTCCTTTGTTTTTGTGACGTTGAGAGGAGGTTGTTTTCTTGACACCACTGTGTCAGGGTGATGATTTCTTCTCTGTAAGCCTCCTTGTTATTATTTGAGATAAGGCCAATCAATTAGTATCAACAGCAAATTTAATTGGTAGATTGGAGCTGTGGGTAGCAACACAATCATGGGTATATAGGGAGTAAAGGAGGGGACTTAGTGCATGGCCCTGAGGGACTCCTATGTTGAGAGTCAGAGGGGTGGAGGTGAGGGAGACCACTCTTACCACCTGCCGGTGATCTGACAGGAAGTCCAGGATACAGCTACACAAGGCAGGGTGAAGGCCGAGGTCTCTGAGCTTCTTGTTGAGCCTGGAGGGAATTATGGTGTTGAATGCTGAACTGTAGTCCAAGAACAACATTCTCACATAGGCACCCTTCTTCTCCAGATGTGTAAGGATGGTATGTAGAGCTATGGCTATTGTGTCACCTGTCGATCGGTTGTGTCTGATTCTGAAATACTGAACAGGTCAGGCAAACTCTGTGGAGAGAGAAACACTGTTAATATTTCACATCTGAGGTTCTTCATCAGAAGTGGTAAATGAGTGAAAAGGATAGCTTTTGGCTGCACAGAGGCTGGTGGAGAAGCGGAAAGGGAAATTCTCTGACTGGGTGAGACTGGGATTGCCATGGTTAAGTAATCATATCACGAACACTGAATACAATGCACTAATTTGGTAGAAGTGCACAAGACCATTTGGACCCGATGGAGAGCAAATGAAGATAATTGAACATATTAGAGCTTTGAAATGCAAATCAGAGCTGTTGCAGAGAATATGCAGCCATTAGGGAATGTTGAAATGCTCAGCAGATTGGGGGGCAGTTTAGGAAACAATGGTCCCCTAGCAGCAACTCCTCTGCTTGCATCTTCGGAAACAGCTCTATTTTTATCTTTAATGTCTCTGTTTTTCCCTTTCAGGGTTCTTTTGAAGACCCTGACCTGGAGTTAAATGCTGACTTTGGTTCTTTGCAGAATTGGGACCCGCTCTCAGGGGTCTCACAACTGGCCGCTATTCGATCTACCAAGGATGCGGCTCAGAAGACGAACACACCTTCAGGGTTCTGGGATTTCGTAGCTCTGGAGGCGAGTGGACTCAAGGTCGGTGCCTCCACAGGAAATCAGTGTGTCGTGGGAGATGGAAGATCGAAAGCAACAAGCTGGCTGCTGGCTGTGTGCCCAGAGACACAAGTTCTTTGGGCACAGAGCTCGGAAAAAACGACGCAAGACTTTTAACACTATGAATCAACGAGTTGTTTTGTTATGTCTCCCTTCTCACTGTGAAAGGGGTCACCTCTTTTTCCCTTATTAGGGAGAGAGAGAGCCTGTCGTATGCTGAATTACCGGGTGAACGAGTAGTCTTTGGGGTACTGCAAGTCTGTGTCTTTACTGATGCTTTGCTGCACGCTCGAGTGCTTGGTGGAGGGGGGGGTGCCAATTTTTTTTTGCTGGTGGGAGAGGGGGGATAATTGCTTTGCTGCTGCTTATGCATGTGAGGGGGTAGCTGGGGGGGCACTTTGGGGTTCTAACATTTAACTGTCATTCAGTCTTTGGGGGGGCTCCTCTGTTTTTGTGAATGGTTGCAATGAAAAAGAATTTCAGGATGTATATTGTATACAGTACATTTCTCTGGCATTAAATGTACCTTTGAACATTTGAGATTTCCGAGTGTCCGTCGGGGGAGAGAAACTACATCAATTTTACAGCAGATCCGAAGAGTTCTGACACAAACAAAATCAGTTGAAATAAAGATTTAAAAGCAGAAATAGGCCATTGAGCCCATCAGGTCTGCTCTACCATTCTATCATGGTTGATTCATTATCTCCTTTCAACCCCATTCTTCTGCCTTCTGCCTCATAACCTTTGACACCCTTACTAATCCAGATCTTATCAAACTCTGCTTTAAATGTACCCAATGACTTGGCCTCCACAGTCATCTGTGGCAATGAATTCCACAGATTCACCATCCCCTGGCTAAAGAAAGAATATTCATTATTGAGTCCTCACACCTGCAAGGCTACATTGGGGTTCATGGAAGAATACGGGAGGGCATAGGCAGGTAGGTCAGGGTGGTACTGGGATGGAGGATTAACTTTGCAGGCAACAGGGAGCTCAGGACCACTCCTGCAGACTGAACAGAGGAGCTCCACAAAACAGTCACCTAATCTGTATTTTGTTTCTCCACTGCTGAGGAAACCACATTGTGTACACTGAGTCTAATCCACTAGATTGGAAGAAGTGCGCTTCCAGATGCATGTGGTCTCACTTGGAAGAGCCTTTTGGTTCCCTGGCTGGTTGGAAAGATCAAGATAAAAGAGCAACTGTTGCATCTCCCATTGAAGGGAAATGGTTGGTTGAGAGGGAAGAGTGGATTAGGAAATAACAAAGGAAATAGGCCCTTTCAGAGCATTAGGATGGGTAGGAGTAGGGCATATGTTTGGTGATAAACTGTACTGAATTTGATGAAGATCAACTTATTTTCTCACATTTTCTGTTATGATGAAGGGTGTTCAACTTGAAATGTCAACATTTCACTTTCTGAAGGCTTTCCCCAGTCTTTCATGTCTATGCTGAGCATTAGCATTATCTGACTGTTTCATCAAACCTTTGTTTACAGAGAACTATAGCAATCCTCATGTCAGATTTCACACTGACCACACTTCCACCATGAATCTTAAATCATCCCAATACACTGCATGACATTATTTTTTTAAATACATCTCCCTTAAAGGAAATATGGTCAGAAACTAGAGGCAACTGGAGTGAAGGGTATAGAATTGCCTCCTTGTTAGTTATGATAAAGGAGATCTGATATCTGGAATCTGTCAAGTAGGGTACTGTGCACAATTCTGATTTGATGGAGACAGATGTGAGAGTATGGAGAAACATCTCGAGAAACTTCTGAAGTGCCCGCTTTGCTGCCGCTACTACTGCGTGGTAACCGGAATCTCTGGAGCAGAAGGCCCCGAATCCTCGGCTTTGCTTGTTTCAGTGGCTGGGGCGAGGTCGAAGGCGCTCGGGAGGCTGTATCAGAGGGACTGGTCTGAGGCTCACACATCAAAGTTGCTGGTGAATGCAGCAGGCCAGACAGCATCTCTAGGAAAGCGGTACAGTCGACATTCCAGACCAAGACCCTTCGTCAGGACACCAGCAACTTTGATGTGTGTTGCTTGAATTTCCAGCATCTGCAGAATTCCTGTGGTCTGAGGCTCGAAGTGTTCGGATGGACGGACTCAGTGTCGGCTGTGGCCGGGTGCTTCCAATGCATCGGCAAGTTAATGATGCCTGGAGGTTTATGGCAGGGAGTTTCTCCCTTTTACCGCCTACTATCAGGGTCTTGGGAGTCGATCGGGAGTTGAGACTTTTTTTTACCGTGCCCATAGTTTGTTCTTTATCAAATTATGGTATCGCTTTGCACTGCTGTAACTATATGTTATAATTATGTGGTTCTGCCAGTGTTAGTCTTTGGTTTGTCCTGTTTTTCTGTGATACCACTCTGGAGGAACATTGTATAATTTCTTAGTGCATGTATGCATTTCTAAATGACAATAAAAGAGGACTGAGTGTTCTCATAATCTAATCTAAAGGAGACTGGTGCAACAATGATGCGTGAAGGGGTCTCTCTTATCTACAGGCTGTTTCCAGAGGCACTTGTGGAGACAAACATCAAGCACTGCTGGCAGATCATCAGCTTGGTGAAAGACGCTGTTTGGTCTGCCAGCACAACGAGATGTCTGCGGAGGAATGCTGCTGACTGGCACATTCCAGGCTACAGGAGTATGTGCTGAGGGATGCACTGAAGATTGGTGCAGCTGCTGCAAAGGCTCAGTGGAAAAGGACCTCAGTGTAGGGCTCTCCTCCTACTAGAGAGGGAGAGACAGGTTTGGGGGTGGAGGCTCCTCAGTTATTGTAGAAGTATGCCATCCCAGAAAGGCGTATGTGAGTGGCAGCAGTGTAATTGATATGTATGAATGTAATAGAACAGTACAGAGAGCACTGACTATGAAAATGCATTGAAAGATTTATTCTTGTAATAATTTTAAAATTATGAACAAAGTTTATTTTGACAATAAAGCAACGATTGGAAGGAAATTGTTGAAAGCTCTTTCGTTTTTTTCTCCTTCCTTCAATCAACTTCTCCTGGTCTGTGTGATCTCTCTTTATTCTTGCAGTCATCCAAAATGTGAACAGGAAGCCCCACAGTGCCATACCTGCGCTTTCTGTTGTTCTGTCCAGGCAACTTTCAATTAAATTACATTTAAGAAACAGCAACTCTTTTCCACTGCATACATCGAGCGAACATTGGATTTGTGAGCTGCTGGTAGCACTGGTTCCTCAGGTTTAAAGTCCAGAGAAATGCATCTTAGAAACTTCACTTGGGAATACGTTAACACTAGAACCATGACCCCATTGATAGATTCCAGACAGAGCAATCACAATTTGAGTTAATCTTTTTAGACTGTTTATCAGTTGTTTCTTCCTCTCCACTTTTGTAACCTTACAATCCCAGCTTGTCCTAACCACATATGTTGGCCTGTGGTCTTGCCTCAGCCATACTAGTTACCATGGGGCTGGAAAATGGCCATTGTTAGAGTAAGTCCGTGAGCCAGGACCCCAAATTTGGGCCACCGGTACCATCTGGGGGGAATAATTCTTATAGTGATTTTTGGCAAGGTATACACCCCTAGAGCTAGAAAATATATGATAGAACTGCAACGGTGGTAGCTTTCTGTGTGGTATCACTCGATTTATAACCCTATGCCAAAACACCCTTTTCAAAACTATACGTAGCACAGAATAAAGCATTCTACTTCAAACTGATGGTTCTCTCTTATTATTGATGCTTTGTCTTTGAAAATTGGTGGGAATATAGCTCAGACTAATGTTTTTCAGGAAAGTTGTTAAAATTAGTATCTATACAAATATTATCTATGACTGGCACTGACAACACAGTGACTATACATTACATAAGAAGTACTTCTGTTTTTGTGTTCTGTTTCACATTTATATCTTGTATATCACCATTTATATATACATTTATATCACCTTTGCAGCAGGTGCTTTTTTCAACAGCAATGTTAATGTGATTTTTTTTTCTGTTTCAGGTACTGTGGTAGTGGGATAGTCCTGCACAATAAAGGAGAGAGAAGAGTAGAGTAGGTTTAGATCTGGAGTAGCTGAATCAGTTTGCTTCAGAATGGAGAGCCATAAGCACTAAGAATCTATTTAAGAAGCAGTGTATCATACACTGGAAAACATCAAAAGAAGATGATGACCATTTAGTTAGTCCTCAATATATGAATCCTGGAAAACATTACTTGAAGCAGCCAAAGTGAGAAACTATGCCCCTATTTTAGACGTTGCTAAAGAACTTGGAGAAAAAGGAGTCCCAAGAATCTACTATCACCGAAAATGCCAAAGCCTCTTCACCATGAAGAGAGACTTAGACTCTGAAAAGGAAAGCCAAGGAAAGCATTACTGATGAAGCTGGTGAGACTACCTGTACATCAAAAAGGCCAAGTAGGAGATCTTCATTGGAAGCAAGGGTGTATGATCAAATCTACATTTTTTTTTGTAATAAGGTGAAATTTCTGAAGGGCTCCAAGTCACGTGAAAAGCTCACACATGCTCTGCAACTCAGACCTGACCAAACACTACGGGAAGGTGCAACCCAAAAGGAAGATGAAGAGATTCTAGCAGTAACAAGCAGAGACATAGTTGCTGCAGAGGCCCACTATCATGTTTCATGCTATAAGGATTATACCAGAATCAAGAAAAAGGAACCTGAGTACAAAGAGAATGATGATGAAAAAGATGGTGATGAACTGTATAAAAGGATTGAAAGGAAAGCCTATAAAGACCTTTTCAAGTATATCAGAACTGATATCATACCCAACAAGATGATTGTACAAGTCGCTTCTTTGGTCACGAAACTTGAATCTTTCATACTATCTGGTGGAGTTACTCTCCTGCAAGATTCTACAAGGAAGCACATTTGTAGGAATCTGAGCTGGGCAATTCAGTAGATATATTTCCAGATGACAAAAGAAAATTGTTAATGGTTCCTGAAAGAGTATCATTAAGGGACGTTGTTTTGGAAAATCAAACTCTACAGAGGGAACTCAAAGTTTGGAGGGCCAAGGCAACCAATTTCAACAAGATCATAGATCAGACTTCATCACAAGGCCCTGTCCACACCAGGAGGATTTCTGAGAAAGACAAATAAAGCTACTTTAGCCACAGCCTTGCAGAAAAATGTAGCAGTAGAAGAGCAACTCCCAGGAAACTCTGCTACAGTGGTTGATGGAATGAACTTGGTCCAAAGAGTGAAGAGTGATTAAGTTACTTTCAGAGATGTTGCCACAACAATTCTAGGTATGGCTCTGAGGGAAGGCAGTCGGAGTAGCAGAATAGATGTTGTGTTCGACACATACAAGGAGAACGCTATCAAGAATAGTGAAAGATTTCTACGGGGTGAAGAGACTGGTCATGAGTTGCAAGGCATCACAGGCACACAGATGGTGAGGCAGTGGAGGAGCTTCCTGACCAAAGTCAGTAACAAAAATAGTCTCATTAGCTTCATAGTCCATGAATGGAGGAAGGCGGAGTACAGGGCAAAGCTACAGGAGAAGATTCTGTATGCAACTGTGAATGACAAATGTTACAGAATTACATCTCGAGACAGCGAGGAGGTGTCAGCTCTTCAGTGTCAACAAGAAGAAGCAGATGGCTGCCTACTTCTCCATGCTTCCCATGCCACAACAGAGGAGATACCAATCTGTAGTGATCTGCTCAGAAGACACAGACGTCTTTATCATGTCTTTAGCATTTTGTGAGAAGATTGAGGCCCCATTGTTCCAGAAGGGTGGCACTAGAACCCATACAAGGCTGGTAGACATCAGGAAGGTTGCTGCCACTGTTGGCATAGAGGTTTGTAGGGCTCTCATCGGGTTGCTCGCATATACAAGATGTGACACTGTAAGCGCTTTTGCAGGCAAAAGGAAGACAAGTGCCCTAAAACTTCTGACCAGCAACAGGGAAACTCAGGACACATTCTTAGAGTTGGGTCAGAAATGGGACCTCTCTGCGGAACTGATGGACAAACTGGAGGCATTTACATGTCTCCTGTATGCCCCAAAAGCATCAACCACCAAGGTCAATGAGCTCAGGTATCACCTTTTCTCTGCCAAAAATGGTGAAATCGAAAGTCATCAACTCTCACCATGCAAGGACTGCTTAACAAAACATGTACAGCGAGCCAACTACCAGGCTAGTATATGGAGAAGATGTATGGAGAAGATGTTTGGAGAAGGACCCACAAGTGCCAAGCCCTGTTGGCAGAGGATGGAAGATGGAGAGAGAAGAGGAAGCTGAACAGTTGGTGGTGCACTGGATGGAAGGCCAACAAGCACCCGATGCTGTCCAGGATCTACTGGCCTGTAACTGTCCAAAAAAAATGTTCACTCCCAAGATGTATGCGTGTGGCAAATGGCCTCAGGTGTACTGACATGTGTAGACTGGCAGACTGTGAGAACCAGGCATCCACCTCAGAGAGTGTGGAAAGTTCAGATGAAGATGTGGAAGACGTGGAAGACTTGGAAAATTATTATGATTACTAATAGGTTATGAAAGTATGGAAAACGAAGTGTGGAAAGCAGTCTTTGATTAAATATATTCATTTTACAACCAAATGGGGCCTAGGTTATAGCCATGTGGAACCCCCTATTTGAATTATTGTACTGTAATTCTATATGCTATGACAAAAGCTTAAGATTGTTTTGATTTGATACAACAAATATGGAAAATATCACAACATTGATAAAACTCCAGAAATCTCTCCAAATGAGGTTTTTTACCTTTTGGGGGGGGAGGGGGTGGGGGCAATATTTTCTGCTGTACTGATGTTAATATGGAATATATACAAAAAGTGATTACGTATTTGAAGTAATAAAGCTACCACTAGTGCAATGCTGTCACATGCTTTCTAACTCTAGAGATGTATACCTTGCAAAAATCACTATGAGCATTATTCCCCTCAGATGGTACCGACCAACCCTACTGGCTCACGGACTAAATGGGGAATATTGCTGAACAGGAATGCTTGACAGCCTAATACCCATTTAAGAGTAACCAGTAGGAAAATGTCTTTCAGAAAGTCTGCTACTTGGAGTGGTTGCTGGCATGACCAGGAGGCAATGCAGTACCTTCTGGATTGTTCCCTTCCTCTGTAAGTTACTTCAGTTATGCTCTCAGAGGCATTCATTTCATGAACCTAAGAAACCTAAGCAAGGATTCTATCTAATTTAATGCTCTCGCAACCATTTTGCTCTGTACACCAGGAAACTCCATTCACTGAAAACAGTGGAAAAGAAAATTTTTTGTGGATGAACAATTCCTCAAAGTGCCTTCTCAATGAGCACCAATCTCCTTCAATGGTCCTTATATGCACATATCATTATCTTTGGATGAATGTTCGTATACGAGTTTGATATAGGTCACAGGTTTAATTGATAAATCTTACTTATTGATCATTTTCATGGGGAAGGTAGCTTATTAAAACTAGCAGTAAATGAGTGCCAAGCATGGGATCTTTCCTATCCTATGACAGAAAAGAGTATATCTCCCAGGAATGGGGACAGCAGGGATTATTGGAAGTGGGAAGTTAAGGATTTGTCATGACATTCCAATCCTATTGTATCCTACATCAACATTCAATGTAGGCTTACATGGAAACTTCATCTAACTGTCCAATCAAACCACTCTCAATAAGCAGCAAAATGAAGAAAATCTTATTTACAGTACCATTTAGTTCTCACTTATAACTTGCTCATTAATGAAAATCAGACAACTGCAGATGCGGAAATCTTGGACAAACCGCTATCAGCATGTTACTTGTGGAATCAGAGGAGCTAACACACCCGATCACCGTTACACCACCATGAAGAGTGCTTACTATGCTATCGCACACTGCATTTTGGAACGTCTAATCATCTAGATATGCTTCTACTCCTGGTATACAGGCGGAGTCTTGGGACCACAGCACCAGTAATGAGGACAATGAAGGTATGGTCATGTGAGATGGAGAAGCATTTACAGAGCTAATTTGAATCAGTGAAGTGGAACAAATTCAGGGATTCGTCTTTGGATCGAAATGAATATGCCACAGTTGTCATCGACTTCATCAAGATTTGTGTGGATGAGTGTGTGTCTTTGGGAATATACCAAACATACCAAAACAAAAGTCCTGGATGAACCAGGAGATTCACCATTGGCTGAGGACTAGATCCATGGCGTTTGAGACCTGCAGGAATACAGGTAAGAGGTCCAGGTATGATCTATGGAAAGCCATCATGAGAGTGAAAAGAGTGAAGTTAGAGGAACAGTTGGATGCATGAAAGCTGTGACAGGTTTTGCATGCTGTTACTTCCTATAAAATGAAATCTGATAGTATAAATGGCAGTAATACTTCACTCCCCAATGAGCTCAGCACCTTTTCACATACTTTGAAAGAAGGAATAACACTATGCCTGTGCAAGACTCCCACTGCATCCAGCAACACTCTGATCTCTGTCTCAGAGGTCGGCATTAGAACATCTTTCAAGGCGACGAACCCTCACAAAGGAATCAGATCCGACGATATATCTGGCAGGGTACTGAAAGTCTGTGCCAACTGTCAGGCCTGCAACTGCTAGCAGCTCCCAGCTTGAACGTGCAGCACCTCACAGTCTCCACTCAGTTAATAGGATTCATCTGCTGCTCACTCCAGACTCATCTACTGCAGCCTATTTAACCCCAGTTCTCATCCATAATCCTTGTTCACTCATCAAACCAGCCAGCCCCAACCAGTTACTCCTAGCTTTCAATTTCCATACCTAAAATTTACCTTGTTGCCTGTTGTGTTTAGCTTCTGTTCTCTCTTGTTTTATGGCCCCTCGGGGCCTGTTATTTTGCTGTCTATTTGTAAAGTTATCAACTAATGCTAAATTGTCTCTGCTGCTTTGATTTTGGATCAGGTCTCCTCTGTAACTCCTGATTCCAACCAATTGGCTGGAGTGTTCAAAGATGCTTTCAACCCTTCACTGCCATAGTCAGAAATTGCCACCTACTTCAAAAGGGTGTCAGTCATACCAGTGCTCAAGAAGAGCAGAGTGAGTTTCCTCAATGAGAATGATCAATCACCCAGTGGTACTCAGACGTACTTTGATGAAGTGCTTTGAGAGTTGGGTCATGGATAGAATTAACTCCTGCCTGAGAAAGCACCTGGACCCACTGCTATTTGCCTACCGCCACAACAAGTCTACACCAGTCAAAATCTCACTGGATCTCCGCATGACTTTGGAGCATCTAGAGAACAGCAAGACATACATCAGACTGCAGTTTCTCGATTACAGCTTGGCATCCAATACCATTAGTACTAATCAATAACTTCAAAACCTCCTTCTGCAGCTGGGACCTTGACTTCCTGTTTGGGAGACCACAGTCAGTACAGATTGGTGATAACATCTTAACCTTACTGATAGTCAACACACATGCACTTCAAGGATGCGTGCTTAGCCCACTGCTCTACTCTCTCTATGTTCACTCTCTATGCTCATAACTGTGTGGCTAGGCAGAACTCAAGCACCATCTATAAATTTGCTGCCGACACCACTATTGTTGGCAGAATTTCAGATTGCAACAAGGAGGCATACAGGAGTGAGATCGATCAGCTGGTTGAGTGGTGTTGCAACAAGAACCTCACACTCAATCTCCGCAAGACCAAGGAATTGATTGTGGACTTCAGGGAGGGGAAGTCAGGAGAACACACACCAATACTCATTGAGGGGTACGCAGTGGAAAGGCTTCAAGTTCCTGGGTATCAACATCAGTCATGAGCCCAACACATTGATGCAATCACAAAGAAGGAGAGTCAACAATTATAATTCATTACGAGTTTGAGGAGATTTGCTATATAACAAAGACTCTAGCACATTTCTACAGATATAGGGTGAAGAGCACTGTGACTGGTTTCATTACTGCCTGTTAAGGAGGCTTCAATGTGTGGGATTGAATGAGGTTGTCAGAGCTTGTAGACTCACCTAACACCATCTCATGCGTAACCCTCCTTGTAAAGTGCCTCATGGATGCGGCATCTATCATTAAGGGCTCCCGCCATCTGGAAGATGTTCTCTTGTTACTACCATCAGGGAGGAGGTCCAGAAGCCTGAAAATCCACACTCAATATTTTAGAAACAGCTTCTTCTCCTCTACTATCAGATTTCTGAAGAGTCTGTGGATCCATGAACACTGCTTCACTATTTCTCTTTGGCACTTTTTATTTATTTTAATTTGTGATAATTTTTATGTCTTGCAAAAAATTTCACGTCAGTGATAATAAATTTGATTCTGATTCTGAAATGTGAAAACAGACAATGCTCAACATACTCAGCAGGTCAGGCAGCATCTGAGAAGAGAAAAGCAGAGTTACAATCAGGAATTACGATCTTTCATTCAAATTGAAAAAGTTAGAAGTCAAACAGTTTAAATTGTAGAGAAGAAGGAGGGGTGGGAATGGAGGGAATGTTGGTTTCTGGGTGGAGATCGAGGGAGACTGACTGATAATATCATAAACACAGATTCTGCAGATGCTGGAAATCTTGAGCAACACACACAAAATGCTGGAGGAACTCAACAAGTCTTCATCAGGTCTCAGCCCAAATCGTCAATTGTTTATTCCCCTCCATAGATTCCGCCTGACTTGTTGATTTCCTCCAGCATTTTGTGTGTGTTGCAGACGAACACATGCGGTGATGGGGCTATTGAGTGGTGAAGACTTGCTCCTCTCTCTGCTGGTGCCTTAAATAAAAGACAATGAATAAAGACAGAGGAACGAGAGGAACAACACTTAATCAGTAAGATTCAGAACTCGCAGTTGCTGGAAATTACAGGTGGATTTCCTCAGGTCAGCGTTCAGGCTCAATTATCATTAGAGACTTCAGCAATGGCCTTCCTTCCATCAATGAGTTAGAGGTGGGCATGTACAAAGCCTTCCACTATCAAAGGTTCATTTACCATCAAAGTATACAGCGTGGAAATTTTTTTCTCCAGATAGACATAAAACCAAGAAAGAAAAGAACGAGCAGCATGATCATAAACCCCCAAATCCCTCCTCCGCGCACAAAAATATGAACAAAAACGGAACAAGCACATCGACCCCCAAATCTGCCCCCCCACCCAAAAAAAACAAGAATGATCGGGCGATAAACACAAAATATATTTTAAAAAACCATAAAGTTAAAAAAAGGTTCACAGTCCAAGTCTATATTAACTTCCCAGTGAACAAAGACTGAAGTGTATCTCCCTCATGGTGGCGACAAGCACAGGTAGAGGCTGAGTATCTTGTGGAAAGTTACTCATCTCCTGATGGCCCAAAGCCTTTCTTTTATCTAAAAGACACAAAGAACTATGATGGAATACTCTCTATTGCTTGGCAAAGTTCAGAGCCATTAGGTGAGTCAGGAAGTTAGATGCTGTTAAAGGACAGGACCTCTAGGGTTCTGATCTCAGGATTGCTACCTGTGCCATGTGCTAGTGAGGCCAGAAATAGGAATTTCATACTGTTTAACACATGGCTAAGCGGGGAGGGCTTCAGAGCTTTGGATCATTAAGCTCTCTTTCAGGGAAGGAGGGACTTGTACAGAAGGGGCAGTTTGCTCCTGATCTGGAGAGGGACTAATATCCTAGCGGGAAGGCTTGCTAGTACTGCTCGGGGTTGGGGGGAGGTTCTAAACTAGAATTTCAGGGGTATGGGAACCAGAGCATCAGAGCAGTTAGTGGACAGTTTGTGGAGAAAGATATTGTTAAGCCCACATACAAAGTCAGGAATCAACAGTTCGAGCATGGTGGGACTCGTGTTCTGAGCAGTGTATATTTCAAAGAAAGTAAGGAGTATTGTAGGAAAGATGGCTGAGCTCAGGGCATGAATCAGCATGTGAAATTACAACATTGTGAGAATTGATTGCAGGAGGGGCAGGACTGGCTGTTCAATGTTCTGGGGTCCCATTGTTTCAAATGTCATAGAGAGGGAGGGATTAAAGGGGGAGGGGTGGCATTACTGGTCAGAGAAAATGTCACCACAGTGCTCAGTCAGGACAGACAGGAGAGCTTTATGGGTAGAACTGAGGAACCAGAAAGGCATAACCACATTAATGGGATTATATTATAGGCCACACAACAATCTGAGGGATTTAGAGGAACAGACTTGTAGAAAGATCACAGACTGCTGCAAGATACATAGAGTAGTGATAGTACGTGATTTTAAACTTCTGTATACTGACTGAGACTCCCATACTGTAAAAGGGCTGGATGGGAAAAAGTTTGTCAAATGTGTTGAGGGAAGTTTCCTTAAACAGTACTTGGAAGTCACAACAAGAGAGAATGTGCGATACTTGAACTGCTATTAGCAAATAACACAGGACAGGTGACTAAAATTTGTGTCGGGGAACACTTGGGAATCTAGCAATTATAATGCCATTAGTTTCAAGGTATTTGTAGAAAAGAATGGGTCTGGTCCTTGGGTTGCAATTCCATATTGGCAATGGTATCAAAAAGGATTTGGCAAGTGTGGATTGGGATCGGTGATTTCTGGCAAAGGTGCATGTAGTAAGTGGGAGGCCTTCAAAAGTGAAATTTTGAGAGGAAAGAGTTCGTATGTTTCTGTCAGAATAAAAGGCAAGGATAACAGGTTTAGGGAACCTTTGTTTTTGAGAGTTATTAAAGCCCTAATTAAGATAAGGAAGGAGTTGCATAGCAGGTATAAGCAGGTAGGAATAAATTAGGTACTTGACGAGTACAAGAAATTCAGAAGAATACATAAGGAGGGAATCACGAGGGCTAAAAGAAGACATGAGGTTGCTCTCGCAGACAAGGTGAAGGAGAATCCTAAGGGCTTCTACAGATATATTAAGAACAAGAGGATAGCAAGGAACAAAATTAGTCCTCTGGACGATCAGAGTGTTAATCTATGCATGTATCTGAAAGAGATGGGAAAGATCTTAAATGGATTTTTTGCATCTACGTTGACTCAGAAGACAGGCACAGAGTCCACAGTTGTGAGGCAAAGCAACAGTGAGCTCATGGACCCTATATAGATTGCAGAGGAGGAGCTGTTTGCTGTCTTGAGACAAATTAGGGTGGATAAAGTTGTTCCCTCGGACCCTGTAGGAGGCTAGTGCAGAAATCGCAGGGGTCCTAGCAAAGATATTTAAATTATTCTTAGCTATGGGCCAGGTGCCACATGATTGGAGGACAGCTAATGTTATTCTGTGGCTTAAGAAAATGATAAGTGAGGAAATCATACCAGTGAGACTGACATCAATAGTGGGAAAGTTATTGTAAGGTATTACAATGGACCAGATGGATAAGTATTTGGATAGCCAGGGAATGATTAGGGGTAGTAAGCATGACTTTGTGCATGGTGGGTCATGACTGACCAATCTCATAGACTATTTCGAGGAAGTTACCAGGAAAGTTGATGAAGGCAAGGCAGTGGACGGTGTCTACATGGAGTTTGGCAAGGACTTTGACAGTGTTCCACATGGGAGGTTGGTCAAGAAGGTTCATCTGCTAGATGAGATAGAAGACGGTGAGGTAGTAAATTAGATTAGGCATTGGCTTCAGGGGGGAAGCCCGAAAGTAGTAGTAGATGGAGGCTGGTGACTGGTAGTGTTTAGCAGGTATTGGCACTCGGTACGTCATTGATTTTCACCTATATCAATGATCTTGATGATAATATGGTAAACTAGATCACCAAATTTGTAGATGACTCCAAGATTGGGAGTGTAGTGGACAGCGAGGAAGACCATCAAAACTTGCAGTGGGATCTAGACCAGCTGAAAAATGGACTGAAAAATGACAGATGGAATGTAATGCAGACAAGTTGAGGTGTTGCACCTCAACTTTTGGCACATTGGCCTTCATAAGCCAAAGTATTGAGTACAGGAGATGGGATGTAATGTTGAAATTGTACAAGACATTAGGTGAGGCCAAATTTAGAGGATTGTGTGCAGTTTTAGTCACCTACCTACAGGAAAGATGTAAATAAAATTGAAAAAGTGCAGAGAAAATTTACAAGGATGTTGCCGGGACTTGAGGACCTGAGTAATAACTAGATGCTTAAGACTTTATTCCTTCATACATGGAATATTAAGGAGAGATTTTATAGAGGTATACAAAATTATGAAGGGTATAGATAGGGTAAACTCAAGCAGGCTTTTTCCACTGAAGTTGGATGAGACTACAACTAGACGTCATGGGTTAATGGTGAAAGGTGGAATGTTTAAGGGGAACATGAGGCAGGACTTCTTCACTCAGAGGGTGGTGAGAGTGTGGAACATGCTGCCAGTGCAAATGGTGGATGCGGGGCTGAATAGAGAAATTTGGATAGGTACATGGATGGGAGAGGTATGGAGGGCTATGTTCTGAGTGCATGTTGATGGGACTAGGTAGATTAATGGCTCAGCAGGGACTAGATGGGCTGAAAGGTCTGTTTCTGTGCTGTTGTGTTCTACGACTCTATGACTAATTTGGAATAGGGAATAAATATGGCTTCACCAGCTGTGTTACCATTGCACAAAGAACAAATAAAATAAAAGAGCAAGTCCTTTTATGAACCTGAGTGGTATTTCATTGCCAAGTAGTTCAGAGAGCAATGTCGGCAGCCACTTCACCTCTCATGGTCTCTAAAAAAAAGCAGCTGATTAGACTTAGAGGTGAAAACGTCCAGGCTTTCACCAAGAAATACAATGGCAAGAAACATTAGGCACCCAAACACTACAGATCTTTGTTAAAATAATGAAGTTTGTGTAAACAATATTCTTGCCAAAGCTTCATAATAGCTACCTCATAAACCTGAAATTTTCCAAGAGAATTTTAACTGTGCCAAAGAGTGGACTCAATGTGTTGATGTTCAACTGAATGCCAGCTATCAACAGGGAAGTATATGAAAGCTTGCACCAGCAACCGTTAACCCTGAGACTTCCGGCACATTTCTGTGTAGATATGTTGAGCAGTGTGCTTTGGCATAAAATACCAAGGGAGTTTCAGGGATTGCCAATCCATAATTATTTGTGAACACAGGCTACAGGTCAGGTAGTCACATATGGCGTGATTTACTTTTTAAAAAGCAGATTAAGTTCTTTAGTCTATCTGAGGTGGAAGTATCATATAGCCTAATTTTAAAAAGCCATATTTATGACCCATGGTGGATTTTTCTTCTTTATTCTCTTCAGTCTACATTAGCATTACATATCGTGTTAGAATAGTCAATCAATGTAGAATGGCATTTTGTCCATGTTGTGAACAATAGATTAAATAAAAACAAAAACAACAGGAATTCTGCAGATGCTGGAAATTCAAGCAACACACATCAAAGTTGCTGGTGAACGCAGCAGGCCAGGCAGCATCTGTAGGAAGAGGTGCAGTCGACGTTTCAGGCCGAGACCCTTCGTCAGGACTTCATTAGTCCTCTTCCTACACCTCTTCCTACAGATGCTGCCTGGCCTGCTGCGTTCACCAGCAACTTTGATGTGTGTTGCTTAAATAAAAACATCTAGTTTTTGGAGTTTGTGCCACTTCTAATAAGCACTGAGTAACTGTGGATGCTCCGCAGAGTTTTGGTCCACGGACTGCCAAATTTTACAGTCACTGCTGACGTGAAGAAAGTGTGAATCACACCCGAGGAAAGTAAACTCCTTCTGTATTGTGAAGACAAAAGTTGGCATTACAGCCAGATCTCTTCTCCCTCCCATTCCCTTTGGAGGTGTGATTGAAAACTTACTCTGGAGTGCAGAACTCTGACCTTTATCTCAAAAAAGTGGGACATTAATAACCTTAAAATGACAATGTGACAATAACGTCAATAAGGATACTTTGTTAGAACTTGTAAGACATTTTGTAATTTATTGTTGTCTGATTTGGAAGTTCTAGAATTGTTTTACCTGTTGGCAGTTACTACTATCAATTTGAATTTAATTGACTTTATTTCTTACATCCTTCCCATACATGAGGAGTAAAAAATTTTATGTTACGTCTTCATCTAAATGTGCCATGTGCAATCATAGTAATTTGTAATAAATAGAACAGTCAATGTAATATAGGGTACACTCAAATCAGCGTGAGTTCATCAGTCTGATGGCCTGGTGGAAGAAGCTGTCCCGGAACCTGTTGGTCCTGGCTTTTATGCTGCTGTACCACTTCACAGTTGGTAGCAGCTGGAATAGATTATGGTTGGGATGACTCGGGTCCCCAGTGATCCTATGGGCCCTTTTTACACACCTGTCCTTGTAAATGTCCTGAATCATGGGAAGTTCACAACTACAGAAGCCATGGGCTGCCCGCACCACTCTCTGCAGAGTCCTGTGATTAAGGGAGGTACAGTTCCCATACCAGTCAGTGATGCAGCCAGTCAGGATGCTCTCAATTGTGCCCTGTAGAAAGTTCTTAGGATTTGGGGGTCCATACCAAACTTCTTCAACCGTGTAAGGTGAAAGAGGCGCTGTTGTGGCTTTTTCACCACACAGCTGGTGTGTACAGACCACGTGAGGTCCTCGGTGATGTGGATGCTGAGGAATTTGAAGCTGTTTACCCTCTCAACCCCAGATCCATTGATGTCAGTAGGGGTTGGCCCATCTCCATTCCTCCTGTAGTCCACAACCAGCGCCTTTGTTTTTGTGACATTGAGGGAGAGGTTGTTTTCTTGACACCACTGTGTCAGAGAGGAAACAAAGTGAGATAATTCTTACAAAGCTTTGCGAAGTTTCATAGTTTAAACATCAAATGTAGGTCATCGGATTTTCTCAGTCTCCTCCTATTCCAGGGCGCCTTGAAGACAACGACCTTGTGCAGCGCAGCTGGATGGATACAGTTAAATATTCTGGTTTCAGCCTGATACAGCTGAGAATCACAACTGCTTCAAAGGTCTTAATGTGATTGAGTAATCTATCACTGCTTAAAACCGATGGAAACAATGCCGATTATGGCTGTACGTCTCACTGGAAGAAACAGCCTTGCAGGAAACGTGGCAGCCAGTCAGGGATATAGGTGTGTTTAAGAAGACAGCGTATTCGACTCCCAATACCTGTTATCTTGCTGGCAAATGGTAAATAAAATTGAAGATCTCAGAGCTACTGTGCTGTATTAGAGGGACGTTAGGACCACTTGCGTCCTTTGTTTCACAGAATCCTGGTTAACCCCTTCTATACCTGGCACAACAATTCAGATCGATAGGTTCACTATACACCATCAGGATAGGACTGTTGGGTCTCTCAGAAGCAGAGGTGGAGGTGTATGCCTCATGATCAGCTCCACTTGGTGCACTAGTGTATCAATGTTGTCCCAATTCTACTCACCAAACTTGGAATATTTCACAGTTAAGTGCATTCCATTTTACCCACCAAGGGAGATTTCTGTGATTATTTTGGCAGTGGTGTACATTCCACCTCAGGCCAGTGTCACACAGGCTCTAGAGGATCTGAGCAACCGGATCAACATGCACAAAACAGCACACCCTGACGCTTTCACCATCATTTTGGGGGATTTTAACCCGGCCAGCTTGAAAAAAGTTTCTAAATAATTATCATCAACAAATCACTTGTAGTACCAGAGGAAACAACACACTGGACCACTGTTACACCACCTTCAAGAATGCCTACTGTGCTATTCCAAGCCTTCACTTCGGAAAGTCTGATCACCTGGCTGTAGTTCTACTCCCTGGGTATAGGCAGAAACTGAAAACTACAGCACCAGGAGTGAGGACCAAGAAGGTATGGACATTGGGAAGCACAGGGGTGCTTACATGACTGTTTTGAATTGGACTGGACTGTATGCAAAGATTCATCTTCGAATCTCAAGTTGTTACCAACTTCATTACAACCTGTATGGTTGAGTGTATGCCCACAAAAACTTACTGTAATTTTCCCAAACCGAAAGCTGCGGATGAACCAGGAGGTATGCCTTCAGCTGAAGGTTAGATCTGTGGCATTTAAGTCTGGTGACCTAGGTCTGTACCAGAAAACCAGGTATGATTTGCGGAGGGCTATTTCAAGAGCGAAGAGAAAATTCCAAGCGAGATTGGAGGCGACATTGGATGCTCGTCAACTCTGGCAGGGTTTGCAGGACATTACTTCCTACAAAGTGAAACCCAATAGCATAACTGGCAGCAATGCTTCACTACCAGACAAACCCAGTGCCTTCCATGCCTGCTTTGAAAGGGAGAATATAACTACAGCTGTGGAGATCCCTGCTGCACCCGGTGACCCTATGATCTCTGTCTCAGTGGCCGCTGGCAGGCTTTAAGGAGGGTGAACTCTTGCAAGGTGGTAAGGCTCTGAAAACTTGTGCCAACCAACTGGTTGGAGTATTCAAGAACATTTTCAACCTCTCACTGCTATGGTTGGAAGCTTGCTTCAAAAAGGCAACAATTATACCGGTGCCTAAATGACTATTGCCTGGTCGCACTCAGAGCTATGGTGATGAAAGGCTTTGAGAGGTTGGTCATGACTAGACTGGACTCCTGCCTCAGCAAGGACCTGGACCCACTGCAATTTGCCTATTGCTACAATAGGTCAACGGCAGACAAAATCTCAATGGCTCTCCACATGGCCTTGCATCACCTGGACAATACAATCAGCTATGTCAGGATGCTGTTCATTGACTGTAGTTCAGTGCTTAACATCATTATTAACATCTGGGCCTCTGTATCTCTCTCTGCAATTGGTTCCTCAATTTCCTAACTGGAAAACCATAATCTGATAATTGGTGATAACATCGCCTCCTCACTGACGATCAATTCTGGGGCACCTCAGTCGTGTGTGCTTAGCCCACTGCTCTACTCTGTTATACCAGACTGTGTGGCTAGGTATATCTGATGATACAACCATTGTTGGTAGAATCCCAGATGGAGATGAGAGGGCATACAGGATTGGGATATACCGGCTCGTTTAGTGGTGGTGCAGCAATAACCTTGTGCTCAATGTCGATAAGACGAAAGAGCTGATTGTGGACTTCAGGAAGGGTAAGACGAGAGAAGCTGAACCAATCCTCATAGAGAGTTCAGAAGTGGGGAGAGAGAGCAATTTCATGTTTCTGGGCGTCGAGATCTCTGAGGATCTAACCTGGTCCCAACATATCGATGCAGCTATGAAGAAGGCAAGACAGTGGCTATATTTCATTTGGAGTTTGAGGAAATTTGGTTTGTCACATAAAACACTTGAAAACTTCTATGGATGTACTGTGGAGAACATTCTGACAGGCTGCATCACTCTGTGGTATGGTGAGGGTGGGACGGCTGCGGGGAGCTACTGCACATGACTGAAAGAAGCTACAGAAAGTTGTAAAATTAGTCAGGTCCAAGTTGGGTACTTGCCTCCATAGTATGCATGATATCTTCATGAAGCAGTGCCACAGAAAGGTGACGTCTGTCATTAAGGAATCCCATCACCCAGGACATGCCCTCTTCTCATTGTTACATTCAGCAAGGAGTACAGAAGCCAGAAGGCACACACTCAGTGATTCAGGAACAGCTTCTTTGTCTCTGTCTGCTATCTAATTTCTAAATGGACATTGAACCCTGAACTGGTGCTCCTCATTTTTTCTTAATATATATTACTTTGGTTTTGCACTCTTTTTAATCTATTTAATATACTTGTATATGCTTAATGTTATTTATTTGTTTGTTTATTTATTTATTTTTCTTTCTTTCTTTTTATATTATCACGTCATGTATTGAACTGCTGCTGCTAAGTTAACAAATTCCATGGCACATAATAAACCTGATTCTGACTCTGATATATAGTATAATGCTATTGAAATTCACCCATTTAATGATACTTCATTTATATTTGAAGATTTAATTAAAAAACCTCAAATCCAAAGAATTTTTCAAGATCAAAAACTTTGCTAAAGATTTGGACTTTAAGAAGAGTGTTGAAGGAAAGAAAATAGAGTCTGATGATAGAGAAGATATGGACTGGAACATATACAACTTTGGAGACAGAATGGAAAAGATAAGAACTAAGCAAGAAAATGTGCAACTTAAAAATCTGCTATCTCTATTTCTGAATTTGATTTTCAAAGAAATAAAAACATCAAAATTGTAATCACAAATTGCATTTAGTGGACAGAACATAGCTCAAAATCATATAGTTCGAACATATTTGCAATTAAAGCAGGTTTTGCTCAGTCTGGGAAATACAGATTTTTGTTTAGATTCCTTTTCCTGATTCCAAACTTTTGGATGTAGAAGTCCATTTAATTATCAAACTCTGCCATTGGTTCCTGAAACACTTTCTTTAGAAAGTCTAGTGTAGTTAGCCCCTTCTTTTTTATATGCTTGCTAGTCATGAATGGGTATTACTAATTGAAATGGTGAAATGAAGCACTGAAACAAGAACAAACGCTGATGAATTTAATTAAATATTTTATAAATGTTAAGAAAATTAAAGATGCAATCCTTTTGAAGAATATTAGTGAACAAAAGGAATAATAATGGCAATTTATTTACCATCTGGTAATCTACTAATTGTGTTGAATATCATCTAAATAATTCAAATGTAATATACTAGCTACTGAAAGGTAAGACATGAATGTGTTGCTGGTAAAATTGTAGCTGAAATCTAAATTTTTTAAAATTTCAGTTTATCAAAAAAAATGAAATGGAGACCTCCACTTCATCTGCTGAGAGGTATGTCTGTTATACAGTAATCAGTGCTCCTGGAGTAGCCTTAACAAAGAAATTGTGGATTACAGCTTTTAAATTGTGACCCTAGAATGTTCTGGATTGCTCTTCAGTCTGATTGCAAGTGGAATATGTTGATCATTTGTGTTTTTCTAACAGCTTTTTAATTCAGGCATAATTTGGAGGACTTTTATAATCCCAATTTGAAATAAACCCAGCAGCAATATAAAATGAAGGAAATGAAGACAAATTTTGTCTGGAGCAGTGATTTTTCACGCTGATTGGCTGCTTCACTTGCAAGATGCTAGAAATTGTTCAGCAGTTATGATTGGAGCTTTTACAGTTTAATAAGGTGGCAGCTGTTTGCCTAACACAACCACTTTCCCTCAGAAATAATGATTTCACTTTTGGCTGCAACTTCATACTAACCACAGGTTGTTCCATTTACGGTATGTATGACAAACTCAATTTACATAGAGAGCCTAATCCAACATCCTAAGAATTGACATGGGCCATTTTTAGCAAAGCATAGAGCTTTGTATATATTTTGTCCTCTCTTTGGTTGAATAAAATGTCTGTAATTAATATTAATTCCTGAAACCGTATCTTTTTTGTTCAGCAGCATATTGGAATCAAGTTTGCACAGAGTATATTAGAGATACTGTTGACTGCCTGAACTCAGAGTTGGATTTACCTTAAAATCAAAAGATGCTGTTTCATGACTTTCTATAGAATTAATTTTAAAAATTGGAGCTATTTCCATGGAAGCTCCAAACAACTTGTCCATTTCTGTAACAGTCTAAACAATATGCTTAGAAGCTATCAGGAAAATGAGAGAATATGCTTTGCCACTTCACTTTCTCTGGAGAATAAAAAAAAATCTGATGAGACAATGAGGACCGGAGGTCTAAGTGTTACTTTGGAAGAGTAGGAGCACCCTGCTTGAGATCACCGTGAATGGACCACTGTTGCTCCATTCATGGGTCTTGTCCTGTACATCAGTCAGTCGGTAAAGTACAAATGGGATATTCAGTTCCAGTAGCCATTGTGAATCTTCAGAATCAGTGACTGCCTGAGACATTTAGATTTGATGAAGGTCACAATGGGAAGCATTCTGAGAATGCTTTTACATGCCATCTCACCAATCAAAACTTCTCACCACCTGCAATGTTTTAATGGTTAATTATTACAGGTGTCCCCCGCTTTTCGAACGTTCGCTTTATGAAACCTCGCTGTTACGAAAGACCTACATTAGTTACCTGTTTTTTCTAACAGAAGGTGTTTTCACTGTTACAAAAAAAGGCAGTGTGCGGAAAAAGTACCTCGCGAAAAAAAGCAGCACGCGATAAAAGCAGCGCTACGCACGCCCCGAGCAGCCACACTCCCCCGGATTTGGAACTGCATTCTCACCGGCATTACTTAAACACATGCCTGTGAGCAGCCATTTGCAAGATGAGTTCTAAGGTATCGGAAAAGCCTGAAAGAACTCGTAAGGGTGTTGCACTTAGCGTAAAACTAGACATAATTAAGCGTTTTGATCGTGGTGAACGAAGTAAGGACGAAGTGAGTTTGACTTGTGGAAGTTGACGAAGATGATGTTGAAGAGGTTTTGGCATCCCATGACCAAGAACTGATAGATGAAGAGCTGATGCAATTGGAAGAGGAAAGGATAACAATCAAAACCGAATGCAGTAGCGAAAGTGAAGTCGTCCAGGAACTGAACGTGAAGCAACTGCGTGAGATTTTCGCTGCAATGATAAAGTACAACCTTAATTTTGAAAGGGTACGTCGGTTTAGGGCATATTTGCAAGATGGTTTGAGTGCTTACAAAGAACTGTATGATAGAAAAATGCGTGAGGCCAAGCAGGCAAGCAAGCCTTCCACATCAGCCACAGCAGACGACGAACCTCGACCTTCGACATCGAGGCAGGAAGACATAGAAGAAGATGACCTGCCTGCCCTGATCGACGTTGAGATGACACCCCAGTGGCCCCAACCCTCAAGCCGCGGACAGATTACAGATTCGCGGAGAATGCAGCGGTAGCCGGGAGGCATCCAGCACATCTTTAAGAAAAAAGCCGAAATAAACATGCTAATTAATTAGGTGCCGTCCAGCACGTAAATGTCGGCCTAGATAAGAGGCGATTGCCGACTGCGTCGCCTCTGATCTGGGCCGACATTTATGTGCCGGGTGGCACCTAATTAATTAGCTTGTTTATTTTGGCTTTTTTCTTAAAGATGTGCTGGGTGCATCCCGGGCACTGCTGGACCATTGCATGCTTCACGGATTGGTATCAGTTCGCTGCCCGGAGGGTGGGGGCCACTTCACCACCCCAACCTCTGATGACTCAGCCCAACACACCATCATCAGTGTGCTCGATGTCTTCCCAATTCCCATAAGTGATATTACACTGTACATACATTATTTCTACTTTATATTGGCTGTGTACTTTTAGGTGTTATTTGGTATGATTTGGCAGCTTCATAGCTTAAAGGTTACTGGAGAGCGCTTGCGCCGTGTTTCTCGCGCTTGCGTGAGATTTTCGCTACGGAGAACATTGCAGGCAATCGTTGTAGAGAAGCATTTCTAATTTATATAAGCTGTGAACTTATCATATCATTCCTGCTTTTACTATATGTTACTGTTATTTTAGGTTTTATGTGTTATTTGGCATGATTTGGTAGGTTACTTTTGGGTCTGCAAATGCTCACAAATTTTTCCCATATAAATAAATGGTAATTGCTTCTTCGCTTTACGACATTCCGGCTTACGAACCGTTTCATAGGAACGCTCTACCTTTGGATGGCGGGGGAAACCTGTAATCAATTAATAGTTAGAGCTTTTATTCTTTCCTTCATATATTTTACCTTATGAAAAAGTTTCTGGTTCTACCAATTTGATTTATTTTCCCAATCCTAAACTGGGGAATTGTTTGGTTTTGGTAATTTGTACCATATTAAGTTACCGAGCAACAGCAGTGAGTTCTAGTCAAATGCAAGAATTGTGTAAGAGGACCTCAGGAAATGAATATTTCTTTGCACAAGGAATATATTTTTGTAATACAGAAAAAAAAATTGAAACATAAGCAGAAGTTAAACATACTATACCAGGAAAAGGAATGTGGACTATTTAACACGGAAGAAAAATAACTATTAATTAGGGCTGCAACTAGTTGAGTTTGGAAATCTAAGTAACACACACACACACACACACACACACACACACACACACACACACTGCATTTTGTGTGTGATTTTGTGTCTTTTATGGACTTCTGCATGTTAACTCGGAGATATCGATTACTGATTTCAGTTGAAGTGTTCGTAGACTGTGCCACTGCAATATGCAGAGATTCAGGAGCTTAAACAAGCTCGGTCTGTTTATTCAATGTCTCACCTGAATTCTGGCTAAGTGACCTCACAATTATTCAGTATATGGATCTAAAATTATTCTGGTGAAGTTTTCTGTACATAAAGCAGAGAAGCACCTTCCATATGAATTTGTAAACACAATATTTGGTTCAAAATTTAGTTATTTAAAATTCTATAGACATAGATTCAACAGGGAACTTTTGCAGCATTTCTGAATTGAAATTGCAGACCTCAAGGTGTTTTACTGTTTTCATGTAAATGATACTGTTTAATTCACTTTCCATTTGGCATACAGCATCAATTAGGAATTGCAAAAATATTCTGAGAGTGTTTATAAATTATGCACTGCAATAACCATTTTCTTGAATTGGAATTCCTTTCTTCAAATTAAATAAAACTATCAAAATCTTTTGATCAAATTCCACAATTCATTCATATGCAGTGGATCATTGCTAAGTGTTGGGCTGGTCCTTGGCTAATACTAATTAGTTCAAGTTCAAGTTTGTTGTCATCTAGTTATACATATATACAATCAAATGATACAATGTTCTTCAGGACCATCAAAACATTTATACACACAGCACATAAAACAAAATATTACCACAAATAAGTTAATAAAGTATAATTCAAAGTGCATGTATTGCACAGCACAGGTAAACAATAAACAGTACAATAAACAGCTCACAGTCCTGGTGACGAGGTCTCAGTGGTGACAGGGTGTTATTTAGTCACACAGCCTGAGGAAAGAAGCTGTTACCCAGTCTGCCAGTCTGTCCTGATACTCTTGTACCTCCTTCCTGATGGTAGTGAGTCAAAGAGATTGTAGAATGAGTGGTAGGGACCCTCCACAATGCTTCAGGCCCTTTGTATACAATGCCCTTGGCAAATGTCACAGATAGTGGGGAGGGAGACCCTGGTGATCCTCTCAATGGTTTTCACTGTCCTCAGTAGAGTCTTGTGGTCCATGTCTTGCAGCTTCCATACTGCACGATGATGCAGCCAGACAGGACACTGTCGGTGGTACTCCTGTAGAACATTGTTGGAATTGGGGTGGGGAGCTGTGCACACCTCAATCTTCTCAGAAAGTGTCGATGCTGCTGTGCCTTCTTGACTAATGAGGAAGTGCTGCAGGCCGGTTAGATCATTCATTATGTACACACCAGGGAACTTTGTGCTCTTCACTCCCTCCACAACAAAACCATTAATGTGCAATGGAGAGTGGTCGACCTGTGCCTTCCCGAAGTCCACAATATTTTCTTTTGCTTTGGCCATGTTGAGACTCAGGTTGTTCTTTTCACACCATTTGCCAGGCCTCTCTACCTCCTCTTTGTATGGCGACACATCAAGGTTGCTGATGAGGCCAGCCATTGTTGTATCATCAGCAAACCACATGGTGTGGCTTGAGATGCATATGAAAGAACAGCCATGAGTCTTCAGCGTAAACAGCAGCAGGCTGAGCACATAACCCTGGGGGGTGGGGACCACCAGTACTCAGCATGATGGAGCTTGAGACGTTACTGCCAACTTGAACTGACTAGGGTCGTTCTATCAGGAAGTCAAAAATCCAGTTACAGAGAGGGGTGTTAAATCTGAATGAGTACAGCTTACCCACCAGCCCCTGAGGGATGATCAAGTTAAATGCCGAGCTGAAGTCGATGAACAACATCCTTGTTTGTCCATGGAAAGTTAGGAAGCTATTTAAAGCTCTTTTGAAAAAGTTTACAAATAAACTTACAACATTCCCAAGGCTAAATCTTCAGATTTGCAATGATATCAACATCTCCTACGACTGTGAGACACTAAGAATACTGTGTCTAACTACAAAGCGCAAGAGCACCAGAAGAAAGTCTTTCCAGCTTGAAATTTACCTTCTGAAATTTACTATTTAAACTTTGCCCCTTTGGAAACCCTTCAGTAACTGTGACGGAGAAAATGGTTAGGTCATTGTATCATTTTAAATGTTGTATTGAAATAGCTTTTCCATTTTTTTTTGCAGTGTCAACAGTAACAAGAATCAGAGGTGTATTAAAACCATGGACTTTGCAATGGCCAGACCAAATTTAATGATCATATTCCACCTCAGCTAATAGTGAAAAACACCCACAAATTTCTATTCTGCATATTGTTGATGTTAAGGTGGCCATCCACTTTTTCTTCAATCAAAGGGTCACCCCTATAGAGAAATACAGATTTCCTTCTCTGAACTCTCTCCTAGGAGTGCACTCAGGTAAGGAACTAACTGATGATTCTTGAAAAAGTGCCTCAATTATTTGTTTTACTGGTTTTCCTCAAAAATTTATTTTGTTGTATTTTATTGGAGACAACTGGATGCAAATTTCTGTTGCTCCTAGAATTTTTTTGTCCAGAAAGTGAGATTAATCTTCACTCTTTCCTTCTGTTATACAGACACTGTGCCAACTTTATCCTGCTTGGTGATTTGGTTCATATAGCTAATACACTTTGTGATCTGTGATACATGATATCTCCATGCTGCAGTGAGAGGGATCCAAATTCTTGTGTGGCCCAGTCCATTTCAAGCTGGCCTAAAATTCTTAAAGCCCACCTGCTCTTCATAAAGGAGGAAACATTGTCGCGGGAGGAATTGTTGGTATGAGCACCACAACAGAAGCTCACCTGTGAAGCTGTGGTGGCCAATCTGTGTGAACATCTGTAAGCACTGAATCAATAAAGCACTGAGTCTCTTTAGGACTTACGAAAATTCTTCATTACATGCACTTCAATCTGAATCAGGCTTTTATATCACTGCCGTGTGTCAAGAAATTTGTTGTTTTATGGAAGCAGTACTCTAAGAAATAGTGCAAAGAAAGCAGAATAGTGGAGTAATGTTCATGGACCGTTCAGGAATCTGATGGTGGAGAGGAAGAAGCTGTTGTTAAAATATGGAGTCTTCAAACTCCTGTACCACCTCCCTTATTGTAGAAATGAGAAGGGGCCATGTCCTGGACGGTGAGGGTCCTTAATGATAGATGCTGCCTTCGTGAGGCATTGCCTTTTGATTATGCTCTTGGTATGGGGAGGCTAGTGCCCATGATGGAGCTGACTGAATTTCATAGGTGATCAATCTGCTCCTTTTTTCCATTTCTGTGCATTGGAGCTTCCATTCCAGATGGCGAGACAACCAGTCAGAATGCTCTCCACAGTGCATCTGTAGACACTTGCTAGAGTCCTTGGTGATACACCAAATCTCCTCAAACTCCTGATGAAGTAGAGCATTGGGTTCTGAGATTTTTAAAGCAAACTCTTGACTGGTGTGCCTTCTTCATAACTGCATCGATATGTTGGATCCCAGATAAATCCCCCGAGATGTTAACACTCAGAACATGAAACTGCTTACCCTTTCCATTGCTGACCCCTCACTGAACACTGATGTGTGTTCTCCTGATTTCCCCTTCCTGAAGTCCACAAACGTTCTTTAAACTTACTGATGTTGAGTGCAAAGTTGATGTAGAAACACCACTCAACCAGCCATACAGGGGGGAGGAGAAGATGGCGGCGCAACGCAGCACGCGCGGCCGCTCTGGAATGATATCTGTATTTGTTAAGTAGGGTACCGTGCACAATCCTGATTTGTTGGAGACAGACATTGGAAACACAGAGGAACATCTGGAGAAACTTCTAAAATGCCCGCTTCACTGCCACTGCTGCTGTGTGATCGAGAATCTCGGAGGGGAAGGTCCCAAATCCTCGGCTTTGCCTGCTGCTTGGCAGCTGGGGCCGGGGTCAAAGCGCTCAGCAGAGATGGTGCTCGGTGCTCAGTGTCGGAGGGCCGGTCGGAGGCTCGAAGTTTTCAGACGGACTCAAGAGTCGGCTATGGTCGGGTGCTGCATCGGCAAGTTTACAGCGCTGGAGGTTCATGGCAGGGAGAGTTTTCTTCCTTCTACCATCTGCATGAGATGATGGGACTTTCAAGAGATTTTGAGACTTTTTTTTTTACCATGCCCATGGTCTGTTCTTTATCAAATTACGGTATTGCTTTGCACTGTTGTAACTATATGTTATAATTATGTGGTTTTTGTCAGTTTTTCAGTCTTGGTCTGTCTTGTGTTTCTGTGTTATCATACTGGAGGAACATTGTATCATTTCTTAATGCATGCATTACTAAATGACAATAAAAGAGGACTGCGTGTCCTCAGAATCTAATCTAATTTAATCTAATCTCTCTTGCTCCCATATGGCTCCTCATCACCGTCTGAGATTCTGCTAAACAGTTGTGTCACTGGTGAATTTATCAATGGTGTTAGACCTGAGCCTACCCACACAAGAGATTTCAGACCAATTTGCACACCTCCCAAATTGCTGCTGAAACAGCTCAAGTTCACCTGTCATAGCCAATAGCTCCATTATGATTTGGGTTTAATGTGTACCAGGTTAGAGCTGCAGAGGAAGGGCAATGCAGGTAAACAATACGTTGCATGAACATAACGAGGTAGATTGTGAGGTCAACAGTCCATCTTATCACACAAGAGGTCTGTTCAAGAGTTTGATACAGTGGGATTGAAGCTTTCCTTAAAAGTGGTGGTACACACTTTCAGGATCTTGTATCTTCTGCCTGATAGGAAATAGAAGAAGAGGGAATATCTGGGGTGGGTATAGTGTTTGATTATGCTGGCCACTTTACTGAGGTAGCAAGGATTATAAATAACGTTCATAGAGGGGAGGCTGGTTTCCATGATATTCTGGGCTGTGTCCACAACTCTCTGCAGTTTCTTGGTATCTGTCGCAATCTACACTGACAATATTGAAACCCTGGTGTGGGGGAAAGACAGACTCCAATGTGGAGAGGGCAACCAGAGTTTATTCATAAGAATTCCAACAGAACATTGATGGCTCAGTCAAGCAACGTCACAAGACTTAACATTCTCAAAACTAGGACCCCGCAATTATCACTAATTAGGCATCAGCTTAAATAATGCCAGTAACACGGATTCCCTGAGCCTATCAAAATAAACTTAGCATGTTTAAACGGAAAGCACCAGGAGACTGCATTACAAAGAATTAGTCACTCGAGAAAAAAAGCTCAAGGAACTCTAAATGATTAATAACTCTCATTAATCAACAATTAACCAGTTCAGGCACTCTAACACTCTTGGAGCCTAATGCTCTCTGATTCTCTGCACAAGCCCGAAGAGCTCATTACTGAATGAAGACATTTGCAATGCTCAGACCTGGAATGTCTTCATTGCATTACGGCTCCTCCACTGACTTTATTCAGATTATTGGATCCAAGCAGAAATTCCGTTTTATTAAATTACACACGTACCAAATTTGATACCCAAGGTGAAGGAAAGTCTACTGTTACAATAATCTCTGATGCCTTCAAAATTTCAACCCTAGCTTTCAGTTTCTTGACAGCTCTTTGGAGGATATACTGTATGGCTAGCTGCTCGGAAAAGCCTACATCTGTGTCTGACAAGTTCTCTCACAGTCATACACCTTGAACTTCACATTCAATTTGTTGCACATCAAGAAGTGTCACCTCCCAGCTCCAAGGCTCTATTTGCAGCACTGATAACAGCTAGTCCAGAAGGTGTTGAATCATTCTCTCACTCTATTGTCTCAGTGAATGGATGATTGGAGTAATTCTCAAAGGTTTTATGAACCTCTTCCAATATTTCTCTGGTAGGTCTAACTGCTCAGTGCATTGCTCTGGCTACATGACCAACCAGAAACAGCAACTACATTTTTATTTTCTCCTTATTTTAGCTGAAAAACAACTTGATGAAAGAGAAAATTCCTCCTTCCATCGCTTTCACTGCTTGACTCAAAGCTGGGTCACTGGTCGGGCTTTATCTGCTCCACTCTCCAATACACAGATCAATGTTGCACTGTTTACTGTAGGCTGCACATCCAGCGCACACTAGTCTCATTGAGTTATAACTATCTCGTATGCAACTACATGCCATCAACACTAGGTTCAAGCAGATAAATCCAAAATCTGTCTCCTTCAATTCTCACCAATATACTCTTTCATCTATAGTGATTTCAATAGTATTTCACAAAAGGATGCCACGTTCTGTGAGTTGTGAGTCATCATGTCTTTGCAAATCTTCAGTGAGGTCATTCTTCATTTTAGGAATATATGCCTTGACTTTAATGCCTATAACCTGATGGCAATAATTGATGCCTTGACTTGATGTCTACAATTGTTGTGTTACCATTAGATGGTGCTACATCTCTTGCACTCTTCTCTGATCCATAGAAGTTATCTTATTTGTTTTTTCGTATTTCGTTATAGCATATAATGCCTTTGAGTCCTGTGTTTGTTGACAATTTTTAATACATTTGAAGATAATTTTAAACACTGAGATATATTTGAAAAGATACATCTTTAGAAAACTAAGTTTACATCTGCTTTTCCTGGCTTCTCAGCTTCTTCTCAGATGTGCTAGAACCAGTGGTCTTGTCTTTTGTTGCATCTGCTTCAACACTTGTGATCCCTCAAATAACATTTCACTAAAAGAGAAACGATAACCTATAAGAATCAGAATTACAGATTAAAGTAAACAAATAAAACTATTCTATTGTTGGTGTTCCTGCAACAGCCAAACAAAGGAACTTATGGTAGCAACACTGATGTTTCTTTTTCCAGCAATCTTTACGTATCTTATGGCAATGAACTAAAAGGAAAGATGTGTCCTTCAGCAGAAGCACTTAACAAGTTACCTAGCAAAATCACTTCAATTATCTAGAAATTCAGTCCCATAGCTCATTATTTAATCACCACAGGACTAAGCAGTTGTGTAAAATCAGTTGTGAACTGTGGCCTGTATCCAGATATCATACTGTGCTCATAATGAGGCATTCAATTGCATTTTATGTGCGTTTATAATGCACATGTCCATAGTTTATAGAATATGGGAAATATCATTTGTCTTGTAACACCCATTTGACACCACTGCTGTGAAAGTGATTTAGGTCTATGCAGCTAACACTCAGCCTGGGACATATACCTCAAGTCAGATTTGACCAACATGAAGAGGCCCTGTGCCTGCAAAGTTTAAAAGGATCATCAATTACTTGTAGAATTGTTTGGGAGCCAGTTGCCATAGGAAATGTTGCAATCAGCCACGCAGAAGTTGGGATGTGGAAAAATTCAGAAATATCCTGAGCATTTTTGAGATGGCATCTTTGACTTGTTAATAACAAAGTGGAGGAGCTGGGTTAAAAACAGAATGCACTTTATGGAGTTGAGCAAAGCAGAATGGGGCAAAGGATTAAGTTAGGCAGGATTATCCAACAGGACCAATATGCTATCTGAATGGTAATGACTTCAGAAACCAGAACCTCTCATTGAAGCTCATTGGTGTTACTAGGGCCCTAACGTGTCAGCTGGTGGCTGTATCCCATCTTGTCCTGTTAAACATTGAGAAAGAATGCACTGAATACACGTGTATGTATGCATATTTGTGTGTATGTGTACTTATTGTGTTTGTGTGTGCATATTTTCCAGTAGGTTTGTGCTTGCATGACCGTGTTTGTGATTGCAACTGTGGGAGGTGTATTGATTGTTAGGGAGTTGTAGTCAGTGAGGTGATGAGGCTGTGAATTGTGCAGAATAAATCAGTGTGTGAATTCAGCATTGCATTTGCCGGCCATTCACCCCCTCAGTTACTACTTCATTGGATTGCGTGCCCTGTTTCACTCCAGGACCTCCCTTCAAGGGCCCACTTTCTCAACCAAATGAGCTTATGGACTGCTAACTTCTGGCTCTGCACCACAGTCTGTCCTTGCAGTTACTTCCAAGCTGCACAATTAGCTCCAGCGGTGGTTGGAAACAGTGCTCTCTTGGTCTTTAAGAAGTGCAGATACTGTATAATGTTAATTAGAGCAACATTAATTTAACTGCTGCTCAGAATTCTTGCAATTATTCATTTAAATGGTGCTCTTGGAGAAAGAAATGTGATTGGAACTTAGAAACATAGAAACATAGAAAATCTACAGCACAATACAGGCCCTTCGGCCCACAAAGTTGTGCCGAACATGTCCCTACCTTAGAAATTTACTAGGCTTACCAATAGCCCTCTAGTTTTCTGAGCTCCATGTACTTATCGAAAAGTCTCTTAAAAGACCCTATCGTATCTGCCTCCACCACCGTTGCCGGCTGCCCATTCCACGCACTCACCACTGTCTGCGTAAAAAACTTACCCCTGACATCTCTTCTGTACCTGCTCCCAAGCATCTTAAACCTATGTCCTCTTATGGCAACCATTTCAGCCCTGGGAAAAAGCCTCTGACTATCCACACGATCAATGCCTCTCATCATCTTATACACCTCTATCAGGTCACCTCTCATCCTCCACCACTCCAAGGAGAAAAGGCCAAGTTCAGTCAATCTATCCTCATAAGGCATGCTGCCCAATTCAGGCAGCATTCTTCTAAATCTCCTCTGCACACTTTCTATGATTTCCACATCGTTCATGTAGTGAGGCGACCAGAACTGAGCACAATGCTCCAAGTGTGGTCTGACCAGGGTCCTATATAGCTGCAACATTACCTCTCGGCTCCTAAATTCAATTCCACGATTGATGAAGGCCAATACACCATATGCCACTGTGGTAAACCATATATATATGCTGTAACTTGGTTACCTGTCTGGACACACCCCTCTGCTGACTACCCCTGTGGCTCCTCCCACTGAGTCCTGTATAAAGGTATTCGCCTTGCCCCTCCCCTCAGTCCGGGGGCAGACACTCACTGTGGAGGTCGTATTGTACAGCGAATAAAAGCCTTTCAGTATTTTACCAAACCTCAGTCTTTTGGAGTAATTGAAGGTGCTTCAATTTTATTCGCTGTACAATACGACCTCCACAGTGAGTGTCTGCCCCCGGACTGAGGGGGAGGGGCAAGGCGAACACCTTTATACAGGACTCTGTGGGAGGAGCCACAGGGGCAGTCAGCAGAGGGGTGTGTCCAGACAGGTAACCGAGTTACAACATATATACATGGTTTACCACAGCCACCTTAACCACAGAGTCAACCCGTGCAACTGCTTTGAGTGTCCTATGGACTCGGATCCCAAGATCTCTCTGATCCTCCACACTGCCAAGAGTCTTACCATTAATAATATATTCTGCAATCATATTTGACCTACCAAAATGAACCACTTCACACTTATCTGGGTTGAACTCCATCTGCCACTTCTCAGCCCAGTTTTACATCCTATCAATGTCCCACTGTAACCTCTGACAGCCCTCCACACTATCCACAACACCTCCAACCTTTGTGGCATCAGCAAACTTACTAACCCATCCCTCCACTTCCTCATCCAGGTCATTTATAAAAATCACGAGGAGTGAGGGTCCCAGAACAGATCCTTGAGACACACCACTGGTCACCGACTTCTTAGTCCTATCTTCAATTTGAAGATATACTTCTTTTTAAGAACTGCAAATATGTTGGATTCATATGCTGCCATTAACAGTAAAAAATATATTGTTCTAATTACTGACAAAATTTACATTAAAGCAGCATGAAATCGATTTTTCATTCATGTACAGTATATTCAGTGGTAATTCATAAGATTTTTACATGGGGTCCAGCAATTAGTGTGAACCGGCAGGAGGTGTAATACTGTGGACTTTCTCCAAAAAGCTTTTGTAACATCTGCACCAAGTTTCAATGAGTTCCTCAGCAAGTAATCTTTCCAGCTGTAACACTGACTCAGGGACAAACTCGTTCAAGGATACAAATTTCAGGTGGACTAGTGGCGCCTTTCGTAGGGCTGATTAATTTGTCTCAGCGTGGGAATAACTTAGGTTCTGTGTTTCAAAGCTATACAGTCAACCGTGACTCTATAAAACCATCTTGGCAATGCACTTTCCAGAAATAAATGGATGGTCACCTCATCCCCACCTTGAGAGCAGTGTGTGATGTTGCCGAGAGTATAGCTATGCAAAAATAAGATCACTTCTTAACATCAGCAAAGTCATGGTGTTTGCTTGGAAGTTTTAGTAATGATGCGTTCTGTCAAATGACTGGCAGACTATTTGGGGAGCCATTTAATAAGATCCACCAACTCGTTTTGCCTCATGGTTTGAGGATATTTTATGTGGACTATTTCCTAATCGAGTTGTGGTCAGAGGTGTTCTTCTGCACAATTTGTTCTTTGAAGGACAGGTCCAGCTTTGAGAGACATTCCATTGCAATGTGGCCAGAGGCACAAGGACACCACCTATAGCTTCCCTCCAATTCACACACCATCTGCAACTGGAAATATGTTGCCATTGTTTTATCAATACCATACCTCAATCCTGGAACACCCTCCCCAGCTACATCATGATCAGAAGCACCATAGTGGTTTAATTAGATGGATCATCACTTTCCTCTCAGCGGCTTTTGGAGATGGGCAGTGAATTCTCACAGCCTGATAAATGATTACGTCGATTTAAAGGAGTGCTACCTGTTACCAGACAGGTTTTAATGAATCTGTCTATCAGTTCCCTTAACAACAGAGACCCTACTCCATGTGCAAGGATCTACATTCAGTGAAGGAATTCTAAAAATGTTGCATTATTTTCAGGATGAACAAGATCGTTGGATGGATGATAGTACTAACTACCAGAATACAGAGAAAATCTGATGCAATAGTCTGTAAAATGACTATCTTTAAAATTAAATTGAATTACATTCTTTCACCAGTCTTTTACCACTGATTTCAACAACGCGATGAAATACACTATCAAAGTTTAAAGTCCATTATCAGCTATTTTTATTCTCAGCGCCGTGTATATGAACAATCTATTACATAATTTCACAAAAGAGGTATCAATGTGTTTAAAAATTTAATCTTCCACTCATTAATACACAGATTCAGTTGCAGAATGAATGATATAATGAGTTAAGGAAAAATGCCATTAGATTTTTTTTGTCATTATCTAGAACATAGAACAATACAGCACAGTACAGGCTTTGGGCCCACAGTGTTGGTGTGCTGACCTTTTAACCTACTTCAAGATGAAACTAACCTTCCCCTCCCAAATAGCAGTTCATTTCTCTTTCATCCATGTGCCTATCTGAGAGTCTCTTAAATGTCCCAAGTGTATCTATATCTACCACCATTCTTAAATGCATTCCATGCACTTAAAACACTGTGTAAAAAACCTACTTCTGACATTCCCCTAATATTTCCCTCCAAATACTTTAAAAGTATGCCCTCTTATATTTGTCATTTCCTCCCTGTGAAAGAGATGCTGGCTGTCCACCTTATCTATGCCTCTTATCATCTTACACAACACTATCATGTCACTTCTCATCCTCCTTCACTCCAAAATGAAAAACCTTAGCTTGCTCAACCTTTCCTTATAGGACATCCTCTCTAATCCTCTCTGTTAAATCTCCTTTGCACCCCTCTAAAGCTTCACCTCCTTCTTAAATGAGATGTCCAGAACTGAGTACAATACTCAAGTGTGGTCTAACCAGAGTTTTATAGATTTGCAAAATTATCTTGCAGATCTCGAACACAATCCCCCAGCTAATGAAGGCCAACACACCCTGTGCATTCTTAACCACCCTTTCAATTTGCATGGCAACTTTAAGGGATCAAAGGATGTGGATTCCAATATCCCTTTGTTCTTCCACACTTCAAAGAATCCTGTCATTAACTTTGTATCTGCCTTCAACTTCAACCTCCCAAAGTGTATCACTTCATACTTCTACAGATTGAACTTCATCTGCCATCTCTCAGCTCACCTCTGCATTCTATCAATAACCTACTTGGTATTGTTATCTTTTGGAATTTTATTATACTTTAACATTGTATTAATGTTTATATGGCTTACCTTTTTTGTATACTTACTCAATAAAAAGATTTAAAAAGAAAAAAAAGAATAACCTACAACAACTTTCTACACTATTCAGAACGTTGAAAACCTTCATGTCATCTGCAAACTTACTAATCCACCCCTCTACATCTAAGTTATTTATAAAAATCAAAAGAGCAGGGGGCCCACAACAGATTCCTGCAGAACACCACAAGTCAGCACTGTCAGGCATAATACATTCCATCTACTACCACCCTCTGCCTTCTGGGCAAGCTAATTCTGAATTCATGCAGCCCCAAGTTTCCCTGGATCCCATTCCTGTTGATTTTCTGAATGAGCCTACCATGGAAAACCTTGATGAATGCCTTTCTAAAATCCATATACATGGCATTCACTGCTCTACCTGTCTACCTTCATCAACTTGTATTATTACTTTCTCGAAAAAGTCTAAGTCATGAGGCATGATCTGCCCTCACAAAGGCATGCAGACTATCTCTAGTCAGACTATGTTTCTCAAAACGCTTGTAAATCCTGTCTCTAAGGATCCCCTCCAATCGTTTTGAATGGTTTACCCATGACTGATGAATACTCACTGGTCTATAATTCCCAGGATTATCCCTATCACTTTTCTTGAGTAAAATGAACAACATTTGCCACCCCCAATCTCCTGTGGCCAATGAAGATGCAAAGATCATCACCAAAGGCATAGCAACCACTTTCCTTTCTTCCTGTAGTACCCTGGGATATATCTTGTCTGGCCCCAGAGACTTGTCTATCCCAATGTTTTTTAAAGGTTCCAGCACATCCTTTCTTTACCTTGACATTTTCCAGCATATTAGCCTGTTCTAAGCAAACTTCACATTCATCAGGGTCTCTCTCACTGGTGAATACTGATGCAAAATATTCATGAAGGACCTCCGTACCTCTTCCAACTCCAGGCATATTTTTTCTTCTTTTATCTTTGATTAGTCCTAACTTGACTCTGGTCATCCTCCAGTTCTTCACGCCCTGGGGTTTTCCTTAATCCACACCAAAGGCTTCTCACGAACCCTTCTAAATCTCCCATGTCCCTTCCTGGCTTCCTTATAACTCTCAAAAGCCCTATCTGATCTTTGCTTAAGTATGCTTCATTCATCCTCTTGGCTAAGTCTTCCATCTCTCCATGCTTCCTTCACACTACGATCCTTTCCCCGCCTCAGTGGGTCAAATCTATCTAAAATCCCATGCTCCCTAAACATCCTCCATATTTCCATTATATGTTGCCCTGAGTACATTTCCCAGTTTACGCTCCCAAGTTCCTGCTTAATAGCATCGTAATTCCCCCTCCCCCAATTAAATCATCTCCCATTCCGTCTGCTCCTATCCCACTCCAGTCTATATTAAAGATCAGAGAATTGTGTTCACTGTTTCCGAAATGTTCACCCACTGAGAAATCTGTCACCTGACAAGGTTCATTGCCTAGTACCAGATCCAGTATGGCCTCTCTTCTAGTCAGCTTGTCCACATATCGTGCCAGAAAGTCTTCCTGGACACACATAACAAGCTCTGCCCCATCTAAAACTTCCACTAAAGAGTTGCCAATTAATATTAGAGAAGTTGGAATCACCCACGACAACAACCTGGCTAGTTTTTGTAACTTACCAAAGTCTGCCTTCCTATCTGTGTCTCTGTTGCTGCTGGGGATGGGGATCTATAGTCTACATCTTATGGAAATGTTTGTTTGATGATGAATTTCAATAAAAAATAAATTACAAAAAAAGAAAAGAAATAAGGTGGATGATCTTGTTGCACTATTATAGATTGCCAGGCATGATGTTGTGGCCATCACTGAATCATGGCTGTTTTTGGGAGCTGTATGTCCAAGGTTACATGTTATATCAGAGGGATAGGAAGATAGACAGCGGGTGTGGTGTGGCTCTCCTGGTTAAGAATGGCATCAAATCAGTAGAAAGATGTGACACAGGATCGGAAGATGTTGAATCCTTGTGATCTGAGCTAAGAAACTGCAAGGGTAAAAGGACGCTGATGACAATTATATACTGTATAGGCCTCCCAACAGTGACTGGGAGGTGGACCACAGGTTACAACAGGAAATAGAAAAGGTGAGTCAAAAGGGCAATGTTATGGTAGTCATTTTAACATGCAGGTCGATTAGGAAAATTAGGTTGGTAATGGATTTCAAGAGACTGAGTTTGTTGAATGCCTAAGAGATGGCTTTTTAGAGCAGTTTGTCATGAGCCTACTAGGGGATCAACTATACTGGATTGGGTGTTATGTAATGAATTGGAAGGCGATTAGAGAGCTTAAGGTAAAAGAACCCTTAGGAACCAGTGATCACAATATGATTGTGTTCAGCTTGAAATTTGATAAGGAGAAAGTAAATTATGATGTAGCAGTATTTCAGTGGAATAAGGGAAATTACAGTGGCATGAGAGAGGAGTTGGCCAAGGTTAATTGGAAGGAGCTGCTGGCAGGGATGTCAGCAGAGCAGCAATGGCATGCGTGTCTGGGAAAAAATGAGGAAGATGCAGGATATGTGTATTCCAAAAATGAAGAAATACTCAAATGGTAAAATAGTACAACCATGGCTGACAAAGGAAGTCAAAGCTAATATAAAAACAAAAGAGAGGGCACACAACAAAGCAAAAATTAGTGGGAAGATAGAGGATTGGGAAGTTTTTAAAGACCTACAAAGAGCAACTAAGAAAATCATTAGAAGGGAGAAGATGAAATATGAAAGCAAGCTAGCAAATAATACCAAAGTGGATAGTAAAAGTTTTTTCAAGTATGTTAAAAATAAAAGAGAAATGAGTGTGGATATAGGACCACAAGAAAATTAGGCAGGAGAAATAATAATGGTGGACAAGGAGATGGCTGATGAACTAAATGAGTACTTTGCATCAGTCTTCACTAGCAGTATGCCTGATGTTGTAGTGTGTGAAGGAAGAGAAGTGGGTGCAGTTACTGTTACAAGAGAGAAGAAGCTCAAAAAGCTAAAAGACCTAAAGGTACATAAGTCACCCGGACCAGATGAACTGCACCCTAGGGTTCTTAAAGAGGTAGCGTTAGAGATTGTGGGTGGCATGAGAGATGATCTTTCAGTAATCGTTGGACTCTGGCATGGTGCCCGAGGACTGGAAAATTGCAAATGTTACTCCACTGTTTAAGAAAAGAGGAAGGCAACAGAAAGGAAATTGTAGACCAGTTAGCCTGACCTCAGTGGTTGGGAAGATGTTAGAGTCAATTAATAAGAATGAGGTGTTGAAGCACTTGGTGACGCAGGACAAAATAGTACAAAGTCAGCATGGTTTCTTCAGGGAAAATCCCACCTGACAAACCTGTTGGAATTCTTTGAGGAGATTACAAGTAGGATAGATAAAGGGGATGCAGTGGATGGTATATATTTGGACTTTCAGAAGGCCTTTGACAAGGTGTCACACATGAAGTTAAGAGCCCATGGTATTACAGGAAAGTTGCTAACATGGTTACTGCATTGGCTGATTGGTAGGAGGCAGTGAATGGGAATAAAAGGATCCTTTTTTGGTTGGCTGCCAGTGACTAGTGGTGTTCCACAGGGGTCGCTGTTGGGACCACTTCTTTTTATGCTGTACATAAATGATTTAGATGATAGGATAGATGGCTTTGTTGCCAAGTTTGCAGATGATACAAAGGTTGGCAGAGGGGCAGGCAGTATTGAGGAAACAGGTAGGATGCAGAAGGACTTAGATTAAGAGAATGGGCAAGAAAATGGCAAATGAAATACAATGTTGGGAAATGTATTGTCATGCACTTTGGTAGTAGAAATAAATGTGCAGACTATTTTCTAAATGGGGAGAAAATCCAAAAATCTGGGATGCAAAAGGACTTGGGAGTCCTTGTGCAGAACGCCCTGAAGGTTAGCTTGCAGGTCGAGTTGGTGGGGAGGAAGGCAAATGCCATGTTAGCATTCATTTCAAGAGGTCTGGAATACAAGAGCAAGGATGTGATGCTGAGGCTTTATAAGTCACTGGTGAGGTCTCACCTTGAGTATTGTGAACAGTTTTAGGCCCCTTGTCTTAGAAAAGATGTGCTGGTATTGGAGATGGTCCAGAGGAGGTTCAGAAGAATGGTTCCAGGAATGAAAGGGTTATCATACGAGGAACGTTTGATGTCTCTGAGTCTCTACTCACTGGAATTCAGAAGGATGAGGGGGGATCTCATTGAAACCTTTCAAATGTTGAAAGGCCAAGACAGGGTAGATATGGAAAGGATGTTTCCCATGGTGGGAGAGTCAAGACAGGAGGTCATAGCCTCAGGATAGAGGGGTCCCCTTTCAAAACAGAGATGTGGAGAAATTTCTTTAGCCAAAGAATGGTGAATTTGTGGAATGTGTTGCCACATACAGCTGTGGAGGCCAGGTCGTTGGGTGTATTTAAGGCAGAGATTGATAGGTTCTTGATTGGACATGGCATCGAATTACTGGGAACTGGGGTTGAGGAGGAGGAAAAAAAAGGGATCAGCCATGATCGAATGGCAGAGCAGACTTGATAGATGGCCTAATTCTGCTCCTATATCTTATGGTCTTATGTATGAAGCAAAGAGCTAAGAGGTTGATTGGTGAAAGAAACAGAAGGCCATGGAAGAAAGAAAAAAAGGTGGTGGGAAGGATACCAGAGGGAGGTGGTGGGCGGGCAAGGAGATAACATGAGAGATGGACAAAGGGATGAGAAATGGTGAAGGGGAGTGGTGGAGGTATTACTGGAAGTTTGAGAAATCGATGTTCATTCCATCAGGTTGGAGTTTATCCAAATGTGTTGTTCGGTCAATCTAACTGTGGCCTTAATACGACAGTGGAGGAGGCCATGGATGGACATATCGGAATGGGAATATGAAGTGGAATTAAAATGGGTGGCCACCGTGAGATCCTGCTTGTTCTGGCAGATGGAGTGTAGATGCTTAGTGAAGCGTCTCCCAATCTATGTAAGGTCTCACCAATATACAAGAGGCCACGCTGGGAACACCAAACACAGTGTATGACCCCAACAGACTCACGGGTGAAGTGTCACCTCACCTGGAAGGACGGTTTGAGGCCCTAAATGGTAGTGAGGGAGGTGGTGTAGGGGCAGGTGTAGCACTTGTTCTGCTTGCAAGGGTAAGTGCCAGGAGGGAGATCAGTGGGGAGGGAACAAATGAACAGGGAGTCGCGTAGGGAGTGATCCCTGCGGAAAGCAGAAAGTGAGGGGGAGGGAAAGATGTGCTTGGTGGTGGGATCCATTTGGAGGTGGTGGATGATTTGGAAAATTATGTGCTGGACGTGGAGGTTGGTGGGGTGGCAGGTGAGGACAAGAGGAACCCTATCCCTGGTAGCGTGGCGGGAGGATGGGGTAAGAGCAGACGTGCATGAAATGGAAGAGGGCAGCGTTGATGTTGGAGGAAGGGAAGCCCCTTTCTTTGAAAAAGGATAATGTCTCCTTTATTCTAGAATGAAAGCCTCATCCATAGAGCAGATGTGGTGGGGATGGAGGAATTGAGAGAAGGAGATGGCATTTTTACAAGTAGTAGGGTGGGATGATGTATAGTCCAGGTAGCTGTGAGCGTCCATTGGTTCATAATAGACATCAGAGGATAAGCTGTTTCCAGAGATAGAGACAGTGAAATCAAGAAAGGGAAGTGTCGGATTGTGGACCAGGTGAACTTGAGGGCAGGGTGGAAGTTGGAGATGAAGTGGATGAAACTGACGAGTCCGCAGGGGTGCAGAAAGCAGCGCCAAAGCAGTCATTGATGTAGCATAGGAAGAGTGTGGGACTGTCACCAGTGTAGGCTTGGAAAATGGGCTGTTCCACGTAGCCAACAAACAGGCAGGCATAGCTGGGACCCATGCGAGTTCCCGTGGCTACTCCTTTTGTTTGAAGGAAGTGGATGGATGGACCCAAAGGAGAAATTATTTGGAGTGAGGACAAGTTCTGCTAGGTGGAGGACAGTGGTAGTGGAGGGGAACTGGTTGCGTCTGGTGTCCAGAAAGAAACGGAGAGCTTTGAGGCCCTCCTGGTAGGAATGGAGGTGTATATGGACTGGACATACACAGTAAAAATAAGGTAAAGGGGGTCAGGGAACTGGCCTGAGTTCCTCCAGCATTTTTGGGTGTTGCTCGGATTTCTAGCATCTGCAGATTTTCTCTTGTTTGCCTTTTGTATAAGTGATATCTTTTCCAGAAGAGATCCCAATGATCTATAAATCCCTGTCCCCTGCACCAATTCTTCAGCAACACATTCATCTGTCATATCATCCTGTTCTTACCCACATTGGTGTGTGGCACAGGTAGCAATCCTGGAAGTAAAACCCTTGAGGTCCTGCTTTTTAGCTTCGCCTATAGCTCCCTATATTTGCTCGTTTGGACCTCATTTAACATAAACAATTCAATTTAATTTTTATAAAATAACAAGCTTGCTGAGATAGTAACAGAAGTGATTTCTTTCTTGTGATATATCCATTCCTTGAAATGGGGGAGAAGTCCTTTGTTATTACAGCCTAGCAGGCACAGACAAATCAGGTATCTCTATCACGTGTACAAACAATACTGGGGTATTATACTGCTAGCTTCTGTTGTGATTGTCAAAGCAAAAACCAGTAAAGCAGATAGCTCCTAGTGAAAGGATTGTTTATAATAGATAAGTGTTTCGGTGCTTTGATAAGTGCAATATAGATTTACAGTCGTAAGGATTCATACTCTGCTTCACTGTCAAGCATATTCTTAAAGTGCCATGTTTCATTTCCACTTTCGGGGCTTAAAAGATGAAACTGACATAATTTCTCATCAGAATTATCAGATGAGCTCATCTTTTAGAATGTGAAGATTCCCATTTCATAATTTTTATTTTCAATAAGTTAGTAAAATTGCTGTGTTAGAGTATAACATTATTATCAACGAGATTTGCTTCAACTATTAACAATAAACATAGAAAAAGCTGTAACACTCATTTGGTCAAATGGCACTTGTGGAAAGGAAAATGAAGTTAGCATTTCCAGTTAAAGACCCTTCCAGACTGAACTGGGTGTGATAAATATATTAGCTTATATAACACTGAAGGTACCAAAAGTACAGGCACTTATTATAACCACACACAATAGTAGAATTCTGTCAATTGTGTCATTACTGAATTAGAAATTTAATATAAAGGGAATGATTATTGAAACCTACTTGAATTTTATGCTTGATTTAGGAATACGCTTACCAATATAATAATCGCTTACAAATAATTTTCCTAAATATAACAGGATATTAAAAAAAACTTCACAAATTTCACATCATATGCCGGTGATAATAAATCTGATTCTAGTTATAATTCTGATTCTGATTCAAAGATGATAGATATCCAGAAATAGCAGTTTGGAAAGGATGTACCAATTTTTGGTGGACTGAGAAAGAGCTGGAAATCCAGAGACTGACACAAGAGGCTTCCTCATTACCTCTAAAGCAGCCTATGGTCCAAGTTACTGCGGATTAAATCTCCTGCACTCAAAGAATGGGAAGAACTTCCAAAAGGATGGAAAGGATATCAATTATTGATGGGGGAAGCACTTTCAAGAACTTCTTAATTCCAACAACACTGCTGAACCAGATGTTACTAACTAAATCCTCCAAAGACCTGTGAAAGAAGACATGAGGGAACCTCCCATTATGAAAAAGGTCCATTATGCCATCAGGAGCCCGAAAAAAAAACAAAGCCACTGGTCCTGATGGGATCTCAGCAGAGATCCTCAAGGAAGATGGACCAGCACTTCTGCACCACGTACACTTCCTACTCCTGAAGGTCTGGGAAAAGGAACAACTCCCTCGGTGCTCAGGGATGCTCTAACAGTAACCATATTCCAGAATGGAGTCAGGGCAGATTGTGGCAATTACAGAGGCATCTCCCTCCTGTCAACAACAAGCAAAGTGCTTTGCCTGCATGTATCCTTGTCAACCGACTCCTTCCGCTATCTGAAGTACTCCTGAATCACAGTGTGCTTTTCGTCCATCTAGAGGTACTGCAGATATGGTTTTCATCACACGCTAGTCACAGGAAAAGTGCTGTGAACAAAGGCAACTCTTGTACTTGGCTTTCAGAAATTTGACTGTGTAGCCCTTAAGGCATTTATTTGACTTTGTTGGGTCTACGCTTTAAATGATTTGTTTGTAACTATTTTCTAGTTAAAGTTAAAGGTTGATAATTATGTTACAGTCTAACAAAGGTAAATTCATTGTCTATGGTATATCGCGGCATGTGATGACGTCACCTCCGGTTTCGCCGCGCCTTATGTGTAACCTCTGATTCAGAGAAGGTGAGAAGGTCAGTGCCATGCGTGCAGCGTGATCGTGAAGAGCTCTGTTTCTACCCACAAAGAAACATTATAGACGCAACATCGTAACTTCATATGAAAGTATTTGAAGTAAAAATATTAGTGCGGTTTCTGTTAAAGGAAGCGGAGCACGTGTCTGCTTTTCAATTTCAAACACGGGGTCAGCTCGAGCCCGATGGCGGTTTGACGGGACCCCCTCGCTCTCTACTCGGGGCGGCTGGAGACACTCGCTAAAAGAAGAGAGCACGCATGGTCTCCAGAATGAAACAGACACTGTATATGTTTGTATTTTTTTATCAACAGTTTTCACCATACGATGTTAATGTGGAAGAGTGAGCAGTAAATGGTTAACCTTACTATGACTCTGTCTTCACTGGCTCCGGTTTAACTTGGTGTTTAGTTAGAGTTTCAACACACTGCACGAGAACACTACATTGACAAAGGCATTTGATATAGTAGACCAACAAGTTCTCTGGCATATATTATCAAGGCATGGCTTTCCTGACAAATACTTACGAATGCCAAGGCTCCGACATAATGGATGTCAGCCACAGTACTCAGCAATAGCGGCGCTGAATCACAATCTTTCACTGTCAAGACAGGAGTTAAACAGGGTTGTATCAGTGCACCAACCTCATCTACCATCTTTATTGCAGCCATCCTTCACGTACTTGGCCAAGGCCTACTGCAGGGAATTCTAATCATGAAAAGAATTGACAACAAGCTCTTCAACCTCAACTGGTTCAAGGCCAAGAACAAGGTCAGCACTACCACTATCATTGAGCCTCAGTATGTGATGACAACACCATTGCAGCATACTCTGAAGGAGACCTCCAATGTACCCTGAATGCCTTTGACAAGGCATATAGGGGTCTGGGTCCTGTTTTGAATATAAAAAGACACAGGTCCTATATCAGCCACTGCCCAAACAACCATTTATCCAGCCTTCCATAAAAGTTGATATATCACTCTTAAAAATGTAAACCATTTTCCCTACCTTGGCAGCATTCTCTCTTTAAAAGCAGACATCAACTCAAAAACAAACCTTCAACTGAGTAGTGCTGCTGGAGTCTATGCAAGATTAAGGAAAAAAATCTTTGAAGACTGTGACCTACAGGTCCAAACAAAACGTTTTGTCTATAGAGTAGTCATCCATCCTACATTACTGTGTGAAGCTGAATCAAGAACCATCTACTGTAGGCAGCGGAAAACCCTGGAACAATACCACCACAGGTCCTTGCAAATGGTTTTGAGGATCAGCTGGAAGGACAAATGCACTAACACCAACATATTGGAGGAGGCCAACATGAACAGCTTCTCCACCACAATAAAGCAACACCAACTCCAATGGACAGGTCACGTCGTACAGATGCCTAGCTCACTCTGCCCAAACAGATCCTTGACCTTCCTGAAGGAAGGTCAGCGAGCCCCTGGAAACACTTCATCGATAACATTGAAATCAGCCTGAAGAAATTCAACATTACATTTAAAAATGGGGAAATATGGCACTCAACAGATACACCTGGAGGAAAGCTTTTCAAGAGGGAGCTATGCTACGTGAGAGGTACCTTTGCTATTCCACAGACAATAAGCGGCAGCTGTGAAAGGGGAGGCTGAACAAACAAAAAGCCCAACCACTAACCACAGCTACCATTTACTCATGCCCACACTGCACCTAAATACCTGGACCCCAGACCAGCCTCTTCAGTTACTTGAGGACACACCAGTAGACAACCCTTTTGGAGAACATCTCGACTTGAGTGATTGCACTATTATTACAGTGATTCAGGATTTGTGAGCCATGGGCACACAGATAGAAAGAAGCTGTATGATAACAGCTGTTTAACAGATAACAGGTATAAGTCATAGTTTCCCAAAGTCACTGCCATAAATAATATATTTCATTGGTTCAGGTCCTATACCTGGTCAACCTATCCAGAATTGCAGCTTGTAGTCGATTACATCTCGCTTACCTGGTCTGAATGCAGAGGACCAATCCCACGGGTCCAGTTCATTCATTCTGGGATGGCTGGAAGGGCTCACAGTAATGTAGTGGGGAAACACTGTCCTAAAATACCCTGACGACTTAGGGTGGTGGGAGTTCTCGGTGACTGGAAAAGATGTTCATGATTTTTAAATATGTATTAAATATAACTTACACTTAGAGACGTTTAAGAACTATTTTAATATTTAGTATCGAAGAAAATAATTACAAACTATTTCTTTACAAAGTGAATTAAGTTAACAGAAGCAGCAATATCTAATTTAAAAATCAAACAGAAGTGAAATAATTTCTGAAAAGTACCTTTGCTTCCTAATCCTTTGCTCTACAATCCCTATTTAAATCGATAGGGTTGCAGCTTCTGTACTGGGCCTTATCTGAGTGTTGATTCCACAGCAAAGCCCTGGGGAATACCAGTAATACTAGGCTTCTGGGCTGAACTCACACCAGAAGATTGGAATTAATTGCAGTTTAGATGGCTGAATGCTCCCAGTACAAATGTTTGTTTCAGATATGTAAATAATGATTACCCACATTTGTTTCTTTAAGCTTTTTGCAACACTTGGGTGGAATAATAGATACGCTTGATGCAATATCTGATGTCAGGGAAGATCAGTATTGGACAGCATCCTGGTAAAGTGAAAGAAGAACAGAAGGCAGCAAGGAAAAGTGACAGACAAAATGACATGACAATGAAAATAAAAGGGGGACAAGTCGAGGTCAACTAGATTATAAATGTCTGCAAGTACAGAGTAAGGTGTAAAATTATATTTAATTGCAAAGAAAATAATAAACTGTCACTGTGTGAGCGAGGAGAACTCGTTTCAGGGTCTAGCCTATACGTGTTTGGAAGTTAAGCACGTGTGTGCCAAAGTGAGTATATCTCTCAGTTAAGATGAGCTGTATTTATTCATATTTTTGATGTTGTGTATAAAGTACAGGGTAGGTGTGGTTCTAATGGTGTTTGTATTGTTTTTTTTAGAATTGCCACTACCGTATTGGTCTTGTATATTTTGTTTATTTATTTCATACTGCATACGTAACAAGGGTGTGGACTGAAATTAAACTGAGATTGTAACAGCAGGAACAGTGTTTTTTTTAATTCATTTTGTCGTTTTTATTTTGATACATTCTTTCTACATTAAAACAGATAAAGGAATTAAAGACAGAAAAAAAGTATTTGTTGTTCTGCGTGTGTATTTTTCCCCAGGCTACAAAAAAAATATGTGTGTGTGTGTGTGTGTGTTTGAGCATGTAATCTTCTGGAAGGAAATATAAAGAAAGATATTGACCTTTAGCCTTGGATGAGAGACAAGGCAAATAGAGTGGCATATTTTTCAGGTTGGACTCAGAGAGCGTTAGGATGTAGAATGCCAGGCTCCTCATTTTAGTACGAGGGGTGATTGATAAGTTCATGGCCTGAGGTAAAAGGAGTCAATTTTGATGTGGACCTCCAGAAAGTGGTCCACATCAGGAGTGATTGATAAGTTTGTGGCCTAAGATAGAAGGAGGTGAGTTATACAGCTCTCGTTACATGCACGTGCAGTCCAGCTCTTTGAGTGATTATGCACTTTCTGGAGGTCAAAGATGCCAACTTCTACAAAGAAGGGATCCGTATGCTCCACGACCGCTGGACTAAGTGTGTAAATGTAGGAGGGGACTATGTTGAAAAATAAATGTGCTAGGTTTTCTAAAATTGACTCCTTCTACCTTAGGCCATGAACTTATCAATCACCCCTCGTACAATTGTGCTTTATACAAAACAACATGAAACAGTTCTTGATTAAGCTGGAAAGTGCAAAGTTTCAAACAAAGGATATTATGAAGGTAAGAGTAGTGGAGTGATTTTGAAACAACAGAGGGAGCTACATTGAAATATGTGATTATAGCAAGGCAATGGCTAACATTCAGGGCACAGAGACCAACAATTCTAGAACCTTTTCTGAACCAAAAACTCTTAGTAAAAATGACCTAACAAAGGAAGTGAAGAACTATTTTTGATCCAAAATGGAGTCATATAACGTCCAAAAATAAAAGGAAGCCTGAAGAATGAGTGTTGTTTGGAGTTAATCAAAAAGTAGAGCAAGGGATTGATTAAGAGAGCAAGTGGATTATCAAAATAAACATGCAAAAACATGAAAGCAAACGGTAAAAGCTGGTACCAGGATGTACTGTATAAGGGAAAAGAAAGATTCCTTAGGTTATAGAGATGATGGAACCTTCCCTGCAGATCAGAAATTGTGAAAGGTAACAGCACCATTTAAAACTGAGTTGAGAAATGAAACAAGGAATTATTTAATGGTTAATCTAATATTAGCTTAAATTCTATAAAGCTAAAATGCTAGAAAGTTTTATAAAAATATGATAACAGGACACTTAGAAAATATAAATGGAATTTGACAAATGTGAAAATGTATTATGAAAGAAAAACCGTGTTTGACAAACCACAGTGAGATCTTGAGCTGGTAACTGCTAGAATAGATACAGTAAAGCGATAACCAATGGATCTGGTAGATTTGAATTTTCAAAATGCTTTTGATCAAGTCCCACATAAGTGGTTGTTGTACAAAATTAAAGCAGAATTGATAAGGATAATATACTGACATGGACAGACATGAGAAGTGTGACAAATGGGGTACAGCAAGGATCCATGCTATTCACAATGACTTCAATGTGGGAACTCCATGAAATTATACCAAAGTTTGCTGCTGATGTGAAACTGGGTGGCATTGCGAAGACTGAAGGTTTAAGGTGATTTTGGTAAAGTTGAGCAAGTGGATAAATGCATGGCAGGTACACTAATATAGATTAATGTGAAGTTATCCACCTTGGGAGGAAAAACTTTTGATGACTTTGTGTAACAGTCACTGAAAGCAAACATGAAAGTGTAGCAAAGAAGTCAAATGTTATGATTGGCTTCCTTCATAGGGGCTTTGAATGTATGAGCAAGGATGTCTTACTACAATTATTCAGGACCTTGGTAAGACCACGTCATATCTTGTGTACTTTGGTGTTCCTATCTGAGCAAGAATGTACTTGCCATAGAGGAAGTGAAGTCAAGATTCATCAGATTGATTTCTGAGTTGGCAAAACTGTTGATGATAATATGTCAAGTGACTAAGCCCTGTATTTATTCATTTGAGCTCAGAAGAATCAGAAATTATCTTTGAGGTTTTTTCACCAGTGTTTCAATGTACTTTGTATAACATGGAACAATTTCAAATGTGAGCCAAGATTCTTTATGAATTTAATGTTATGCCCTGCTTTTCTATTGCTCTAAAAAAGAATCTGTTAGGGTTACTATGGCTTTCACTATAATGGAATATTACCTCTAAATAATTTAATATAAAAAAAGATATACTGTATTTGATAATCAATCACTAATAATGTAATGAAAAAATACATCATTTCACCCCCCCCCATACCACCACTGTTCCTTATACAAGTTTTAATGTTATGGTTGTAAAATTCATTTAAGAAAATGTGAGTGACAACATGATAAAATTCCAACCAATGCGCTCAATTTTGAAAAAAAAAACAACTTGTGACAGGCAGCGTAAGTGGCTGGTGGCACCAGGAAAGCCACATCACATCACTCCACTCTGATCACTCTGTTGGTCTTGCCATGCTGTGATGATATATTGATGAGATTGCTGTTAATTGCTGGGTAGGCCAGAGTCCAAGGATGACAATCCAAGGTGGATGAATCTTGTCACTTCTGACAAGCTCAAGTCAAGTCAAGTCAAATTTATTGTCATTTAACTACATACATGTATATCACATATATAACCATATAATATATATAGAAACAGGACGTTTCTTCAAACCAGGGTGTACATATAACACATATAACACATGATAACTTATGAGGGTAAGGAAAAAATCTACAGATGAATCACGCATAAATAACAAACCAAAGAGCATTAATTTTGAATATTAGAAGATGTGGAACAGACTAACCAGTGACATTTCGAATACAATGCAGCCGGGAGTTCAGAAGCCTGATGGCCTGGGGAAAGAAACTGTTTCCCAACCTGACCACTCCTGTTTTTATGCATCGTAGTCTCCTGCCTGATGGTAGAAAGTCAAAGAGGATGCTGGATGGATGGGTGGGATCCTTAATAATACTGACGGCCCTGCATATGCAGTGCTCCTGATAAGTATCTCCGATGGATTGTAGGGAGACCCCTATGATTCTCTCAGCTGTTCTCATAGTCCTTTGTAGGGATTTCCGGTCCTATGCTTGACTGCTCCATACCAGATGGAGATGAAACTTGTCAGGATGCTCTCAATAGTGCTACTGTAAAACGCAGTTAAGATGGGGGTGGCAGCCTTGCCTGCTTCAATCTTTTTAGGAAACGGAGGTGCTACTGTGCCGTTTTGTTCAGGGAGATGATATTAAGCTGTAATTTATTATTATTTTATAATGTATACATGGTTGCAAAAGCATTTAACGTAATTCATATTTCAAATAACTTGTTACGTTTGACCTGAGATTTTGAGCAGATCAAGGAAATGAACAAGACTTATCGTCAAATGGAAATCTCTTAGCATCATCGTGCTCGTATTACACTCCTTTTGTATTCTTCTCAGATTTTAGGACTAGAAAAGCTTTGATTCTTTGTCCAAATATGTATGAGTTTGGGTTTGTAGGTTGAGCACATGTTATGATGGCGCTGGACTGCGTTGATTGTTAACTCAAAAATATATTTCACTCTGTGGTTCAGTGTTTAATAGAACCAGTGACAATAAAGCAATTTTTATCTTCAATTGTGTGTAGTTTTTGTGATCTTACTTAAAGAAAGGATATACCTCTCAGAGAGGGTGTGCAAGAAGTTTCACTAGACCAACGCCAAGGACGGTTTGAATGTTGTACAAGGAGATATTAGATTGACTAGGTTTATAGAGTTGAGGTTAGAAGAAATAAAGGCATTTTTATTGAAATGATTAAGATTCTGACAGGACTTGACAGATTGGAAGCAGGAAAGGTGTTTCCTTTGGCTGAGGAGAGGTTCAGAACTACATGGTCACAGTGCCAGTACAGATGGGCACCTCATGCCTCACTAGCTTTATGAAATAATGTCTACAATGCAAAAAGAGACTGGAGCCTGTTGGGATTTGTTTGTTGAGCAGGAGATAGCAGAGTGAGTTGGAGACAGTTGCTTGTGGACTTCCCACACCAGGTTTACTCCTCAACCATCAGATTCCACCAGAGGGGATTACTTCAGTCAGCTTCACTTGCCCCACCACTGAACTGTTCCCACTACTTATGGTCTCTCTTTCAAGGACTCTTCATCTCAAGTTCTCTATATTTATTGATTTATTTATAATTATTTCTTTAGTTGTATTTGCACAGTTTGTTGTCTTTTCATATAACACCCAAATAAGAGAAAATCTGCAGATGCTGGAATTCCGAGCAATGCACACAAAATGCCAGAGGAACTCAACTGGCCGGGCAGCATCTATGGAAAATAGGAAACAGTCGACGACTTGGGCTGAGACCCTTCATCTGGACCCTTCATGAGTCCTGATGAAGGGTCTCAGTTAAACACTCACACCCCAGTTGGTGTGGTCTTTTCTTGATTCTATCATGGTTATTATCCTATAATGGATTTATTGAGTATGCTCATAAGAAAATTAATCTCAGGATTGCATATGGTGACATATATGCACTTTGGTAATAAGTTTACTCTGAACTTCGTAGTTTGAAAAGCGATCGGAGCCTGTTAGGACTTGTCTGCTGAGTGGAAGATTGCTTGGGTTATTAGTACCTTAGTGAGGGCCAATAAAAAGAAGGGAGGTGTAATCGGAGCGGCCAATGTGTAAGAGTGATCAGATTGTGGCTCAACAGGCAGAGGCTAAGGATGCTGAGTCATCTGGAATCATTTAGTTGATTGTAGAACTTAAGCATAGGAGGTTAGAGCCAAAGGTATGGCAAGTGTAGGCAGGATGGTAGTTAAGGCAGTGAAATGCTCCTCCTGTAAGAGTTGGATTGCAGGATACCTAGCGGTCTCCCTGATGACTACCTTTGCAGAAAGTGCACCCACTTTCAGCTCCTGACCGACAAGCTCAAGGAACTGGAGCTAGAGTGGATCGACTCAGGGATGAGAACCTCATAGATGAGATTTTTACTGGAGTGGCTGCACCCAGAGTGCAGGGCTTCAGAAGGTAGATCATCAGGAGGTCCTGCGTAGTGAGTATAGGAAGTTAGGGAAGAGACTGAAGAGCAGGACTCGAGGTAGTAATGTTGGATTACCCCGGTGCTATGTGCTAGTCAGGGCAGGAATAGAATGATAGTACAGATGAATGAGTTACTAAGAAACTGATGCAGGGGGAAGGGCTTCAGATTCTTGGAGCATTGGAACCCTTTTTGAGGCAGGTGTGACCTTTACTAGATGAATGTGTTGCACCTAAACTGAAAGGGAACTAATATCCTGGCTGGGAGGTTACTGGTGCTTCTCGGGAGGGTTTAAACTAGTTTGGCAGGGGGATGCGGTCCAGGGCACCAGGTCAGAAAATGGAGGGATGAAGAGGAAAGTAGATGTCAGTGCCTGTAAAAATGGGCAGAAGCAAGATAATAAATACAATATGACAAATAGTTTAGTGAGTACATTTAAATGCTAGGGGCATTAGGGGTAAAAATGATGAACTTAGAGCATTAGTACATGGGACTATGATGTTGTGGCCATTACAGAGACTTGGTTGAGAGAGGAATGGGAATAGGTACTTAATATCCCAGGATTTCAATGTTTGAGAAAGGATAGAGAGGGAGGTAAAAAGAAGTGAGGGCGTTGCACTGCTAATCAGAGACAATCTCACAGCTGGACTCTGAGGGGTCACAATGGAGAGCTCATTACATAGTCTTTTAGGTAGAACTCAAAAATAGGAAGGGTGCAATCACTATGATGGGATTGTACTACAGGCTCCCCAATAATCATCAGGAACATTGAGGATCAGGTATGTAGGAAGATTAAGGAAAGGTGTAAAACCAATAGGGTTGTTGTCATGGGAGACTTCAACTTCTCCAATATAAACTGGAACTTTCATGGTGCAAAAGGATTAGATGACACAGAATTTATTAGCTACATCCAGGAGGATTTCTTAAATCAATATCTGGATAGTCCAACAAGAGGAGGGGCTGTACTGGGCCTGGTGGTGGGTGATCAGTCTGGCCAGGAGACCAACCTTTCAGTGGATGAACGGTTAAGAAATAGTGACAACGACTCCTTAAGTTTTTGGATAGCTATAGATAGGAATAAATATGAACCTTGCGGAAGAATATTAAATTGGAGCAGGGGAAATTATGAGAATTAGCCAGAAAGAGTTCCCAATTAACGGAAGCTGTTAATTGGGAACAGCTGTTTTTAGGCAAGTCCACATCTGACACATAGAGGGTGTTTAAAGACCAACTGCACTGAGTGCAGGACAGTTAAGTATGTTCCAGTAAGGAGGAAATACAAGGATGGCAAGGTAAGAGAACCCTGGATGTTGAGAAAGGTGATGAATTTAGTCAAGAAGAAAAAAGAAAACTCTGTAGGGCTTGAGAAGCTAGAATCAAACAGAACTCTTCAGGATTATAAAGAAGGCAGAAAAGAACACAAGGGAATCGGTAATGCCAGAAAAGTCCTTGGCAGGTAGAATTAAAGAGAATTCCAAGGCATGCTATACATACACCAGGAGCAAAAGGATAATTAGGGAGAGAGTAGGACCACTCAAGGATAAAGGTAGGAATATTTGCTTGGATGTGGAGGATGTGTGTGAGGTCGTTAATGAGTACTTTACATTAGTATTCACCAAGGGGAAGGATGTGGAGAATAGTGAGATCAGTGCTGAACATATTGATATGCTAGGGCATTTTGATGTAAAGGAGGAGGTAGTGTTGGGTCTCTTAAAGAGCATTAAGATGGACAAGTCCCAGGGCCTGATGGGGTATACCCCAGATTATTGAGAAAGGCAAGAGAAGAGATTGCTCGGCCCTTGTCCAATATCTTTATGTCCTCTACAGCCACAGACGAGCTCTTGGAGGACTGGTAATTAGCTAATGTTGTTCCATTATTCAAGAAGGGAACCAGGATAATCCTGGAAACTATAAACCAGTGAGTCTTACATCAGTGGTAGGAAAGTTACTGGAGAGAATCCTTAGGGATAGGATTTATGATCATTGAAAAACCCATAGCCTATTTGGGGACAGCCAGCATAGCTTTACATGGGGCAAGTCAGGTCTTCCCATCTTGATTGAGAGGTTTGACAAGGTTATGAGGGTGACTGATGAACGTAGAGCTCAGGATGCTGCCTACATGGATTTTAGTAAGGTGAAGATGCTTTACAAGGTCCCTCATGGGAGGCTCATCCCAGGATATTAAAATGTAAAGATTCCATGGCGAATTGGCCATTTTGGATACAGAACTGGCTCGCCCATAGAAGACAGAGGGTAGTGGTCAAAGGAACTAATTCTAGCAGGAGGTCTTATGCAGGGATCTGTACTGGGAGCTCTGCTGTTTGTGATGTATATAAATGACCTGGATGTAAACATAGATGGGTGGTTTAGTAAGTTTACAGATGATAAGAAGGTTGGTGGTGGATAGTGTAGAAGGCTGGCAAAGTATACAATGGGATATAGATCAGTTGCTTATATGGGCGGAGAGATGGCAGATGGAGTTTAATCTGGCCAAATGTGAAGTATTGCACCTTGGTAGGTCAAATGTAGAGACAGTACACTATTAAGGGCAAGGTCCTTAACAGTGTTAATGAGCAGAGGCAGAAACATTAGGGGCTTTTAACACATGCTTAGATAGGAACGTGTATGTAAGGAAAATGGAAGGATGGGCATTGTAGAAGAGGTTAGTTCTTTCACTGCTGAAATTTGGTCCTGATGAAGGGTCTTGGCCTAAAACATTGATTGTACTCTTTTCCAGAGATGCTGCCTGGTCTGCTGAGTTCCTCCAGCTGCTTGTGTGCATTGCTTTGGATTTCCAGCATCTGCAATTTTCTCATGTTAGAGATTAGTTTAGTTAGCCATTTGCTCTTGAACAAAAAGGATAGCTATGCTCATTTAAGGATTCGGTTATCTTGTTATTTCATGCTTGCTATTTATTTATATCTGCATTTGCACAGTTTGTTTACAGTTTACAGTGTACAGTTCCTGATGTTTATAGTTACTGTTCTATAGATTTGCTTAGTATGCCTGCAGAAAAAGAATCTCAGGTTTTTATGTGGTGACACATATGTCCCCTGACAATAAATTTATGTTGAACTTAGAATCTCAAAAATATCAATTTCAGTTGCCAATAGAGTTCCCTTAATCCGGACAAATAAAGGTAATTACCTTACACTATCCTAAAGGGGTCTCGGCCTGAAACGTCAACTGTACCTCTTCCTATAGATGCTGCCTGGCCTGCTGCGTTCACCAGCAACTTTTATATGTGTTGCTTGAAATTCCAGCATCTGCAGATTTCCTCGTGTTTGCGCTGAAATATGGGCCGGCTGGTGGCGCAATGACATTGGTGCCGGACCTGGGAACGGAGGTTCCCGGGTTCGAAACCAGTCGGGTCCGCTCCCGAGTACGCTTTTCATCCATGCTGGGTTGAGCGTCAAGATCGCAACTCGACCTTGTAAAATAAAGGGAAAACACTGTGAAAATGTCTGTGTGAGGAGTGGCGTGTCACACAGTCTCTCTCTCTCTTGCTCCGCGCCTTGTAAAAGCATGAAAAGACATCTTCACGGACACACGCTCATGCACACGCACGGACTCGCATGCACGCAGGCACATGCCAAAAAAAAAGAGATGAAATATGGAGGGTAAAATAGTTGACCTGAAAGACCTGCTGGAAATCTTTTGAATTAAACCCAATGGAGAGAAAGAAAGTTTTTTTAAACTCAGATCTGCTGCGTTGGCCTTAAGTGCCCATTAAGTTATTCTTAAATGACCCTGCAACATGTCAGTCAATTCATTCTTTCATTTCTTTCTTCTAAAGAATAAATTACCCAACTACAAATCTTTTAAACAATAACAAAGAACTATGATATTGGTCCAATGATACCCCAATCCAAGAGTATGCCCTCACTGAACTCCAGATGGTTGAATGCCAGATTTAATGATACCTTTGATTAAATCAAATTCCTCAAAGAGAAAGGAAAAATCTGATAATGAAAACAGAAACACAATGTGCTGCCTAAACCCAGTGAACTCTCAATGCTGGCTCTGACTGGACTTCGGCCCAATATATCAGCCTTTCTGCTATCCATAGTGCTAAAAGAAGGAATGAGAAAAACTAACATTGGAGGAACAAAAAGGCCAAAATAAGACTGAAACACAAAAAGTCACATGAGAAATTTTCAACAAATTTTGTATTAATTGGCAACACAAATGGACCTGAAACCTAGCCTACTTAAAGTGCGTCTTTGCCAAACAATTGTGTTGATATGTGCTACAAAGAATGTGGAGTGTAAGGTCAAATTTAATTGCTTTCTTTTCCTGCTTGAGTAAATCTTCATCCTTGTCAGTGTGGGGTACATTAGCATTCAAAATGACACAGGCACAGATTATGTAGAATTAATCAGCATTAAGCATTCAAAATTCATGCTAACTGTCATTACACTGGGTCAACATCTGAAATCACTTTCCAGTATCAGGCAAAATACCATGGAACCTGCACTGATAGGAATCTTACCCCTTCAAAAACTGGACTCAGGTCCCCTTCTGGATAGCATAGAAGCAACAAACTTATTTCATGTAAGATTCCTCCAGAGTGAAGGAGGAAGCTTCCATCCTACTGATTAAGCCGGATTTCTATGTTGCTCCCAAAGGGTACAATCTATTAACTCAGTACATCTGATTTGCTGAATGATCTTTTATTGTTGTGCTCCCCAACCTTACTACCTGCTCAAGAGTAGTTAGGGATAAGGGATCAATTCTGCCCTTGCTAAAATGCCAGATCTCAAAAAATGAGTAGATTCTAAAAATGCTTAATTCCACATGAAGAAGAAATACAATTTAATTGGCACTGGTGATGGTCCATCACTCAATGGTAAAATATTTTTCTAAATTTAGAATACCTTAAAGAACACAGCTTTAAATGTATTTACATACAGTATGTTTAATTTATGATAATTGTGATTTTTTTTTGTTACAAATGTGATGATTTGTGAATCCACTGATTTTATGCAGTGTAGTCTACACAGACTCAGCATTTAATTAGGATTGAATTTATTTGAAGAGCAGGTTGTACAGAATGTGTGAGGGGATATAAACAAAATTAAAGCCAAAATGCAAACAACCAGGTGAAAGACCAAAATCAATGCATTTCATTAAACTAGAGGCCTAGAAAATAAACCCTTAGGCTCAATAGCACTTGAATGAAATATGAAATAGCTTTCCAATAAAAAGCTAACAAAAATAGCTTTAAAATTACATTGAGGCTAAATATTAATATTTTGATAATTTCACTCATTTTCATCATTCTTGATCAGAAAGCAATAATTGAACTTCCATTTGCAAGTGCTGTTCATGGCTCTAAGGCTGTTCATAACGCATCACAGTCAATGAAGCACACTTGAAATACTGTACAATTGAGAAAGTAACATTAATAGCTAATCAAAGTTCAAAATGCATTTATTATCAAAGTCACAATATCACAAAGCAAGGATCACAAATCTGAAGCGAGAAAAATAAAAGCAAATACTTTGTGATACTGGCTGAATGAAAAACATTGCTCAGAGCCTATCTGTTCCCCTTCAAAAAAACTGTCATGGGATGTTCTTTATGCTTCTGGCAAATCATGGTCCAACATCTCACCCAAAGTGGAACACTTCCCCCAAGCAGTATTCTTCAAAAATGCTTTCAAACATCCTCAAAACATAGAATGGAACTTGGACTCACAACTGTGTCACAGACACACTGGGTAACTTCATGTAAACTATTTAGGAATATTCTTCATTTTCTTCTGGTTAAAAAAATCCATTCCCATTAGAATAATGGATAAAATTAAATTTCCTGTGGGCAATATTCCATTTGTCTACCAGAAGGAAGTATGCAGCCATGTAGATAGGAGAACTGAAAAGTCCTCTCGCAGCAGGTAGAATGTATAATGAAAATAGAACCCAGCATAAACTGGAGGAAGAAGGTCGTGGAACATTTGCGTGAAGTTCTGCATAGGTATGTTCCATTGAGGCAGGGAAAGGATGGTAGGGTTAAAGAACCATGGTGTACAAAGGATGTAGAAAATCTTGCTAAAAAGAAAAGCTTATGAAAGGTTCAAGAAACTAAGTACTGTTAGAGCTCTAGAAAATTACAAGGTTGCTAAGAGGGACCTTAAGAATGGAACTAGGAGAGAACCCCAAGGCATTCTACAGGTATGTGAAGAGCAAGAGGATGAGCCATGTGAGAATAGGACCAATCAGGTGCAAAAGTGGAAATGTGTGCGTGGAGTCGGAGCAGGTAGCAGAGGTACTTAATGAATACTTTGCTTCAGTATTCACCAGGGAAAAAGATCTTGGCAATTGTGCGGCTGACTTACAGAGGACTGAAATGCTTGAACATATAGACATTACGAAAGAGGATATGCTAGTGCTTTTGGAAAGCATTAAGTTAGATATGTCACTGGGACTGGATGAGATATACCTCAGGCTACTGTGGGAAGTGAGGGAAGAGATTGCCGAGCCTCTTGTGATGATCTTTGAGTCATCAATAGGGACTAGAGAAGTACCAGAGGATTGGAGGGATGCAGATGTTGTTCACTTGTTCAAGCAAGGGAGTAGAGATAACCCAGTAAATTAAAGACCAGTGAGTCTTACTTCAGTGGTGGGTAGGACTTATAAGCATTTGGAGAGGCATAATATCATTAGGGATAGTCAGCACGGCTTTGTCAAAGGTAGGTCGTGCCTTACCCAACCTGACTGAATTTTTTGAAGATGTGACTAAACACGTTGATGAAGGTAGAGCAGTGGATATAGTGTATATAGAGCTCAGTAAGGCATTTGATAAGGTTCCTCCTGCAAGGTTCCTTCAGAGAGTAAGGAGGCATGGGATCCAAGGAGACTTTGCTTTGTGGACCCAGAATTGGTTTGAAAGGATAGTTGTAGATGGTTCATATTCTGCATGGAGGTCCGTGACCAGTGGTGTGACTCGGGGATCTGTTCTGGGACCCCTCCTCTTAGCGATTTTTATAAATAACCTGGATGAAGAAGTGGAAGTGTGGGTTAGTAAGTTTGCTGATGACACTGAGGTTGGGGGTGTTGTGGATAGTCTAGAGGGTTGCCTGAGGTTACAGCAGGACATTGATAGGATGCAGAACTGAGCTGAGAGGTGACAGATGGACTTCAATCCAGATAAATGTGAAGTGGTTCATTTTGGTAGGTCAATTTGAAGTCAGAATATAATATTGATGGTAAGACTCTTGGCAGTGTAGAGGATCTGAGAGATCTTGGGGTTTGTGTCCACAGACACCCAAAGCTGCTGCACGGGTTGACAGTGTTGTTAAGAAGTCGTAGGGTGTTTTGGCATTCATCAACCAAGGGATTGAGTTCAAGAGCGTAAGGTAATGTTACAGTTATATAAGATCTTGGTGAGACCCACTTGGACTACTGTGTTCAGTTCTGGTCACCTCACTACAGGAAGGATATGGATACTATAGAGAGAGTGCAGAGGAGATCTACAAGGATGTTGCCTGGATTGGAGGGCGTACCTTATGAGAACAGGTTGAGTGAACTTGGCCTTTTCTCCTTGGAACAACTGAAGATGAGAGGTGACCTGATAGAGGTGTATAAGATGATGAGAGGCATTGATCTTGTGAATAGCCAGATGCTTTTTCCCAGGGCTGAAATGGCCAGTACGAGTGGGCATAGTTTAATGGTGCTGGGAAATAGGTACTGAGGGATGTCAGGGGTAAGTTCGTCACACAGAGAGAGGTGAGTGCATGGAATTCACTGCTGTCAGCAGTGGTGGAAGTGGATAAGATAGGGTATTTTAAGAATCTCTCAGATAGGTACACAGAGCTTAGAAAAATAGTGGGCTATGCACTAGGTAAATTCTAGGCAGTTTCTAGAGTAGGTTACTTGGTCAGCACAACATTGTGGGCCGAAGGGCCTGTAATGTGCTGTAGATTTCTATGTTCTATGTTCTATGAGAGAGACAGACAGACAGACAGTCTAACAGAGAGACAGAGACAGAGAGTGATAGAGAGAGAGAGAGAGTGATGGAGAGACAGAAAGAGATGAAATGTTACAGAGGTTGTTGGAGAGGGTTTCAAAACACGAGGTCTAGATGACATTGCTGCCATTTGTGGGGCAAATGGATGAAGGAATGTACTAGGTGCTAAGCTTAGAGGGGCCAGAAATAAGGAAGGCATAAATAGATTTAAAGATGAGGATAATAATTTGCATTGTCTGCCAAGGAACTAGGACTCAATATTTCTCAGAAAGGATGAGAGCAATGGATAAATGAACAAGTTCAGATTTATAGAGGGCAAGGTAAGGAAGTGAATTCAAATAGTTGGAGGTGAAAAAGCTATCAAGAGAGTATGAATTTAGACCTACACTCAGTACAGGCATCCGTTAGTCTTGCGAGACCATAGATCTGCGCCTGGAAAGTCTTCACTCTCCAGGGTGCAGGCCTGGGCAAGGTTGTATGGAAGACCGGCAGTTGCCCACACTGCAAGTCTCCCCTCTCCGCGACACCGATGTTATCTAAGGGAAGGGCAAGAGCCGATACAGCTTGGCACCGGTGTCGTTGCAGAGCACTGTGTGGTTAAGTACCTTGCTCAAGGACACAACACGTTGCTTCGGCTGGGTCTCGAACTCACAACTTTCAGATCACTAGTCGAATGCCTTAACCACTTGGCCAAGTGCCCACTGGGAGACCTACACTCAATTGCCACAGGAAGTACCTAATAAATTGGCTATTGAGAGTATGTTCATGGTCTTCTCCTGCTGTAGCCTATCCACTTCAAGATTCGACATGTGCATTCAAAGATGCTCTTCTGCACACCACTGTTATAATGTGTGGTCATTTGAGTTACTGATGCCTTCCTGTCAGCTTGAACCAGTCTGGCCATTCTCCTCTGACCTCTTTCATTAACAGGGAGTTTCACCCACAGAACTGTCACGCTCTGGATGTTTTATTTTTGTTTCTCCTACCATCCTCTGTAAACTCTAGAGGCTGTTGTGTGTGAAAATTCCAGGAGGTCAGCAGTTCTGAGATACTTACTCACAATACCCTGTCTGGCACCAACAATCATCTCACGGTCAAAGTCACTCAGATCACATTTCTTCCCTATTCTGATGTTTGGTCTGGAGAACAACAACACTGGCCATATCTGAATGCTTTTATGCGTTGAGTTGCTGCCACATGATTGGCTGATTAGATATTTCCATTAACGAGCGGGTGTACAGTGTACCTAAAAGGCGGCCAAAGAGTGTAAATGATGTCTATTATATATCGTGGAGTGCAGTGGATGAAGGAAAGTGCTTGGCCCACATAAGGCTAATTCAGTAATGACTGATATCTTAGTCCTCAGGTTCTAATAAATTTCCAAGCTGTACGTCAAGCTCCAAACCAGCCATGAACTCACAATGCAGTGGCTGAGGAAATTCTGGGCAATCACTCAAAAAAAGTTTACCTAGTTCAACAACCATCAGAGGAGCTTATAGCTCCATGTGAGAAATAAATGTCACAGAAGCACTCCCATAGATGGAAAAGACACCAAGCTCAAGTCTATTAATAATTAAACACACAGATAAAGCAGAGCTCTGTAGCATAGGTGAATATATACAAGGCCCACTATAACATATTGGACTACTTATATATAATTATATGCTATATAAACTCTTGAATTGCCAAATTATAGAAGGCCACTGACCAAGTGCTAGCAATTGGAATTAGTGTAGGTGGGTAATTGATAGTTGGCATGGGCGTGGTAGACCAATGGATTTGTTTCTGTATTGAAAACAAAATCGAAGTTAATAGTGAATTTCAATCTGAACAATGGTTCACTTTTCTTTTGCTTAGACATTCCAGAAGATTCATCATGTATCAGGAAAAAATGGCAGCCATTTGTAGTTGTATGTGTTGAAGAAATTAATGGCAAAAACTAATGTCAAGTGGGTCATTATTCAACATAAAGTTCCAAATGGTTTAGCCAGGTTTCCTTTACTCAAAAACAATGAAAGATTTCACTTTATTGCCAAATACATAACTCATTCTATAAAAGCTTTGAGGCCACTGCTGTATGTTGGTGTCTGAATTGAAATTCTTGTTTTACAATGATGTATTTTATTATTAGAAGAATTGATTTCAAAATTATGACATAAATATCACAATGAGCTTTTTAAAAACCTATGTTCGTAATTTAAATGAGAGTTAAAAATATTTGTAAAATAAAAGCAACTTGATCTGCTGCCTACTTCATGCATCAAATTTGGACCCATGAACAAAGTGTCCAGGGAATGCAGGAGAAGTTGTATCTGAGAGAAAAAGTAATTTGAAAGGACACAGCTGTGAAGTACAACCCTGTCACAAACTTTGCTGCTTTGGCTTAAAGATCAAATTAAGTTCTATAGAACTTTTACAAAGATTAGTATTCCATGCTGTCCAATAAAAATTGTCCTTTTAAATTGCTGCCCTATTTTTTTCTTGCATGGAAACTTCTATGCAGAGCTCTTCTCTGCATCTCGGTAAGGAGTGTGACAATTTTTGAGACATCCCAGGTAGTACCTTGCAATCAACTTGTTTAGCATTCCTAAAAATTCATGAAGTTTCAAATTCCCCGACTCAAGGGAAGGCATGTCATCAAATCAGTCACAATAGATCTGTGTAAGAACTTAAAAATGAATTTATTTTCTGAAGCAGGTGACAGGAAAGTGCAGAGAAAGTGAACAGAGAGAGAGAGAGAGAGGTCCATTGAAGAGGGAGGAAGTGGCACTGTGGATGGGAAAATAACTATTTATGTACTTTTGAGGAAGCTATCTCTACATTATTTATTGATAGCAATTGGCCAGATGTCTTTGGAAAATAGGTAACATGTTAACGTGCCAATGAATATGCTTTATTCATTATCGGGAAGCAGGCATCATTCGCAAGGCCAGCATTTATAGTCCATCTCTTATTAAGAAAGGTGGTTAAGAGTCAATTACTTTGGTGTGTCTGGAGTCACATACAGGACAGACGGATAAAGTTGGCAGATTTCCTTCCCTAAAGAGCACAATGAACCATATGGGTTTCATGAAAATCTGCTAATTTCATGTTTTTTTGGTTATTGATTTATTCCAGTCTCATTTAATTACTTGAATTTAAATTCCCCAACTGCAATAGTGGGATTTGAACTTGTGTCTTTGATCAGCTGTGTGAGACTCTGAATCCATTGCTTTATATCCATTGCTACTATGCTTTATAAAATATGTATAGAGCAGCACATAGGTCAGACCACATCTGACAGTGGTCCCAAAGACAGATTGAATAGCACCATGATAATCTCTGTAACTTCAATTCAAGCCTCGCTGGTAGTATTCCAATGCAACATAATTTGTTATTATTGGAGCAATCGCTAACTTGTTTATTTCAAAATTGATGTTTTGAAAATTGATGCACTTACTTTTTCTCAAATGTAACATACAATATTTTCCAATTCCTCTGGAAATGCATATTAAACAGTTAGTGATGGTGCTATTAATTTTCAAACCCCAGAATGGAAGAAACATGGAAGGAAAATATATTGCTTGCTGACATATAAGTTAATTATCTCACATGGAAGTGCTAAAAAAAAATGGCTTCGGGCTGGGTGATGAAATCTGGGCCCAGAGCAAGTTGCTGAGTGGCGTGGTCTAGGCCCCGAGCCCTTTGCAGTGGCTGGGTCCTGGTGCAAGATATGATCCATTGTTTAGACAATTTGAAAGTTGGCCCAGATCAGAGGCGAGAGCTGATTTTGATTGCTCTCTGCAAGGTTCACTCCTCTCTCCAGGGTGCCAGAACCTTCAGCTGTTCTGTTGTTTGGTGAATATAAACGCTGGCTCAGATAGACTCTCAGGACCCGAGATGAGAGCCAATTTCACTTGCTCTCCGCAATGGTCACTCCTCTCTTCATGGCACTGAGGCTATGAAGACTACCCTGGCTGCTCCGTTCTGCTGAGATGATAAACTGATAAGCGAGGATTTGGGCCTACCCTGAGCTGCTCCAGGGTTTGGATCTGAGGACTCAATTTGGTTCAGAATGGTGTTGTTTGCTTCAGTTGTTTACATGATTTGTGTTTGTTCTTTCTCTTGCGCATTGGGTGTTGGTCTTCTATTTTTTTCTTTAAATGGGTTCTTTTGGGTTTCTTGCTTTGTGGCTGCCTGTAAGCAAACAAATCTCAAAGTTGCATAATTTATACATTCTTTCACAATAAATTACTTCAAATTTTTGAATCTTGAAACTTTGAATCTCATTAAATTTAACAATAATATGACTAAGAATTTGTCCAAAGAACTCTCCTTCTTTATAAATGCATATGTATTCTTAACAATAGACTTCAAGGTTTGGTTAATTTAGATTATGTGATCAAGATTCCATTGGGGATAATTGCAAGATAAGAAGTGTTTAATGTACTGCACGGAATGCAACACATTTTTTTTATCAAATAGAAAAAAAATGAAAACAGCAAATATCTAACATGCATAGGTTCCTCTGAGTGCTCTCACAATATGAACAGTAACCTTCTGAGAAAAATGAGAGATTCTGTAGTTACACACAAGATTGTATTTTTACTTTATTTCTAAGAAAGACCTGTTCTCTTCCTGGAGTCAAGAAATTGCCAGTCAAAATTTACTGCTGCTTCTTCTATATATTCATTGCTATCTACTTATGATACACAACTATCTTCTACCTGTTAATTTGCTAAAAATTCAGTATTAGTCTCAAAGTTTAAAGTAAAATTTATTGTCAGAGTCACTATATATAACCATGACATCCTTTTTCTGTGGGCATACTTAGCTAATCTATAGAATAGTATCTGTAAACAGGATCAATGGATGACAAACAGTGCAAGTGCAGGTATAAGTAAATATCAATAAATAACAAGCATGAAATAATAAGAGTCCTTAAACAAGTGTAGCTAAACATGTTAAAAAGATTAAAATTACTGTCACATTTTCATTATGACAAGAGTGAATATAGAAGTTCAGATGACTAAGAAGATGTGGAGAAGTTGTGGTGGTCATTCACTTATAATTTGGAAATTTTTAAAATGCCATGATTTGCTGATCTCTGCATATTCCTGGAGAACTAGAGCAACTTTAGAGTTAGTCTTGTCAGAAGTGAGTAAAGAGTCCTCTTGCCAGGAGTCTTCTGAACTAGTTCAATTGATACAGTGAAACTGCCATATTTAGCTGTCAAATGGCATTGATCTTGCATGAAAAACACAGGAACTTTAATATGAAGTTCATCCTGCCACAGGCCTGGTCCATGTTAATACATCAAATAAACATATGATGCTGTACATACCTCACCTTTGAGGACCAGGCTGGCTTTGAAGTACTTTGACAAAAACTTAAGTTCTTCCTTACCAGTTGATCAATGAGGAGCCACGTGCCCACAGTTCTGGCCCATTACTTCTGCCACAACTATGTGGCCTGATAATTAATTCCAAGAAGATTTGAAGAAAGATGTGCTTTCTGACTCAGATATTACATTCATTTCAGAAGTCCACAAAGGGTGCAGAGAGACTGTGGTTTCTCTCTTTAGATGTTAATAAATTGTTCTTTTTCCCTCTTGTCAATTTGAATATGCCAACCTTGCCACCCACATCCCTGTCAGAAGGCAATAATTTTAAGGGCACATAGCTGTTTTATCACTCAGAGGAGACCTGCTCGTTGTAATACAAATTATATGTGTTTTTTTACCTAAGTAACATTTTAGATATACATATAATTTTGGATACTATTTATGAATAACTTCAGGAACAACATGTAATAAGTGTTGCATAGTTGTAAGGAAAATGTTTGACTGGGTTTGATAAAGTTCTATATTGCTAGGAATTTTTCATAATTTCCTGGATGATTGCAAACTAATTGATATAGAGATTGTTAGCTGTCATTAGTTTTCAACTCCATTATCATTTTACTGGAGTGGAATTAAACTATGGGATTAATGAGACCCAGTCCCGAGCCAAGGACACCACGACCTCAAAATTGGATGCAGCATGCATTTTTCATGGATGAGAATATCCTTAATATTTTTTGTCTTCTCCGCCTACTTGGTGGTAACCTCTTTCCCTGACAAAGTTCTGATACAATTTCCATTATGAAAGTCAGGTGTCAGGCATACAAACTACATGACCTACACATTGTAGTCAACTGATTTAAATTAGGGCCTTAATACTGGGGGTGTTGATCTGCCAGAGGACTTTGACATTGGTTTGTTTATCCTGCCACTAGATTTGGTGAATTCTCTCTAGTTCTTGGAGGTACCTTCTCCAAGTAGTCCAGGTCCCAGAACACATAGTAGTGCAGGAATCACTACTGCTTAGTAAACCATATATTATAGATGTTGGCCTTTGCTGAAATGTGACTGGTGAAATATGAGAGGTGCTTTATGCTTTTCAGGGTTGCACCTTGAACCATATATCGTAGGACAATATATTATCACAGTACAGTGGAATAGTTTCGTAGAGGACCTTTGAGAATATTACATGTAAGGCCCATTTCTCGCACTTCAATTAACAAGTTCACAATGCCTAGGAGCTCAGCCGCTAAGTATGTACGTATGCATGCATCTTCTCTCTCCCTCTCCCTCCTCTCTTTCTCTTCATCTCTCCTATCCTACCTTTCCTTCCCAAGCGGCACATTCTGACAAATTCCTGGAAATCATTGATCTACGACTACTCAGACGGGAGAAAGTGTATCTGAGACAGCACTAAGGAACTTGTCCCTGTGGCAGGAGCACATGGGATCTTACAGAGTACTCACAGATCTTACAGAACAGACCACCAGGTTCCTTCTGCCTCACTCTGTCAGACTCTACAGTTCACTCATTATCTTCATCAACTCAGGGCCACAGAGCTGCAGCAAAAACAAACTGCCCTTAAACTTCAGGAAATGGCAAGGCTGGAGCAGAATACTGTACTTTGTGATCACAAGAAAGGCAGATATAATATAATGGGTTGTTTATTTTTTTCTGTCTAGGCATTGCCTTGTGCCCAAGAAAGGAATGCAGTAGTGTGCCAACAGGGAATTCCACTGAACCTGATCCTGGTGGATAAGTCAATTAGTTCCACGCTTCAGGGTTAGGAATGTTTGTACAGTTTGTACACCTGTTGAGCCACACATGTCTCAAGGAATGGCAGAGTAACTCCATAGTTTACTTCCAGTCCAGACAGGACTGATGGATTTATGGCCAAGTATTCAAATGGTACCAAGAAAGATGGAGGGGCAGCTAGCGTTGAAGAAGTAGGAGACTGCAGAAGATTAGGGGAGTGGGCAAAGAAGTGGCAGATAGATTATAGTGTAGGGAAGTGAATAGTCATGCACTGGTAGAAGAAATAAAGACATAGACTATTTTCTAAACAGAGAAAATTCAGAAATCAGAAGTGCAAGGGGACTTGGGAGTTGTCCGGCAAGATTCCCTAAACATTAACTTGCAGGTTGAGTCAGTGGTGAGGAAGGAAAATGTAATGTTAGCATTCATTTCAAAAGGACGAGAATATAAAGTAAAAGGATATAAAGCTGAGGCCTTGTAAGGCATTGGTCAGACCACACTTGGATCATTGTGAGCAGTTATCTAAGAGCAATGTGCTGGCATTGGAGAGGGTTCTGAGGAGGTTCAGGAGAATGTTCCCGGGAATGAAGGAATTAAAGTATGAGGAGCTTTGATGGCTATGGGCCTTTATGCCATAGAACCATAGACCACTACAGCACAGAAAACAGGCCAATCGGCCCTTCTAGTCTGTGCCGAAACTTTATTCCGCTAGTCTCATTGACCTGCACCCAGTCCATAACCCTCCAGACCTCTCCCATCCATGTATCTATCCAATTTATTCTTAAGAGTGAGCAGTTCCACACTCCCACCACTCTCTGAGTGAAGAAGTTCCCCCTAATGTTCTTCCTAAACCTTTCCTCTTTCACCCTAAAGCCATGTCCCATCATATTTATCTCTCCTAATCTAAGTGGAAAGAGTCTACTCACATTTAATCTGTCTCTACCCCTTATAATTTTGTAAATCTCTAACAAATCCCCCCTTATTCTTCTACGCTTCAAGGAATAAAGTCCTAACCTGTTCAATCATTCCCTGTAACTCAACTCCTGAAGACCCAGCAACATCCTAGTAAATCTGCTCTGCACTCTTTCAATCTTACTGATATCTTCCGTCCACGGACTCACTTTACACCGCACGCTGTCAGAGCAGTGCTGCCAGGATAATGAAGAACACGACCCACCAGCCAACAGACTTTTCATCCCTCTTCCCTCCAGGAGAAGATTCAGGAGCTTGAAGACTCATACGGCCAGATTTGGGAACAGCTTCTTTCCAACTGTGATAAGACTGCTGAATAGATCCTGGCTCAGATCTGGGGCATACCCTCCAAATATCCAGACCTGCCTCTCGGTTTTTTTGCACTACCTTACTTCCCATTTTTCTATTTTCTATTTATGACTTATAATTTAAATTTTTAATATTTACTAATTTTAACTATTTTTAATATCTTTAATATTTAATATTAGTAATCCAGGGAGTGTGAAGCGCAGAATCAAATATCGCTGTGATGATTGTATGTTCTAGTACCAATTGTTTGGTGACAATAAAGTATTTATTATTATTATTCTTCCTATAGTTAGGTGACCAGAACTGCACACAATACTCCAAATTTGGCCTCACCAATGTCTTATACAACCTCACCGTAACATCCCAACTCCTATACTCAATACTTTGATTTATGAATGCCAGGATGCCAAAAGACTTCTTTACAACCCTGTCGACTTGTGACACCACTTTCAGGGAATTATGTATCTGAACTCCCAGATCCCTTTGTTCCTCCGCACTCCTCAGTGCCCTACCATTTACTGTGTAAGTCCTACCTTAATTTGTCCTTCCAAAATGCAACACCTTACACTTGTCTGCGTTAAATTCCATCTGCCATTTTCTGGCCCATTTTTCCAGTTGGTCCAGATTCCTCTGCAAGCTTTGAAAGCCTTCCTCGTGGTCCACAATGTCTCCAATCTTAGTGTCATCAGCAAACTTGCTGATCCAATTTACCATATTATCATCTAGATCATTGATATAGACAACAAACAACAATGGTCCCAGCACAGATCCCTGAGGCACACTACTAGTCACAGGCCTCCAGTCTGAGAAGCAATCATCTACTACCACTCTCTGTCTTCTCCCACACAGCCAATTTCGAATCTAATTTACAACCTCTCCATGGATACCTAGTGTCTGAACCTTCTGAACCTCCCATGTTAGTTGCCAAAGGCCTTACTAAAGTCCATGTAGACAACATGCACAGCCTTTCCATCATCTACTTTCTTGGTAACGTCCTCGAAAAACTCTACAAGGTTTGTTAAACACGATCCACCATGCACAAAGCCATGCTGACTATCCTTAATCAGCCCTTGGCTGTCCAAATACTTGTATACCCGATCTCTCAGAACACCTTCCAATAATTTACCTACTACTGATGTCAGGCTTACCGGCCTGTAATTACTTGGTTTACTTTTGGAGCCTTTTTTAAACAATGGAACAACATGAGTTACCCTCCAATCCTCCGGCACCGCACCCGTGGCTAAGGACATTTTAAGTATTTCTGCCAGGGCCCCTGCAATTTCTACACTAGTCTCTCTCAAGGTCCGAGGAAATATCATGTCAGGCCCGGGGGATTTATCTGCCTTTATTCGCTGTAAGGCAGCAAGCACCTCCTCTTCTTTAATCTCTATATGTTCCATGACACTACTGCTTGTTTCCCTTCTTTCTATATATGCTATGCCAGTTTCCTAAATACTGATGCAAAAAAACTGTTTAAGATCTCCCCCATCTCGTGAGGCTCCACACATAGATGACCACTCTGATCTTCTAGGGGACCTGTTTTGTCCCTTACTATCCTTTTACTCTTAATAAACATGTAGAAACCCTTCAGGTTTACCTTCACGTTATCTGCCAAAGCAATCTCATGTCTTCTTTTTGCCTTCCTAATTTCCTTCTTTAGCATTTTCTTACATTTTCTATACTCTTCAAATACCTCATTTGTTCTTTGTTGCCTATACCTGCTTTTGTTTCTATACTCGCTGGAGTTTAGAAAAATTAGGGCATAATCTCATTGAAACCTATCCAATATTTAAAGGCTTAAATAAGAGTGGACATGGAGACAATGTTTCCTATAGAGTGGGGGTCTAGGACCAGAGGACAGAGCCTCAGAATAGAGGAGCATCGCTTTAGAAAAGAGATGAGGGGGAATTTCTTTAGCCAGATGGTAGTGAATCTGTGTAATTTATTGCCACAGATGGGCGGGGAGGCCAAGTCTTTGGGTTGTTACATACCTCGTGGGTATCTTGTGACTGTCTTATGGCCATGATGTGATTGAGTATCTTGTGAGCAAGATATAATGGTCTTGTGATGGTGGGGTGATGTAATTTTCCCACCAGTGTGAGGTCACATGAAGACATATTCCCAACAGGTATATAATGGGAAACCCCTGTTGTTACTCAGCTTTAGTTCGTCAGTTATTCCGTTATGCTGCGTATTCGTCCCATGATGCAGTTTCGTTTTAAAGTGGAGTTTTACTTTCTATTGTAAGGTAAAATTGTTGTGCCGGCAGTTTTGCCAATTGCTGCCAGTTTTTGTTTGGTGTACCTTTGATTTACCTTTACAGTCTAGTATTGGAGAGCGAAGACCTTACCAAAGTACAGGAACCTGAAAGATTGAGTAAAGTTGGTGTCGTTCAGCGATTTTTTAAAGGATCGACATTATTGAATCTTTGTTCAGGAATAGTGGCCTGCATCTGAGATAACCCCTGCAAGATCAGGAAGGTTTGTGCAGTGTTCATTCGCCAGGAAAAGGTCAGTTGCTTTAAGCCGTTTTATTTCCTTCGTCGTGAATCCTTTGGACAGAATCAGCAGTAACGTCACGTCTTCGAAGAAATCTGTTTCCAGAGAAGTCTTTCCTTACTGACTGTATAAATCACTTGGACTTTTGAATTTACCACTTTAAGACTGTGTTCGAATATACCACTTTAAAAACTGTTCCAGAGTTGCCGTATAGCAGTTAACTTCCGGTTTAAGTTAGTCGTTTGAATAATTTTCGCTATTGTTGAGCAGAGTTTAATAAATGTTTATGTTTGTTTATAAAAGCTGACTCAATTCTATATTCATTGTTGCTGATGACATAACAGGGTACATCTAAAGTGGACTTTGATAGGTTCTTGATTAATAAGGGCATCAAAGGTGACGGGATGGAGGCAGAATAGGGTTGAGTGGGATAATAATTAGCCTTGATGGAGTGGCGGAGCAGACTTGATGGGCTGAGTGGTCAGATTATGCTCCTGTGTTTTATGGTCTTATGATAATTCTCAAACACAGTTTAACTACTATTGATTACTTGCCATTATTTTCTTGCTATTTTCTTTATCCTCGCTTAATCCAACCCCGTTCAGTCTTCCATTAGAATTTCAACATATTTCATTCTCTTCTGCTTTTTTATCCTTTTCCTTAGCAACACAGAAAACCTACAGCACAATACGGGCCCTTCGGCCCAGAAAGCTGTGCCAAACATGTCCTTTCCTGCGAAATGACCTAGGGTTACCCATAGCCCTCTATTTTTCTGAACTCCATTTACCTGTCCAGGAGTCTCTTAAAAGACCCTATCGTATCCACCTTCACCACCGTCGCTGGCAGCCCATCCCACACACTCACCACTCTCTGTATAAAAAACTTACCCCTGACATCTCCTCTGTACCTACTACCAAGCACCTTCAAACTGTGCTCTCTCGTACTAGCCATTTCATAGACATAGACATAGACATAGAAAAGCCCTGGGAAAAAGCCTCTGACTATCCACATGATCAAAGCTTCTCATCATCTTATACACAGTAGTTCAATGTCATGGTCCGGTTCGTGAAATCCGCATTCCGGTTCACGGTCCGGTTCATCGATCCTTATTCCGGGTTTTCCTATTTTCCCTTGTTCCCTTGGGTGCCTTAATTGAGGCACCTGATTCTCGTTTTGGGCTGGACTGTTCCCTTCCCCTCCCCACCTAAATTCCTGACAGTTTCCTTGGCGGTTTCTTCAGCAGTTATCTTAGCAGTCACCTCAGCAGTCATCCAGCCCTGTGTCCAAGAAAGAGTCCCAGTCCTGCTTCCTAGAAAGCATCCCAGCCCTGTGTTCAAGAAAGGGTCCTGGCCCTGCGTCCTAGAAAGCATCCTGGCCCTGCATCCAAGAAAGGGTCCCAGCCCTGCATCCTAGAAAGCATCCCGGCCCTGCATCCAAGAAAGGGTCCCGGCCCTGCATCCTAGAAAGCATCCCGGCCCTGCATCCAAGAAAGGGTCCCAGCCCTGCATCCTAGAAAACATCCTGGCCCTGCATCCAAAAAAGGGTCCCGGCCCTGCATCCTATAAGGGTCCTGGCCCTGCGTTCAAGAAAGGGTCCCGGCCCTGCATCCTAGAAAACATCCTGGCCCTGCATCCTATAAGGGTCCCGGACCTGCATCCAAGAAAGAGTCCCGGCCCTGCGTCCTAGGAAGCATCCAGGGCCCTGCATCCTATAAGGGTCCTGGCCCTGCATCCAAGAAAGTGTCCTGGCCCTGCACCCCAAGGCGGGTCCCAGCTCCGTACCCAAGAGCCTAATCAAGCCGAGTCCAAGAACCATGTCCTGTCCTGGAGTTCCTCGTCCTGTGCTGGAGATTCCTCATCTGTGCTGGAGTTCCCTTGTCCTGTCCAGGAGTCTCTCGCCCAGCCCAGGAGTCCCTCATCCTGTCCAGGAGTCCCTTGTCTAGTCCAAGCCATGTCCAAGAACCTCGTCCTGTCCAAGTCAAGGCTTTGTGTTCTCATCCTGTGCAGGAGTTCCATGTCCAGTTCTGTAGCCACATCCAGTAATGTAGGCACTTCTTGTCCTCGCCTAGATCTGGGGTCCGAGCCACAGTCAAGACCCAGGTTCCGGGTCCCTGTCCATTCTCTGGCTCGGAGTACTAGCCCAGACTCCTAGTTCCAAGTTCCTTGTCCTGGTCCCGCTTTCCTAGTCTTAGTCCTAGCCCAGGCCCGGTGTCCTTGTCTCGTCCACAGCCTGTGTCCATGTCCAGCGTCGTTTCTTCCTGACTCCCCTTGCTTTCTTGATAAACCTTGTCCTGTTTCTGGTACTTTAGTGTTTGTGGTTTGCATTTGGGTCCACTTCCAGCGCACGCCCCCGCCCCCCCGCCGTATGACATTCAGATCCTGTAGCTAGAAACTCAACCCCAGGAGAAAACGTTCCAACCAACTTCAGGGCGCTTAACTCCGCTGCAGTTCCTCAGCGGGGAAAAAAAATCAAAATGTAGCACCACGCATTGTTTCTGCAATGTCCATTATAGTGCTGAAGTACCGAGATGTTCACGATGTCCCAGATGTGATACTAACAATTTCACGCTGTCACTGGATTGACTTTTCTACGGTTTCTAGTGAAACAGCCAAGCGGCATGCGGCGGAATCCAAAGGGGTTGTCGAGCATTTGAAATGCCTACCAATCGCAACGGTCTCTGGAGTGACTTGGCTTGATATCAAATAGTTATCAGTTGGCACTGATCGTCACCAGTCCTGGTCAGGCGGCCGTTTCTGTCGCATGGTGACTACATGCTTTGGGGGAGCTTCCGAGCTGCCATCCAAATGCAAGGGCAGAGCAGGAAGCTTTCGGCAAAACCAGACCTTCTACATTTATCTGAATTAAATATATCAGCAATAAATCCGCGGGTAGGTCCACTCCTGGTTAATACTGAAAATATATTAGTCCCGCTCTGAAGGTATATCCATAGAGAGAGACCTAGGTTTAAATATTGGAGTATCACGGCCACCCAAACGGTTCACACAGGAACGATAGTTATTCAAAAAGACACCACCACCAGTCAAGAGAAATGAAACAAGGGAATTGTAGTAAAAGGTAATTTCCCTAGTCATATCTAGATCAGTCGATGAACGAATACAAAGAAACATACATGCAGAAAGTTCTTTGTGCTGAGCCAGTTTGAAGAGTATGGTTTCTCAGTTCACCAAGTGTTAACAGTGAGCGGGCACTCTAGTGATCCAAAATTAGGGATACACGTATCATCATATTCACAAGAAATCCTGCAGACGCTGGAAATCTTGAGGAACGCACAAAATGCTGAAAGAACTCAAGACTCTTTGATGAAGGGTCTCGCCCGAAACATCGACCTAGTATTCCCCTCCAATATGCTGCCTGACTTGCTGAGTTCCTTTTTTTTCCAAAACTATATAAGTTTATTTACACGACAAATCCACAAGTACAAACATTCAGTATTTTACAAGACTGTGAATAAATTCAAATTAGAATATGATTACTACTGCCTATAAAATAGCCAATCCCCTGGGGGGCCTACTGCTCCGGGAAATCCCCCGCTGTACCCGTTGTGACCGCATGCTCCCTCTCTAAGGGCAGCCCGGCACGGACGTATCCTTGGAAGAAGGGCAGGCAGTTGGCTCCGGCAGAATCCTCGACTTCGCACCGCCCGGACACGTGAATGGCCGGCCATCTTGGCCAGGTGCAGGAGCAAGCCCACCAGGAGATCCTCCTCGCGACCCGTGAGTTCCTCCAGCACATTGTCTGACTGAAATTTAAAACCAAAGTTTCAAAATGTATCCTATTCTCTCGCTGACTGCTAGCTGAAACTGGCTCATTTACCATTACACCTACACCAAACATCTGTACTGGTGAAGTTCAGATGGCGTGAAAGCAAACTGCGTACACTTTCTACAGGCCGAGGTAAGGACGGGACTCTCCTCTCCCAGCACCCTCTTACTGTAACACATTATCTGTTGCGCTAGTCTTGAGGACAAATCACGGGAAGAGAACTGAACTTTAGATATTTTGGCCCGTGCACCTCAGTGTCATACACTGGGATAGATGTACCCTGAACATTGGAACTTGTACCAAATAGAATGGAAAAGGCAAAGTAAGGATAGTATCTACTATGGTAACTCCATAGATGCTGCCTGGCCTGCTGAGTTCCTCCAGCATTTTGTGTGTGCTGTTTGGATTTACAGCATCTGCAGATTTTCTCTTGTCAGTAACTGGTGAAATTTAGCGCACTGTCCATGGGAATTTAAATATACAAACTTCGTGAACTCCAAATTAGACGCTAAAATCGGACGTCCAGGCACGCTTTTCTTTGGATGTGCACCATAATGGATTCTCTGGCGTGAGGTTTTGATTACCGATCACGTATACCACAAAGCGACCTTCACTTCCATCCTTGGCTTTATATTACCGACATCTCGAGCAAGAACAAAGATCTTCCACTAAAGTGGCCAAACACTTCTAAAGGCGTGGCCCATGATAATCTGCGGTGAGAATGTGCCTGTGGATTTCGCAACCGACACAGTGTTATGTTTGTTTTAACAAATTGGACAGTAAGGTGAAGGGCGTTTGACACGATAAATTCGTTACTATCAAACAACAAAAGTTCCCAAAAGTTATCTTCAGTAATAACCACTACATCGAACTCTGAAATCTACCGCTAGTGAGATAATCTTGCTGGCGATAGCTTGATAATGTTGACGGGTGGTAATTGCAGACCTCTCCCAATATCGCTTGGAATTTACCAGATTCAAAAGTGGCATACACGATTTAGACACGGGGCATTGAAGACTGTACAAGAGCAAATATCTGGCGGGAGTCGGCAGTCTGAAATAAACCATACTGGTTGCGGCTCAGACATTAATTACGACACCAATTCCTAGCCCACAAACCGCTCTGACAGCAAAACCTACAGTACTTTCTCACAGACCGCGCTCCGGTTGCTGCTGGGGTGTTACTGAACCGTCCATACTTCAATACTGTACCTAGCCAAGGACTTAGATTTCCTAAGACATGGTAAATGCGAGCACTAGATCTGCTTTAATTTCTTTATACATCATTTGAGAATATTTATAAGGACGGCAACTAAGATAATAATTCTTCTAAATAAAAGTAAAAGGGGCGGAACTGCCTCAAACAATCATCTCAGAATGACAGTTGACAAATGCACGCGAGAAATGTTGATTATAGCCTTACACTACCCCAAGCCCTGCCCCTTGGATTTGCAATGCTAATAGACCTACACTGGAAAAGCGATAATTACGAGGGGGAGCTCCCTTCTTTACCAACTCCCGCCTTTCTCAGGGCAGAGTGACTGTAGCGCTCTCCAAGTGACAAGTGTCTCACACCGGGCTACCCTGAGCCCGAATTGTTCACTTCAACAATCTTTTCATCTCCAAAAGTGAAGAGAGAGAGAGAAAGAGAGAAAGACTATTATAGGGACAGAGACTTGTGGGGGGGGGGGGCGGTAAGCAAGCGAGGATGGAGAGATAGAGATAGACGGTGACAGACAGAAACATACAGGTATAAAAACGTAACAGAAGGCGAAAGGGAGATGGAAAGTACAAAAGCTCAGAGCGATATAGACAGGCAGAAATAGAGGGACAGATAACTCGTGGGAAACGGAGACGGAGACACATAGAAACTCCGACAGTTTTGGAGAAAGATATAGAGTAGAGCGAGAGATAGAGTAAAGAGTGAGAGAGAGCGCTAGAGAGAAAGAGAGCAAGTAAGTAAGTAAGTAAAAGAGAGGGCGGAATTCACCTCCGTCCTATGGGAGCGCTCGACGGAAGGCAGGAGGCAGCAGCGGGGCGCCACCAGTATCTGGTGACCGGCGCTCGGGTCGCCGCGCTGGGGGGATCGGCGCCCTCTCCCACACCTGCTTCCTGTCTGCCTTCTCACCCAGACCAACCCCGTGTCGCCATCTTCCGTGCTACTGGCCGGCCGCAGAGTGCGGAATAAAGTTCAGCGGGAGAGGGAGAGGGCGAGCGCCTTACCGCCGCTCGCACGGGACGGGCTGATGAACGCCGCTCCGGCTCTGCGGCCGCCGAGTCCCGGCTCGCCCCCGTCGCCGACCTCGGGAGCGCCGCGACTCTCCGGCCAGGGCATCTCCTTCTATATTCAGATCGGCCTGAGTAGGGAACCCGTCATCCTCGAATGCAGCGACTTCTCCCTCGCACATGTCCGGGAAATGGCCTGTTCCATCGTGGATCAAAAGGTAACGGGACAAAGTTGGCGCGGTTAGCGGGAGTGGCGAGGGAGTGAGATGTGAAGTGGGGAAGGGAAAAGAAAGTCAGTGAGAAGAGAACAGGACACGAGAGAAGGGAGAGAGAGAGAGTGAGGAGAGGAGAGAGAACAGGCGGACGACAGAGAAGTAGGAGGACGGTGGGAAAGGAGAGTAGAGGAGGGAGAATAGAAAAAGGAAGGAGAGGAAGATAGAAGTAAAAAGAGGAGAGAGGAAAGGAGTAGGAGGGAAGAAAGCGGATGTAAGAGGAGGAGAAGTGGGTGAGGGAGGGGAAGAGAAGGGTATGAGGAGAGGAGGAGTGAAAGAGGCGGTGAGAGGAGCGGAAGAAAGGAATGAAAGGAAAGACGGGAGGGGAGGAAGGGGTGAGTGTTGAATACATATGGAGCTGAGGTGGAAAATGGAAGATCAAGGGGAGTGTGGGGGAGAGGATGGAGTGTTGTAAAAGTGAAGGATGGAACGTAATGAAATAGGTGAGCGAAGGTGGGAGGACATCAGTGCAGGGGTTGTTGAAGGAGCAGAGATGAGTGTGTGGAGATAATTGATGGGATAGAGGTAAGGCAGAGTTAGGGAGAGAAGGGAGGGCATGAAGATGTGGAAGGTAAAGGATGAAATGTGAAAGGATGGTGTGAAAGGAGGCAACGGAGATGAGAAGGTTAATGAGGGAGGGAGCATGATGGGTGGAGTGAAAGAGAGCTGCAATAGAGGAATGTAACTGGTGAGGAAGGTGAGAGGGGAGGGGGAAGTGATGAATGAGCTGAAGAATTTGAGAAGGAGATGTGAAGGAATGGAGAGATGCGTGAGATTGAAAGCAGTTGAAATAGGAAGGTCAAAGGATGCAATGGTAGTTGGATTGGGGTGAGGAGAGGAGAGATAGGGACGGGTACTGGGTAATGGGAATAGAGAAATGTGAGCAGAATTCATAAAAGGATAGAAGATTGGCTGGTGAGTGAGGAGACATGAGGACATGCAATGTGGCGGGAGAAGAATGAGAGAAGGGAGAAGGGTGGAGAGAAGATAAAAACGTTTTAAGAGCAGAGGAGGGTGAATGAGTGAGGGTGGTAGGGTGGTAGGGAGGAGGAAGATGAGGGAGGAGGTAGGAGAGTAAGAGTGAAAAGAAGAGGAATGAGGAATGAGGAGTAGGGTGAAGGAGGGAAGAGGAGAATTTGAGTGAAAGTAGTAGAGGAAAGGAGGAAGAAATGGGGAAACAGGGACAGAGAGTCAAAAGTGGTTGGTGAATGAGAAGGAGGAAGAGGAGAGGGTAAAGGACTGGGAATTTGGGAGGAAGACAAGAGGGGAAAGGGGCCATTTGAGAGTGTGAGTAAGAAGATCGAGAGGATGACAGGAGATAAAGATAAGGGAGTGGTGATTAGGAATGGATGTTGTGGGAGGGGGAGAAAGATCAGGAATGGAGTGAGATGAAAAGAGAGGAGTGAAGTGGGAAGAGTTGGAGAGAAGAGAATGGATAGGAAGCAATGGGTAGGAATGGGAAGGCTGATGATGTGGGCTAGAATCAATGTCAGAGAGATGTGGCTAATGGAAATAGAGGGAAAGCTGGAGTGGGAAGGGAGAACAGGAAAGAAAGGGGATTGAGAATGGATTAGGCCGTAGTGAAATGGGGAACAGATGGTGAATGGAGAATGAGATAGGCAGATAGAGAAGAGAATTAGAGGCAATGGAGAAGGACTGCAGAGAATGATCTGAGACAGGGGTGTTGACAGGAGGAGAGGGAGGCTCTCAGGGTGGGGATTGTTGGAGGTACTGGGAAACAGTGAAGGTAATGGAAAAATGTGTGAGAGGGAAACTATAGGTTCAGGTTAAGAGACAAGGTGAATGGGGAGGGAGACTGAATTAGAAAGAGCAAGGGATAGGCTGACAATAACTTTCAAGCTGTTGATAGTGGTATAACTCAGTAGTGGAGTTTTTACTGTGAAAGAGACTGCTAGAAAGAATGCAGCTTGTGCGGATATGACACAAGTTCACATTTGTTCTTTTGTGTGTGTTTGAGAATGTCAAGATTTAGTGCAGTTTGCTGTGTGTGTTCTTGTCATTGTCGCTCTGTGAGGCTTGTGAAATAAACTCTAGTTATCCTGCTGCTGGTGTCGAGAGGGCTAGCTATCCCAGACCTCCCAGTCAGTGGCTGGATGTGTGGTGCTAGCATTGCAGCTCCTCATAAGGGGCTTAACTGCAGGTCTCTTCCATGGTGTGCATGTCTATTTGAAGAGTTTTGCAGTTCGTTGTAACAATTGCATTTTGAATCTATGTCATTGTTGTCTTACAAGGTTTACTGCATTTTAGGAGTTTCAATGTGAAATCGAAATTATGACCCTGCACAGCATTCAGAAAACATAGTTTTTGCAAGTTTTACTTTGAGGCTAACCTTTTGTTGAAGGTGTTGTACAGAAATATTGCAGAATTCTTAAAATGGGGTTTGAGAATTCACAATACTTCTGGAAACCCCATGGGTTCAGCTTCGGGTGAATGTGGGACTGCTTGTGAAGTGTTGGCTTTGTCAGAATTGCGGAACTAATTTCTGCATGAAGTTTGATATTCAAACTTTGACTTTCCACAAAAAGTTTGTTTTACTTAATAATCAAAATTTGTAGGCAAGTATATTTTGAAGAAGATATAGGGGACTACAAGAGATTAAAAGACCAGAGACTTCAACAGATTAGGCAAAGACCTGGCAAAAAAAAATCTTATCTATATGGTGAGCATTTGTAAAGTTCTGAGATGCAGAGGGGTCTGGATTAGGGACATTTAAGAGACATGGATGATAGAAAAGTGGAAGTTATGTAGGAAGGAAGGGTTAGGTTGATCAGAGAGTAGGTTAAAAAGTCTGCACAATATCATGGGCTGAAGGGCTTCCATTGTGCTGCAATATTCTATTGTCTATAACCCAAGGACTACCTGTAATTAAGAAAGTTAAAGAATTGTTATTGTTTACTATGAAGAGAACCTAATATAAAAATAGGAGGTTATGCTTTAGTGAGACCTGGTGTACTGTGTGTAGCATTGGTCTCCTATATGGAAATATGTTAGTGTGTTGGACACAGTTATGAGACCATTTTCTTGACTAATAGTTGGAATGAATGGATTGTCATTTGAGGAAAAATTGGGCGGGCAAGCCTTGCATCCAGTTGCGTTCAGAAGATTGAGGGGGGCTTGAATTGAAGCGTACGAGATTCTTGTTAGGGAGAGGACATAGCCCCTTGCTATCTCCCTCCAATGGGAGAATCTAGAACTGGGGCTACTATTTAAAATAAGTTTGTCCACTTAAGGCAGGTATGAGGAGATATTCTTTTTCATTATGTCATTAGACCACTTTTCTAAATGGGCACTACAAGCACAGTCTTTGAAGACTTCAAAAACAGAAGTAGTTAAGAATCAGATTTATTATCATTGCCCTATAACATGAAATTTGTTGTGTCTGCAGTACAGTGCCAGGATATAAAAATCTATAATCTGCAAACTAAACAGTGCAAAATAAAAGGAATAATGAAGCACTGTTCATGAACTGTTCAGAAGACTGATAGCAGAGGCGAAGAAGTTGTTATTAAACCATTGAGTATGGATCTTCAGGCTCCATTACCTCTTTTCTGATGGTAGTAATGAGTAGAAGGAGTGACCTGGATGGTGAGGGTCTTAATGATGGGTACTGCCTTCTTGAGGCACTGCCAGTTGAAGATGTCCTTAATGTCAGGGAGGGTTATACCCGTGATGGAGATGGCTTTGCATCCTCTTATAATCCTGTATGCTGGAGGTTCCATATCAGACTGTGATGGAACCAGTCAGAAAGCTCTCTACTGTACATTCATAGAAATTTACTAGTCTTTGGAAGCATACCAACTGTCAAATTCCTGCTGGAGTAGAGTGACTGGCATACTCTCTTTATAAGTGCATTTATAGTCTAAGATGTTGACTATAAGATATTGGAGCAGAATTAGGCCTTTAGGTCCATCAGATCTGTTCCACCATTTGATCATGGCTGATTTTTATTTTCCCTCTCAACACCATCCTCCTGTCTTCTCCCCTTAACCTTTGATACCCTGAATTATCAAGGACCTATTAACCTATGTTTTAAATACACCAAATGACATGATCTCCACAGCTGTCTGTGGCAATGAATTCCACAGATTAACCCTAATCTAGCATTAGAAATTTCTTATTGCTTTTCAAAGGGGATGTTCTTTCTGTTCTAAGGCTGTGCCCTCTGATCCTAAACTCTTGGAAACATCCTTTTCACTTTCACTCTATCTAGGCCTTTCAATATTTGGTAAGTTTCAACGAGATCTCTTCTCATTCTTGTCATATGTTAACCCTTTCGTGCCCGGGATCATTCTTGTAAATCTCCCCGGACACTGTTGAATGCCAGAATATTTTTTTCTTGGATAAGGGTCTCAAAGCTGTTCATAGTGCTCTAAGTGTGTTCTGACCACACTTATGTAATGCCGTGCTAGTGAGGCCAGAACTAGCAAGATTAAACAGTCTAATATAGGGCAAAGGCTGTTGTTCAGAGGCCTGTGTATAACTCTAATCAAGGTTTTATTTTTATTCTTGCTGTTTCTTAGCTATGCCCATAAGGATTCTACACCTTCTGATCCAATGTCACTTTTTGCTGAGGATTTGATTTCATCTTTTTTTTTATCAACAAAGCCACCCGAACCCCTCTGCCCACCTGCCTGTACTTTCTATATAATGTTGGATGTTAAGCTCCCAGCTGTGACATTCTTTCAACCACGAAGCGGTGATTCCTACAACATAATACCTGCCAATTTCTGTTGTGTGTTTAATTTTTAAGTAATGTTTGAATAATATTGTAAGTATATTGTTTGATTAAGTATTCTTTGTTGTTTCCATAATTCATTACGGGATATGTGTAAAAGTAGATGAAAAGCATATCTCATTATGCCACCATGTCATAAGTGTGCACCTCGTTACAAATAAAAACAAGCTAAGCACACACATCCCTGGACTCTCATGCTTTTCTTTCAATTAGTTTTATGTTATAGAGTTACATAACATAACAGTGGTGACGAGGAAGTTTTAAAGAAACCCGAGACAACTACCTACCTGTTGAGGAGCAGTGAGACATTTATTAAAAGCAGGCAGAAAATGGACAAAATTCAAGTTCATTAACAGTGAGTACTGGGTAATAATAACAATAGAAATAATTCATTTTTAAAAAGAGCAGAAATGGCTGGCTGTATCAGAAAGATAAACGTGTTCCGTTGCACTGTGGATAACTGGTTGATATACACTGAGCAAACTGAACATTATTTTGAAGTGAATGAAATAGCCAATGAGAATTGAGTACCAGTTTTACTGAGTGCATTGGGTGGAAAAGCATAGAGTTTGCTGAGAAGTTTAACTGCTCCAACGCAACCAGCTGAAATAGGCTTTGCTGATATTGTGAAAGTAATGCGGGAACATTTAGATTCATAACCATTGATGATTGCAGAATGCTTTAGGTTTCATAAGCAAATCAAAAGGAAGGGGAGTTCATTTCATTGTACGTGGGTGAATTGAAGAGGTTGTCTGAGCATTCTTTGTGCAATGATGGGTTTAATGATGCTCTAAGAGATCATTTGGTTAGTGGAAATGTTCAAAAACGGCTCCCAACTGAAGCGCAACTCACATTTAACAGAGCGGTTGAAATCACTGTGTCAATTGAAACAACAGACAGAGAAGCAAATGGGTTACAGTCAGGAATGAAAGTGAGCATGAACAAAATTGCAGTGTCTGGACTTGGGGTTCCCAACCCAGGGTCCATGGACCCTTCGGTTTAATGGTAGGGGTCCATGGCATAAGATGGCAGGGAACCCCTGGTCAAGATGGAGGCTTGTCTGCTGGACAGGGAAATTGTGTTACTGTTGTGGCAGGAGCTCACATGTTCCAGACCAATGTAGATTTAAAGGCGAATCTTCCAAAAAATGCAACAAAGTACATGTCGGGCAGACAACAATGGACTGGAGAAGGAAGAGAAAAAGATGAAAAGTCAAGTTTCAGGTGTTTCATCTCAGGGTTGTATACTGCATACATACTTCGATAATGAATGTACTTTGAACCTTTATTAACCCTGTGCCAATTTGTATGTGGCTCCGGTGACAATCCAGAGATCGTTATTCTTTTGGTTCTGCATTTTAATTTAGTTCCTCACTTTTCAAATTCACTGACGCCCAGAAACTAGAAACTGCTCACACCTTTCATTGCTGACCCTCTCAATGCTGCGTGCTCTCCTGACTTCTCCTTCCTGAAGCTCACAATCTGTTCGTTGGTATTGCTAATATTATGTGTGAGTTGGTCGTTGCTACACCACTAAATCAGCCCAGCTATCTTGCTTCTGCACTCTTCCTCATTGGTATGTACAATTCTCACAAGAGGGGTGTCATCAGCCAATTTATAGATGGTGTTTGTGCTGTGCTTAACCACACAGTCATGAGTGTAGAGACTAGAACAGTGGGCTACACATGCATCCTTGAGGTGCATCTATGTTGATAGTGAGGAGGAGAGTTTATTATCAAACCACACTAACTGTGGTCTCCTAATAAGGATGTCAGGGATCCAGTTACAGAGAGGTACAGAGACTTAGGTTTTGAACCTTAGTCAGGCTCTTGAAAGACAAAAATGAAGACTTCGGATTAAAATCATCCATTTTCTTAAATAGCTAAGTAGATTTAAGGGGCTGAATGGCCCACTCCTCCTATTTTCTATGTTACCATCACACCCTTGGAAATAAAATTAAGTTAGTGTTTACATTATTGTTTCAGTATTGGCTGTCATTGCTCAAGCGTATCAGAAGTTTTGATTGAAGCAGTCAGGCAGCACCTTCTTGTCAAAGTGTAAATTGACAGACGACTTTGGTCTGCACTATGTGCTAATTGGATTACTCACTGTCAGCCCCTCTGGGGCCAGCAGGGTGGGTAGCACTGTGTTCTGTGGAAAACCGTAACAGTTATCTAATTGGATAACTCAGGCTGTTACACTTCATTGTATTTCACAAGGTACAAGAGCAAAAAGAACAAAGAATATCATTTGGTTTGATTAATAAAACTTATAAACCACTGATGCCAGCAGGAGGAACTCTGCCTGGCTGGATGCTGCAGACTAAACATGAACTTCATACAGTGTTTAGCTGAAAACATAAAAAAAAGAATATTTAAAACATAGTGTCTTTTTAGTAACCAGACTTTTAGGCATATGCATTCTTTTGTAGATAGGCTTGATGTCCTATCTAGCCCGTTATTTTCAGCTTGTGAGTGATCTGCTTGTCATTGAGAATGACTGAATTACACATTTCAGGAAATGTCTGTTGTTGGTACAACTGTTAAGCAAGGGGGCTATGTAATTATATCAACTCTTAAGTTGCTGTAGAGAAAATATTTCAATGATGCAATATGCTGTTTCAACAAATTACGTGAAGAAAATCATTAATTTTCTTAAAATGCACAAATAAAAATCAAGTCAATCTGAACTTGATCATGTATGGCTCTGATGAACTGAGAATGTGTAGCTCGAATGAAGAATTGACAGGTAGCTTGTCTTGTGGTGTTTGATGGTGTTTAATTTTTCTCCAGCCTTGTTTTACAGCAAAATGTTGTGAGAGCACAATTTAAATTGTCAGTTTTAGTCAGCAGCTTGCATGTAAGGCAGTTGTAAAAACATTAGGTGCATTGTTGTGAAAACAAGAATACACATTCAAAGTGATCAGTAAGCACTGGAAAATGTGGTAATTATTCCAAATATTCTCTGTAGGTAATGTGGTGTTGACAATATGAACATTAACATGTAACATCTATTCATTGACCAAATCACAAATCCAAATCAAATATTTTAAGTCTTTGAGTTTGATTTTCCATTCTGCCCTGCTGTCCCTTCAAAGCATAGCTACATCTTAATCTATCATATAGAAAAGAAATTTTGCGTGTATTCTGGACAAATCTTGTTCTCAAATCTCCTTTGGCTGAATCTTAAAGTTTCCAACTCTCTAACCTCCTGCCGCTATTCCACATGTTCCTGATTATATCCTCCCTAATGCCTTTTCATGCCCTCCATTATTCTCATCCTCATCATTCCCCATGATATATACCTGGAGACTCTATTTGCTTTAGTCCAAGGAACAGAGATTTGATGCATTTTTGGCTTAACCACTATCATCAGGTTTGTCAGGATATTAAGCATCATTCGGTCGGTCTCCACATACTTAAACTGGACAATTTTCAAGTAATAGGGTACAGTTAGTCTCCAGCTCGATTACTGCTCCGGGGTCTCAATAAGTAGTCGGAGCTGTGCCTGCAGGAAGCTGGCAGGCCAGATGGAGCACAATCCAGGCCAGTGAAAATTGGAGCAATTTAGTGATGCAGAGTCGGTATTAAACTGTTAACCCCCCCAAAAAAAACTAATATTGTGGATGTGCATTTTGGTCTCATTTTCTATAATCTTGGAAATGTAAGCTATCTAATAATGAAAATCAAAGTTTATCATGCCTTTTACCTAATATTGTAATCATGTTGCAACCTTTATTTACCTCAGTGTGTAATGTTTATAATTAAATGGTGGCTCGCTATCTCTTTGCATGTTATGTGTGAGAGTTGTTGAAGTCATTGTTATTTCTGTCAGTTTGTGATGCCACAGCTCTCGTGGGGACGAGGGGGTTGGGGGGAGGGTGGAGGAAGGATCCCTTTGAGCTGATAGTTGATAACAGCCTGTATCAGAACATGGCAAGTCTTTCCACAGATATTGTTTGGTCCCAAGGGAACCTTTTTCAAGGTCAACCTAATACAGTGCTACTTCATTTGTGATTGTAATCCCCAAGCCAATAAATAGCTACACAGCAAATCAGCAAAATCACTTGATACCTTCAGCAACAGAAATATAAATGGAGAGAACAAGCTTCTCCAATGCCTGTTTTTGTATAGCTTTGAATCATTGGTCAACACCTGAGCAGACTGAGGTGGAAATGTACTGGACTGCTGGTTGTACCTTGAAGTCATTGCAAGCAAACACCCATGGAATGAATAGAGCTAGCTATTGACATTCTAGCATGTATTCGATACTGATGATGAAAGGTGAATTCTTCCCTCTGTCATGAATATAAAGACAGTAAGCTCAAGTTTTTCCCCGGAACTAATTTAGCCAAAATAAAAGTTTTGCTGGGCTGTGGACACAGTGCACAACAGTACTTCAGCTGTGTTTTCTTAATGAAAATTTTTATCATCACCAGCATACAGTATATCGTGAAATTTGCTGTTTTGCAGCAGCAGTTCCGTGGAAGACATAAAAAATTACGGAAACTTAAAAGAACTGCAAAAGATAATGAATGAGGCAGTGCTCATGGACTCATTGACTGTTCAGAAATCTGATGATGGTGGGGAAGAAGCTGTTTCTAAACTATTGAGTGTGTGTCTTCAGATTCCTGCACATCTTCCCCGATGGTAGTAATATGAAGAGAGCATGTCCCACATGGTGACTGTCTTTAATGATGGATACCTCCTGTTCAACATGCCATCGATAGCTGGGTGTGTTGTGCACGTGATGGGGCTATCTGACTCTACAACCCTGTGCAGCCTCTTGCAATCCTGTGCATCGGAGGCTCCATACCAGGCTGTGGTGCAACCAGTCAAAGCACTTTCCACTATACATCTGTAGAAGTTTGTGACTGTCTTTGGTGACTTGCCAAGTCTTCTCAAACTCCCTAAGGAAATAGAGCTGCTGATGTGCATGTGTTGGGCCTGAGGTATATCGGGAACCCAGACTCCTTGGTAGGAAGAACTGCTGAGAAATTACCCAGTTTTCATTGGCTTCCAGATGCATCTTGAGGCGAGGAATGGCAGAAGAAACACGGTTCAGTATTACTCAATAGGTCTTTCTAAGTTTGGCATTTCTTCTTTAACTGAGCTCAAATTTGCAAATGTTTTTCTTCATTAAATTATGCTCTTTTAATAAGATAAATAATAACCATATTTTAGTCTGCATTATAGCATTGAGTCTTATTTGCAAGGAATTTCATTGCAAGAGTCCATGCCACTTAATGGATCAATTGTATTCATAAGGATGATCTCTCAAATCTTTGAAAGTGCTTTGCACAGCAGCACTGATATGTAGATAAGCACTTTGTGCATTGTACAATATCTTACAAATGTTAGTAGAATCAATGAGTTAATGATTGTGACGTTGTTGGTTGGATAAGAGACTAAGGACACTGGGGCAACATGGGAAGTTAATAGCAGCAAGTGGAACACCTATTGACCAATGGGTTACAATGGGTTGAGAGGGTAAACAGCTTTAAGTTCTTCGGCTCCACATCACCGAAGACCTCATGTGGTCTGTATACACCAGCTGTGTGGTGAAAATAGCAACTCTTTCACCTCAGAAGGTTGAGGAAGTTTGGTATGGACCCCCAAATCCTAAGAACTTTCTACAGGGGCACGACTGAGAGCATCCTGACTGGCTGCATCACTGCTTGGTATGGGAACTGTACCTCCCTTAATCGCAGGACTCTGCAGAGAGTGGTGCGGGCAGCCCAGCGCTTCTGTAGTTGTGAACTTCCTATGATTCAGTACATTTACAAAGACAGCTGTGTAAAAAGGGCCCGAAGGATCATTGGGGACCCGAGTCATCCCAACCACAATCTATTCCAGCTGTTACCATCCGGTAAATGGTACAGCAGCATAAACGCCAGGACTAACAGGCTCCAGGACCGCTTCTTCCACCAGGCTATCAGACTGATTAACTCACGCTGATTTAAGTGTACTCTGTTACATTGACTGTTCTATTTATTATAAGTTATTATAAATTACTCTGATTTCACATTGCACACTTAGACGGAGACGTAACGTAAAGATTTTTATTCCTCATGTATGTGAAAGATTTTAGAAATAAAGTCAATTCAATTCAACCTTCATCTCTGGCTGTAAGTTCAGGGTTCGATTCCTGCCACTGTCTTTAAGCAGTTTGTATGTTCTCCCCATGACTGCATGGGTTTCCTCCAGGTGCTTTGGTTTCCTCCCAGATTCCAAAGATGTACAGGGTAGTGTTAGTGAGTTGTGGGCATGCTATGTTGGTGCCAGAAATACGGAGGGACCTGCAGGCTGCCCAGCATAATCCTCTGATTTGATTTGATGCAAACGAAGCATTTCCCTGAATGGTTCAATGGACATGTGAGAAATACAGCTCATCTTTAGCTTTACAATTCGCTCAAGATGCAGTCTTATGAGATCTGGCTTGAAGGGCCTCTTACTGTGTGGTATCGCTAAACAGAGAAAAAAAAAATAAAATATAAGAGTACAAGTCACAGTGGTAAACCTCCTCCTCAGATCCAAGAAAGAATATTCACTTATCAACTTCCCTTGTAAACCATCTGGTTATTCCTGTGTCAGCTTATTCTCCTTTCCTTGCTTTCCATGGGAAGTAGAGTTGGTTGTGAGGATTCCAATGATTTGGCACTCACAATCCTCCTTTTGAATTAATAGTCTCCATCTTTTATTTAAATGATTGACTTATCTACACCAATGCCAACAAATTAACTAAAATGTTCATTGCATGTATTGAAGAATTTGTTATTGGCAGGCTTCTTGCAGGTAACATCAAAATGGTATTATCTTACCTCCTGGCAACCCAATACATTTCAGTATTTGTTCGAGGCTCAGCCTAGATTATGATGACACTTAATGGAGTGGAGCTCCATTACAACTTCAGAAGTTACCAAATGAGTCAAGCCAGCTTTAACATAAAATCCTTCTACAATGGTAAAGCTGTTTGGAACTTCATTTTCATGGCTACCTACCTGTGTTGATCTTTATAATGTAGACTATGACAGAACAGAGCCTCTTATGATATTTAAGTAACCCCCTTGTGGACAGAGGAAGAAATTCGAGGATATGCTTAGCAATACTTTGAACAGATACTCTGTATCCCCTGACTGCTATGGTTGCCTGGCTCATGACTGCCTAATATGGAAAAGAAGCATTTAGGGTGAGGCTTGAACATTGAGTTTGTTACATTAAGAGCACGCTGTAGTTCAACATAAAGTGGCAGAAGTTGTCTGGAATTGAATAAGTTGGTTCAGTAGACATACAGGAATTTTGGTTGACTTTAGAAAGCTAGGCTGCTTTCTTTTGGAATGTTTCCATCACACATTAAAGTACGCAGATGTGTAGGTATAATGGCTAAACAGTTCTTCCTTAGTTCTTGCTTTAAGTAATAGAGTCACTGCTGAAATATCGACTGGAATATATCTTTAAGAAATACAGACTTCTAAGTCTTTTGTAAAGAAGCCTACCCAAGAGGAATGGATAAAGGGTTGCATTTGATGAAGTACATGAGGTACCTTCAGTGACCACTGTACAATGTTTGAAGATAAATAGGAAAAATGGGCCACTGTAAGTTATGCAAATATATTCAGGTAATTTTCTTTTGTGTCATTTCCAGATGAAATGGTGTAGGTTTTCTGTGACTATTGTTCTGCTTGTCAATCTTATAACAAACCCACTGAGGAAATTGCCATAACCTTTATGTGGAGTTGTTGATTATATGTTTGAACAAGTCTTCTGTGAAATTATACAGTTTCCATTGTATGCATTCAGCATTCAGTAATTTCAAATGGGATTAATGGGATTAATACATAATATTGTGTACCATTAAATCTTGACTGCTTTCTTAACACAATATTGGATAATTCAAAGCTATTATTGTTTTTTAATGTCTTCTGAACTCATTATGATTAAAATATAATTTCTCCTTTTAGTTAAAAAAACAATGAAAATATTTTAATTTTTGAAACTTTTATTTGTGGTTGGCAGTCACATTGTCATGTAGCAATTCCAATTTTTTAAAGGAATTGACTTTTCTGGCCATTGCTTGCAAAAGTAACAGGAAATTTCATTGATAACTGGTATCTGTAGACTAAATGAAATCTGAATTGCAATATTTACGTAAACATATCTACTCTGCCCAGTTTTATGTCCACATTTTTGATCTGTATTTAATATTTCACTAATGTTTAAGTAATATTGTAGATATTTTGTTTGATTAATTGTTCTTGTTTGTTTAAATAATTCATAACAGTTCTATGTAAAAGTATGTCATCATGCCACCACATCATATGGGTGCATCTTGCTTAAAGTAAAGACAAATGTACATGAGTTATTTCCCATCTCCATGTTTCCTTTCAATTATTTTTATGTTTTTGAGTTAAAAAACATAACAGTAGTGATGAGGTATTTTTAAAACAAACCTGAAATGACGTTCGAGTTTTTAAGAAGTGCAGCAAGAAACAATGGAGTAAAGAAAAACAGTGCAGCATATGTCTCTTCGGAAGGGAGGGAGAGAAGATGGTTGAGTTTAAAAAAGGGGAAAAAAGGAATAAATTCACAGGTTTATATACAGTGAGTACTGAGTGATAATAATAATAAAATTGCAGAGATGACTAGCTACATTGGAACAATAGATGTATTCAATTGCTCAAGTGATAACTGGGTATTGTTTACTGAGCCAATTAAGCAGTATTTTAAAGCAAATGGAATAGCTGATGATAAGCAGGTGCCAATTTTGCTGAGTGTATTTGGTTTAAAGGCATACAGTTTGCTTAGAAATTTGATTGCTCAAAACAAACCAGCCGAAATGAGCTTTGCTAGCATTTGAAACTAATGCAGGAAGATTTAGAACTGAAGCCATTGTTGATTGCAGAACACTTTAGGTTTCATAAGTGGAAGCAAGAGGAAGCAGAGTCCATTTCAGCTACGTGGCTGAATTGAAGAAGTTGTTTGAGCATTGTCTGTTGAATGGTGAGCTTAATAATGCACCGAGACATTGTTTAGTTTGTGGAATCTTACAAGAAAGCATTCAAACCCTAACCAACATTTAAAAGAACAGTTGAAATTGCTGTTTCAATGGAAACAGCAGGCGGATGCAATTGAGTTGCTGCATTGTGCGAACATGAACAAAATTGCAATAACAAAACAGAAACCAACCTGGCTGAACAATTTTTGTTACTGTTGTGGCAGGGGCTCACATACACCAGACCAATGCAGAATTAAAGGTGAAACTTGCAGAAAATGCAACAAAGTCGGGCACATACTAAGAACATGTTGGGCAAATAAAAATAAATAGACTGGTCATGGAAGAGATAAAGGTAAAATCAACTTGCGGTTTCAAAAAAGGGTCTGGTTTGCATACTCCTGATGAAAAATCTGATAGTAATGAGTGTGACACAGTATTGGGAAGCTTTGAGATTTACTATGTGTAAACTAACAAGAGACAAGTAATATGGCTTGTGCCAGAAGTGATCAGCAAATTAATTAAAGATTAGAAGTTGGACACTGGCTTGACTGTTTCAGTCATTCCACAAAATGAGTTTGAATGGCATTTCAAAGATACTGACCTGTAGCCTGCAAATATCCAACTAAGGACCTACACTGGAGAAAAGATAACTCCTGTGGAAATTACATTTGTAACTGTGAAATACAACAACCAACAAGCCACATTGGGCTGGTGTATGATAAAAACAAGAGGACAAGCATTGTGGGGGCGTGATTGGCTGGGACAACTGAAACCACCATTTGCCTGCCAGATCCCTGCATTAGAGTCAATTGAAAGCTAATTAATAAAGATGATACCACAGCAGTGTTGAATGATGGTGTTGGAGAACTCAAACATATCCAGGGTAAAGTAGTGTTATATAAAAATGCCACACCCAAGTTTTACAAAGCCCACCTGTGTCCTTATACCATCTGTGATAAAGTAGCCAGTGAGCTAGATTGTATGGAGGCTGAGGATTTCTTTCCAAGGTTGAATAGAGCCTACGGGCAACACCAGTGGTCCCAGTAGCCAAGAGGAATGGGTCTTTCAGGATCTGTGATGATTTCAAGATCACCATCAACCCAGTACTGAAAGTTGATCAAAACCCTCTGCACAGGGTAGAGGATATCTTCCTGGACTTAGCTGAGGCCTACCTACAGATGGAGATAGGAGAAGAGTCCAAAATATTTCTCACCATAAACACTCACAAATGATTTTATTGATAGGCTTCTTTCAGCAGTAGCATCTGCATCTGCACTCTGACAGAGATCTGTGGAACAGGTACTGCAAAGCTGCCCAGGCACTCAGTGTTACCTGACACCATTGTTACTGGTGAGGGTGACATGGAACATCTCCAAAATCTCAACACAATGTTAAAAAGATTAAAAGATTATGGGCACAGAGCATGATGCTACGAGTGTGAATACTTTAACCAAGCATCACCTATTGTGGTCACACCATTGACACACAAGTTTATACAGTAGTGTTGCAAAAATTCAAGCATTGGAGGATACCCCAAGGCTAAAGGGGATGTCATAGTTGTGAGCCTTTTAGAATTTATCAACTACAAGAACTGGTTCCTGCCAAACCTGGCTACCGTGTTCATTACTACAGATCAGGAAGAAGTGGCAACGGACTTTGAACTGGTTACTACAGATCAGGAAGAAGTGGCAATGGACAAGCAGTATGAGGTGGCTTTCCAAAAGGCAAAGGAAATGGTGATGTCAGGCACTATACTTGTTATGATCCACATCATCCAGTGAAGCTTGCCTGTGATGCCTTACCTTATGTATAGGTGCAGATTGTCACACGTTATGAGTGATGGAAGTGCACACCCCATAGCCTTTGCATCATGCTCCCTTACCACTGCAGAGAAAAATTACACACGAATTGACAGAGAGGCCTTGAGTCAGGTTTTGAGGTGTAAAATATTTCAACCAGTATTGGTATGGGAGAGAGTATACTGTTATGATCATCAACCACTAGTGTCCATTTTCAGTCCACAGAAGGATGTTCCACTAACAGTAACAGCACGAATGCAGAGATGGGCCCTGTTTCTTGCAGGACACATTACAAAATTGACTTCAAGAGGACAACTAATCACAGAAATGCCAATGGATTGTCCCGTTTACCCTTGGGAAAGGAAATAACTAAAAACTTTATAAAAGAAGACATTCCTCTTGATGTATTCTCCCTATTGCAAATCGAAAGTCTCCCTATAACGGCAGAGATGCTTGAAAGGGAAAGCAGAAAAGACCCTGCATTGTCTCAGGTCTACATGATCACCTAAAATGGCTGGAATGTGCAACAGAAACTCTAGTTCCCCCATTTTTGCCAGCTTTAGGGTGGACTTGCCCATGTGGGAATTGAGAGTTGTACCACCCAAGCTGAGAGCTGAAATGCTGGAGGAGTTAACAGTACATGCTGGTCATCCAGGTGTGGTTAAAATGAAAGCATTGGCTTGAAGCTTTGTTTGGTGGTTTGGGATCAGCAGATCAAACAGCTTGCCATGCTCTGTGTGGGATGCCAAGAGCAGCACCTCTCCATCCCTGGGAATGGCTGGTATTGCCCTGGCAGAGAGTTCATGTGGATTTTGCTGGACCATTCATGGGCACAAATTTCTTGGTAGTAGTGGGTGCAGCTACAAAGTGGCCAGGAGTGTTCCCAATCACCACCACTATAGCCTCACACACTTTTGATATGGTTAGAAGCCTCTTTGAAGGACTGGTGTTCCAGATCATTCATTAGGTGACAACAGACCACAGTTTGTTGTGGAACAGTTTTAGTCGTTCTTGAAAATGAATGGAATATGAGATATTACATTTGCACCATACCAGCTAGCTACAAATAGTTTGGCGAAAAGATTTGTCCCGAGTCTAAAGAACATTCTACGACCATTCTCAGCAGACACACTACATTGACACTGAATCAGAAACTCGCTGATTTACTCCTTGCATATTGCGATACAGCACACCCCACAACCAACAAATCAGCTATGCTGTCTGGGTCGTCCCTTGTATTTACGCGTGAATCTCCACAAACCCAATCTCAGAAAGAGTATGCAAGGCAAACAGCTGAGACAAATTGAGGGCTTCTGTAACAAGGAGGCTCAATATTTCACTCCTGGCCATCAGTCTTGGCAAGGGACGACAGAGGTGATCAAAAGTCGGTTCTCGGAAATATCAAGGATGGAACTGGACCACTTTCCTACACATAGAGATTGTGACTGATATCACCTGGAGACGACACAGTGATCAGTGGAGAGCAGAGTCAACTGATGGAGAGGAAAGGTGTCCAGAGCCATCGGACCATTTCCTGCAGTCCCAGAGTCAACTCCTACAACCACCACAGAGGAGGCCTCAGAAGCTGAGATGGTTTCAAAGCCACAAGTTTCACCTTCTTGTCAGGATAGATGTTACCCCACAAGAGTAAGAAAGTCTTCACAGCAATTAAATCTTTAGGCCTGAATGGGACAATGTAAAGTTTACTATGCTGTGGATGACTATATATAGTATAGTTCTATTATATAGTATATATCTCTGCAGAAATGTATTCTATATTGCAGCGGTCCCCAACCACCGGGCCACGGACCGGTACCGGGCGCAAAGCATGTGCTACCAGGCCGCGAGGAAATGATATGATTTGGCGATATGAGTTAGCTGCACCTTTCTTCATTCCCTGTCACGCCCACTGTTGAACTTGAACACACGCGAGGTCATTACCCACGCATCATCCATGTCAACGCGGGAAGGAAATCAACTCCTCGAGCTTGCAAATGACGATGGGCTGAAAAGTATGTTTGACATAACATCTCTGCCGGCATTCTGGATCAAAGTCAAGGCTAAATATCCTGAGATAGCCACGAAATCACTGAAAACGTTGCTTCCATTTCCAACATATCTCTGCGAAGCGGGGTTTTCTGCAATGAATGCAACGAAAACTAAATTGTGGATGTTACGTACCCCGTAACTGGATTGCCAAACCAGCAGAAATGGATCACGCAGTTGGAGTCTGGATTACTAGAACTAAGAAAGTTTTATTAAAGAAACAAGCAACACAGTACTCTTAATCACAAGGATAATGAATGCAACAGTTCAGCAATGATAAACATACATGTACACAGAATTCAGATAACAGGATCAATCAAGCTCTATCGTTGTCTAGGGGTAAATGACCAGTTTCAAAAATGACACAAAGTCCAGTTCAATTTAGTTCAGTTCGCAGTAATCGTTGCCATGGCGATGGACAGTGGGGGGGGGAGGAGAGAGCAAAACGAATGAATATTCAAAACAGCTTCCACACACAGACCTTCGCAGTCAGCTTTCGTGCGAGCCCTTTGTGATGTCATCTGAGGTCACCGACCGTGACCCCTCCGTTTCCAGATACGACCGTTGCTCTGCGCTGAACCTGGCACCCAGGCAAGGGTGGACACACACCAGGTTCCCGCCAATCGTGCCTTTCCACCCTGTGCGTTTATGGCCCTGTACTTCCCACCGACTTGTGAGAGGCGCACCGCTTCCAGGGTCTCGTTACCTCGGGTGTCGTGTGTGTCCTGCCTTAGCGAACCTGTCCCTTTTTATCCCCCTGCTGGGGTATCGCCTGTCCATCACTTCAAACAGTTCAGGGTTCAAAGGGGGAGCCGCTCTAGACAGCTCTCTCTCCCGTCCCTTCATTACACATCTCCAAATCGTCTATCCATCACTTCAAACAGTTCAGGGTTCAAAGGGGGAGCCGCTCTAGATAGCTCTCTCTCCCCCGTCCCTTCGTTACACATCTCCAAATGCTGCTCCATTGTCTTCCTTATCTCTCTCTCTCCCGAAGACAGGTGGCAGACCAACTGCTGATCACACAGGACAGCTAACATCTATGTGTATTCTTGTCACATGGAATAGACTGGACATAAGGAACCCCCTTTGAGTATCGCTGTCTCCCATCACCCCTCGATGGGACTGTCTTGTTGCAGGGAAACAAGCCCAGGGCCCCCACTGATTCAGCGATATTGGTGTGTTGCAATGACTTTATGTGTTCATACGGGGAAAATGTGTGCTGTGTGTTTAGTATCCAAACGTTACTTAAAATGTTATGATGCTATTGACTTATAATTGACCTATCGCTATATTCATGCGCTGTGTTACATAAAACCTAAAATAACACTAACATATAGTAAAAGCAGGAATGATATGATAAATACTCAGCTGATATAAAGTAGAAATAATGTATGTACAGTGTAGTTTCACTGACTGAACAGAATTGCCAAAAACGATTTGTAGACAAAAATGGGCACGTATACGCATGTGCATGTCATGCATGTGCACACAGGTGCCCGCACAAGGCTTCGTGGTCATTGTAGTTTTTCTCGAGGTAAACACAACGTATTTGACTGCTACTCTTGTCCGTTGGCAACCCTACCCCCCGGTCGGCGGGTCCTCAAGAATATTGTCAATATTAAACCGGTCCGCAGTACAAAATAGGTTGGGGACTCCTGCTATATTGAGTTGGAGTTTATTGCTAAGTGTTGTGTAATTAACAATTCAGCAATATTTGAGTAATATTGAGCATTCTTGTTCAGTTAAATGATTCATTCTGGGTCATATGTAAAAGTACATGAATTGCATACGTCAATAAGTGCGCATTTCACTTAAAGTAAAAATGAACGTACATGAGTTATTTCCCGGTTCGGTGTTTCCTTTCAATTGGTTTTATGTTGTAAAATTACATAATGTAACATTTTTCTGCTAGATTCTATATGTATGTCAACACATGTTTGGAAGTGGAATCATTTAACGAACAACCATTAGCCTTTACTGTTTGAGGTGATCCCAGGTTGAGTGGGCTTTTTGACATGATCCTACTGTTAGCACCTCTTCACCTCTGAACATGAAGGCAGCTTTTGATGCTAGGTAAATCTTCCATCTGGATTCTTGCCTATTAAATGTTACTACTTGAAGCCTGTTATGCAAGCTTTCTATGAGAAAGTATCAGACCTTCTTGGTTCTTTCCCTAATTAATTTCCTGCAAGTATGTTAAAGTGAAAGTAAAATCAAAGCTCTTGGATCATAAAGACTTGTTGTGAATAACCATTATTTTGTGAAACTTAATCTCTTACTAGTCCAACTCCTTTGTGTCAGTATCTGAGACTGCATCAAACTGGGTGTAAAGAATTCTCAATTATCATCTTAAAAAACCTAAATAAAAGGTGGGTTGAAACTAATCAGGAAGTAATTTATGGCAATGATGTTGAATGGTTCTTCAGTGAGATCAATACCAATATCCTAGTGTCAGAAGTCAAAAGGTTAAGTAATGCATTTTGGAATTAATTTGAAGTTACCTTTCTGTCTCATTTTCAAAGTTCAAAGTAAAATTTATTATCAGAGTATATATCTCACCACATACAACCAGAAGTTCTTTTTCTGTGGGCATACTTAGCAAATCTATAGAACAGTAATTGTAAACTGTAAACATTAGGACCTGTAAACAAACACTGCAAATGCAGATATAAATAAGTAGCAGTAAATAACAAGCACAAAATGGCAAGATAAAGAGTCTTTAAAGTGAGACCATCGGTTGTGGGAATACCAAGGTAGAATGTTCAAGAGCTTGGTGGTTGAGGGGTTGTAACTGTTCTTGAACCTGGGGTGCGAGTCCTGAGGCACCTGTACCTCTACCTGATGGCAGCAGTGAGAAAAGAGCATGGCCTGGGTGTTGAGGATCCTTGATGAGGGATGCTGTATTTCTACAGCCACGTTTCAGGCAGATGTGCTCAATGGTTGGGAGGGTTTTACCTGTGATGTACTGAGCCGAATCCACTACTTTTTGTAGGATTTTCCACTCAAAGACATTGGTCTTTCCATACCAGGACGTAATACAGACCGTCAGCACACTTTCCAACACACATCTATAGAAATTTATCAAGATTTTTGATGACATAGAGAATCTTTGCAGACTCCTGAGGAAGAAGAGGCGCTGTCGTGCTTTCTTTGCAATAATATTTATATGATGGGTCCAGGACAGGTCTTCTGAGATAATGACACCCAGGAATTTAAAGTTACTGACCCTCTCTGCCTCATATCTTCCAAAAATTACTGGCTCATGGACATCTGATTTGCCTTTCCTGGAATCTACAATCGGTTCCTTGGTCTTATTAATATTGAGAGAGAGAGAGGTTGATGTTATGACATCACTCAGCTATGTTTTCAGTCTTCCTCCTCTATGCTGATTCATCACCCCTTTGATAAGGCCCACAACAGCGGTGTCATCAGCAAACTTGCATATGGTGTTGGAGCTGTACTTAGCCACACAGTCATAGGCAAGTAAACATGAGAGTAAATACACATCCTTGTAGTGTTCCTGTGCTGACGGAGATTGTGGAGGAGATGTTGTTGCCACACTCACAAGTGAGGAAATCCAGGGTTCAATTGCGCAAGGGGAGTTCCCAGGTTTTTCTTGGAATTTACTGATTTTATTTCTGAAATTTCACAATTGAATTGTTCTATTTCAGTCCCATAGGTTATTTGCTTTCAAATACCAGACTGAACAACCTGTTTGCCACTTCTAACTAACAAGGTCATATAGGACGCTGCTGCTGACACTTGTGTAGGGGCCAATCTAAACCAAACCAAAACCAAAACAATTGCGCTGCCGGCAACCTGACAGGTTTGTTATACGTGCATGACGCGCCCTCAGTCCTGTAATGATTGTTCCAAAAGTCGAGGATATGCATTCGATCCTTTATAAGCAATTAGCTAACACACGATCTTGAAGCGATGAAACTTAAGTGTAATTAAGCGTAGGTGTTTTGCGTAATTCAGTGTTATTGAGTGAAATTGAGCAGTCAGCAAAAGATACGACTTCCGTCGGACCCCGGCTACTACAAACTGCAATAAGCAAAGCATGAAGACGTAACTTATTCCGTTCGCTTTCACCACGCTCACACTCATGTAACTAGTTACCATAATAAACATGCAGCACAGAATACAATGCAGATAGAGAACAGATGCATGGCTCCTACAGCTTAAAGTGACACTACCTAGTTTATTATGTATTGTGGTTTATAAAGCCCAGGTATTTATATGGTGTTTTAATTTCATAATGTGTCAGGATTTAGAAGCCTGCATGTCAGCAAACTTTAATTGTGTTTATACAGTGCTGAATCTATGCAGTGAAACAAATAATGTAAGTAACTTCAGGTTCTGTACCAAACTACTCTGTTAGTATTTGCTTTCCACTTGGGTCTGCATAACATGGGAGATGGTAGTGGGGGCTATCCTGTGTGCCAGATTTTGATAGATCCTCTGGGGAAGGTTTTCATTCTACTTGCTGCATGCAGAGGTGTCTGTTCTCACTGACCTGTGGGGATTGGGAAAGGGAAGAGAAAACTTAGTGCACAAGCTTCCTCTAAAGCAGGGATTCCCAGCCTTTGTTATGCCTCGGACCCCTACCATTAACTGCATGGTCCTTGGAACCCCAGGTTGGGGACCCCTGCTCTATAAAGTTTAGAATCAAATCTAAGTTTCTTAGGTCAGCGTGTTGAGTCATTAAGATGCTCTTAAGATCAACTTTGTAATCATCTATACTGGAGTGCTGTAACAGTAGGTTTCATCTCGGAAAAGTTTGCTTTCTTAAGACTGAATTGTCTGTCTGTACGAATCTTTCCTGGGTTAAGGCAGATCTGGGACACCATTTCCTTAAGGTAATTAAAAGTTTACTCATTAGTAGATTATGGAATTAAGCTGCAGTATCTGTCCAATTGCTGTGTGATCACAGAAAAGTATTTAACATGTTAGTCACGTTTTGGCAACAACACCGTAGAATATGGGAAATGAAATGCTGGTCCATCCTGTTCTGGAACATACCAGACATTAGCTCATGTATTATTTGATCTAATAAATACCTCTGTGTCAGCATTTCAGGATCAACTTAAATGTGCTCTCGTTTCCTCAGAGTGAAGCAAATTTTAGAGAATAAAATCCAACTAGTTGATAGAAAGCGCAATGTATTTAACAGAGACACAGGAGTACTTTGCAAGTTTTCAAAATGATGCATTCATTTGCCATTACCGCTGGCAAAAGATAGTGCAAGATGACGAATAAAACATCCAGCAATATTTCAGTAGAGGGTTCATTTTACAAATAAACGATGATTCACTGCTATACACTCAGTGGCCACTTTATTAGGGACCTTCTGTACCTGCTAAGTAGTGGGTTTTGATAAGCAAGTGACAGATGTGCAGGGAGTACAGAATTGTAATACTCATTTATGTTTCATGTCAAATTTAGCACATACAGTTCAATCCTCTGACCCCTGTCGTCAACAAGGAAGGAGGCTGTTGTCTTTCTCCTGTGAAAGTGCCTGGAGCATGGTCTAGTCATAACTAATTAGGGCCACCAGAAGCCCGTGACCTACAAAATAGATGGTGACTGGAGAGCGTGCAGAGGGACACTCACATGGAACAGGTACTTCAGTGCTGTCAAGACCATTTTTGGCTAAAACCTCTGAAATGCAAGAATGGAAGTAAATTCATCAGACAGTCAACATTTACAGAAGAGGACACTTTGAATTCTTCATTAAATGTGTGCTTAACATGAACACCCTTGAATCCAGTCCATCGCAATCTATTTAGTCCAATTTTGCTGCCGCTTCTGACTAACAAAATCCTTTCCCCAGTTAAAAAAATTACAGGAGAGGAACAGGAAATATCTCTATTGAGATTTTAAAGCTCAGTGGTGAAGCAATTCAGTTTTGAATTCACAATATCGTTTTGCAGTAGCGGGAAGAGGAGGATATTCCAAGGAACCTCAGTAATTGTGACCATCTTCAAGGAAAGAAATGGAGTTCGACTGTGATGCCTACAGAGCAGCTTCTCTGATTCCTGCATAGGGAAGGACTTTGCCAGGTTCCTCGTCGACTACCTCTTCCCAGTGCTGAGTTGCAGTGTGGATTTCCTGCATCCAGAAGCAAAGTCAAGATGATCTTCACTGCTCTCTAACTCCAAGGGAAATACGGTGAGCAATAAGAGCAGCTACCCACTGCCTTCTTTTACTTCAGCTTTTGGACTGTTTGACACCATCAGCTGGGAGGGACCCTCCTCCAACTTCATCAGCATTCTATGCCTGCTCAATGATGCCCGGCAAACGGTGATCTTACTTACTGGAGAATCAATCTAAGGGAAGACCAGTGATCTCATTGCTGCAGGTTTTGTCACTTTTCCTTGCTGGATTATTGCAAGTAACCTCCAACAAAAATTTCCTGTGGGAGTGGAGCTAATCCTTAGAACTAGTGGGAAGTTGTTCAACCGGAAATGACAACACTAGATCAACCTCCACAGCTGAGCAGAGGAAGATTACCTTTGTGTTTGCTTTGAGGCTATGCTCCAGGCATCACTGATTCATGGAAACTTAGGAGAGATGGTCCTTAGATCTAGCTTCTACAAATGTCTTATTGCCCAACTTGCCCTGCTATGCTACCCGTCCTCTGTGAGACCTGGAAAACATAGACTAGTTGTGCATATCTGCTGTAAAACTCATTGCTAATCAATCAGCAGTGATCCCTATTTTCCTGTATGCTTCAAAGTATAAGCTTCCTAAAGTAGGCACACAAGGTGGACGAATACCATCCACACTGTCTCTGCACAATCTTCCTTATTTTTTTGGAAGGACAAATGGATCAACCAGTGTAATCTTCCAGGCCAATCTCCCCGTAAATGAGGCCCAAATTGATTGAAGGAACTGATTGTAGACTTCAAGAAGGGGAAGTTGAGGGAACAGACACCAGTCCTCATTGAGGGATCAGCACTGGGAAGGGTGAGCAGTTTTAAGTTTCTGGGTGTTAACATCTCTGAGGGTCTATCCTTGGCCCAACATATTGATACAATTACAAAGAAAGCACAACAGGGGCTATATTTCATTGGGAGTTTGAGGAGATTTTTTATGTCACCAAAGATTAAAAAATTACTACAGATGTACCATGGAGAACATTCTAACTGGGTGCACTACTGTCTGGCATGGTGGAGCCCTTGCACAGGATTGGGAAAAGCTGCCAAGGGTTGCAAGTAAACCTGCTCCATCATGGGCACTATCCTCCCCAGTATCGAGGATGTCTTTAAAAGGCGATGCCTCAAAAAGGCAGCAGCCATCATTCGGAAGCCCCTGTCACCCAGGTCATTCCCTCCTCATTGCTATCTTCAGGAAGGAGGTACAGGAGCCACACTCACGCAACATTTTAGGATCCAGCTTCTTCCTCTCTGCCATCAGATTTCTGAACGGACAATGAATCAATGTACACTACCCCATTTTTTTTGCATTCTTTTTGCTCTAATTTAATTTTATATATACACATCTATATTTCTTATTGTAAATGTGTTCTTATTTATTATGTATTGCAATGTACAACAAATTTCACAACCTATGCCAGTGATATTAAACCTGATTGTGATCATAGATCAAGCTACTTCATTTGTGTACCCAGTACCAGTGTCCTAAAACCATCTTTCTGTTCCAAGGTTTGTCAAGGGAAGAGATTAAGCTGGATGGAAGAAAAGATAGAAGCATGTGCTCAAAGCCTGCAAACCCCACTCCACTGACTCTTCGGAATTACTCGCCCTCAACCATGGAGAAGGATTGTATTGACAATTCTGAGTCCAAGCATCAGGAGTGCTCAGAATCCATCTGTAAATGGCAGAAAGGGTGCGCCACCTGCCCATCTCATTGAGGTTTCTAGCCTTATCAATGGGAGAGTCTGCAATTCCATATTGTCCATATTATTGATCTTCTAATCCCTAAAAACAGCCTGGAAGCAAGTCCTCCTCAATGCGCAGGAACTGCCTAGGAAGAAGATATTTACTGTTCTTGTGTATGTAGTGAATACCCACTCATTTACTGTAAAGACCTTTATTTTTGAGCCATAAATTCATTGTCATTAGAGAAACCAAGCACCATGATACCAAGTCTGTACTGACATCAACCACCCATCCTACACACAGTGGCTATTATATTAGGTACACCTGCTAATTAATGCAAATATCTAATCATTCAATCATATGGCAGCAACGCAATGGATAAAAGCATGCACACATGGTGAAGAGGTTCAGTTGCTATTCGGACCAAACATCAGAATGGGGAAGAAATGTGACCTACATAACTTTGACCGTGGAATGATTGTTGGTTTCAGACAGGGTGATTTGAGTATCTCAGAAACTTGATGTCCTGGGATTTTCGCACACAAGAGAGAGTGCAGAGGAGATTATAAGGGTGTTGCCTGGATTGGAGAGCGTGCCTTATGAGAATAGGTTGAGTGAACTTGGCCTTTTCTCCTTAGAGCGACGGAGGATGAGAGGAGACCAGATAGAGGTGTATAAGATGATGAGAGACATTGATCATGTGGATAGCAGAGGCTTTTTACCAGGGTTGAAATGGCTAACACGAGAGGGCACAGTTTTAACGTGCTTGGAAGTAGGTACAAGGGGGATGTCAGAGGTAAGTTTTTCACACAGAGTGTGGAGGGTCGGTGGAATTCACTGCCAACGAAAGTGGTAGAGACGGATACAATAGAGTCTTTTAAGGACTCTTAGATAGGTACATGGAGTTTAGAAAGATGGAAGGCTATGTAGTAGGGAAATTATAGGCTGTTTCTAGAGTAGGTTGCATGGTCGGCACAACGTTGTGGGCAGAAGGGCCTGTAATGTGCTGTAAATTTTCTGTGTTTCTGTGTTTCTTAACAGTTTCTGGGGTTTACAGAGAATTGTGCGAAGAAACAAAAAAAAAATCCAAGGATAGACAGTTCTAGGGGCAAAAATGCCTTGTTAATGAGAGAGGTCAAAAGAGAATGGTCAAACTAGTTCAAGCTGACAGGAAGGAGGCAGTAACTCAAACAGTGGTGTGCAGAAAAGTATCTCTGATCATACAACACATCGATCTTCGGGAGTGGATGGCGTATAGCAGCAGAAGTCCATGAACATACACTCAGTGGCCACTTTATTAGGTACAGGCAGTAACTAATAAAGTGGCCACGAAGTGTATGTTAATCCCACATTTTACTCTCCCCATTTTTTCATGAATATCCAGCCCGGATTCATCTTCTATCTTCACTCTAGGGGCAGTTTACAGTGGCCAATTTACCTAGAAATTCTGTTGGCTTCAGGATGTGGGAAACTGGTGCGCTCGTAGGAAACTCATGTAGATGCAAGAAGAACATGTGAACTTCATGCGGACTGCACTTGAGGTTATAATTAAACCATTCTCTCTGGCATTGTGGGGCAGCTGCACCACTTAGAACGATTCCTTATTTTCTTATTAGAAAGGAATGACAAATGTTGGTAATCTTATTACTCCAGTCCAAACGTTGGCGATAAACGACTTCTTCATGTTGTGAAATAAATGTAATAATGGATTAAAATGGAAAGGTGTAGAAAACGTCATCAAATATTATATGTAAAAGATAAGGTTATCTCCCTGATTTTCCAAAATTTGCTACGATCTCAGTTCTGTTTTATGTTTCCGTTTTTATTTTAGAGATTAAAACTTGATCAATATTAAATAATATTGCATTTCCATGTGAGCATAACTCAAAAATTAATCTGAAGAACATTCTGATTTGTTGATATCTTCTGAATTTAAGAATATCAACATTAAATTGGGCAGAAATCACCATTCCAGTGTACCAGTGATGCCTCCCTTCCTCCCTGACGCTGTAAACAATTTCTATGTACGCTTTGAGGCATGTGACACAACGCCAGCCACAAAAGCTGCCCTGCTTCCAGGTGATCAGCCACTGTCTTTAACAGCAGCAGATGTGAGAAGGACTCTGCAGAGAGCCAACCCCATGTAAGGCTGCCAGGCTAGAAGTCATCCCAGGACGAGTACTCAGGGAGTGTGCACTCCAGCTCACTTTCTTCTTCACTGACATCTTCAACACTTTACTCATGCAGGCTGCTGTCCCCATATGCTTCAAATCAATTTTTATCATCCCTGTACTAAAGAACTCTGCACCTTCAGAACTAAACGACTGACGCCAATCATCGTGAAGTGCTTTGAACAGCTGGTAGTAGCACATGTCCAAAGCTCCATTCCTGCCACATTGGACACCCACCGATATGCTCACTGACAGAATTGCTCTACGACAGTCGCCTTAGCATCAGTCATGCACCTGGCACTGACACACCTAGAAAACAAGGACTCTCATTTCAGAATGCTGTTTCTTGATTTCTGTTTGACATTTAACACTATTGTCCCACAGATCATGGTGAAGAAACTCTATTTCCTCAGTCTAAATACACCACCGTGCAACTGGGTGTTGGACTTCCTAACCAACAGACATCAGCTGGTCAGGATGCACAACTGCTGCTCCCTCCCCATTAACCATCATCTGCAACATGGATAACTCCCCGCACCCTCCCCCACCGCCAACCAGGTCTGTGTGCTGAACCCAATGCTGTATACTCTGCTCACACATGATGGCACGGCCAAACACCTGAGTAATCAGGTTTTCAAGCTCGCCAAAGACGCAGTGGTGGTGGGGCTCTTCACCAACAACGATAGCCCACAGAAAGGAGGCGGAAGAACTTGAGGCCTGGTGCTAGGCAAATAACCTCTTCCCCAATGTCAACAAGACAAAGCAGATGGTTATGGACTTCAGGAAAACCCACACGACTCAAATCCCTTTTCACCTCAGTGGCACCGCAGCGGAAACTGCAAGCAGTTTCAAACTCTTGGGAGTGCAAACCTCTTCTCATCTCAGAACACATCCTCCACAGTCAAGAAAGCTCACCAATGCCTGTACTTTCTGAGGAGGCTGAAGAGAGCTGGACTATGTACATCAATACTCTCGACCTTCTGCAGATGCACAGTGGAGTGTATCCTAACATGCTACATCATTGCATGGTACAGAAACTGCACTGCGGCCAACAGGAAGTCTGTGCAACGGCAGCAACTTATCTGCCATCAAGGACATACATATAGAATGGATCTGGAAAAAGGCCAGCGATATCATGAAGGATCCTACCCACCCTGCTCAGGGACTGTTTGTCCCACTCCCATCAGGAGTGTAGCCTCCACAGGAGGACCACCAGACTCAAAAACAGTTACTCACGCCAAGCAGTGAGGCTGGTCAGCATCCCCACTCACTAGCTCACCCCACCGCCAATACTTCTATCATTTCCTGTCAGAATCACTATAGGTACAAGCACTCCTGTAATTAGCATCACTTTATGGAGAACCTATATATACAGCATATTCTATCTTATATATTTATATTTATTATGTTTATCTTATTGTGTTTTTTTGTGCTGTATCAGATCTGGAGTAACAGTTATTTTGTTCTCCTCTGCTCTTGTGTACTGGAAATGAATTAAACAAGCTTGAACCTTAAATTTATCCTATAAAGATCATTGCCTTTTATTGTTTAAGTTTCATTATCACTATAAATGTTGCCTTTGTGTCTTTTGAAATGAATCTCATAGAATTGATCGCATTGGACCTTAAGCTCCCAATATTTCCATCTCCAGAGTAAAATCATTGGGGCAAAATGCTTCATGCCAGTATCGTGCATTTTCCTTCGTAGTTTAACTCACTCTCTTTGCACTGAGAAGAGTGCTTATTAAAATATTTTTGCTGTTACTGGTTTGCTTGGGTATGTTTTATAATCAGATAATAAAACCAAGTTGACAATAAAATGAAAAATGTAGACATTATTTAAAGTATATCTGTACAGGCTACATTTAGCACCCCAGGTAGTCCAATAAAATTATTGGTTGATTTACAGTGTTGTTATTTTCTGTTTTAAATCTCTAGTATTTAACTATTCCTCTAGTGTCAGCTGTGGCTCAGTGGGTAGTACTCTTTTCTCTGAGTCAGATGATTCTTGGTTCAAGTTCTTGGAGCTCAAAATCCAAGTGGGCACTCCACTGAAGGAATACTACACTTGGAGGCGCTGTCTTTGCAGTGTGATGTTATGTGTAGACCCTTTCTACGCTTTTGAGTTCTTCCTAATGTCCAGTCAATAATTCCTCCTCAGCATCACCATAACAAAGACTGGCTTTGGTTGCCTGTGAAAGTATATTGTGTGCAAAGTTATTACACTTTAGAGTGCTGCAAGTATTAAAGCACTTAACTCATATACATTAATTCCAGTTGAAGTTATTATTTGAGCAATGGCAATGCGTAGTGTAGGTGGTGGTGGGGGGGGGGTGTAAGCGTGTGCATTAATAAAACGAAAATGACACAGATGGCTTCCACTTTTATAATAAAAGTAAGTTAATTGTTGATTTTTTTCCTATGTCAGGAGAGTTGGTATAATGGAGAATCAGATGGTTTGAAAGGAACATGCATTTGTAGTTGCAGTGGAAAGAAGCAACTAATTAAAAAAAAAGAAAATTAACTATTTGTGTTCTGAGACTCACTTTAATTCAAATACAGAATGAACATTTATTGCCCATCCCTAATTCGTCTTGAGTTGATGGAACGGTGATGAAAGAATAGCCACTGTGATGATGTGTGACTTGGAGGAGAACCTGCAGGTGTTGGTGTCCCAAATTGTATGCTGATCCTTGTTGGGGCTAGACGTTATTGGTTTGGGAGATGATGCTGTAGGGGGCTCTCTGATTAACTGTAGTGCATTTTGTAGATGGCACGCTGCAGTTGTGGAGGTGTGGGGGGGGGAGGGGAGTGAATAGTCTGTGATGTTGGATTGGGCATTGATCAATGGAGCTGATTTGTCTTGGATACTGCTGATCTGCATGACTGCTGATGCCAGCCAGCTGAATAAAATATATTCAAGCATGCACTCAACTTTTGCCTTGTCGATGGTGGGAAGACTTTAGCAGGCTGGAAGGTGAACCATTTACTGCAGTATACCCAGTCTTTGACTTACACTCATAACCTCAATGGCTGGTCTAGTTGTGTTTCTGGTTAAACCCCCTCCCCCCTCGAGAATGTTGATGGTGGAGGAGTCAGTGGTGGTGACGCCAATGATGATTGGACTGATCTTTCTGGAGATTTCTAATGATCAGTCTGGTACAAATGTTATTACTTAGGAGATTATTTCTGAAAATGTTGTCTACCTATAATCTTGGATTTTATTGTCATCTGCGCTACAGATTCTCCATATCTGTTTTCTCCATATCTGTTGGACTTTATTCTGCATTGTTTTACCTGGTACTACCTCAATGCACTGTGCAATACATTGATCTGAATGAGTACTATGTAAGACAAGCTTTTCACTGTATCTCGATACGTATGGCAATTGTAATAATAGTGCACCTTACTTCATGTAGGTAGGGACCATTTTGTTTTCTGAGGAGTTGCAAATAAAATAGACTATTTTGTTATGATCAGAGAATATGTCCACTTCTGGGCTTAAGATGAAAGAGAAATCATTGAAGATGGTTTGACCTAGGAGAATATCTTCCTGCTGCTACACCACGTCCTCAAAGTGAGATTGTTGATAACTGCAATGTGGCCTTCATAGCCATAATCATCTTCCATTGTGTGGGGACAATGGGCCAGTCATTGGAGATTATTATGCTGCTGCTTATTGACTTCAGTTTCACCAGGCATCTGGACACCATGGTTGGTCAGGTCTAGCCTTGGTGAGTAGGACAGTCACTTTCACCTATAGAATGCAACTCTTTGGTCCATGTTGGACCATGGCTCTGATGCCATCTGCGGCTAAGTGGGTCTGATGAAAGCAAAATTGAGCACTTACTTTGACAGTGCTGTTAACGAAATCACTTGACAAATGTTTATGGGTAGACTGTTACATGTAATTAGTCAAATTGAATTTTCCAAATTTGCTGTGCATCTGACATATTTGGACGTATTTCCACATTGTTAGGTGGATGTTAGCATTCTTAGTTGTGCAACCAGTACACACATGCCTTGATGTCTTTAAGGTGGTAAGGTGTTATTTTCATCAGAGATCTCATCATTATTACCTGTCGTTAAATATCTGCGAAGGATGGGCAAACACAAGGGATTTTAATTAGCAATGGTAATTTCTTGGTTAAATGGCATTTTCAAACTCTTAAGCAGAACGGAATGAGATGCCAGACAACTCCAGATGAAAGGGATCATCTTCCAATAGGAAAGAATAGACATGTTCAGGCAGTTCCTTTCCCTGTGAGTGGAACAGCAAATGCTGGAACTTTAATATGGATAATTGAAAATTCTCCTGCGTAGTTCTGAAGAAGGGTCTTTACATGGAGTAACAATCCTCTTTTCACAGATGCGGCCTGACTGAGAGTTTTCAGTATTTCCTGTTTTATGTTAGTTCTTTCCCTTTTTTAAGTTGTACACTATTGCCGTGTGGAGGAATTCTAAGCACTAAGAATACATCTGGTGTGTTCTTTCTGGCACATTCTCACAGTTTATTTCAAACAGGAAATTCTTGTTTCCTGGTTCTGCACAACATAAGGCTTGGCACACAAGTGATAGTAAATAAATTAAAGCTCCGGTTTGAGAAAGGTGACAGTTAGTTCTGTTTATAACATTTTCCACCGTTCTTCTTACATCTTTGCCAAGCTAGATTTTCTCCCGTGTCCAGTGGCACTGGCCTCAATGATAATGAAGTGCTTTGAGCGGCTGGTTATGGATCACATTAAATCCCATCTTCCTGCTACATTGGACAGTTTCCTGTCGCTTCTCTCTCAAATCAGTCCACTGATGATGCCAATAGACAATAGACAATAGATGCAGGAGTAGGCCATTCTGCCCTTTGAGCCAGCACCGCTATTCACTGTGATCATGGCTGATCATCCACAATCAGTACCCTTTTCCTGCCTTCTCATCCCTTGACTCCGCTATCTTTAAGAGCTGTATCTAACTCTTTCTTCAAAGAATCCAGGGAATTGGCCTCCACTGCCTTCTGAGGCAGAGCATTCGACAGAACTACAATGCTGTAGCCTCTGCACTCCTCCCTGTCCTGTCCCACCTGGAAAATGGTGCCCCGGACACTACGAAGCTATTTATCTACTTCAGCTTGGTGTTTAATGTGTTCGTTCCTCAGAAGCTGATGGGTAAACTGTTCTCATTGGGTCTCAACACTTCTCTCTGTAACTGGATCGTGAACTTCTTCACAGAAAGTCAGTCCATGTTGGCGGAAACTTCTCGAGCTCCATCGCACTGAGCACTGGTGCCTCCCCCCACCCCCAGTGCTGTGTGCTCAGCCCGCTGCTGTTCATGCCACTGACACGTGACTGCACTGCTAGATCCAGTTCGAACCGAAACATCAAGTTCGCTGATGACACAATAGTAGTTGGCCTCATCAACAGTAGCAATGAGGCAGCATTCAGAGTGGCTTGTTGAATGGTTTGAGCACAACAACTTGAGTCCCAAAGTCAAGGTTGTTGACCTTAGGAAGGTGCAGGCTGACCACTCCTCATGGCACATAAATAGCTTCTTCGTAGAAAGAGTTAGGAGCATCAAGTTTCTGGGAGTGCACATAAAAGATGATCTCACCTAGTTTCTCAACAACACCTCATTAGGCAAGAAAGCACAGCAGCACCTCCACATCCTGAGGATATTGAGGTGATTCCATCTCCTATCTCCCCCATTCTAACCAATTTTTACAGGAGCATCATCCAGAGTGTTGAATCACTGTCCAATATGGGAATGGTAAGGAATCTGACTGCAAGTCTTTACAAAGGCATGTGAGGACTACTGAGAGGATCGTTAAGGTTCTCTTTTCCACCCCTCGGAGAAATTTATCAGGAGGGCTGCGTAATCAGGGCCCTTAGCATTGTCAATGATCCCTCCCATCTGTCCAGCAATCCCTTTGATCCGCCACCATCAGACAGGAAATACAGTAGCATTAGGACAGAACTGTTTGGTGAGGAAGCAGCTTTTTCCCCACAGGTTGTGAGACTATTGAACACCCTGCCAGTACAAAAATCTCATCATGAAGTGCCAGCAGCATGATGCTGGTTACTTTTTAATCTGTGTTGTAAGTGCACTTCATGTTTTGTTAATTTATTTGTGGCAATGTTACTATGTGTTGGTGTGTGATTTACATGTACTGTGTTGTGCACCTTGGTCTGGAGGAATATTGTTTCATTTGGCGGTATACGGTTGAATGACAAGAAACTGAAATTGAACTTTAATAAAATACAATCTTTTTTTGCTGACTTGCCAGCTTCCAAAACAAACAGTAGGTGAAAACACTTCACTGACATTAGTAACTTCTTTTGAAATTTACTGAGACCTATTAATACAGACCAGATTCCACATCACCAGTTACCAAAGCACTGCACCTGACAAGGAGCAGCACAGGGGCACCACCATTGCTGTTGTCTCCTAGCACCAGAGACCTATGTCCAGTCGTAACCATGGGTACTGTTTAGTAGGTTGCACATTCTCCCTCTGACCCATGTGGGTTTCCTCCGGGTGTTCCAGTTTTCCCCAATGCCGAAAAAACATGGGAATAGTTCAGGTCACTGTCAGTTGTTATAAAATCTGAATGAGAATGTAGAAAGAAACATAATTGGGTTAGCTTACCTTTGTGTTTGATGGTCAGTATTGATGAAAGATCTTTTCCATGATTCAAAGATTCAAAATGCATCTATTATAAAGAATGTATAAATTATACAATCTTGAGACTTGTTTGCTTATCAAGCAGTCGCAAAGCAAGGAAGCTAAAAGTAACCAATTAAAAAAAAGACCAACCTCCATGCCCACAAAGAAAGAGAACAAAAACAAAACAAATCATGCAAGCAATAGAAGCGAGCAACAACAACACCATTCTGAACCAAACTGAGTCCACGGAGCAGGCCGGAGTGGGCCCAGAGCCTCAGTATTCAGCTCATATTAGCGGGGAAGTCATTTCAAAATTTGCAGACACGAAGCACAGCAACTGGGGGCAATCTCATAGCCTTAGTGTCATGGAGAGAGGAGCCCCCCAGATGAGTCGTGGTGATCTCACCACGATTCTATAACTGTGACTGAGCAGGGAACTGTTACCCACCAAGCAAAGCCTAACAGATGTAGCAACCATAACTGGATTGAATCGGTAGAAAAAATATTTTAAGTTAGCTTTTGAGAGCAGGACACCTTCATTTTTACCAAGGAGTCCCTGAGCTCCGTTTGCACAGGACTTTCTTCTTCGGGTATTCACCTTGTGCGAAACACACCTCCTTGTAACATTCTTCACTTTGAGTTTAAACAAGAACATTAATTGAACTCTCCCCTAGACTGCAATGTCTGTTCACTATTCAACCATGCATTTATAGGGGAAGCAAAAATGAGATTCTTCACAACTTGTGTGCCTCTTCCTGAATGTTGATTTCAAATTGAGCCCATCTCAAATCAGCAACGTTATAAAATGGCGGAGAAAGCTTGAGGGGTCAAGTGTCTTAATTGATCTAATTTGAACCCTTCTATGAAAGAGCCACTGGAATTGATTTGAAGATCTTAAGGCGGGAAAAGTGAAGATAGTGATGAAGAAGTGGTAATGCAAAGTCTTTAGATGGATCCAGTTTGACTCTTGCCGGAGCAGAAGGAAATGGTGCTATGCTACCACAAGTGTATTCAGTGAGCAACTCCACTAAAGACATGCCTCTGCTCAGGAAAACTTGCAAGTTCTATTACATTCTCCACAAATTGCTGTTTGTAGAACAAACCCTAATTAATGTTGTGGTGATGGGCACGGATGCATACCTCAGTTAAACACAAGTATAATTGGATGGGCATGTAAGTTTTCTGTTGTAACCTAATGTCACTGTCTGCTTTTATGATTGATTTGAGATTCATTTATTAACTTTAATTGAAATATATTTGACTAGGTTTTATGTTGTAAGCAGACCGATTGAGTTACATTTGCTGTAAAATGAAAAAATGTATAACCTGCCCAGCCAGCATTGGGATTTGCTTAAATAAGTTGGGAACTTAGAGTAGATATTGATCTTCACTTTACCAATGTCAAAGGGGAATACTTGCAGGAGCTCCTGTGAATTATTCTGTAACTAACAGTATACAGCATGTTTGCCAGGAGTTTTAAAACTTCAAATCTGGTTTGACACAGAGGGAGATAAAGCACCCATTTCCTAGCAGGTATCAGCAATCAGATCTATTGTAAGATGAGTTCCAGGCAGTGTTGCTACTGCGACACAGAACTATTACCATGTTCTGCTTTTAGGTATTTCATTCTAATAGCTTTTGTTCCCGTGGCAACGAAGGCCTGGTTATCGGTCCTAATTTTTAGTAGGAGACAGGAATAGGTGGAGACTCTATATCAACACTTTCAAGGTCTGTTTCTGTTTCTGCGAGAGTAAGTTTTTGTTTGAGAATACTAACCCACAGAAAAATTCTAGGAAGTAGTTTGAATGATGACTTCATGAGTATATGGATGTTTTACAAAAGTTTTGTGTGATTCCCTTCAGTACATAATGAGCTACATGCACAATTGAAAGCCAATTTTTGAATGAATAATCACTTAAATATGATTCTTGGGCGTGTATACAGAGAGTATTTTTAAATAAATCTTGTTGATTTGTCAAAAATATTTAAATAAATACTAAATAAATTACAAGATATGAGAAGACAGGACTTAGATCATCATTATTCTTGGTTGTTCTGAATCTTAAACTATAGTTCATTTAACTTGCTCTGAAAATTTTCAGCACATCTACCCAGCTCCACCAACATCCAGAGAACTTTTAGAAAAAATATTCTGTATAAAATTAGTGTAAGTTAATACTTGGCACTTGTCCTTAGACACACTTTGAATTTTTATTCATCTGTTTATATTAATGCAATTTTTGCCATTATCTTGTTTCAATGTGAAGAAAACTTATTGCATATTTCAACTGTAAATAAAATTCAGTTAGATTTCCACCTCTCAAATTTAATTATTTTAATTGTGAAATGTTAAGTTCCTTACTTCCTTGAATTGTAGGTATTTTTCATAATGATAACTGGGTTTCATATCAGACTGCCTTTCTCCTGTTTTCAACTATTCCTTGATTCCACTTATGCTTAGTTTTTTATGGCATTTAACTTGACCATAATTCAAACAGTAGCACGATTCATCACTGCAGTGCTAGTTGGAGGGTGACTTTATGGAGCCTGGTAATCAAATAATATTGCCATTCTCAAATAGATTTGGCTTTTTCACCAATATAAAGTCTCCACTTTGTAGTAATGGATTAAGTAATACTTTATCTGGACATAAAATAGCTTAAATTCTGTTTGTATAAAAGGAGTCGTAATTTAGAGCTGAATTGTTGGTTGCAAAATTAGTTTAATGTAACTTATACCAATGCCTAATTAAAATTAACCATGTTACTGAGTAAGATAATTTTTTTTCTAGGTCAAAATAATCAGAAAAAGAAGACCCTGATGAAGGGTCCCGGCCCAAAGTGTGGACTGTTTGCTTTTTCCTGGCCTGCTGAGTTCCTCCAGCATTTTGTGTGTGTTGCAGTACGGATTGAGCCCACTTATTTCGCTTCCATCTGCACGTCATTAGAAACTTCTATTAGGTCAGGATTGAGAGTGATTGGTATCTTAAATAACCATAGTCTCATCCCAGCAGTAACAGGTGCTATTCTTATGCTAGTTATCTACAGGACATAGTCAAAGATCCAAATATGTTAAAAAAAATCATGAGATGCATCAACCTTTCCAATTGGCCTGCATTTCAACATGATGTGTACCAAAATTGTTTCAAGAAGAATATCATATTTTGAAGCATAAAACTCATGCAATGTATTTTCACATTGAATTTCTGAAGCAATAGGCAAGCTGTGGTAAAATATTAATAAATTATTGTATCCACTTTGTGCTGAATCATGTACACTACATTTTGTGGCACAGTTAGCATTGTCCATAATTAATAACCATTATTAACTTAGTTGCACATTGCCAACAGCTTTTTTGTTTGCCGGATCCATGTAGTTTCCATCCAATAAAATACTTAAATAAATTAACCTTTATTTAATTCAGGACCATACCTGCGTGGTTCAGATTTTCGTAACCAGAAAACATCTTAGCCTATAATTTTGATGTACCTGATGAATGTGTGTGGGGCAAATTTGAAATTGTTTATTAATTCATTTTTTAAAAATTTCCAGTTCTCAAAGAATTTACATTTCAGTAATCTGTATGAACCAGTAAAGCAGCAATATTTCTACCTTGGGCAATAAATGGGTGTGCTCAAATGGCTGGCTGTGGGCAACAACAAGTTATATAATATTAGCTGCATTCTTGTGGAAGTGTGTGGCATACTTGTTAAAAATTGAGTGTGAATGCATACTAACCCTTACTAACTCAAGTTTGTATTGCCCAGAAAAAAGCATGATCCTAGTAAGATCTGATAGAGGATACAAGTGTATTAGAGAACTTTGAAGTGGTTTTAGTTCCTTCCTTCCTGCCCTGCGTCATCAAAAGTGGAGGAAAGTTAATAAACAAATTTGGTTATTAAAGTTGTACCAAAACAGACGCTTGGCAGATTATTAAAAAACAGCACTGTGTTTAAATTCAGAGCCTGCTGTCAGGAGTAAATGCAGATTTCATGGGCATGCATTGTCACCAAAGAAGCTGAAAAGTTATGTGTTTAAAAGTTGCTATAAGGCATGAACAAATTGGATTGTTTCTTTTTCCCACCGGTGTAGGAAGACTGAACTATTGTAAACTGCTACAGCGAGATACTGAGACTGTGTACTGCATACTCAGGAAATGATATGGTAGCTGTATCTGTGAAATCCTTCTGTTCAGTTTGCTGTTGATAAGAGTCTCTGGACAGGCGAGGCATAAACTAACATCTGTTGAAGCTGCTATCAAGTGTGGGGAATGAACAGTTATAGTTATCTTGGTAATTTGAGAGTGAAAATTGTTAGTCGCCAGAAAACTTTTCTTGTGTTACAATTCATACTCTTGGACTTACGTCTTTTTAAATTGGATAAAAGATTTATGCGCCAGTGCTAAGCCTTTCTGTTCTTCCTTACAATGACTCTTCATTAAAGTTTTACACATTCCCTCCAACCATTTAATTATTTAAGAGTCCAGTACAGTATAATGACTTTTGTTTTGCAATTTATATAGGTAATACTGTCTAATTAGCTTTCCTCATGTCTCACACATGGCCTGAAGTATATAAACATTATGCAGATGGCCTTTACCAAGGAGAAAAAGATGTTATTGCAATTTGCTGATATCCCTCCCCACCTCCATAGCAGGCAGCATGCTGTGAAAGAAGAAACCACGAACAGAAAATATTGAGTAATTTACACAGCTGAAACTAGTGATACATTTTGCACTATGGCAGCATTTTACTTTAACTTAATTAAAAGAAAACTGTTTTTGGGAATTAAAAATGTATAATTAACACTTCATATAGATTTAGTACAAGTTAGAAGGATGGTTTGTGAAATTGTAAAGATTAGCACTTTACCGTTTCTCATCCCTCATATTTCATGTAATTTTTCTAGGTGCTAGCAACTGGGAGAAGATTAATTTTCAATTGGGAAGATGTTATAACATTAATTTGACCAGCACTATCTATATAGGAGGCCACAGTCCACACCTATCAAGTAGATGGTGCAGAGACGTGAACTTAAAAGAGCAGTTCTCCTTGCTGTTATTTTGTGAAAGTAGCAACATGTTATTCCTATAGTGTATTAAATATTTAAGAGTATACTTCTAGAAGTGCTTTTAACTCTGTGTAACTCAATACTGGATACTTAGAATGTGGATTTTAAGTATCTTCCCTTTGAGGATATATTGCTGGATTTTCTTCATGATTTTTCCCATTTAGCTGACCTGACTTTAAACTTAGTGCTAAGGCCAAGGAATGAGGAGATTAATTCTTGTCAGATGAGCACTTAAGGAACCAAGTTTCCAGTGTAGTTGTCTTGGAGCAGGTTTGAGAAGGATGGCATGCAGCCTAGCCAGTCAGTGGTGTAGTGGCACCCGCACCGGACTTCGAGGCGAGAGGTCTCGGATTCGAGTCTGGCTGGCTTCTAGCACACTTCCCTTCTGTGTTAAGCACTGAGCTCACAATTCAGCCTCGTAAAAAAAACAGACAGAAGCGCTGAAGAAATAGCAAGATTGCCGTACAATGTGCCACAAGGCGCAGAAAGGGAACAACGGCAATGTGCAGTTCTTGAATAGGAGCTTCAACCATAACTACTTCAACAGGTACTTGTGGAACATGTACAGATAAACCTGTTCTCTCAGAAGACAATTATTCTGTGTGATATTTTAAAAAAAAGTCCTGATCACCCACTAGCAGGAGTCTGTTGCATCATAAAAATAAAAAGCAGTTGTATATTGTGTTGTGAATCGCACAACTCCTTATGCTGAATACACAGCCCAAAAGGTTACAGAATTGGCAGTGTGACTATATCTTCAGGTGTGCAGAAGATTCCTGAGAACTGCAGGCTTTCCACTCGATCACATTCAGATATGACTGATGTGCTTGCAAGTAGTTTATTTATCTTGGACTACTGTGGCCACATGATCTGTGGTCTCTGTAGCTTAATGGACTAAATTTCATGTTCTTCCACAGCTCGTATTACTTAGTTATTGTGCCATTGAGAATTGTCTTTAGCCGGCTGCGGAATTTTGTTCACATTTGATACGTGGCATCGTTTTTCAGCAGGGTTCATGTTTATGGATTATACATCCTCATTTACCAGAGCAGGGGTTGATTTCTGTAACAGGAAGACATTAACGCACTTTACATAATATAGTTAATAAATATAATAAAACTAAATATTATAGGGCTAACGTGCTGACAGGCAGGTAGTGGGTTAACTGCTGCCTTAAAATGCCCAAAATGTAGGTGAGTGGCAGGTGTCAGAAGATAGGAGCAAGGGAGTTAGTTTATGGGGATATCAGCATAGAATTAGGTATATTATCACTGATGTATGTCATGAAATTTGTTGTTTTGCACCAGCAATACAGTGCAAGACATAAAAATTATTAATGTTACATAATAGATAAATAGTGTAAAAGGTAAATAATAGTGTTCATGGACCATTCAGGAATCTAATGGCAGAGAGGAAGAAGCTGTTCTGAAAACACTGAGTGTGATTCTTCAGGCTCCCTTGCCTCCTCCTTGAGGGAATTAATGTGAAGGCGGCAGGTTCTAGATGGTGAGGGTCTTTAATGATGGATGCCACCATCTTGAGGCACGGCCTCATGAAGGTGCCCTTGATTGTGGGGAGGGTTGTGCCTGTGATGGAGCTGGCTATGTTTACAACCCTCTGCAGCTTCTTATGATCCTGTGCGTTGGAGCCTCCATCCGCCTGTGATGCTTCCAGTTGGAATGCTCTGAACCGTACATTTATAGAATTTTGCAGGTCTTTGGGAAAATACCAACTCTCCTCAAACTCCAGCAAAGGAGAACTTCTTGTGTGCTTCCTTCATATGCTGGTCCTAGGGCAGATTCTCGGAGATGTTGACACCCAGGAACTTACAGCCACTCACCCTTTACACCATAGACTGACTCAATGAGGGTGGTATGTGTTCTCCCAACTTTCCCTTCATGAAGTGCACTACGGTGCCAGCGACCCTGGTTCAACTCTGCCTCTCTCTGTAAGGAGTTTGTATGTTCTCCCCATGACTCTGGGGGTTTCCTCCCACATTTGAAAGACGTATAGGTAAGTAGGTGAATTGGTTCCATGGGTGCAAATGGGCAGCACAGTCCCTTTGGGCTGGAGAGGCCAGTTTCCTGTGCAATATCTAAATAAAATAAAATAAAACTCATTGGAACTGCTGATATTGAGGGCAAGGTTGTTGTTGCGACACCACTCTTCACTTGTTCTTCCAGTCCATTGTCGCCAGCACAGTCCTCTGTGTGGTGCTGTGCTGGGACAATGCCATCGACACGGGTGACGCCAACAGGCTCAATAAACTGATTAGAAAGGCTGGCTCTGTTATAGGAGTCAAACTGGATACACTGAGGCTGTGGTAGAACAAAGGACCTTCCGGAAAATCCTGGCAATTCTGGACAATGTTTCACCTTGGCTGAACAGAGGAGCACATTTAGTAATAGACTAACGCAACTGCACTGTTCCAAAGAGCGCTGTATGAGGTCATTCTTACCCTCAGACATTAGGCTCTATCATAAGTCAATCTAGAGCAGGGGAAGTGGTGACACCCAACTGTTAAACTGTTTGTAGTAACTTATTTTTTATTCTTTCTTACTTCTCTTCTAATATTTGTGTATTTGTTTATCTGTGCTCTTGTAATGCTACGGTGATACTGTAATTTCCTTTGGGATCAGTAAAGGATCTATCTAGCACTCAACCAGCCATTTTATCTCACAGCTGTACATCTCCTTGTTGCCATAGCATGTATATGAAGGCCCTGTTCACATGTTGTACGACTTACAAAAAAATGTACAATTAGTCATAGAGTGCGTTGTGACTGTCATCGAAAGCCACCAGAGACACACGCAGCTGGTGGTATGAAAGCCTTTAATCGACACATACAAGCTGACGGTATTTGGAATCACTCTGGATAGTGGCTCCCTGGCCCAAAATTACATCACGTTTTGATATGCTAAAGATCAAAACAATGGCAGAACAATTTCTGTAGTTACAATGTATTCATAATGCTTCCTTTGAGTTGCATATAATTTTCAGATACCTAGATATTCACACCAACACTCTAGACACCCTAAATTAAATGTTAATCTCTGAGCTCCATTTGCGTATATGCAGACATCTCAGGTTAATAAGGTATTCTGGGGTTTCTTGATTTGCAATCGACTTCAGTCTGCAGCTTCAAGAAGACCATTGCTCTGAGCTGCATTTTAAATTCAATCTACAATCCACATTCAGATCTGAAGGCTTGTTGCTGTTGAAATTAATATTTGCTACATTCCTAACCTCCAGAATATGCCCCAACAGTACCTCCTCTCGGTCCTCCTGGACAAAAATAATTTTGTTCTGGTAAAGGCCAAACTTTAAGGAGGGTTGGATCAAGTAGGGTAGTTAAAGTGCCCTGCACTTCAGCCTGTCATATCCCTATGGGCATCAACATTTATGCTGTCATCCCTAATGACTACCTACAAGACTCGAAGCAGAGATTGTTCCAGAAATTTGACCGACAATCTTTAAAATGCAGCTTTGTCATTCGTATGCCTTTTGCTGCCCTCCTTGCTGGCTGATTGCGGTTTAATCACATTCTTTATCTTCTTCCCTTCATTCTCTGATAGCCACAACTCAGCGGTGGCTATCAGTGGTCAGGGGCACCAGCAAACTAATTGTATCAGGCTCACAGGCAATAGTTCGCACTCCATGCCATGACAAAAGAAGTCCAGAATCCGATAACCAGCCTCTCAGGCCCTCTCGTCGATGTACAGGAGGTGTCTCTATTTGAATGAGTGCAAGGGCCTCACCCTGGTGGCAATCAGTTGATCACTGGCCCAACCACAGAAAGGGCCCAGCATGTTTGTATTCACTCCCCTTTCAGGCTGGGATGACTGCCTTCAGACACTGTGTGTAATTTCTTCTCTTCCTCAGTCTGCCATGCCATCGACATTGTGGAAACTGATGTCTGTGCTGTAGCTCGGATCCCTTCCCATCTATTTTCCCCAATATCTTTCTATTCTGATCTACCTTCGAGAACCAGCTTTCATTACAAAGCACAGCTACCATTCCACTCTTAACACGTCGTTCACAGCTCTCTCGGTGTCTTCCACATTTACGTTTATTGTGGGCCTGCTTCTGTCAGGCGTGCTCAGATCTGTTGCAGCCGGCCAGTGTTCATCACTTAGATTCTCTGCAATGACACTGCTACCGGGTAAACTTGATCCCTTGCTCTGTCTGTGAGGGCGACAAGAAGGTGAGTCACACGGTTTAATCCGAGTCTGCCACTGGCTTCCGTGTCGGGTCTGCACACAATCATAGGTGTCATTTGTCAGAAGCACCACCTGTGGTTCTAATCATCCGGGAGCAAACCTTGCCTTTTCAGGCAGCTCGCTCATCGTGACGTGAATCATCTGGGTGTGAGAGGACTATTTTCTTTCCCTCCGAATTCTCTGATCAGAAATACGTTGTTGCTGTTTTGCTCTGTCCCTCAATTCATTAATCTGAATTAATTAATCTCATCGCCATACCGTTTTAGTAAATTGGGTCCAGTAATTTCTTCCTCTTCAATTTCTGTCATCTCATGTTCTTCTGTTGCTATCTTTGCCCATTGATCTGCACTGTCATTCCCTTTCTGCATCTTACTTTCCTCTTTCTGGTGTTTCTTTACTTTAATTGCTGCTACCTCTGCAGGCAGCTGCACTACTTCTTTCAGCTCTTTACTGTGTTTGGCCCTGACCCTTGGGACCTTCCGACATGATTCATGATCATCGTTCCATTTCCTACCCTGCTTGGGCCTGCTATCTCTCTGTAGGCCACGTTGTCTAGTCTGTGGATCATAGATGTTCCCTGGTCCTGTCTTGTCTATGTTATTTCTCCTTTTCCTAAATCTATGATAGCACCTGCCTTACTTTGTGTATTTATCCCCAGGTTAGAGCTCTCATTGTTTGGACACACCCAAAAATCTGCAAGCACCTGCACTCCCTCTAACTCAAGAAACTGAGGCTCACTCCTCTGCCCTCAAAATTTCACCTCCTACATTGGTAACGTAAACCTCCTCCCCAGTCATGAGCAAGGGTAGATTGGTTATCAATACTAATGACCCTGTGTTCGCTAACACTACACATTGCTGGCCTCCCAATAAACTTCTTGTGTACATCCGTGGATGACCACCATTGGCAATAGAGACTGCTGCTGCCATTAGTCTGACCTGGATGCTAACCTTACCGCCTCCATAATCGGGTCAGCAGGCAAATCAGAAAGAGTGAGCACTGCTGTGGATTCTGCCCACTTTGGTGAGTGATTCTCACACCTTCCCCCCCTTATTAGCCATTGTGTCCAGCCAAGAGCTGAGAGGACACAGCTGGAACTAATAATCTCCTTTACCCTCCCACGTCTATTCCAGCATTTCCTTGCTACGTGCCCCAGTTGCTGCCACACAAAGCGAGTCCTCTGTGACTTCACATACACTACAGCAGCTTTACGACTTCTCTGCCCCCTCTTCTGGTCCATCTCCCCGGACCATGATGCTATTGTGGGGTAGATCAATCCCACTGCTATTTCCAAATGGATAACTTTCTGGTGGGCTGACGTCAGGCCTTGTTCAGCTTTTTCAGGACAATCCCTCACTGGATTGTCCAGCCCTGAGTATTCCTCATATTCTCGATATTTGCACTCTGCAAAATCCATGGCAGGTCCATCAGCTCTCTGAACCACTGACATTATGGTTCCCCAGTTACTCTCACCTCACTTCCCCATTAAAGAAGCAATATCTCTCTTCAGTGCTGGCATTCCCGGAAGTTGTTCATGCACCATCCTGCCCTCCCTGGGAAATACTGTCCCACATGTTCACCGAGCACATTGCTTTTACCAGCACATGTGTATTTTTGGGGTGCATCTGATGAATTTCAATCGTTTGCTCGAGCTTGCGCCAGAACTTTGTATTCCTGGAGGCAACATTAAGTGAGGGTAGCTCTGACAAATTGCTCTGTTTCTCCCCAGTGGTGAAGGGTTTATAGAATTCATTTTTCTGAATTCCATGAATATAGGCCCAGAACCATCAAACGCCGTTCATATGACAAGCTATCCAATCCTGGAATCATTTTTGTGAACCTTCTTTAAACCCTCTCCAGTTTCAGCACATCCTTTCAAAGATAAGGGGCCCAAAACTGCTCACAATACTCCAAGGGAGGCCTCACCTGTGCTTTATAAAGACTCAGCATTACATCCTTGCTTTTATATTCTAGTCCTCTTGAAATGAAAGCTGTCATCGTATTTACCTTCCTCACCACAGTCTCAACCTGCAAATGAACTTTCAGGGAATCCTGCACAAGGACTCCCAAATCCCTTTGCTCCTATGTTTTTTTGTATTTTCTCTTCATTTAGAAAATAGACAGCCCTTCCATTTCTTCTACCAAAGTGTATTCCCAACACTGTATTCAATCTGCAAACTTTGCAACAAAGCCATCAATTCCATCATCTAAATCATTGACAAATAATATAAAAAGAATTGGCCCCAACACAGGTGCCTGTGAAACACCACTAGTCACCGGCAACCAACCAGAAAAATCTCCCTTTATTCCCACTCTTTGCCTCCTGTCAATCAGCCAATGCTTTATCCATGCCAGAATCTTTCCTGTGATACCGTGGGCTCGTAGCTTGTTAAGCTGCCTGATGTGTGGCAACTTGTCAAAGGCCTTCTGAAAATCCAGGTACACAACCTCAACCGATTCTGCTTTGTCTATCCTGCTTGTTATTTCCTCAAAGAATTCCAACAGATTTGTCAGGCAGGATCTTTCCTTGAGGAAACCATGCTGACTATTTTATCATGTGCCTCCAAGTATCCCGCTTAACAATCGACTCCAACACCTTTCCAACCGCTGAGGTCAGACTAACTGGCCTGTAGTTTTCTTTCTGCTGCCTCTCTCCCTTCTTGAAGTGTGGAGTGACATTTTCCATTCTTCCAGAACCAATCCAGAATCTAGTTATTATTGAAAGATCATTATTAACACATCCGCAATATCTTCATCTACCTTTTTCAGAACCTTGGTGTGTATACCATATCTGGTGCAGGTAATTTATCTACCTTCAGACCTTTCAGTTTCACAAGAACTATGCAAAATATAAACAATAGATAAAAATTAACCAGTACATACTTAAAACTACAGAGTATGTAGTCTGCAATCTGCCACTTGTGTGTGTCTGAACTCATAATGTCTATTTGCATTTAAAGCTGTTACCCTAAGGTTACAGACGTATTCGTAAAACACAAGCACACTCGCAAATGAGCCTGCTACTATACAGCTCAGCTCCCCTGAACAGGTATGCATGCACCCCACTTATATCCTGAATGGGCAGTAACCACCTCTTGCAAGTGATGGCCCTTTTTCACCAAGTTATCTGAAAATGTCTGGTCTCTTACACAAAAACACATGCATGCACACACATACACACACCACACTATTTTTATATCTACCAGTTCAGCTCTGTGCCGCATTCATGATACCCCCGTGATCCCATGATCATTAATTTTAACAGATCTAAGTATGGGTGCTGATTTTAAAAATACTCACCCGCTGAGACTTCTAAGATCACTGGCTACACAATGGGTCACGAGCATTATCCTGGACGAGTCCGCAAATGTTGTGACCGTCAACGAGAGCCATGCAGCTTGTAGTGTAGAAGTTTTTATTCAGCACACACAAGCTGACAACATTTGGAGTCACTCTGGATAAAGGCACCCTGACGCAATAATACATCACATTTTTCTATGTTAAAGATTAAAGGTAACAACAGGACAATTTTATAGTTACAATGCATTCATAATGCTCTTTTCAATTAAGTATAATTTTCAGATACCTAGACTTACACACCAACACTCCAGACACCATAAATTGAATGTTAATTACCACTGTCTCTTTGAGTAGCATTCATCCATATGCAGACACTTTCAGGTCGATGGGATGTTTCACTGTTTCCTGGTTTGCAGTCGACCCCAGTATACAGATCCAGGAAGACTTTTGCTCTAAGCTGCATTTTAAATTCAATCTACAATCCATATTCAGATCTGAAGACCTTTTGTTATTGAAATTAATGTTTGCTATATTCCAGAACTCCAGAATACGCCCTAACAGAGGGGAGTTTACGGATGTGAACAAACTGATGAAAGGTCAAAATAGTATAAGCTAACAGCATGCATCAGGTCAAACTCTCTTTCTGGAATAAACATAAATGTCAACAGTTCATGAATGGGCTAGTGGTAAGAAGTGGATGTGTTACAAATGAACAGCACTTTTTTAAAAAAAGGCAGAATATGATAGGAGATGGTGAGAAAACAGAAGTAAAGATGTAAATAAACCAGAATAGGCATAAGGAAAGAAAAAGTCCACATAGGTAAATTTACCTTTTAGATAAATCAGCAATCAACATTGATTATCAATCTTGGAATTCTGTGGTAGCATATTTTGCCTTCATGATATCATTTGTTACTTTGTATTATTTGTTTCAAAGAATGTTTTTGATGCAAAAACACTTTTCCTTTATGTAGCTACTCAGTATCAAAGTCAGTATACTAGATCTGTGCAGTGTTGCTATTGCAAGGGTTTTATGTCTATGTATAGGCACACACTGCACGGGCATGCTCAATCTGAAATATAGGCAGAGGGCAATGCACACACAAATTGAGAAACGCTTGAAAGTTACAATGTGTGCAAATGAAGGCAAATTTTGGTCTAACATCAATCCCACCTGAGATTGGCAAAAAACATTACCCTTTTCTACACTTGCTTCTGGCTCTGGAAAAGATAACCACCTTTCAGTAAGATTTATATTGCAATTCCACTCATGCACTGATTTTTCAGCTACAACTATGTGCAGAAAATCCATAGATAAGTTATCAAATTAGTCAAAAAGAGGAAGATCTTTTAAGCAGTGTTTAGGTAGGAACTTACACTGATATTCTTAGCTTTATGGGACAAAACATTGTTCCAGATTTTACATTTTCAGTAAATACCTAATATGCTTTTAGCTTTGTTGTTCATTTGTTGTCATTAAGGCAAGGGATGACCTTTTCCATAAAACACCAAAATGCATCATTCCACTCCACTTTGACAGTGGGCAACGAACCTAAATCAGTTGCTGCACAGTCATACCTTACAGGATTTAAGTTGCATTTTATTTTTATGATTTATTTGGTATATAATGATCCCACACACTTTCAGTTTTAGTAAGTCCTGATGAAGGGTTTCAGCCCCAAACGTTGACTGTTTATTCATTTCCATAGATGCTGCCTGACCTGCTGATTTCCTCCAGCATTTTGTGTGTGTTGCTTCAGTTTTAGCAAATTTAGTGATTTTGTTAAAAGGCATGTTGCGTTGTATATACTGTATATGTAAATGTGAAAAGTTGAAGCAGTTGTATGCAGTGACTTGATTATTATGTTGAGGTGGCCATCTCCAAATTAAGACATTCATTAAAAATTTAAAACTAGCAGAGAAAAGGAAATACCAATGTCATCTATCGTCATAAGCATAAATACATGTATGCACAGGTGCAATGAAAAAAGTACTTGCAGCAGCATCACAGGAGCATAGCATTAGTTAAGCAGCAGTTACAAGAAAAGACAAATCAAACTTAATTGTACACTTCTTTTACAAACAAAGAACACAATTAGGACAACAAAACTAGGTCATTGTAAAACACAGGGCTGCAAAGTTTTCACCTTTATGGCGTTGATTATGTTTTCAGTCTTTATTTTGCTTTTATCAATACATTTGAAAGGGGAGTTCAGCAGGAAGAAGCTGATCCTGAATTACTTCTTGTTCCCCTTGCCCTTTATCCCTGAGGAGCCCTACCCTGTGCATCAGTGAGGAATTGGAGCCTACAAAAGTTGCAGAAGGACGTTCCTCCATCATCTCCACCTTTGCAGCTTCCTTTTTCTTATTTCCACTATCAGCCTGTGAGCTCACCCATGGTTGAATGAGGAAGGTACCAGTGGTGTCTCCAGGATACTAAAAATGAGATGGGAACTTGGTGAAGCACCAATAAAGAACACTTTGAACATGCATAGATAAACTAGAGATAGCTGAATAAAACAACACATGTTATATTGGAATTTTGAATTCTTGCTACATCCTGTTATGACTGGTGGTGGAGAGATTAACAGCCAACAGGAGGAGTAGACATCATGAACACCCCAACCATCTGTGATGATGGAATCAAATACAAGCACATATAAGGTTAACGTGTTTCTGCTCAAATCTATTATCAATCTTCATCTTTTGGAATCTGCCTGAGATAGCTTCTGTGACAGAGGTAAATAATAAAGTAATTTGATTTATTCCACATGACAACAAGTGATTAAGGACATCTGAATGGTTTTGTGCTCCAGAAGTGGCTGTACCTCCTGCTAAATTTGCCTTCCATCGCAGCATTGTGCAGATTAGTGTCCAGTTTCTGGAGTCGGAAGAACTGTCCTTCCATTCACTACCAACATTTTCAGAGGCAACACTTTTTATACGAGCTGCTCAGATGGATTGGATGCAAAAAGACGGGGAGCTCTGAATAACATTTCCACCATTATAAAAATCATCTGATATGCAAACCCTGAGACCTTGCCCTTTGAGCTGGGCTACAACAAAAAAAAAACAACTAATTGAAGATGTTTGAGAACACATTTACCACTCAATTTCTTGAATCAGTGACCATGTTTGTATATCTCAAGTTCCTTCCTAAGCTGCCAGGATTCCTGAGCAGAGGAAGTAGCTTTGCTGTATTTAACCAATTGATTTGCTTCCAGGATTGAAGAGACATTGACAAGATCATCTCTGTAGTATATAATGTCCATAGAAGTATAAAAACAACTAATGTAACTTATCCAAAATTTGAAACTATAAGCTTTGGTGTAAATCTGGGTAGTCTAGCCAGAATTAAGCATAGTCCCGAGTTCGAATCCAGCCGGCTCCCCTGCACGCTGGGTTCCATCTGTGCTGGGTTAGGAGCTGGTGATCTCTTTGGAAACTCACCCGGCAGAAGGCAATGGCAAACCACTGCTGCAACTTGGCTCGTACGCAGTTCCCCACTCTGTCAGAGGCGTGGAGGGAAATCGTCTGCTAACCGGAGAAACTCTGGATGCCACGTACCTTTCCTTCCTTATTATTTTTATTTCATTTATCATTATTTTTTTCTATATTATGTATTGCATTGCTCTGCTGCCGCTAAGTTAACAAATTTCACGTCACATGCTGGTGATAATAAACCTCATTCTGAGGGAGACTAATTTTAAATTAGTTTTCTTTAATTGCCTTTTGTCCTGGTCAGCTAACATTTATTGAATTTTAAACTGCTTTACTCTTCCTGGGAGGAAAGGGTAGTCTTTTGTGGAAGAATTCAATAAATGAGGCTTTTGTGCTATGGTGTTTATAAGAATAAGAAATGATCTTAATGAGACAAACAATATTTTGAATTGCTTGACAGGATGGCTATTGTGAAGATAGGCTCTTGGTTTCAGAATCTGAAACTTGGCGGTATTGCCTCACATTAAAGAGATGTACATTTAAGACTGAGTTGAAGAAGTTCTTCTGAGGCCTGGGATTCCTTGGAATTTTGCTATTTCAGAACAGTGGAGGCAATCATTATGCACCTTGTCGGCTGAGAGCTTTTTGGACAACATGGAATTGATGGTGTGTGGGGGGCGGGGGGGGGGACAGAGGAGTTACCCGGGAATGTGGGGCTGAAGCTGTTAATCAGAGCAGCCATTCATTGAATGGTGGCAGAGACTTAAGAGACCTTATCAATACTCCTACTCTTCTTATTTTTCTACCCCTCACTCTTAAAATATATTCTTAGACTAAAAATAGTCAGTTGATTACAGCATTATAACTAATATGAATCATCTAAAATTTCGTTTATCATGTATTTCAACAGAGACTGTACATATGGCAGTTGCTGCCGAACAAGCTGAAATTCTGCAGTGCGTTAATTTTTAAGGTTTTACACAAGCTTTCATTTAAAGAAAATCCCTGACAAAACAATGTGTCCGTGGAAGATGAATTAGAACCTGATAGAAATAATTATGTTCTGAACTGTAGTCAGAAATAATAGTTCCATCTCAGTGAACTGAAAATCATCTTCAACAGGTAACATCCAAACCCAGATTGTGAGGCCACATTGTTTTAAAACCATACCAGGGCAGAAAGTGTCTCCATCCGTCTCTGTTGCCAGGGGTTCTTTCATAAGGTGTTCAGCCTCTGCATTTCAGTCCCATTAAACTGAAATATCATCTGCTAGCCTTCTAGTTCGGGACATTGCATGAATTGTATTTCAAACTTGCTATGAGAAATCTCCGGAGGATCTCAAAGTCTGATATTGACAATAGTATTTGCAAGCCAGTCTGAGATTTATATTAACAATACTCAGTGGAGTTTAAATATTAATTTCTGGCATGTTCAAAGGAATATTACTACACATGGGCACGTCTTTTACATTCAAAGGTATTCAGTTTCTGTCATGTAGCCACAATGCTTTGAAGCTAGATAATTAACTTGTCGATTATCAGATCACAGCACCTGGTAAGGTTGGTCAGAATGACAGGGGATGATGGAGTCATTTTGCAATTCATCTGTGAGAGTATAAAATTGTCACAAAGATGGTTCAGAAATCTTTGAAGCTGGAATTGGTTGGAAAAATTTATGCTTGCATCTCTGGGTATCAACTCCCTTAGCTTCCGTTAAGGCTGTTGGTACCTTTGTTAGGTAACTGGTTATGCTAAATGCCTTCTCTATTTTATCATCCACCCTGTTCCAAAAAAAAAGTTCCTAGAGTAAATCAAAGACGTTCTTAAAATTAAAGAAGATTTCAAAAGGCAAATGGAAGTGATTAGATTTTGCCTTGGCAGTGATAGTCATTCCCTGTTGCATGGCTGGGATGTTTCCTGCTATCCAACATCTGCTGAAGGGGGACATGGGCTGCTTTAATATTAGAGCCAGTATGAATAGCAATGAACATTTTTGGAACTATCAGCAAATAGGTCCACACTGGAATTTCTGTTAGTCAGAAGGTTAATGAAGGAACTCTAGATGACTGGGCAGATGGTAATCCTTGTCAAACCCTTTCAGGAATACTCTTCAACAGGGATGGCCACGTACCTTTCTGGCAGTAATTATTCTTTTTTGGATGACCTCCTCTATTTCTTCAAGGTCTTTTGATGCTGTTTCTTGGGTGACATGTTGCCCTGATTCTGAAGGCAGTTTTGCTCACTTCTGTAAGGATGCTCCCATAACTATTAAAGGATTGGAAACCTCAGCACTAGCCAGAGGCTATCTTTCAGAACCATATGTGTTCGCCGATTGGGTTCATAGTCACTGGAATCTATGGGAACTGACGTTGGAGGTTCTTCAATGTACCTCGGTGACAATGTGAACATTTCAATACAGTGTAATCTTGGTGAACTTGAAGAACTTTGCAGTGGAGTTGTTCGATTTGACAAGAAAGTAAATTAATTGTTCATGTGTGTTCATTGTTTTGTAAATAAGTATTTTCAATTAAACAGAGAGATTTACATTATTTTATTTACTGCCAAGCTAAGTAGAAGCAGATGATAGATTCTACCCTATTGATACTTGCAGTGTTGATTTAATGTGACTACTAAATTTAGAGCATTTTGTAGAGCAATTTTGTTTTAAATGACTTAAGGTCTCATCTAGTGATGCTGCTGTGAAGAATGCTTTTACTGTAGCTTTTGCCAAGCATAAAAGTGTATCCAGAATAAAAAGAGATTTAAGCTGCCATTCGAAACCTTTCTTTATTCTTTACGTAATAATCATTCTTTACATATGAGCCATCTCCTCAGGCCTGTGTTTTAGTTTTCATGAGGCTGTAAAATTCTTCCCATATCAGGCAACTGATGTCCAGATGATATCCTCCTCAGCCAGCTCCTTCATCCAGAAATATGTTGTGAAGGAAAATTAAAACCTGACCCTCCACAGTCTAAAAATCAGCTGAGACAAGTTTGTTTTTTGATGCTTAGTTGGATCCAACCATTGCCAATCAGAGCCCTGTCCCAGATACATAGCATAGCACGCAAAGCTCTGCATGCTCCCCACTAACATGGAACAATGCATTTACTTATAAAGAACTTCTCATGCAAACATAGTTCTGAATATCAGTGTATTTTTTTATGTATTAAGAACCAGCCCAATCTCGCCTGATGAAAACTGAACAAGACTGAGCTCAACAATTAATCAGGTGCTGTGGCTCTGGGTTGGGAATTGGGTTTTGTCTTCCACTTGTGTTAGCAGTATGTCTCAGATGGACCCCACGGAAGAACCATGCAGCCTTCTAAGACACAAGAGATTCTGGAGATGGTGGACATCTTGAGAAGCACACACAACATGCTGGAGGAACTCAGCAGGACAGGCAGCATTTTTGGAGGACAGTAAACAGTAGACATATCGGGCTGGGAGTCTTCATCATCTTGGCCTGAAATGCAAGTTGTTCATTTTCCTCCACTGATGCTGCCTGACTTGTTCAGTTTCTCCTGCATTTTCTATGTGATACAGCCCTCTAAAGAAGCCCACAATCTAATGAAGACACTCTCAGGTTTGGACAGTTCTGTGTTTAATGGTATTAACTCTGCACAAATTTATTACATAAAGAATACTTAACCTAAGAGCCAGAATAAACTTGCATCTCACAAGTCTGCTGTCTAGCTCGTTGAAACTTCATGCTTGTCCTTCCTCTGTTTCTTTTTTCAAAGTTCAAAATAGACTTTTTATCAAAGTACATAAGTTACTATATACTATCTTAAAATTAATTTTATTTAAGACTTCACAGAAAAAAGAAATGCAATAGAATTTTATGAAAACTATAAAGTACATAACAGACAGAGAAAGTGAAATCTGTAGAATCAGTTCAGAATTGTGGTGAATGAAGTTATCCACTCCTGTTCAAGGGCTTGATGGTTGGAGTACAATAACTGTGACTGAACCTTGTGGTCTGGGACTGAACACTTCTGTACCTCTTGCTTGGTGGCAGCAGCAAGAAGCGGGCATGGCCTGGATTATAAAAATATTGTTACAATCTACAATTCCCATGTGGCAATATTCCCTGTAATTTATCAGTTTAACTTAACTTGAGGGTCTAGAGGAGGTTCAGGAGAATGAATTCCACAATGAAAAGGTTAATGCGTGAGTAGTGCTTTACGGCTCTGGGCCTCTCCTTGCTGGAGTTTAGAAGAATGGGGGCGGGGGGATCTCACTGAGTCCTGCCGAATATTGAAAAGCCTAGATGGAGAGGATATTTCCCATAGTGGGCGAGTCTGGGACCAGAGGAGGACGTTTCAGAATAGCCTCAGGATAGGGGGATGTCCATTTAGGACAGATATAAGGAATTTCTTTAACCAGAGGGTAGTGAAACTATGGAGTTCATTGCCACGGGTGGCTGTGAAGGCCAACTCATTGAGTATATTTAAAGCAGAAGTGATTAGTCAGGGCATCAAAATTTATAGGGAGAAGACAGGAGAATGGGGTTGAGGGGTAACAAATCAGCTATGAAGGGATGGCAGATCAGACTCGACAGGACAAATGGGCTAATTCTGCTCTTATGTCTTATCATCGTATGCTCTTAACATGGTCCAGGATTCTGCTGTGATGGACTGGATTCCATCCCCCACTTTCTGCAGTCTTTTCCATTTCTGTGTATTGGTGTTTCCCTACCAGATTATGATGCAACCTGTAAGGATACTCTCCACTGTCTGTCTATTGAAGTTTGTCAGAGTTTTTCTTGACTTGCCGAGTCTAATCAAACTTCTAAGAAAGTAGAATTACCTTTCTTTGTAATTACGCTTAACGTGCTGGTGCCAGGACAGATCCTTTGATATGTTAACACAAAGTAATTTAAAACCACTGTTTGTCTAATGAGGACTGGTTCATGGACTCTTCCTCCTGTAGTTGAATTGAATTGACTTTATTACTTACATCCTTCATATACATGAGTAAAAATCTTTACGTTACGTCTCTGTCTAAACCTGCAATGTGCAATTTATAGTAATTTATAATAAATATTATGTACAAGATAGTCAATATAACATAGAAATACGGTTGTGTCAGCATGAGTTAAGCAGTCTGATGGCCTGGTGGAAGAAGCTGTCCCGGAGCCTGTTGGTCCTGGCTTTTATGCTGTGGTACCGTTTCCCAGATGGTAGCAGCCGGAACAGTTTGTGGTTGGGGTGATTCGGGCCTCCAATGATCCTTTGGGCCCTTTTTACACACCTGTCTTTGTAAATGTCCTGAATAGCAGGAAGTTCACAACTACAGATGCTCTGTGCTGTCCGTACCACACTGCAGAATCCTGCGACTGAGGGAGGTACAGTTCCCATACCAGGCAGTGATGCAGCCAGTCAGGATGCTCTCAATCGTGTCCCTATAGAAAGTTCTTAGGATTTGGAGGCCTACACCAAACTCCTTCAACCGTATGAGGTGAAATAGGCACAATTGTGGCTTTTTCACCACACAGCTGGTATATACAGCCCATGTGTGATCCTTGGTGATGTTTATGCTGAGGAACTTAAAGCTGTTCACCTTCTCAACCCCAGATCCATTGATGTCAATAGGGGCTAGCCTGTTTCCATTCTTCCTGTAATCCACAACCAGCTCTTTTGTTTTGCGACATTGGGGGAAGAGGTTGTTTTCTTGACACCACTGTGACAGGGTGAGTAATTTCTTCTCTGTTGGCTGCCTCATTATTATTTGAGATTAGGCCAATCAGTTTAGTGTTGTCAGCAAATTTAGTTAGTAGATTAGAGCTGTGGGTGGCAACACAGTCATGGGTATACAGAGAGTAAAGGAGGGGACTTAGCACACAGCCCTGATGGGCACCTGTGTTGAAGGTCGGGGGCAGAGGTGAGGGATCCCTCTCTTACCACCTGCTGGTGATCTGACTGGAAGTCCAGGATCCAGCTGCACAAGGCAGGGTGAAGGCCGAGGTATTGGAGCTTCTTATCGAGCCTGGAGGGAATTATGGTGTTGAATGCTGAACTGTAGTCCAAGAACAGCATTCTCACACAAGTATCCCTCTTCTCCGGATGTGTAAGGACAGTGTGTAGAGCTGTGGCTATTGCATCATCTGTCAATTGGTTGTGTCGGCAGGCGAATTGTAGGGGTCCAGTGTGGGTGGTAGCATGCTGCAGATGTAGTCCTTGACCAGCCTCTCAAAGCATTTGCTTATTATTGAGGGGAGTGTGACAGGATGCCAGTCGTTCGGACATTTGACCTTGGTCTTTTTAGATACAGGGACAATGGTGGATGTTTTGAAGCAGAGGGCACTCTACACTGGGAGATTATCACCTCTTTGGTTTTGCTGACATTGAGTGAGGGTTTGTTGTTGCCACTACTCAATCTCCCTCCTTTATGGTGATTTGTCACGACATGTGATTTGACCAACAACAGTAGTGTTGTCGGCAAACTTAAATATGGCCTTGGAACTGCACTTGGCCTCACATCCAGTGAGTAGAGCAGGGGGATAAGCACATACCCCTCTGCTGCACCCGTGCCGACGATGAACTTGGTGGGGATTTGTTGCTCATCTGTACTAATGGGGGTCTGTTGCAGGGAGGTACCAAGGCCCAGACCATGGAGCTTAGTGATGACTTTCTAGGGGTGATACTGTTGAATCTGAGCTGCGGTCAATGAAGAGCTTCCTGATGTATGCATCTTTAATGTCCAGGTGTTCCAGAGTTATTGTGATTGTCGGCATATTAGAGTGGTTCCAGGTTGTTCCTCGGGGAAAAGTTGATAGGCATCATGACCAACCCCTCGAAACACTTCATCATGTGGATGTAAGTGCTACTGGGCAATAGTTGTTGAGGCAAGTTTTTAGTATGCGGCCTGATACACCGTTTGGGCCATATACTTTCAGTGGATTCACCTTCCTGAAGGATACTTTCTCATTGACCTCAGAAAAAGGATGGCTTTGGTTACAGATAGTAACATTTTGGTGGCAGCTCACACTATCTCCCTGATATTGAATTGTGTTATAACCACATCGCTGTCCCAAAGAAAATCTAGTACATAAGTTTTGAATGTTTGTTGTGGCATTCAGGTTCAGCTCCTGAAGGATCGCGTTGAGGCTCTGGAAAAGCAACTGGATGACACCAGGCTCATCGGCGAAACAGAGATTTTTCTGGACAGGACCTGCAGCAAGATTGTTACACTGAAGATATGGGAAGAGAGAAAGGGGGGCAACGATGAGGAAGGGATGGATGCTTGGAGTACAGGAGACCCCGGGGGATGTGCTTCTTGAAAACAGGTTCACCCTCTTGGAAGCTGTCGGGACAGAAGACAGTGCCGGTCTGAGAGGTGGACGGGTCTGCAAGTCAAAAATTGGTGCTGAAACAAAGCCGAGGAGACAGACGTCAGGCAGAGCCGTGGTAGTAGGGGACTCCATAGTGAGAGGTACAGTTAGGGGTATCTGTGGCAACAGGTGGGATTTAAGGATGGTGTGTTGCCTCCCTGGTGCCAGGATCCAGGACGTCACAGACCGATTACAGGGCATCCTCAAGGGAGAAGGTGATCAGCTGGAGGTGGTGGTGCATGTCAGCACAAATGTCGTCGGGAAGAAGATGAGAGACATTTTGCAGCGTGACTTCAGAGAACTCGAAAGAAGGCTGAAAAGCAGGACCTCCAGGGTGGTTATCTCCGGTTTGCTTCCAGTTCCTTGTGCTGGAGAGGACAGGAACAGGGAGATAGGGGATCTGAATGTGTGGCTGAGGAGCTGGTGCAGGAGGCAGGGATTTAGATTCTTGGACCACTGGGATCTGTTTTGGGGTAAGGATGAATTGTACAGAAGGGATGGGTTGCCCCTTAACAGACGGGGGACCAGCGTTCTGGCAGGCAGGTTTGCCACTGCTACACGGGTGTGTTTAAACTAAGTAGTGGGGGGGGGGGAGGGGATGAACAGGAAATGTAAGAATGGAGCTAAAGGGAAAGAGAGAATAAGAAAAGTTAAGAAAGACAACAGAATTAAAGGGACAGAAAGCTCAGGAAGGGATCGGAGAGTATGGCCAAGTGCAATAGGAATTGATGTGAAGGGTGAGGGGAGTAAAAGTATTACTTTAAAAGGATTAAAAGTATTATTTATGAATGCACGGAGTATAAGAAATAGAGTGGATGAGCTTGAGGCTGAGTTGGAAATTGGCAAGTATGATGTTGTGGGAATAACAGAGACATGGCTGCAAGAGGACCAGGGCTGGGAAATGAATATTCAGGGGTATTCATCCTATCGAAAGGACAGACAGGTTGGCAGAGGGGGTGGGGTGGCTCTGTTGATGAGGAATGAAATTCAGTCACTTGCGAGGGGGGTCATAGAATCAGGAGATGTAGAGTCAGTATGGATAGAACTGAGAAACTGTAAGGGCAAAAAGACCCTGATGGGAGTTATCCACAGGCCCCCAAACAGTAGCCTGGATATAGGGTGCAAGTTAAATCAAGAGTTAAAATTGGCATGTCACAAAGGTAATTCTACGGTTGTTATGGGGGATTTCAACATGCAGGTAGACTGGAAAAATCAGGTTGGTACTGGACCCCAAGAAAGGGAGTTTATGGAGTGCCTCCGAGATGGATTATTAGAGCAGCTTGTATTAGAGCCTACCAGGGAGAAGGCAATTCTGGATTTAGTGTTGTGTAATGAACAGGATTTGATAAGGGAACTCGAGGTAAAGGAGCCATTAGGAGGTAGTGACCGTAATATGATAGGTTTTAATCTACAATTTGAGAGGGAGAAGGGAAGAGAGGTAGTGTCAGTATTACAGTTGAATAAAGGGGACTATGGACCCATGAGGGAGGAACTGGCCAAAGTTGACTGGAAAGATACCCTAGCAGGGATGACAGTGGAACAGCAATGGCAGGTATTTCTGGGAACACCACAGAAGGTGCAGGATCAGTTCATTCCAAAGAGGAAGAAAGATTCTAAGGGGAGTAAGGAGCGACCGTGGCTGACAAAGGAAGTCAAGGACAGTATAAAAATAAAAGAGAGGAATTATAACATAGCAAGGATGAGCGGGAAGCCAGAGGATTGGGAGACTTTTAAGGAGCAACAGAAGATAACTAAAGAGGCAATACAGGGGGAAAAGATGAGGTACGAAGGTAAGCTAGCGAAGAATATAATGGAGGATAGTAAAAGCTTCTTTAGGTATGTGAAGAGGAAAAAATTAGTTAAGACCAAAGTTGGCCCTTGAAGACAGAAACAGGTGAAATTATTATGGGGAACAAGGAAATGGCAGACGAGCTGAACAGGTGCTTTGGATCTGTCTTCACTAGGGAAGACACAATCTCCCAGATGTAATAGTGGCCAAAGGGCCTAGGGTAACAGAGGAACTGAAGGAAATTCGCATCAGGCAGACAATGGTGTTGGGTATACTGATGGGACTGAAGGCTGATAAATCCCCAGGGCCTGATGGTCTGCATCCCAGGGTACTTAAGGAGGTGGCTCTAGAAATCGTGGACGCATTAGTAATCATTTTCCAATGTTCTATAGATTCAGGATCAGTTCCTGCGAATTGGAGAGTAGCTAATGTTATCCCACTTTTTAAGAAAGGAGAGAGGGAGAAAATAGGCAATTAGAGACCAGTTAGTTTGACATCTGTGGTGGGGAAGATGCTGGAATCAATGATAAAAGATGAAATAGGGGCATATTTGGATAGCAGTGGCAGGATAGGTCCGAGTCAGCATGGACTTACGAAGGGGAAATCATGCTTGACTAATCTTCTGGAATTTTTTGAGAATGTAGCTGTGAAAATGGACCTGGGAAAGCTAGTGGATGTAGTGTACCTGGACTTTAAGAAAGCCTTTGATTAAGGTCCCACATAGGAGGTTATTGTGCAAAATTAGAGCAAATGGTATTGGGGGTAGGGTACTGACATGGTTAGAAAATTGGTTGGCAGACAGGAAACAAAGAGTAGGGATTAATCGGTCCTTTTCAGAATGGCAGGCAGTGACTGGTGGGGTACCGCAAGGCTCGGTGCTGGGACTGCAGCTATTTACAATATACATTAATGATTTAGATGAAGGGATTAAAAGTAACATTAGCAAATTTGCAGATGGCACAAAGCTGGGTGGAAGTGTGAAATGTGAGGAGGATGTTATGAGAATGCAGGGTGACTTGGACAGGTTGGGTGAGTGGGCAGATGCATGGCAGATGCGGTTTAATGTGGATAAATGTGAGGTTATCCACTTTGGTGGAAAGAACAGGAAGGTAGATTACTATCTGAATGGTGTCAAGTTAGGAAAAGGGGAAGTACAATGAGATCTAGGTGTCCTTGTTCATCAGTCACTGAAAGTAAGCATGCTGGTACAGCAGGCAGTGAAGAAAGCTAATGGCATGTTGGCCTTCATAACAAGGGGAGTTGAGTATAGGAGCAAAGAGGTCCTTCTGCAGTTTACAGGGCCCTGGTGAGACCACAGCTGGAGTATTGTGTACAGTTTTGGTCTCCAAATTTGAGGAAGGACATTCTAGCTATTGAGGGAGTACAGCATAGGTTCACGAGGTTAATTCCCGGGATGGCGGGACTGTCATATGTTGAAAGATTGGAGCGACTGGGGTTGTATACAGTGGAATTTAGAAGGATGAGAGGGGATCTGATTAAAACATATAAGATTATTAAGGGATTGGACACGTTAGAGGCAGGAAACATGTTCCTGATGTTGGGGGAGTCTAGAACCAGAGGCCACAATTTAAGAATAAGGAGTAGACAATTTAGAACCGAGTTGAGGAAAAACTTTTTCACACAGAGGGTTGTGGTTCTGTGGAATGCTCTGCCTCAGAAGGCAGTGGAGGCCAATTCTCTGGACTCTTTCAAGAAAGAGTTAGATAGAGCTCTTAAAGATAGCGGAGTGAAGGGATATGGGGAGAAGGCAGGAAAAGGGTACTGATTGTGGATGATCAGCCGTGATCACAGTGAATGGTGGTGCTGGCTTGAAGGGCTGAATGGCCTACTCCTGCATCTATTATCTATTGTTCTGTAGGGTAAAGATGGTTTCTGTTAGAAAATGCATCATTAATCATTTAAAATATAGTCATAGCAGCTGTTCTGTATGTTATACAAGATTATGTACCATCGTATGTAAAGTTGCCATTAGGCATTTTAGTTACTAGCAACAGGAGAAGTAGCAAAGTGCATAGAACTTAAAATGTTCAATTGAAATAATTATAGATAGAATTCATGAATAACCTCTGAACATCAATTAACTAGATAACATGAATGGGTTTTGAATATATTGATTAATGGACTAATGAATGTAAACAACTAGAGTGATGTGTTAAACATTGTTCTTTAATTTTATAAATACGGTGAATTTATAAAATTCACCTTGAGATATTCTAAATATTAAAATAAAACAATATAATTCTTTGATGAAAACTTTCAATAGACCAGCCATGTAAATAATGTAGTAACAAGAGCAGACAGAAGCTTGTTATCCTCTGGACATCCCAAAGATCAAGGCACAAGCCAGGATTATCATTAACTTTTCAAAATGAATTGGCCTCTGTGTTATCAGCATTATTATTTGCAATAAGACTTCCACTTAATTATGTAAGCTGTACTTAATTATGTAATGCTAAACTGGTTTGACATGTGGGCTGAAATGTGGCAAGTGGAGATGGTGATAGTTTAACCATAGCATGGGTAGTACTACATGACAGCTAATTTCAATTTAAAGCCACAAACAATAGAAATTTAGGAATAACTGGTTGGACAAAAAAGACCTCTATATCATCTAATTGATATCAAAATGTTCTAGATTATTATGCCTTATGCCACACTGCATTTGTATAGAGGAATTGTATCTGTAATGTCATTTTACAAATGTGCCATGATAAATCATCATTTCACCAAATTCTGATTTTATACGCTAAATTTTGTAAATGAAGGCCAGCCTTTGTATTTTAAATGCAAAGTTACAAGGTTAGAATCTGGTCACTTCCAGCTTGTTTTGGCTTGGCTTAAATATTTATAATTGCCTCGTGCTTTCCATTAGAGTTATACAGAGATACAGCATGGAAACAAACTCTTCACCCTACCAAATCCACGTTAATCATCAACTTCCCATTTTTATACTAAGCTAACCCATTTTGTCCTCAACATGCTGCCATCAACTCCTCCCCAGATACTAACCCTCAGCTACAAGTGTCCAATTACACAATCAGCCTCTGCCTTTTTGGATTGTGGGAGGAATCCGCGGCATCTGGGAGAATCTAGTAGGCCACTGGGAGAACAGGCAAACTCCAGATGGATAGAACCACAGGTCAGGATTGTACCCAGTTCGCAGGAGTTGTGAGGCAGCAGCTCTATCAGCTACCTCACTGTTCTGGCCTCCACAGAATATCCAAAATGTAATCTCTCTTTAAAGAGTGCCGAATTGTGCCTAGTGCCTTTGTGTGAAGGAAACCAGATCTTTGTCGCGCACAGAAGTATTTTATAAAAAGTTTGTTTTTAAGAGCCCAGCGGACTTTTGTGTAAGCTTTCAAGGGTAAATCCTTGTGCAGCATAAGTTGTAATCAAAGAGTCAGTATGAGTGATTTTATCAAAGTTCACCTCCCCCACTTTAAATAAATAAACCAAGCAATCCTCTGCTTTTGCCTTTGGTGGCCCACATTACTTGTCACTGTCACTATATTGCCTTCATTAGGGAGGGATTGTGTAGGTTGGCGACTGATGTTTCCATGGCTGCATTGTGTCACTTTGCATATTTATCCTTGTCTTTTTTCTGAGATGCACTGTACAGCAGCTGCATAGTATTGCACCTCATAAAATTTGGGAGAACTCCTTGTTGCGTGTAATTTGGACCAAATGCCAATTAAGTTTCAACTTTTGTCCTGTGACTGAATGAAGGAGTTTGTATATTTAACATTTGTGATGGAACTAATGAGGAAAAATATTCTTTAACATATAAAATATTGCAATTCGCAGGAGAAAGAAATATGATAAAATGGAACACACTAATGAAAAAGCAGCCTTGGTCAAAATCCACTGAAGTGGTCATCCTGAATATTTATGCAGTTAGAGTTGTAGGCAGACATGGGCACTTCCTCTCCACTATTTTCCAGTAGTGGACAAAGGCACACTGTGAGTAAAGGCTGGTAACGTAATGCTGAAGTAATGGGTGATTCAGATTTTCCACATGGGGGCTGGGCAAGGGTAGGTCAAGTTACAGGAATGTGGTGAAAGCGGGAGATAGAAAAAAGATGTTCGAAATGGGCAGCCCACTAGAGCAACATCTTATCGTCACTCCAGACAATCGTCCTCACTGTTTCAATCTTTGCAGCTAAATGAGTTGATTTAATGTTGTTTTGAAAATGTGATGCTGAATTTGACTTATAGTACAGTTGCTTTGCAAACCAGGATCCTGTACTATTCCAGTTGAAAAGATTAGTGACATGCTACTTCAAAAAATGTCAAACATTTCAAATGTTTGATTTCTCACACCTGTGGAAGAACACTGCAATCATTCTTTCTGCCCAGGAACTGTCTGTTTAAATAAGAGGTGGGATATTACTGAAGTGCTGCAGAGATAAACTGGATAGATGTGCAGGCATGCATCACAGGCCCAACAAAAATGAAAATAAATGAAATCATGCAAATCGCATAAAAACTTTAAACTTTATAAGTACATGCTTTGCAAGTATAAGCAATGTTAGCTGGATCTGCATAATAAGGATTGTATTTTGTAAATTATATTTGCATTTGTCAAACATGTGATGGATTAAAATTGAACTATCAGCTTCGGCAATATCTACCACTATGTTTGAAATAGTTCACCACTTGACTATCCAAATTACATTACCACCTAGTAGTTGTAAATTGTTACGCTGGATTTTGGTCCATTTTCCTGGATGTGTAAAGCTCCACCTCTCAGGGAAATGAATACCATTTAAGTCAAAGTTTAAATCACACCCCACTTTAACATTTACTCTCTACATCACCAGTGTACAGTGGTTTTAGAGTATGCTGACTGGAAGACATATTGTTCCAGCTTGGCCAGCATCTTCAGTACCATTTACCAAATCAGCAACCTAGGCACTCAAAGGGATGTGGGAACACAAGTTCTTCAAGTTTGATAGAATAAAAACTTAAAAAAAAACTGCAGATGCTGGAAATTTAAAATGGGGGGAAAAAAGTGCTGGAAAAGGCTGCATCTATGGCAGGATCAATGAGCTGATGTTACAAATCAAAACTGAGAAGGAGGCAAAATAAGCTGCAGGGAGGTAGGGGATGGGAGATTTCTGTGATGGGGTAAAACCAGGTTGATCATGGAGTTAAACTGTAAACAAGACTATATGGCCAATGAATGAATGGGAATTGGAGAGTGACAATGTAGATAAAAGAACACAAGAGTTGCAAAATGTAGAACAAGAAAGCATGGCCAGCAGTAAGGCTGAGCGCGAATCTTCTGCCCCAGAGGAGATAAGAGGAATAAATGGGGGAAAAAGAAACAGGCGAGCCACTTTCACAGGTGGGTGACTGATACGGATAGAGAAATCAACTTATCTGAAGTTGTAGAAATCAGTCCTGAGTTCAGAGGGAAGTTGAGGTGCTGATCCATCAAACTTTTGGTGGGCCTCATAGTAACAGTTCAAGAGGCCCAGTCAGGTCAGAGTGTGAGTGGATGGAGAATCAGAGTGTCATCAACAGGGAGCTGATAGTCAGCCAATGGAATACACTCTGCTAAGTGGCTATCCAGTCAGCTCTCAGTTCTTTAATTTCCATTTGCTATGGCAATATAATCCTTCATTGCAATTTGGTTAAAATCTTAGAACTTCCCACCCAGTAAAGAATACATCACAACATGGACTCCATTTATAGGTAGTTGAAGAATGGGGCTTACCACCATCTTCTCAAAGGCAATTAGACTAGCAATAAGTGCTGACTTTGGGAGTACTGTTCATATCCTATAAAGTACATTGATGCTTTAATTGCTTCATTGCCCAAATACAGCATTGTACATTAATGAATTGCTCAATCCTGATTCCATCTGGCTAGATTTACTGGAACTCTGTACTGGTAGCAGTTGTGCCAAATAAACAGGCTCCTCAAAGTTTTTGACAGAACTGCACATGATTCATAGCATTTGGACAAGTGGAAGAGCATCAGTGCTGCAAAAATGACCATGGATAGGCATTTGAAAGTTACAGAGATCCCCTGTGTCTTTTGGGTATGCGGGAGGTTTGGGAAAGGATTTCTCTGTTCATGGGGGGGGGGGTGATCCTTGCATCAGACTGTGCTCTTACACAAGTGTTCATAGACATATAACTTGAATGAGGACTATAGCGGTAGACAATAGCCCAATTAATTGTTGGGGAAGTGTTAGGGGTGTTTGAGCAAATGTGGTTGGGAGTGTAGAGGAGTCTATCTTCAACCTTCTACATTGATCCATACTGTGATGGGAGCACACCATTTCCATTCTGGCACTCATTTCCCTGCCAGCCTCTCTCAACACTTCCACAATGCAGTGGTTGAATGGAGCAAATCTCCTTTTCCAGTGTACACAGGCCAAGTTCAGCAGGTCTCAGTAGCGTCTCGAGCTGCTTTAGTTAGAACTCTGCTTACTGTTGCTGGTGAGCAGATTGCTGTTCGCAAGACAGAGGTTCCACCTTGGAACAAATTGACGACATTTGGGAGCAAACACGTGTTTAGCAAGGAGGGAAAACTGACAATAGGAGCACACTGTTTGGAAGCAGACTCCTGCCTTGCCAGCAGAAATCCAGTGGGTTTGATGGTAGCTACACCATCTGGCTCACAACAGACATCCAGCTTATTGTCTGTTGGGTCCTGCTAGAGTTCGGCTGGCGATGTTGAAAGCTGCTCTGTCTTAGGGCACAGTCATTTCTTCTCTTTCAACTCGGCAGAGAATCTTTTCAATGGCAGGAGACCAGTCCTTACACCTGTGGAGTTGGTCTTGTTCATTTCACATATTTATGGTGCCTTAAGTTGTATATACGTGGTTCATTTCAGTGCAGTGGGGTCATAGTTAGTCTTCTCTGGCAATCTTTGTCACATCATGATGTGAATGAACGCTGTTATAGGTCTGGATTTGCAAAGTCCATTCAAAGATAAATTAATGTACTTTACACGTTATTTACACTATTGGGGTGCTGTCAGCATTGGTATTGTGCCAGTAGTTCTGTGTAGTTCATTCATTCAGAGACCAGGTCATTCACAGGTGAGGCCGGCTGGAGTTTAACCTGGCCAAACGTAAAGTGTTGCACCTTGGTAGGTTGAATTTAAAGAGACGGTACGTTGTTAAGGGCATGCCCCTTAATGGTGTTGATGAGCAGAGGGACCTTGGTGTTCAAGTTGATAGCTCTCTGGATATGGCTACACAGGTTGACAGGGTGGTTAAGTCATATAGCATGCTTGCTTTTATTAGTTAAGGAACTGAGTTCAAAAGTTGGGAAGTTATGTTGCAGCTTTATAAAACTCTAGTTGGGCTGCATCTGGATTACTGCATACAGTTCTGGTTGCCCCATTATAGGAACAATGTCGAGGCTTTGGAGAGGGTGCAGAAGAGGTTTACTCGAATGCTGCCTGGATTCAAGCACGTGCTATAATGCGAGTTTGGGCAAACATGAGTTGTTTTCTTTGCAGCGGCAGAAGCTGAGGGGAGATCTGATAGAGGCTTATACGATTATGAGAGGCATAGATAGAGTAGACAGACAATATCTTTTTCCGAGGGTTAAAATGTCTATTACCAGAGGGCACACCTTTGAGGTGAGAGCGGGTAATTTCAAAAGCGATTTCAGGGGCAAGTTTTTGACACAGAGAGTGGTGGCTGCCAGGAATGCGCAGCCTAGGATGGTGGTAGAGACAGATATATTAGGGACTTTTAACAGACATTTAGATGAGCACTTGAATGTGAGGAAAATGGAAGGATATGGACATTGTGCAGGTAGAAGGGATTAGTTTAGTTGGTCATTTGATTACAGCACAACATTGTTAGCTGAAGGGCCTGTACTGTTCTATAATCCAAAAGAGATTTCTTGAAATGCCTGCCTCAATAGGAAGTTTGTTAGCTACCTAGTTTCTCAGTTAATTTCTTTGAAGCCCAAGACTGTGCCTCCTGAGCAGATCAAGTAGTATGATGTGCTGAAAGGGTAGTAACACATTATGAAATTAACAATTTGCAGATAGTAGAAATCTGAAATTAAAACAGAAAACACTCAGAACGTCAGCCAACATCTGTGGAGAAGAAGTAATTTGATGTTTCAGGTCAATAATTTCATCAGAACTAGAAAGTTAGAAATCAAAAAGGAATAGCTGTGATGGAAGACTAGCAAGTGAAGCTGAATAGTCAAAGTACCGGTACGAATTGAGAGTGGGTGGCAAAGGCTTGTTTATTGCAGCCGAACTGCTTGGAGGAAATGAAAACAGAAAGAGAAAAGTGAGACCAGGAGAGAGAATAAACACAATGCATGAACTGGGAGATCTAAATCTCTGCAGGTAAGGAAATCTAAGTACCAGAGGATGCTGGGCATCCTCATCGGGGCAGACAACATGGTGTGGTTCCAGGGAAAGGCCAGCTGTGAACACAGTCTGCATTGTGATAGACTAGCAAATTATCTGGTCCAAAAATATGGCCCACTTTCTCCTGCCAGCATTTTGAATAATGTTGCACTCATAATGAAGCTGGCTTTTGTATGTTTTCATATTTTTCTTATGGCATAGAGGGAGGTCATTAACCCTGTAACTGGCTCTAAGAGCAACCTCATCCATCTCATTTCCAAATTTATTTCATTGCCCAGCAGTTTCACCCTAATTCTCCGACAACACACCTATACCGTTTACACCAACCAGTTAACCTCTTTGGAGGTGGAAGGAAACTGGGGCACGTGGGGAACCTACCAGAGAGAATGTGCAAACTCTACATGACAGCACTGGACCTTGGAATTAAACCCATATCACTGGAACTGTGAGTCAGCAGCACTACCTGCAGCACCCTAGGTGCACTATGTGACCAGAAGTTTCCAGAAAAAGCATCCCAAACTGCACACTTTTCAATGAATACTCCAGAAAAGATCAGTTTTCCATTCTGTTTTGCTGAGAGATATTTCTTCTGGACATACCTATCACAGGCATCTCAGAATCTCCGAGTGTCATTGCAGAAGAAAAGCCATCTTGCCTCTAAAGCAACACACACAAAATGCTGGAGGGACTCAGCAGGTCAGATGAGTTCTCCCAGCATTTTGTGTATGTTGCATTGGACTGCCAGCATCTGCTGATTTTCTCGTGTTTGCCTCTAAACACCTTAACTAAAACTATTCTGGTCTGGTTGAGCTGAACAAGGTAAAACAAAATACCATATAACTTCAGAAGATGCATCATCAAAGCATATCAGCAGCAGAAACAGGGCGTTTATGACATTATGCTACACATGGGGGGCCCTAATGAAGGGTTTTGGCCCGAAACGTCAACCGTATGTTCACTTCTATAGATTTTTGTTGACCTGCTGAGTTCCTTTAGTACTTTGTGTTCAAGGATTTTATAGCTTAATAATAACATCGTTTGTTGGTGATTCATCCTTTATCAAACAGCACATCTATGACTTCAGTTGAGAAAATCCATGATATACAATAAATGATCTCTTACACCATTGAACATACAAACTTCGACAGAAATTGCCATTTTCTTAATTATTGTCGCTTTGCTTATTGTGTTGCTATGAAGGCTAAATCCAGTCTATGAGGAGTTAATTCCCAGAGATACATGTTTTTTGAGAGTATTGTAAAGTGTGTATTCTGTGGACAAGTGGGTGGAAGCCTGAATGATTAGGTAGGACAACCATCAAATTCCTTGCTTATTATGTTAATTTTTAGACAATATGATTCATTAATGCCTGGCCACAAGTGTTTCATATGTATGATTGAATGAGTACACCACAAAAATGGGGCTCAGCTGAATTGACATATTCAGGAGCTGCCAAATGAGAGGATTCATTTTGCATCAAAGTTGATGTGTTAGGCGTATTTTGGATTAGTGCAATATTGTAGAATGCAATTGAAATGAATTTTGTTTGAAACCTGACAGCTGAGCACAAGCAAATTCTTTGTGATTTGTGTCCTCTTTGTATGAGGCACATCAGTCTCCTCTCTATAGTCATTGCTTCCAGGATCTTCCCATCTCACAGGTCCTCAACAATGATAAACCTGTGTCCTAGTTCAGGAGCACTGTACTTTCTCTATAACAGTCACACAACATTCTGCATTTTGTTTTCTTTTAGATAAATACCATAAGACATAGGAGCAGAATTAGGCCATTTGGCCCATCGTGTTTGCTCCACCATTCAATCATGGCTGACCCTTCAATATAATGGTGTATGGCAGGATCTGATTGGTTGAGATGCAAAACAAAAGCTTTTTGCTGCATCCCTTTACATATGCCAATGATAAGCCAATTACCGATACCGGAAGTGGTGAAGTAGTGGTTTAGGGCATTCACATACAAGGCAATGTGGAATCTTCACAGATGAGGCTTTTCAGGGTGGCCTTAACTGAACAGTTACATTATCTGGAAGCACATGGGTCTACCCCACAGATGATGAACTTTGTGCAAAGGAAGGAGTGAACTTCAGAGGTAAATTCCATCAGGTTTGCTCAAATCAGAACAATGCGTGGGGCTGAAGGAAGACATTCAGCTCTTCATACTCCCTAAAAATTGTACTGTTTGGCTTTCCTCCAAGTCTAGCTTTGTAGGTTCTGGCTGCTTATGCAGAGAACTTCAAAAAGCAGTTGGGTTTGTGCCTCTATGTCATTATTTCAGGCAAAGAGTTCCAGACACTCACTTGGGTGAAAACATTTTTCTAATGGCCCATCTATTCCTTGCACCTATTAATTTATCAGTTGCCAAAGAAAAAAGGTCCTTCCTGTTTATTTTGTCTCGGCTTCTTATTTTTGTGTGCACCTCAGTTAAATTTCCTCTCAGTTTCTTTTGTTCCAAGCAAAATATCCCCGGCTGCTGTGACGGCAATTCAGCCCCAGTCTCTGAACTGGATCAAAAGCCCAGGGCTCTGGATGTCAGATCTAGGAGGTTAATCGTTCAGCCGCCTTCAATGCACACTCAAAACATCTATTGGGAAGAGACCACTAACTGAAGTAATCAATAGCAGTGGGCCTGGCTTCTGATATTTCCAGAGGATTATGGAGGAAAGGAAGGTAGTTCAGTGGAACAGAATGGTGATGAATGGTGGTAATTGGGTTTTTATTATAAATATTATTATTAAGATGCACGATCATGTTTGATGGTACAAGAGACACTCTACTGTATACCATGGATAGTCTCATGTGAAATCTATTAAATAAAAGAGATGGACCATTAATGATCAAAGCTATTATTAAACTGTACCTTTGAGGCCCACAATCAGTACAGGTCATTAAATGTCCTCACCGGAGGGACCATATTAAACTTTATTGTCATTGCTGAGGGCAATGAGATTGCAGTGCAACGCCATTCCATGCAGAACTGCACTCTGGCAATTCACTTACTAAAGACACAATGACTGAATTTAAATTAACATCTGAGTTATTTGGAATGATATCTAAGTTAAAAATGAATTAAAAGCAAACAACCCTAAAATTAAAAGGAACAGTGGCTGCCCCATTCAAGTTTTGCACATGCCCATGTTATAAAATACAATGATTAAATATAAAATAGAATCAAGAGTTAAAGCTGAAATTTAGAAAAATCAAAGAGCTCTGAAATCAAAGGCTGATTTAAACCGAAATGACCCGCATATTGCACTTTGAGATTGTCCGTAGTGCCTATGGACTAAGGGTGGGTGGGGCAGGCATTGTTCAGTTGCACAACAGCCCTGGGGATAAAGCTGTTTTTCAGTCTGGATGCCCATAGAAAGATGTTTCTGTATCTTCTGGAAGGTGGGAGATTGTATAGGTGATTACTGGGGTGGGATGCTTCCATCACGATGTTATGATCTTCCCGTAGACAGTCTGAGTTGTAGGTGATTTCCAAATCTGATACTTGTGTCCCAATGTTCTGTGCAATCTTGCTGATCACTTGCTGAAATGCTTTCTGGTCAATCTTCTTGCGGCTAGTGTACCATACTGTCATGCAGTAGTTTGTATGCTCTCAATGTCACATCGGTAAAAGTTTACCAGCAGCTTTTGAGGCTGAGTTGCTCTCTTTAAACTCCGAAGAAAGGGTAGACACTGCTGACACTTCCCTACTATCAAGGAGATGTTGATAGTCCAAGAGAGCTGCTCTGCGATGTTCACTGCCAGGAACATAAAGCTGGAGATCCTTTCCACTGCTTCACCATTTATTAATGTAGAACATAGAACATAGAACATAGAACATAGAACAGTACAGCACAGTACAGGCCCTTCGGCCCACAATGTTGTGCCGACCCTCAAAATCTGCCTCCTATATAAGCCCACACCTTAAATTCCTCCATATACCTGTCTAGTAGTCTCTTAAACTTCACTAGTGTATCTGCCTCCACCACTGACTCAGGCAGTGCATTCCACGCACCAACCACTCTCTGAGTAAAAGACCTTCCTCTAATATCCCCCTTGAACTTCTCACCCCTTACCTTAAAGCCATGTCCTCTTGTATTGAGCAGTGGTGCCCTGGGGAAGAGGCGCTGGCTATCCACTCTATCTATTCCTCTTATTATCTTGTACACCTCTAACATGTCTCCTCTCATCCTCCTTCTCTCCAAAGAGTATGCCCTAGCTCCCTTAATCTCTGATTATCATGCATACTCTCTAAACCAGGCAGCATCCTGGTAAATCTCCTCTGTACCCTTTCCAATGCTTCCACATCCTTCCTTTAGTGAGGCGACCAGAACTGGACACAGTACTCCAAGTGTGGCCTAACCAGAGTTTTATAGAGCTGCATCATTACATCGCGACTCTTAAACTCTATCCCTCGACTTATGAAAGCTAACACCCCATAAGCTTTCTTAACTACCCTATCCACCTGTGAGGCAACTTTCAGGGATCTGTGGACATGTACCCCCAGATCCCTCTGCTCTTCCACACTACCAAGTATCCTGCCATTTACTTTGTACTCTACCTTGGAGTTTGTCCTTCCAAAGTGTACTACCTCACTTCTCCGGGTTGAACTCGATCAGCCCATTCCTGCATCCTATCAATGTCTCTCTGCAATCTTTGACAATCCTCTACACTATCTAAGAGTCGTCTGCAGACTTGCCAGCCCACCCTCCTACCCCCACATCCAGGTCGTTAATAAAAATCACGAAAAGTAGAGGTCCCAGGATAGATCCTTGTGGGACACCACTAGTCACAATCCTCCAGTCTGAATGTACTCCCTCCACCACGACCCTCTGCCTTCTGCAGGCAAGCCAATTCTGAATCCACCTGGCCAAACTTCCCTGGATCCCATGCTTTCTGACTTTCTGAATAAGCCTACCGTGTGGAACCTTGTCAAATGCCTTACTAAAATCCATATAGATCACATCCACTGCACTACCCTCATCTATATGCCTGGTCACCTCTTCAAAGAACTCTATCAGGCTTGTTAGACACGATCTGCCCTTCAAAAAGCCATGCTGACTGTCCCTGATCAGACCATGATTCTCTAAATGCCCAGATATCCTATCTCTAAGAATCTTTTCCAACAGCTTTCCCACCACAGAGTAAGGCTCACTGGTCTATAATTACCCAGACTATCCCTACTACCTTTTTTGAACAAGGGGACAACATTCGCCTCCCTCCAATCCTCCGGTACCATTCCCGTGGACAACGAGGACATAAAGATCCTAGCCAGAGGCTCAGCAATCTCTTCCCTCGCCTCGTGGAGCAGCCTGGGGAGTATGCCGTTTCATTGTTATTTTTAGTTAATTCTAATCACTGTGGTGTCATCTGCAAATTTGCTAATGCATTTGGTGGCATAGGCAGAGGCACAGTCATGGGTCAAATTAGATCTACTCCAGTTTGCCTACTGAAGCAACAGGTCTACAGCAGATGCCATCTTACTGGCCCTTCACACAACCCTGGAACATCTGGACAGCAAAGATTCACACATCAGGATACTCTTTGTCATTAACAACTCAGCATTTATTACCATCATCCACTAATCAGTAAACTCCAAGACCTAGGCCTCAGTACCCTCTTGTGCAATTGGATATTGGATTTCCTTACTTGTAGACCCTATTCAGTTGGAATTGGCAGAAACATCTCCTCCACAATTTCCATCAGCACAGGAGAACCACAGGATGTGTGCTTAGCCCCCTGCTCTACTCGCTTCACAACTATGACGGTGTGGCTAGGTACAGCTCCAACACCATATACAAGTTTGCTAATGACACCACTGTTGTGGGCCGTATCAAAGGTGGTGATTAATCAGCATACAGGAGGGAGTTGAAAACTTGACTGAATGGTGTAATAAGAACAAACTTTTAACTCAGTGTTAAAAAGACCAAGGAACCGATTGTAGGCTTCAGGAGGGGGAAACCAGAGGTCCATGAGCCAGTCCTCATTGTGGTGGAGAGGGTCAGTAACTTTAAATTCCTGGGTGTCACTATCTCAGAGGACCTATCTTGGAACCATCATATACATACAATTGCAATGAAAGCACAACAGCTCTACTTTCTCAGGAGTCTGCAGAGATTGGGCATGTCCTCAGAAACCTTGGTAAACTTCTATAGATGTGTGGAAAGTGTGCTGACTGGCTGCATTACGGCCTGGTTTGGGAACACCAAAGCCTTTGAGTAGAAAATCCTACCAAAGGTAGTGGATTTGGCCCAGTACATCATGGGTAAAACCCTCCCAACCATTGAGCACATCAACACGAAATGTTCCCGTAGAAAAGCAGCATCCATCACAGATCCTCAACACCCAGGCCATGCTCTTTTCTTGCTGCTGACATCAGGAAGAAGGTACAGAAGCCTCAGGACTCACACCACCAGGTTCAAGAACAGTTACTACCCCTCAACTATCAGGCTGTTGAGCAAAAGGGGATAACTACACTCATTCTACTCCTGGTGTTCCCACAACCGATGGTCTCATTTTAAGGACTCTGTCTTGTTCTTACATGCTCATTATTTATTGCTATTTATTTATATTTGCATTTGCACGATTTGTTGCCATTGATCTTGCTTACAGTCACTGCTGAGTATGCACGCAGAAAAATAATCGCAGGGTTGTATGTGGTGATATGTATGTACACTGATAATAAATTTTACTTTGAACTTTGTAAAGGAAAGGGCTCATTACACGTCCCTTGTGGTGCACTGACGTTTAGGGTCAGGGAGGTTGACGTGTATTTCCCTGGTCTGACTGAGTGCGAGTGGTAAGAAAGTTCAGAATCCAGTTGCAGATTGATGTATTGAGCTCCAAATTGTGTAGTTTAATGGTCAACATGTTGGGGAGTATGGTGCTGAAGGCAGTACCGTGGTCGATAAAAAGCAGTCTGGTGTAGATGTCCTATGCTTCAGGTGTTCCAGTATGATGTTGGGAGCAATGGAGATGGTGTCCTCAGTTGATCTGCTTGCTTTATAGGAAATCTGGTGCTGGTCCAGAGTAGCAGGGATGGCATTCTTAATGTGGGACATAACCAGTCTCTCCAGGCACTTGGTAACTATGGGATGAGCGCAACTGGCCTGCAGTTGTTGAAGCGTGTTACCACCGATTGCTTTAGGATTGGTATGATTGTTGATGTATTGAAGCATGCAGGGACCACAGCAAGGAACAGAGAGAGGTTATAGATTTCAGTAAGATCGTCTGCCAACTGGTCAGCGCAGTCCCTGAGGACCCGACCGGGGTATGCCATCTGATCCAGCTGCTTTGTGTGTGTTGATATTATGGAGTGCATATCACCTCACGTGTGCTCAGTGTCAGTGCCGTGTCCTACTCAGGTGCCAGGGCCTTTATCACTGGTTCAATGTTGTCCCTGACAAGCCGAGCACCGACATCATTTAGCTCCTTAGCTAGTGTGGCAGCGCTGTATGCAGGGCATCTTTCCGTTATAGACAGTGATGGAGCTGATGCCTTCCCCTGGAGTTTTCCCCTGGAAGCCGTGGAGGTTTCAAATTCCCCTTTGTTGTGTCCAAAATTGGAGCCATTTTCTGGACTATTGGCCATATTTGGAATGAGGCCAGAGCACTCAGAGGAAACCCACATACTGTAGTTGCAGAGAGAGAAGGTTTAGACCGAACCTTTCTGTCTTCTACTGTAGAGTGTGAGGTACCTGGTACCTGTCAATTTGCAGGTAAGTTACCTGTAAGCATATTTCTTGGCATTTGCTTATAGTCTCCCCACATATGTCCTGTTGAAAGCCTCAAACCTCCACTTCCACTTCAGACCTGATCTTTCTTGTGAACTACCACTACCTGCAGGTGGAGCTAATGGAAGAAAGGACTTGGTTTGCTTATTACATGTTCAAGGTCTTACAGACCTCATAAGTATGCTAAAGGTGAATATTGTACAAAAGTTGATGGCTTTAACTTGTAAGAAATTTGCTGGAAATTCCTGGTCATGATCCTTAATATATCTTTAGTGTGACTATATGCTTTACTGTTTGTTTTTATGTTGCTTGTGCTGAGTATATCTGTGGGTACTGTGTTTTACACCTTAGCCCTGGAGAAATGCTGTTTTGTTTGGCTGTATTCATGTGTATAGTATGGGTATTCATGTACAGTATCGTTGAATGACTATTAAACTTGAACTTGAAATTTGGAAGTGAGAGAAGGTGCAGATCTCAGTCTTGTCCTTTCTTGTGCCTTTCCCACTGAAGTGAAATAGGATTTATACAGTTAAATTTTTTCCATTTGTCAGTCAAAGAGAATCAGAGTCAGGTTTAATATCACTTGCATATGTCGTGAAATTTGTAGTTGCGCATCAGCAGTATGTTGCAATACATAATAATAGAAATTCTAAATTATAAACAGATGGAAAAGTTATTGCCAGGTATGAAAGTGTGCAGCCTTTGCTGTGAAGTAAGTGGCACTGTGTTATATAATGAGCAGTAAAGCACTATAATTAGATTTCATATCCAAGGTGATCAGTCTTTTCTTTGCATGACATTTTTATTGCTGCGTCAGGTCATGAACCAGTTCAAATTTCCATTATTTTCTTTTCACAGGCTTCTGATAAAAAAAAAATCAAAATTCCCATTTGTTGTGTCCAAAATTGGAGCCATATGCAATCTAGTGTTGAGAGACAAGGAGAAAATGGTATATTTAATAAGCGTTTAATTTTTATTTTCTCTGCATAAATTCAATGTTCAAATGTTTGTGATATCTGTTGCAAGCTAGATGGATAAAAAATCTGTGTTTATTAATATCGTTATTTTTGCCATGTTACCTTTCTTCTTAATCAGGGGATGAGGAACTGGTCTAAAGATTATTCAGCTCACCAATAGGCCAGGTACAACTCTTCATGCTTCATCCCTTGGTTCTGTTCCTTTGACAAAGCACATTATTTTTGCACCTTTTAGCACAACATATTATTCTAGATGGCTTGGCACATTGATGTTGCCAGACGAATGTATTTTCTGGACGATCGGCCATTGTTTGGAATGAGACCAGCACATCTGGAGGAAACGCACATAGTTGCAGAGAGAGAACATGCAGCTTTCACTCAGGTAGTACTGGAACACTGGAGCTTCGAGGCAGCAGCTCCACTAGTTGTAGCACTCTGTCTTGAGGGAATGGGGAGAGGGAGAGTGAGATGTTAGGTTACTGGAAATGTGATCAACATTTGAAAGAAGCCGTTTCACCGACCACGTGCATGCCACTGGTACCTATTTATGCTAATCCCATTTATCTGCTCTAGTTCTGAAGCTTTCTTTTCCCTTGGCGATTCAAGCACTTTAGAATGATTTAAAGTAAAGAATAGAAGGGAATTGGGGATCTTCGGTGGCATGAGGGTGCCTGGAAAGGTTCTGAAGTCATTAAAAATTTGAAACTTCAGGCTTTTACTTAATTTTGTGTCAGGGTATCCTCTTCACCCAAAGGAATAGGCCATTGTTTTTCCACTCTTTGGGAAAAACCTGCTGTTCCTTTTGGCCAACCCATTGGTCAGGCATGGATTTATGCCAGAATATCATAGCAGTGATGTCAACTTACAAACACAGACCTTAGCATTGCTATAACCACTTGGATCACCTGGTACTAAATTAGACATTTCTTGTTCTAATTGTATTTATGCTTGTTTTCTGTGAATGCTAATTATATGATGCTATGCTGCTGAGTCCATTTCTCTATACTCTGCTCACACACGACTGCACAGTCAAACGCCAAAGCGATGACATTACCAAGTTCCCTGATGACACAACAGTGATGGGGCTCTTCACCAACAGTGATGAGAGGTGGAAGAACTTGAGGCCTAGTGCCAGGTAAACCACTTTCTTGATGTCAACCAGGAGATGGTTATCAACTTCGGGAAAACTCACATGATTCATATCCCTCTTTACATCGGAGGCATGACAGTGGAAACTACAGTTTCAAACTCCTGGGAGTGCATATCTCGCACGACCTCTCATCGTCTCAGAACCCATCCTCCACAGTCAAGAAAGGTCAACAGTGCCTCTACTTTCTAAGGAGGGTGAACAGAGCTACTCTATGCACACCATTACTCACAACCTTCTACAGGTGCACAGTGGAGTGCCTCCAAACATGCTACATCATCGTGTGGTATAGAAACTCCACTGCCATGGACAGGAGAGCTCTGCAATGGATAGATAAACCTGTCCAGTGCATTACTGGCTCTAGCCCATCCACCATCACCCCTCACAACCACTACAAACACATTACCTAGCAACGTTGTATGTGTATACAGTCAATGTATATAACAGTTACTTGTACTTTGTGTTTTCTAGGATTGCTTTTATACTTATTGTTTATTTTGTTTGTTTTGTTTCATTGTGTTCTTGATGCTTATTGTGTTTTTTTATGTTGCATCAGATCCGGGGTAACAATTATTTAGTTCCCCTTTACACTCATATACTGGAGAATGATAATAAATAAACTTCAATCTTGAATGCTGCTGCCAGTAAGTTTTTAATTGCACCTCTGCATACATGTTCTTGTGTGTATTACGATAGACTTGATTTTGAACTTTGCATTGGATGTTGCATGTTGAGCAACACTAGTAATGGTTTAGCCAAAGGACTCTGTGGATCGGTGGTCTTACACATGGAGGACGCATGCTACAGTTTCCAAAGTTTACTCTACATGTATGGTGTTCCTTGTATTTAGCAAAACAAACTCAGAGTAATTATTTTGCTTCTTAACTAGAATTTCTAGCCAACATAGCAATAGAAAATAACACGCTGCTGATTAGATGTTAACCTGGAGACTTTATTTTCATGCATGCAGTGCAGTTTAGATACATCTTTCGGTGATACAAGTACAAGTTCCCAAATGTAGCTCTACTATATTTCCTTTGACCCATATCAGCGCCTTCAAGTTTTCAAAATGTCTGAATCCAGTTATGAAGAGGCTAAAATTTTCTTCAATTAAACATTTAGAAGATGAAAGCCATTATTCTCAGCTCCTGTTATAAACCTCTTCATAACTTCTCACTACTTCAGTAAAGCAGCCCACATAATCAAAGACCCCACCCACCCTGGACATTCTCTGTTGCAACCCCACCCCTCCCGCACCTTCAGGCAGATTCTAAAGCTTGCAAGTACATACCACCAGGGACCAAGGTTTCTCTTATTCTGTGTTGTCACTTGTACTTCCTCGTTTTTTGTGCAGGGGAAGGGGATTTGGGGGGGGGTCAATATTCTTATTGCATTTTTGTGTGGGGGTGAGGTGGTTGGAGATTTGAAAGTGGGAGGGGGAGTGGAACTGAAGGAAGAGCTAGTAAGAGATTTGAGAGTCAAATCTCTTACTAGCTCTTCCTTCAGTTCTCCTCTGCCCCACTTTCAAATCTCTTACTAGCTCTTCCTTCAGTTAGTCCTGATGAAGGGTCTCGGCCCGAAACGTCGACTGTACCTCTTCTTAGAGATGCTGCCTGGCCTGCTGCGTTCACCAGCAACTTTGATGTGTGTTGCTTGAATTTCCAGCATCTGCAGAATTCCTCGTGTATACGAACAGTAGGAATTCTTATTTTAGTATAGCAAAGGTCCAGTGCAGAGTTTCTCAACCAGCGTTCTGTGTGAGGTTGCTAGGGGTTCCGTGAGAGATTGTGATTTAAAAAAATAAACATTGGTTTTCTGAACTTTGCGTGATGTTGGTGCTCGTAGTGGTGGACAGTGACTGTGCAGCCCTGTTAGAGCTCTCTCAGTCCAGTATGGCAGTGCGCAGTAGGACCATGTTTATTTTGTTGCGCCCATTCTCAGTTTTGACACAAGATAGGGGAGGCTGTTGGTAATTGGTGAGCACTGTACCGCGTGGATGGGAAGACGGTTGGTTGTTGAGCATGAAGTACGTTTTCTGAGCATTGAATAGACTCGCCCAATTTGCACTATGACGTCAGACTCTCCCTCCCGAATTACCTCCCCCAACTTCCCATTATGCGCTGCCAACTGACTTATGGGAGCAAACAAACTACCAGTGTAGTAAAAAATTGGAGGGAGTTTTTCATTCGGTTCAGTGTGGTGATTTTTGAAGAGGACGGTGTGAGATGAAAGAGGAGGACTCTAGGCCTAGGCCTGTGGACAATTCTGATAAGGTTAATGATGAAGAATTACAATCTTCTGAGTCATTTCACTGCACTAGTGCAACACCGGACACAAAAAAACATCTGTCTTTACAATGAAAGCTACTTATCAATGGGTTTTACATGGACTGGTGATCCAAGTTGTCCTATTGCATTATGCCTACTCTGTGGCAAATAACTTACAAATGTAGCGATGGTCCAGCAAAATTGAAAAGACACTTAACTACAAATCACAGACATATGACACGTAAAAGTGCTGATTATTTTAAATGACTATTGGAATCTCAAAACAAACAGATTAAAGCTTTTGAAAATAAATTCACAATCACTAAAAAGATACAGGAAGCAACTTATTTAGTAGCTTTAAGACCAATTCACTAGAGAATGTTTAAAAACTGTGAAAACTTGGAGAAAGAGCATATCAATCTCCCGCTACATACAGAAATCAGGTAGAGGAAGAGTTCTTAATAAGGTGTTTGATCTGAAAGGTGAATTTCAGGAGTACCTTCAAGAAAATTGTAGGCCAGATTTTGCTGAGTGCTTTGAAGATGAAGAATGGCTGCAGAAAGTAGCCTACTTAACGGACATGTTTCATATTATGAACCAGTTGAACAAATCTCTGCAAGGTCGTGGATAAAATGTTTTGACTTTCAAGTGTCAAGATTTATGGATTTAAAAAGAAACTGAATCTTTGGAAAAATCATGTTGCAAAAGAAATCTTGAAATGTTTCCACTGCTGCTTCAGCTTGAGAGTGAGGAAGGGGATCAGAAAGTCTTAGGTCTTATTGAAAACCACCTGGAAGAACAGCAGAACAAAATTGAACAGTACTTTTCCTCCCTTTCAACACAAGTGTATGACTGGGTGAGTGACCTTTTCTCTGAATCTTCCGTTCAGCCTGGGAACTCAACTTTGAGAGAGGAGAAAGAACTTTGTGAGCTGCATTCTGATCATGCGATCAAGATTTACTGACATGCCCTTGGGCAAATTCTGGATTTCTGTGAAAGAAGAGTGTTCTGCCATTCATAGGAAAACAATGAACACTTTGCTGCAGTTTTCAACTTCTTACATGTGTGAAAGCTTCTTCTTGTTTAACAGGCATCAAGAGCAAGGATAGAAATTGTCTCCTTTCAGCTGAAGGTGAAATCCATGTGTGTTTATCTCAAGTTCGATCCAGAATTAAGAAATTTATTCTGTTTGCCTTATGAGTTTTTAAAATTGATGAAAAGGAAAGAAAGAGATTAATTTCAAGAAGGTAAGCTAAACTTATCTATCTTTTTTTCAAGAAAGGTTGGCTAAAATATTCATTCTCAACTCAAAAGAGCATTGACATTTATTTTTGGATTATTATATCTACAGTTCACTAATCACACTAATGTTCCATGAGCTCCAGATATAACAATTTTTATGCCGGGGTTCCCTGGACCTGAAACTTATTTCAAGGGTTCCTCCAGCGCAAAAAGTTTGAGAAAGGCTGGTGAGTGTGTTTGGACCACTAGTGCTACAGGTTATATGCTGATGGTAACCGAACCTGGATTCCTTCAAATAAGCTTGATTGAAATCCCTTAATCCCTTGAAATGAGTTAATCATACTTCTCAGGTTTTGGTCTACTGCTCTGCAGTTGTAGTTCTTTCAGTGCTTCAAATTATTTTGAAATGTGGTGAATGTTTGTCATTCTTTAAGAGACAATATAAATGTAACACGTAGAAGAGAAAGTGCTTGTCTAACTTCACTATCAAAATTTACAGCATTACAATTTACAGCATACAAGGGTCATTGTATTAAGCATTAAATTTCCTGAATTATATTGTGTGTTTTATATATTCTAGTTTTTATGTTGAACTAGAAGAACTCTTTCAGTTCAGGATATTTTGACCATCTTTCAATAAAAAAGGGAAATTTAGATATTTTAAGTGTTAAACTTTGAATTAACAAGGGATTAGAGTATACAGATTGCCTATTGAATGTCAGGCTGGGCAGTTGAATAGAATTTCCTGCAGGTGACGAAGGACAATTTCTAATGAATGTCACCCTCATTGTTGCTGCAGCAATTCATTTGAACTCAGCATGATTCATTGTCAGGTTAAGTGAGTGGTTCTCGTCTCAGTGCAGAGTGATAGGCAATTGTGACAGAGGCTAAGACGGCTGTCAAGCTTTTAAAACAAGAAAAAACACAAAGTAAAGGGCAGTTCATCCTTTGTGAGCTGATTGTAAAGATAGTTGGGCCATAAGGGATGGCAGAGATGAACACTGTTATCCAGTGCTCCAAAGTGAAGAAAATAGGGTTATTCAAATACCCATCATGTTATTATATCAATTTGTAAAGAAAACTTCTGTTTATTGAACTAAGTGACTCCTATCATACCTTTCCTACTATCATATTCAATCTTTTATGAAATAAATCAATTTGCAGTCCAAAGTGAACTCTGCCTGAAATGTTAATTGAAAAGCAAAAGATAATACTTGCAGATCCAAACTAAAACCAGAATATACTGAAGACACTCAATGCGTGAAGCAGGATCCATCAAGATAAAAAGCTGAATTGACCTGAACCATTAACTCTATGTCTTTCTCCAAAGATACTGACCGTCCTGATGAGTATTTCCAAAATGCTCATCTTTGATTTATTTCTGCCTCAGATGCTGTTGCTCTGCCTTTTTGACAGGTTGAGAACAAACATATGCAAATATATCCATTCCAGTTCACAGTGAAGTTTACTGTCCCATGATTAGATTTTGCTACAGTATGAGTAGATCATCTCCCACAAAATTGTGCTTAAGGGGGGAGCTGACACCATTGAACTTGAGAATTTATCCACAATAGTCTGCCTCTTCATCAATTATATATAATCATAATGCCCGATCATTTTGAACCACAAAGTTAATACTTAAATGTGGACTAGTTATCTCAGAGTGCAAATGCTGAAATAATATTTTAAAATCGAGCTGGCTGTTGCCATTTCAAATATATAAGCTTGATCTAACGTTTCAAAGAAATAGTTTTTTTTTGCTGATGCAATCCCAATTACCGAGATTTCTTATCCAAATTATTCTCCGTTGGGGACAGAAGGCACAATGGGAAATGATACATAATTTTTCTTGTACGTTTTTTCTGAATTATGATGTAGCTTTGAAAGGATTATAGTTCTGTCTACATTTTGCACTGTTTTTTTCTGTTATTTTCCAAAAATCGATAATGAATCTTATTTTCCTAAAAAAAAACCTTAGACACTTATTCAAACAACTTATCTCTCTGTCTGCCATGAAACACTGTCGCCCAAGTCTTTCAGGAACCTGCCAAGCTGAACACAATATAACTCAGATGCCATTCATTGAAGTTTCTTTGTGCCGTTAAGTCTATAGAAAAGCCATATTGCATTGAATTCTGCTCAAAGAAAAACATAGAAGAATTGTGTCATCTGTGCTATTTTATACTCATGCAGCGATTGAAGCCGTGCTGTCTTGAACTACGACAAGCACAGAATCACCTAATTGAAGAAATGCCTTTTCACTCTTTATTATTATCACTAATTAGCAGTTTTAGTTGATTGGGAAACTGCAATATTGGCCACTGACTTATACAGCATGAATTTTAATCTCAGAGGCACAAGACTCTGCAAATACTGGAACCTGGAGCAAAAAATAAACGGCTAGAAGAAGTCGACTCTCAAAGAGCATCTGTGAAGCAAAGGGGTGGTTATCTTTTTGGCATAAGATCCTACATCAGGACAGCCAGTATATAGAAGAGAGACAGATGCTGGTAAATGATAGGTGGAACCAGGTGAGGTAGGATGATGGCCAGATGGAGCCAAGTGGGGTGAGAGAGAGGTATGAATAGTGGGGTGCTGAGACAGAGGCTAGCTACTGATAGGCAGAAACGGAAGTAAAAGGAGGCAGATGGATCCAGCTGGGGTGAGAGAGGGAAAGGTAGACATAGAGATTGGTAGGTAATAGTTGGAACCAGATAAGGAAGGATGGAGTCAGGCAGAGAATGGAAATAGAAAACAAAGAGAGAGGGAGCCTGAGACGACTGGTTAGAGTGGGAGAGTGTTGAGCTGAAATTGGCAATTCAGTGTTCATACCACTGAGCTGAAGGCTAATCAAGGTGAGTACGAAGTATCGCTCTTCTAGTCTGCACCTGGATTTCCTATGACAGTGGATGTGGCCGAGGACAGGCGTGTCAGTGTGGAAACATCAAGGGGAATTGAAGTGACATGCCCCCAGAGGCCCAAGATAACTGTTGCTGACAGAGTGTGGGCGCTTCACAAACAAATGCCAGGTTTATACTTGGTCTTTACAAAGATTCTTAATTTTGGTGTGTAGCCCTGTAATATGAGAGTAAGGTGCCATCAGTGGATTGAATCTTCTGTCAGCTTGCAGGCTTGCTGATCTTCAGAGATGGAGTTTATAGATGTTACACTTTGAGCTTAACATGCTCCATTAGGAGCAGTGATGTACGTGATTAGCAGTGAGTTAGTATCTTCATGAGGCAGTAATTCACTACCTCCTACCCACAGAAGCAGCACAGTGGTGCAGCAGATAGTGCCCTTTGCCTCACAGCTATGGAAATCTGGTTTCCATCCTGTCTGTGTAGAGTTATTCTGTGTTCCTGTAAGAACTCCAGTTGCCTTCCCGTGGGTAGTTGGTCGGTTAGTTGGCTACAGTAGTCCCACACCACCAGGAGCAGCAACTTTCCTACAGTTACCATGTTCTTGAACTGACTTGCAGAGCCCTAATCCTACCTCAGCAGTAGGACGTTATGGACTCTCTCTTGCACTATCATGATTGTGTCATTTTTTGCACCAATTTTTGTTTTATACAGTGTTTTTTCATCTCTGTCTTCACTGTATTGAATGATTTGTGTATAATTTGTATTCTGTGTGTTGTATGTACCTAGTCCCCTGCTACAAGCAAGTTTTTCTATTGTACCTGTACCTCACTGTACTTGAGCACATGAGAAAAACTAAATTTGATTACAGTACATTTCCTTCAATGACTGGATGACTTGAGAATCACGGCCAGTGGTGGGGGGCATGTTTGATGAGGGATAATTGTGGATAAGTTCTTGATGATTGACACCGATGCAGTAGACCAAAGGGTTCTGTGTTGTATGACTTTGTGACTAAATTGACAGGACTGTGTTGCTTGTCTGTTGCAAGTGGTGCACAGACCCACGTTGGCCCAAAGAGAAGCAACTCACCCTGAGTATTCCCTTAAATTTCAAGGAATTGCTACAGATCACTGGGGTGAAAATTAACACTTAACGTTCATTTAAAATGTCATTTTCTATCTTCAAGGCCACTCAGCTTCTGTTTCAGAAGGAGATCATGCGAATTGTGTAGTACAGATTGAAAACTGTTGGCGATTTTCCATAAAGAAAAATGCCTTCATATATTCTTTTCCTCTCTCTTTCCTCTCTCTCAACCCAGTTTTTTTCCCCACATACAACTGTTCATTAAGCTATGGCATTAAGGGCAGCAAAAAAGGTCTGTCATCTCTGGCGGTGTTCAGGGTGCTTCATCGTGTCAGTAGCTTCCTCTTGGTTTTCACTACTGTCAGTCATGCAAGTACTGTTTGCAGACTCAGAAATATCATTGCACTCAGATGTAGAAGGATTCTACATCTGTGGTCAGCACAACATTGTGGGCCAAAGGGCCTGTTATGTGCTGTAAACTTCTATGTTCTATGTTCATTGCTGTTTCCTTAACAATTTTGCTAGCCCTGAACTTGGTGAACCGGTGGACCACTATTAGTCTGGCCTCTACCCTTTGACCTGTTTGGCATGGGTGACCCTACTAAGAGTCAAAGCATAAAGCCTTCACTCCAGCCAACATAGCTCTCTGGGTTATTGATGCACGCAAGCCTCCAAACCCGACAAGGTTGTCGTCCTCTTTGAGGAGATTTTTTCACCTTTTTCTTAGCTGTTTTTTACAGATTTGATTCTTGTAATTCCTTATCTTCTTCTCCGTCATTCCTCTTCACTCTCGCAGGTTAAGGAGTTGGCTACCCCAGTTGTTCAACGTGGTCCTGTATATATTTGTCGCCGCTCTATTGTTATCTACACTCCCTCTGGGGGAAATGTATTGAGCTGTAATTTAAGGATGTCAAAATGTATGGGATGTGGCACAAAATGTCTGAAAATGTGGCCTTTATTTTGTTAGTTTCTAATTAATGCCAACGCTATTTAACCACAGCTATATTTATATGTTGTCTGGCCTACTTTGGTCACTTTTTGACGTTATAAAAGCTACCCAAGTAATTAAAAAGTGGAAAGCAGAGTATGTGAACAAAATGCAAGATCTGAGAAATTGCAGCAAATAATCTAAACCTCCAATTGCCAAAAACAACTTTTCCCCCCCGTTAACTGACATCACAATAATTTAAAGCAAAGACTGTGATGGACTTTAATTAATAGGTAACACTTCAATTCTAACTGATAATGGGAAGTCAAGAACGCAACAAATCATACACTCTGTGTCTTGACACTGAAATATTTTAATTTTAGGGTATTAACCACCTTTCCAAAAATAATGAAGTCAAAATCCAAAGTGATGACTTACATGTGAAACTGCATGAAGTATATTTCAAGTTCAAATTTACAATTTGCATATCTGTTTATTGAGGAAAACATAAACATAACTTCATTATTTTATCTAGCAAAAATATGCAAATTTAGGAAATCTGATTTGAAACATGTTATTGTTACCTGATTAATGTTTGCATAATATGATTTGTTTTTGAGCTGTAATGCTTCTTTCCAGTGTTGGAAATAACTCCCAGATTCACAACTAGTACTTTTGTAATTTCTTATTTTGTTGAAGAGGCAGTGGTGGGGCAATTGCCTTATATGCCAAAAATGTGATTGAGTTTTGATTTTACTAGAGGCAGAGTGATGAGAAATTACCTTCTATGTATTTTTGGTGAGAGGTACTGGAGAAATACAGATGTGGCAGAAAAGATACGGGATTATTTAATTAATAGGATAACCCATAACTTCCTCTTTTGAAATCGCCAAGAACCCCAAAATCTAAATATATATTGACATATCATAATACTAGGAACCTTAGTTAATATATCAAAGAATGTTTTATTGCCCCAGTTTTAGCATCATACACAAATTAGACGTTTCTGACATTGGAACAAAAGGGTATTGATGAGGTCACTGCAGATGGTGTAATCCACATGGACTTTATGAAGGGCTTTTACGAAGTGCTACATGGGAGACTCATCGAAAAGGATATATCCTGTGGCAAATTGGATCTAAAAGTGGCTTGGTAATAAGCAGGGAGTTATGATGGAGGGCCCTTTTCTGGTTGGAAGCCTGTCAATGGTGCACTGCAGAGACTTGCAACCCTTATTGTTTATTATATACAATACATTAACAGTTTTGATGTGAATGTAGAAGGTAAGATTATCAAATTCACAGATACCACAATAATTGGAACTGTTGTTCAGGAAGATTATTTGGGCTATAGGACATTATTGATGAGTTAGTTAAAAGGGCAGAAATCATAGGTAGAATTTAATTCCAGCAAGAGCGAGGTGAAGCAATTTGGGAGGACCAATGAGACTAAGTGATACAAAATAAAATCATAATCTCCTAGGCAGTATTGAGGACCAGATGGACTTTACTGTGTGAGCCTGAACATCCCTGAGGGTGGCAGCACAAGTAGACGAAGGCATATGGGGTGGTTGATTTTGTTAGCTGGAGCATTGAATACAAGAGGAGGGAGGTTATAGCGATTTTTTTTTTAAACATTGGTTCCGCTGCAGCTGGAGTATCATGTGCAGGTCTAGTTGCCATATAACTAGGATGTGATTGCCCTGGAGAAGTTTGCCAGGATGCTATTTGGGATGAAGTATTTCAGTTACGAGGAGAGAATTGATGGGCTGGGTTGGTTTTCTTTGGTGTGGAGGAGGCTGAAGGGGACCTGATTGATGTGTACAAAATGCTGAAGACCCTAAGTTAGACAGTAAGCTGTCGTAAACTAGAGGGCTTAAGACAGTGACAGGAAGTATTGAAGAGACTTGAGGAAGAACATTTTCATCCAGAGATGACTGGAATCTGGAGTGCACTGCCTCAGGGGATAGTAAAGATGAAAACCTTTTATTTTTTTAAAGAGGACCTGATGAGTACTTGAATTACAAATGCATAAAAGGCTATGGTTCAAGTGCTGGAAAATGTGATTAGTACAAATAGGTATTCGCATGGGTGTGGTGGGCCAAATTACCCATTTCTGCATTGATTAATTAAATAATTCTAAAAATGTAAGAAAAAATAATGTCTCATTTCTACAGTCTGAAGCCAAAAATTATGAATGTCTAATTGTTTGACTAATTGCCAGCTAAACCCTGAGTGCTCACAACTGGTTTCCATAATTTAGTTGCTTATTAGTTGCATAACACATTATATATAGTGCAGAACTGTTATAAGGTCTGTTATCCTGATTACTGTGAGCATAGTTATGGAGAGCAACTGATCCATGGGTGTCTCAACATTCAGAGATGCCGCTTATTGTAACAGATATAAAGCAATATTAAAATGTGTACTGACTTTGATCTCCAGTCATAATCTCTCTTCTAAACTTGAGATCAAATCTGTATGTTTCTTAAGCAGCAATTAAGTTATAAATGACCTGAGCCTTTGTTTACTGCACAAGTGTATGACCTATCAGTTACTTATAAATAAATAATATATTTGAATTTTTTTGAGTTGGCTCACAAAGGTAAAACAAATATTGTATTGTGTCTTTCTGAAGACTGAGTCCATGGCAGATCTAAAAACAAAAGTTCCTGGCAGCACTAAAAGTGAGAGTTGTTTATTTAGGTTTTGCACCTTTTCTTTTGCAAAACCACTAAGAAAATCAACAATGACTCTGTAAATAACAAGTAATTAGACATTCTGTGAGCTCCCACATAATCACAGTCATAGGTATAGTGCGTGTGTCAAGAATGCAAATTTACAAATGTGTTAAATAGTATCCATTAATTTCTTGTGATCCACGCTAACACCTATCCGCTAAGCACAAGTTGTGGAGTTACATTTCTGTGTGTTCCAGTGTGCATTCGTGTGCACATGTTGTCAACGTTTTGCACCTTACTTTGTTCCATAAATGATATTGCAGAGAACGCAGCCGTGGAAATGTACATTTATGAAGGTATTTTAGAGATGATAAGAATTAATGTTATTCCGGGATATTTGAATGAAAACTACTATGCTTGGTTTTACCTGTAAAAACAATTATTATGAAAATAATGGTTGATTATTTTTCTTGTAAATCTCAGCTGTGACTATAATCAGAACAGTTGAACTTTGGCACTGTTTTCAGGATCTGCTTGATGCTGAATATATCAGCAGAGGCCAAGTTATGCAGTAGTTCTCCAAGCTGTTTCCTCTTTAGGGCAGTTGCAAATGTAACTAACCGCCTCTGGCCAGCTGGTAGCTGTCACCTAAAGATATAGTCAATGGTGTGGAGGGGACCCTTGTGGAGAGATATTGCTTAAAAAAGGCAAATAAAGAATAATGAACAAATAAAAGACACATTAGGCAGTTCATATTGGGTAAAAAGCACTTAGTGTGTGAACTTCCACTGGAAGTTCAGTATTGCAGGTTGTTGTAAAATATGTAAAGGAAAAGCCTACAAAAAGTGGTGAATACAGCTCTGCCCATCACAGGCAAAACCCTCCCCACCATTGAGCACATCTACATGGAGCCCTGCCACAAAAAAAAGCTGCATCCATCATCAAGGACCCCTACTACCCAGCACTTTCACTGCTGCCATCGTGAAGAAGGTAAAGGCAATTTAGTTCCCACACCACAAGGTTCAGGAACAGTTATTACTCTTCACCCATCAGGCTCCTGAACCGGCGTGGATAACTTCAACATGAGGAATTCTGCAGATGCTGGAAATTCAATCAAATTTGCTGGTGAACGCAGCAGACCAGGCAGCATCTCTAGGAAGAAGTACAGTCGACGTTTTGGGCCGAGACCCTTCGTACCTCTTCCTAGAGATGCTGCCTGGCCTGCTGTGTTCACCAGCAACTTTGATGTAGATAACGTCATTTACCTTGACTCTGAACTGACTATGGACTCACTGACAAAGACTCTACAACTTCTGTTCTCAGTATTTTTAATTTGCAGTTCGTCCTCTTTTGCACATTGGCTGTTTGTCAAACTTTGTGTTTAATTTTTCATTGATTCTATTGTATTTCTTTATTTTAACTTGAATGCCTACAGGAAAATGAATCTCAGGGTCGTATATGGTGATATATACATACTTTGATAATAAATTTACTTTGAACTTTGTATTTTGAAATGACATAAGGCTGACTCAGGAGTGAGGCAGAATGGTGGGGAGGGGTTCAAAGATTTGATAATTGATGAGTAGAGGGTTTGATATGTGTGTGTTCTTGCTGGCACTTGGTGTAAGTTAGAATAAGTAGCTGGGGTGAGTTGATGTGATAATCAGGGGATGGCTTTTGTAGTTTTGAGAGGGGGAGTGGGTTGTAGGTCTTCACTTCAGCCTTTGAAGTTTCAACATTGATGATTTTGGTATGGAATTATTTTTATTCTCCCCCCCCCACCCCAGAATAGCAGGAAACCAGCAATAGTGACTTATCTAAACGTGCTTTGCCACTTTAGCAACTGAGTCTTGATTGATTGGGTGGGAGCTAAATCTTCAGATACAAATCAAAAGACATAAGCAAATGGCAGTTTAATTTTTTTGTTTGTTGTCTTTCAGATTTGTTGGCAAAGTTCCATATTGTTTTGGAGTACATCATTGCTGGGGGAGTGGTGTATATGCTGTATTTATTGGATTCCCATTTGTGTAAAATTACATGGGCTTTCACATCGTTATTAGCATTCGAGTTAGCAATTGGCAAGCAAGAGTGTTAGATTACCTTCAATACATATAACCACCACGATTAAGATAGAATCACGTTAAGTGGTGTGGTTCTAGCAAATAAGTATAGTCAGAGAAGGAAATGAAAAGCATTAGAGAAAAAATAAAATAAACTACTGGTGAGATTTTTTTTGTATAATAGCAATTCATGTTTTTTTATAAACCAGTGATGGACCAAGGTAACAAACAGCTGCTCAACTAAGCATATCTTCAGATGTGAAAATAGATGCGGCTAATGTACGGCGGATACAAATGAAAACAGAGTTCAATCGACTGTGAAAATTTGCAATTACTGCAGATCTGTTTTTGACAGTAAGACACCCACAGATTTTGAAGTAAAGGTTTACCACTGAAGTACATCCAAAGCTGCATGGAAAGTAAAGAAAGCTTGGAATTCAGTTTCCCTGATAGAGCAATGTGGACACCAGTTAGCTAAAATAGTGCAGAGTAATTTCTCTCCCACTACCACAGATTGGTTAGACCTTGCACAGACCCTGAGTGCTGGAGAATTGCTTTGAGTTCATACCTTATTGCTGGACAGTGTTAGAGTGCAGTCAGTAAACCACAAGTGAAGATCAACCAGCCATTTTGGGACATCTGTAGTCACTTGGGAAATCCAGACTTGAGGAGAAATAATAACATTACTTCATCAAATTGGTGACAATTCTCCATTGGTTCAGGCCCAGTACTTTACTGAAAATTGATCAATTCACCTCTTGGAATAATTGCAAACTATGACCATATTTATCCTGTAAGGCCAATTTAAGGTTGGGGGAAGAGGGGAATACAATATGTTTAAGAAAAGCTCTGGAGGGAATGATTATCTTAAAACCTTCAAATGACACACAAGAGATTTTGCACTGACTGTAATGTCCTGTAGTAATATGACAATGGCAGATGTTGTGGTCAGTTTCTGATTGTGACAATGGTGAATGCTAATAATTTCACCATCAGTCCAACTGCAAGTTCTTTGTGATTATGGCCACCAGCCAGTGCTTTCTGCCTGAAGCGTACCTTGCTTATCATAGTTCATTCACCTTAGTTAGATCCAGCTTTTTTACTTTTTTGTTCACTTGAAACAGATTAAGAAAGATCATAGTTTTGAAATCAGACCAGTTTTCTATCCAGCTCTGCGTTAAAGTTCCATTCACCAGTACCTCTGTAGTTCTTGCATGTTGTTGAAGCCACTCTACCTTCATGCGGCATTTTGGTGTCATGTAGTTTACACTCACTAACAAGTGTTTAGTTAGGTTTCCAAAGAGGCTGTCTTTGAAATGACAACTACATTATTATCCCTCACGATGGATATTTAAACCACTCTCTTAATTTGCCCTGCTCAAAATGGCATATAGTTGTAATGTTAAATTATAAATCCTCTTCCATTTTGAGTTAGGTCTTTGCCATTGCTACAATCTACAATTCCCAGTAATTTACCATAGTCCATGCATTTAGGCATGTCATCCAAACCTACTTTAAGCTACCTTATATTTATCCTCCTATTTCAATTGACTATTTTTTCAAGTGCTGTTTTCCTCTCAGTCTTCTACACCTGCTTTCTCCTCACCAAGTTTTACCCCGGTAGCCATCCACCTGCCAAATCACATTAAACTTTCTCTTGATGCTTTAGTTAATCTTGTTATGAAGTTGTTAGTTCCAGCTCTTTAGAAGCAGCTTATCTATGTTGCACAAGTTCCACCTTCCCCAAAACTGACTTCAATCACCCATATTGTGAAGATCTTCTTCTTGTTCTAATTGTTCAAACATATGTAGGTTAATCTGATAGGTTCTGCTGTTCCTACACACATCGTGGAAGGTGCAGTCGGTAGACACTTCAGGCGCTGTATTTTAATTTGAGGTGCTGGTTCCTGAATTACTTGGTAGTAGAACCTTAACCCGTCATGTCGTCAGTTCATACATAACTCATGGATTGCACTTGGCAGATGTTGCATCTTTCATTCTTTTTCTTAATATGGCATCTATCCCCTATGTTTACTCACCTGCAAGTGGAAGCAATTTTTACTCATCAAACGCCTTCAATATTTTGAAGCTCACTCAAATTTCCTTCCTTTCCAGTCCTGATGAAGGGTCGTGACCTGTTTATTCCCCTCTATTGATGCTGCCTGATGCTGAATTCCTCCAGCATTTTCTGTGCATTGCTCAAATTACCAATGCCGTTCCTTTCCTAGTAAAGGAATTCCAGCTTTTACAAACTTTCCAAATGGTTACACCCTATATACTCTGGTAGTATCCTTGTAGAAAGTCCTTGCACTTTACATGGTACTTCAATATCAGCCTGGATCTACTATTTTGGTAGGGATATTGCCTAAAAATGCATTGCCATTTCTGGCTACTGCTTTATCTTCCAATTTTCTACACTAGCTTGTCTTTGCTTTCTCATTTCTGAATATTTTGTCAACATCTTTTTTCTAAGAGTTTCATTCTAATATTGCCTTCCTTAAAAGGTTATAGATACAGTTGTCTCTTCTATAAATTTTATAGTTACAATCATTGGTATCTTAGATTAACTGGCAGAAAATTGCCTGGAAAGGAGTTCTTCTGATTTGGGCAGTTTCCGACGCTCTGGAACCAGATTTCTTCATTCTGAGTAATATAGTGACAATCTATTGAAAGCTATATAAATTAAAGGCATTAGGCAAAATGAAACTAACGTCATACTGCTTGTAACACAGTTGATGTAGTTGGCACTAAAGTGATAGAAGGAAAGGTTTTTAATTACAGGCTTTGCGGCTCTCTTGGAGTCTTGTCATGGTGTCGACGTTGACTGGCAGGATACTGGTGGCTGTTCTATTCACTGGTGAGAGCACCAAGATCAGCACTCCGAAGTGGGAGTTTTACTGTCTTGGATTTGCAGATTGTCGGCTCTCTCTTCTGCCTAGAATACTGTTTGTTCCTTTTCTATATTTCAGACGTGCTTTTTCTGGCCAGATGTTTCCATCCCCAGTCTATATTAATTCAGTATATCTATTAATTAAGAAAGCCAAAGATATTAATATTAAATATCTGTGTCAAGATTTTTGCCATATCTGCAGAACAAATTATTTTCTGCTATAGCTAAACTGCTATAGCCTATTTTGGTCAATTTTGCATTAAAGCATTTTATTTTGTAAAATGCAGATTGAGACTTCTGCAACGCTGTTTTTGGCTACACGTAGGCCTTTTGATTTAATTCTATTTGCAATCCATTTAAATACCAAGTATTACTTAAGAGGGGAAAAAGTCAAATTGCATCACTCAAAGAAATCAGCCTTTGAAAAGTGTATTGACAAATTGTGCAGTGAATTTCAACTCAATTCAGTGGGGTGATGAACTACTAACATTCAGCATGCCTCTTATTTTACTATCATCACGTGTGTTCACTTCTTAGGAAAAGTCTCAATTAACGTAATCATACTGGCCTAGCAACAGTGAAATGATGGACCCTGCTTCATCTCATATTTCCTGACGACACAGGAGACTGTTCAATCTATTGAATCTATGCTGATCTTTGAGTTATCCCATCAGCCTTATTCCCTGCTTATTTAATAGTGACCTATTTTCTCTCACCTGTCACTCCTGATCTTCCTTTGAATTAATTTAGTGTTTTGAAGTTACAACACACATAACCAAATCATTTAGCAGAACCATTTACCTTATTAACTAGCACATCTTTGGGAAGTGAATGGAAACTGGAGCATCCTGGGGAACCTGACAGAGTTACAAATGGGTGTGCAAACTGCTCACAGCAGGCACTGTAGGTCAGCATCAAACCCAAGACACTGGAGCTTTGATACAGCAGTATTATGAGCTATGCCACTGTGCTGTTACAAGTACATCAGTACTCTGTTCAAACTTCCCCACCTCCTAATCCCCCATTCACCAGCCCCAAAAATGAAATAGACAGTAAAGAAGAAAGTTTCAAATTTCTGTTTGCCTTAGGATAGTGAAATCAGCACAAAAATTTAAAGAAAAATACTAAATTAGAATCAGTATATGATGAGGCTTATATAAAGGCATTTGTGTAATTATTTCTTTGTTTTTTTTATCATAACAGGTGTTCCTTTGTAAAATGTTTGCTAAGTGGTGAATCACACTGTCAGTGAAAGGTGTGAAGACATTGCATTGATACAGTAGCCGCAACACTGAGATTTCATTAATTCATTAGCTTCGTGAAGGGTCTTAAGAGAAAAATCTGTTGGCTGCTTTTCTTAAGCATTCCTCAGGATTAAGGTGACTTCATTTCTATGGGTTCTGAGCTGGTTGATGAGGCTCGTGTGGGTGGGATCTGTAGACTCTGCCATAGGTTGACTGGGTGTGGCTTTTGGTTTGTGTAGTTATTGTAAGGATGAGCTACTTCCACTGGGTTCTGCATGCTTCCAGTCGAGAGACCAAAGGTGTGGTACCTCTCCTGTGCATGAAGCGCTTGCTGTGCATAATGCACATTTCTTTTTAGTGTGCAACAGGGCATTGATCACACCTGCCTGGTAAACCAAGTTTAAATCTCTTTATCAGGTTTAAGACTGCAGTGGTTTTCTGAAGTGTGGTGAGTGTTATCATTTATGTCAGTATTCAATGAGAGGTGATACCTGAGTTGCAGAAAATGATCCACGTTTTCTGGAGTCTTCAGGTGAGCTTAATTATTGTGAGGAGATTAGCAGTGGACCTTTGTGCTTTGCATAATTATCAAAAGGCTCATTGTAGGTTGAGCACTTTTCCTTTCAACTTGTTGGTTAAATCCAGACCAGACAGATGAGTGTTGGTTATGAGGTGCATTTTTATTGGGAGAGATATGAGGAGGAGGGTTGGAACAATGACATGGATTTGCTTACACTGGAGCTGATTCTGTAACAGGGTCTACTGGTTAGATATTGGCATTGGATTTCCTCATATCGCGGTCATAGAATTGAGATGTATTTGTGAGGGCAGCTACCGACCATTCAGTTTTGTTCATGGTTGATGGAGTTTGTAAGATTGATAGAGGGCCTCTATAGTGATTGATGCTAGTCCCTTCATTTTTTTACAATTTTCACTGCACATTTTGGTGGACACAATCCCAACTACAATTTGAAGAGTCCTTCGTCCACTCGTTGCAATGATTTTCCTGGTGGCAGACACTGGAGACACCCCACAGTAATTACTGGAATCAGAATTGTCTGCTTTCTTGGAGGGCCATGATTATGCTATCTCTAATAGTGAAGAATCTATATATATTGTGGTTGCTTTCCACCCCCACAGCAATCTCTTCTTCAGCAAAGGTGACGTTTATTGGATCTCAGTGCTATTTTTCTTGTGGAGCCGGTTCTTCCCCCCTTTGCAGTGTGATGGAGGTTTTAGTCCAAGAACATGTTGTATTTGTGGTTAGTTAGCTCGCCAATTTCCTAGTCATTTGCAACAAACCATTCCATTTGGTTTCTGGTGGAGAAGGCAAGAGTCTGTTCAGAGATGTCATATATGGTGGACTTTGGGGCATTCTAGGAACTCTGGACACTGCAGGTGTGGCTGGTTGGGCAATGCCAGGCTTCTGTGCACCACTGACTGACAAAAGCTTCTTTGCTGAATGCATGGGGGACCTATGACATTGATATTCTTGTGGCAGAGTTTCTTTTACTGCTGTTGTTTTGGGGCGGGATTGATGGATTTGAGACAGATTAGTTTGTTGCTGGAATCTAGTCAATAATATCACATACTGTAGTAGTATATTAGAGAGGCAGTTGACCTGAATGAACATCATCAGTTAAATACACAACAGGGAAGCTGTTACAATAGGCAGAGGGCAATGGTAAATTGGTTTATTATTGTCAAATGTACTGAGGAACAAAGAAAAAATTGTTTTGCAATATCATCAATACAGATCATTTCAACACATCAGTACATCATGGTCGTACAAAAAAACCCAAGAAATAACAGTTACAGAGAAAGTGCTGTGCAGGTACACAATCAGGTACAAGACTATAACCAGGTAGACTGTGAGGCTGAATCCATATGATCATATCAGGGGACTGTTATGTCATCTTACAAAAGCAAGACAATTGAAAGTTGTCCTTGAGCCTGCTGGTATGTGCTTGTAGATTTTTGTGCTTTCATGTTTATTTTATGCTTAATGGGAGGTGGCTGTCTTTGATTTTGTTGGCTGTCTACACAAGACAGAAAGAGGTGTGGATCGAGTCTATGGAGGGGAGGCTAGTTTTGTGATGTGTTGAGTTGTATCTACAACTCTCTGCAATTTCCTTTCATCTTGGGCAGAGCTAAACCCATAAAACATAGGAGCTGAAGTAGCCCATTTGTCCCATCGAATCTGCTCCGTCATTTCATCATTGCTGATCCATTTTCTCTCTCAATCCCATTGTCCTGCCTTCTCCCCGTAACCTTTCATGATCTGACTAATCAAGAACCTATCAACCTCTGGTAAATACACCCAATGACCTGGCCTCTACAGCTGTCTGTGGCAATAAATTCCAGATTCACCACCCTTCGGCTAAAGAAATTCCTCCTCGTCTCTGTTCTAAGTGGTCATTCCGTTATTCTGAGACTGTGCCTTCTGGTCCTCAAATCCCCCACTATAGGAAACATCCTTTCCACAACTACTCCATTTAGGCCTTTCAACATTCAATAGGTTTAAATGAAATCCCCCCTTAATCTGCTAAATTCCAGTGAGTATAGGCCCAGAACCATTAAATGCTCCTCATACAATAACCCGTTCACTCCTGGAATAATTTTTTTGAACCTCTTCTCGCTAGTAATAGCAACTGCACTCACTTCTTCCCCCTTACACTCTTGAACTTCTGGCACACTACTAGTGACTTCCACGCTGAAGATTGAAGACTGAGGTAAAATACTTATTCTCCCATCATTTCCTTGTCCCTCATATTAACTCTCCAGCATCATTTACTAGTAGCCTGATATCTAATTTTGCCTCTCTTTCACTCTTTACAGTATGAAAAAACTTTTGGTATCCTTTTTGATATTATTGGCAAGCTTACCTTCATACTTCATCATCCCCTCCTTATAGCTTTTTAGTTGCTTTCTGTTGGTTATTAAAAGCTTCCCAATCCTCTAAATTCCCACTTATTTTTGCTCTGTCATATGCCCTCTCTTTTGCTTTTATGTTGTCTTTAACTTCCATTGTCAGCCACAGTTGCATCAGCTTCCCTTTAGAATACTTCTTTTTTTGGTATGTATCAATCCTGTGCCTTCCGAATTGCTCCCAGAAACTCCAGCCATTACTGTTCTTCCGTCATACCTGCATTGTGGCCCCTGCCCATCCCCCACATGATTCATCTGTTGTCGGCCCCCAACCAACACATATTCCACTCTCCCCTCCTGCCCCTCCTCACAGTCCCCCACCCTGCTGTCATGACTATACCCCTTCCCCACACGAAACCACCACGGTGGGCTTCACAGCTGAACAGGTGAGAAGACAGCTGAAACATCTCAACCCAAGCAAGGCTGCAGGACCGGATGGTGCTCAAAGCCTGTGCCCCTCAGCTATGTGGAGTACTTCGCCATGTATTCAACCTGAGCCTGAGGCTCCGGAGGGTTCCTGTGCTGTGGAAGACGTCCTGCCTCATCCCTGCCTCGAAGATGCTGCACCCCAGCGGCCTCAATGACTACAGACCGGTGACATTGACCTCCCACATCATGAAGACCCTGGAGAGGCTTGTTCTGGAGCTGCTCTGGCCTATGGTTAGGCCACACTTAGATCCCATCCAGTTCGCCTACCAGCCCCGACTAGGAGTTGAGGATGCCATTGTCTACCTGCTGAACTGTGTCTACGCCCACTTGGACAAGCCAGCGAGCACTGTGAGGGTCATGTTTTTTGACTTCTCTAGTGCGTTCAAACACCATCCGCCCTGCTCTGCTGGGGGAGAAGCTGACAGCGATGCAGGTGGATGCTTTCCTGGTGTCATGGATTCTTGATTACCTGACTGGCAGACCCAGTACGTGTGCTTGCAACACTGTGTGTCCGACAGAGAGATTAGCAGCACTGGGGCTCCACAGGGGACTGTCTTGTCTCCCTTTCTCTTCACCATTTACACCTCGGACTTCAACTACTGCACAGAGTCTTGTCATCTTCAGAAGTTTTCTGATGACTCTGCCATAGTTGGATGCATCAGCAAGGGAGGTGAGGCTGCGGTAGTAAACTTTGTCACATGGTGTGAGCAGAATTATCTGCAGCTTAATGTGAAAAAGACTAAGGAGCTGGTGGTAGACCTGAGGAGAGCTAAGGCACCGGTGACCCCTGTTTCCTTCAAGGGGGTAAGTGTGGACATGGTGGAGGATTACAAATACGTGGGGATACAAATTGACAATAAACTGGACTGGTCAAAGAACACTGAGGCTGTCTACAAGAAGGGTCAGAGCCGTTTCTATTTCCTGAGGAGACTGAGGTCCTTTAACATCTGCCGGATGATGCTGAGGATGTTCTACGAGTCTGTCGTGGCCAGTGCGATCATGTTTGCTGTTGTGTGCTGGGGCAGCAGGCTAAGGGTAGCAGATACTAACAGAATCAACAAACTCATTCGTAAGGCCAGTGATGTTGTGGGGATGGAACTGGACTCTCTGACTGTGGTGTCTGAAAAGAGGATGCTGTCCAAGTTGCATGCCATCTTGGACAATGTCTCCCATGCACTACATAATGTACTGGTTGGGCACAGGAGTACATTCAGCCAGAGACTCATTCCACCGAGATGCAACACAGAGTGCCATAAGAAGTCATTCCTGCCTGTGGCCATCAAACTTTACAATTCCTCCCTTGGAGGGTCAGACACCCTGAGCCAATAGGCTGGTCCTGGACTTATTTCCTGGCATAATTTACGTATTACTATTTATTTATTTATGGTTTTATTACTATTTAATTATTTATGGTGCAACTGTAACGAAAATCAATTTCCCATGGGATCAATAAAGTATGACTATGACCAGGACTATTATCTGCTTCCAATCAACTTTAGCCAGCCTCTATAATTCCTTCTACTCCATTGTAATACTGATACATCTGACTTTATCTTCTCCCTCTCAAATTGCAGGATGAATCTTATCATATTATGATCACTTCTCCTAAGGTTTCCTTTACCTTATGCTCCCTAATCTAATCTGGTTCATTATAAACAACCCAATCCAGAATAGCCTTTCCCCTAGTGGGCTCAACCACAAGATGCTGTAAAAAGCCATCTCATAAGCATTCTATAAATTCTGCCTTGGGATCCAGCATCAATCTAATTTTCCCAATCTACCTTCACTTTGAAATCCCCATGGCCATTGTAACATTCCCCTAACAACAGGAATTCTGCAGATGCTGGAAATTCAAGCAACACACATAAAAGTTGCTGGTGAACGCAGCAGGCCAGGCAGCATTAGAATGCAACTAAAAAAATTCACTAACTAGAGATTGTTGAATCTTTTTGAAAACATTAGAGGAAAAGATGAGCATTCATGTACAGTGTGAAGTTTGAAGTACAGGGTGCCAAACTCTACTCAACTAAACACGGGAATCAAGATAAGGCGTCTAAACTTCGGGTGCTTTATGATGATCAAATCACACATTCATGAGAAATTAGGAACACATCAAACTAGACTTACATGTAAAATATCCAAATTATACACAACATGAGTAAGCAAAGTTTTGAAGTATGTGAGAAGATTAACACCATGTAAACATTCATTAAATTACCAAGGTTGGTCGAACTCTGTATCAATAATTGGGAATAAATTTTAACATAATATTAACACAAAATATTGCTCAGATAGCGTTCTCGTTTATGAACTAAGCCAAACTTTACAGACAATGGTTTTGATGACGCAAGCAAGGGAAAGACAACACAGGATTGTGTGAATGTGCTTCAGTCTGACTCAAAAACTCCGCCAGAACAAAATGACTGCCCTCACATGATCCAACTGAATTTCAAATTTAAAGGCGGCAGCGCAGTCAGAATAAAAGCAGCGCTATATTTCAAATAAAACCCTGAACTCTCCCTGCCCGCTTGGCATTTTTAAAGATATCACAGACAGTTAATGCAACAGGTTACAATGTTCAGTCCTTCTTTTTCAGAAGGAAAACAATCTCTGACACATGCTTGAAGAACTTCTTGCTTGAACTTGCTTTGTCATCTTGAGCTCTATTTGGCGAACCCTTCTATGAATATGTGTCCTTGATGCTCCACCTGTTCACGATAGTGGCATATGAACGACATGGAAATGTGATGCTTACCGGGCAAAATCATGGGGTTCGTCTCTGATCAAACATGCTCAAATCTGCATGTTTTTTTTAACGAAACAAGGAGGAAACCTGGATGAATATACCTAGTTCTTCTCATTCCAAGCTCTCCTAGGTACCTGCAACGTTTGCTCTTTCTTCCTGCGCTCTTCTTCAAGCAAACAATGGTGCTTATTTGAGTTAATTTCCGTAAAACCATCACTCACAGTTGACACAGACTGTTGCTCCACCACAGCTATGGATGGTGATTACCCGTAATGACAACACTTGCATATTTAATTCAATCAAACTGGGCTAAAGCATCAGTCTTCCCTTTTGGCTTTTTCCAGACCTGGTTTTACATCCTTTTCCTTCTCTTTTGCTTGATACATCCTTAACTGTATCTTGTATGGCTGTTGGGTCATTGGGACCCACGCACTCTACATAATACACTGTGTAGACACTCCCTCCATTCACTGCTGATCCATTCTGATCACACAGTTGTTCGTCTACATACCTTTTGGTCCTTTTCGTTTCTGGGAGTGGTCCATTAGTCTGGGGATTTTCCATCATACCGTGGATTTGTCCTGCAGTTTCGTCTAGCAATTGGGTGTTAGAGAGGGAAACTGTGTTTAGCTAACTCTTCTCTCTGCCCAAGCCCCATGTCTGCTACATCTACCTCAGGAGGCAGTTTATTCTATGATGTTCTATTTATACTGGTGCTCGGAGAGAAACCATGTTGAGGCTGTGAACTAGAGATTACCTTTTCTTTAAGGTTAATGTGGCTTGTGCAAGGGATGAACAGTGAAGGTCTCCCATTTTGCAGAATGTTTGTCTTCAAGCTGTGAACAGTAGGCTTGTGGATGTCCCCTTCTAAACACTTATCACCAACAAGGACCCATCCTGTCCAGCCTCTGTGCAAAGGTGTATTATTACCAACACTGTTGATAAACTTCCTGGCCTTTAGTGCCGTGAGGAGCTGTAGGATTGAGTCTTATCATCTAGAGGCGGGATCTGTTCAGCAAGTCTGTGGCAGCTTTTCAACAACAGGGCCAATGCTGAGGGCATCGTCTAAATAAGTTAATCCAGGCAAACAACCATCTTTCTTTTGCTGAAAGCAGCTCCGTTAACAGATCCTCAAGTTCTCTTAACTTTAAGTTATTCTTATTTGAAATCTTTGGAAAGCTGTCCGATTTTTGAAAAGTGTGCTTTCTGTTACCTCCAGCACACTGTAGCATTCATCAAGGCCGCCCCAGGTCATTCTTAAAGCTGCAGCTGGGTTGTTTATATGATTTGCTCTGAAGCACCTAACGTAGTTGGAGAATTCCTTACCAAGCCATTTTAACAGCAAGTTCAATTCCTCAGCATTTGTAAGTTCCAGGTCGTTGTATTGTTAAAAGGTGACTTCCATGCTCTATAACTTTCTGGATGGTCATCAGAGTGTGATAAGCTGGTGCTCACAAGCTTTTTGTGTGCCAGATACTTCGCCATATTCATCATGGCTGAAGATGCTGGACGATCTACTGATAAACTTTCTTTGCACTGAGGTATGTTAAACCTTGGTTGTCGATGTGGATTGTTGCTGTCAAATCTTGGCATTGTCTCCACTGTTTTACAGTAGGGGAATTGCCTTTTTTTGGTGCTGGACAGGTAAGTAAGAGTTGTTTCACATATGTTAAATATTTCTGTACTTTGCTGTAAGCAACTTATTGGGAGATGACCATTGGCTACAGTGTAGCCAATGCAGCATCTCTAGGAAGTGTGCTGATTGCTATCTTTTTCCAAAGGATAGGCAAAGTGTTAGAAATAGATTGAATGGAGTGTTGAGACTGTTGATAATGTGTTGCGTAGCAGGCAAACTCAGACTGCTGGTTAAGACTTCAGGCTTGGTCCTTGACATAATCACTCACACACTCACATGTGCCCTCTATTATGGCTGGGTGGCTTTTTCTACTGTAAAGCTCCTTACCTTGGTGTGCCGCCGCTGCCTCCAATATCTCTGCATAGCAACTTCAGCCTCTTTTTAAAGAAGCAGGGCTTCCAAATTAGTCTGTAGCTGAGCATTGTCTGTTTTTTTAGGCAGTCTTCCTCTGTGCACGTGAAGCACGTGCTCGGGCAGCCTCCGCCTTCGCTCTGGCTGCTGCCGCCGCCTGCAGCAACCACTGATGATCCGCCCCATTGCTATGGAGTGCTGTCAGATGCTCTGTCTGGTGAACTTTGCCTTTCCTGTGCTGTTGTGTGCTCTGTGTACCTCTCACCCATAATGCTTGTTATTCACTGCTGTCGACTATTCATACGCTGTTTGGCCAGCTGCGTTCTCGACTTTTTACTGAACTGCTCTGCCTGGGTCTGAAGTACACTATTTATTAAGCAGTGTGTCAAACTCCACTCCGTTGATCATGGGAGTCAGGGTATAGCGTCTAAGCCCAGGGTGCTTTATTTTGGTAGCACGCACACATAATTGAGTAGGTGTAAAACTGAGAGAGACCAGAAAAATACTGTAAGTACTTAATGTAGCAAACTTTTGACAATCAAATTACGCAGCCATAAGAAATTAGAAATATACGAAGCTAGAATTATATGTAAAGTATTCAGGATTATACACAACATGAGTAGACAAAGTTTTAAAGAATGCGAGAAGATTAACACCATGTACACATTCATTAAATTTCCAAGGCCGGTCAAACACTGTACTAATAATCAGCAATAAACTTTTACGTCATATAATACTTTCACATAATATTGCTCAGATAGCGTTCTCATTTGTGAACTAAGCCAAAACTTACAGGCGATGGTTTTGATGACTCAAACAAGGGAAAGACAACACAGACTTTGTGTAAATGTGATTCAGTCTGACTCAAAAACTCCGCCACAACAAAATGACTGCCCTCACATGATCCAACTGAATTTCAAATTTAAAGGAGACAACACAATCAGAATAAAAATCGGTAGAACCATATTTCAAATAAAAGCCTCTGCAATGAAACTTCTGTCTGTGAGAAAAGAGCCTGCATTTGTTGTAACATCTTTTAAATCAAGGTTTGTTCCTATTCCATGTCTGTCTACCAGTCCTTAATCATTTATCGTCAGTACTGTATGCTCTTGTTTTGGTTAACCAGCAGAAGTCCACATCCACTACAGAAGCTGGTTCACCCTTAATTATTCTAGTGGTTACAATCTCAAGTGGACTTTTTGAACATAATATATCCCTTTCAAAAGTACTCCGTGACTCTCCTCAGCAAAACAAAGCTCAAACATCCAGAGGAACACAGCAGTTCAGGTTGCATCTGTGGAGGCAGGAGAATGGTCGATGTTTCGAGTCAAGGTGATGCATCAGTCCAAAGCAATCAAGTAAAAGTGTTTTGGGGTTTTGATAGAGTTATATTCATAGTTCAGAAAATCTGTCAGTCCAGTACCATTAAAGTACTAGGGTTAACAACAGGAATTCTGCAGATGCTGGAAATTCAAGCAACACACATCAAGGTTGCTGGTGAACGCAGCGGGCCAGGCAGCATCTCTAGGAGGTGCAGTCGACGTTTCAGGCCGAGACCCTTCGTCAGGACTAACTGAAGGAAGAGTGAGTAAGGGATTTGAAAGTTGGAGGGGGAGGGGGAGATCCAAAATGATAGGAGAAGACAGGAGGGGGAGGGATGGAGCCAAGAACTGGACAGGTGATAGGCAAAAGGGATACGAGAGGATCATGGGACAGGAGGTCCGGGAAGAAAGACAGGAGGGGGGCACCCAGAGGATGGGCAAGGGGTGTATTCAGAGGGACAGAGGGAGAAAAAGGAGAGTGAGAGAAAGAATGTGTGTATAAAAATAAGTAACAGATGGGGTACGAGGGGGAGGTGGGGCATTAGCAGAAGTTAGAGAAGTCGATGTTCATGCCATCAGGTTGGAGGCTACCCAGACGGAATATAAGGAGTTGTTCTTCCAACCGGAGTGTGGCTTCATCTTTACAGTAGAGGAGGCCGTGGATAGACATGTCAGAATGAGAATGGGATGTGGAATTAAAATGTGTGGCCACTGGGAGATCCTGCTTTCTCTGGCGGACAGAGCGTAGGTGTTCAGCAAAATGGTCTCCCAGTCTGCGTCGGGTCTCGCCAATATATAAAAGGCCACATCGGGAGCACCGGACGCAGTATATCACCCCAGCCGACTCACAGGTGAAGTGTTGCCTCACCTGGAAGGACTGTTTGGTGCCCTGAATGGTGGTAAGGGAGGAAGTGTAAGGGCATGTGTAGCACTTGTTCCGCTTACACAGATAAGTGCCAGGAGGGAGATCAGTGGGGAGGGATGGGGGGGACGAATGGACAAGGGAGTCACGTAGGGAGCGATCCCTGCGGAATGCAGAGAGATGGGGGGAGGGAAAGATGTGCTTAGTGGTGGGATCCCATTGGACGTGGCGGAAGTTACGGAGAATAATATGTTGGACCCGGAGGCTGGTGAGGTGGTAGGTGAGGACCAGGGGAGCCCTATTCCTAGTGGGGTGGTGGGAGGATGGAGTGAGAGCAGATGTACGTGAAATGGGGGAGATGCGTTTAAGAGCAGAGTTGATAGTGGAGGAAGGGAAGCCCCTTTCTTTAAAAAAGGAAGACATCTCTCTCGTCCTAGAATGAAAAGCCTCATCCTGAGAGCAGATGCGGCGGAGACGGAGGAATTGCGAGAAGGGGATGGCGGTTTTGCAAGAGACAGGGTGAGAAGAGGAATAGTCCAGATAGCTGTGAGAGTCAGTAGGCTTATAGTAGACGTCAGTGGATAAGCTGTCTCCAGGGACAGAGACAGAAAGATCTAGAAAGGGGAGGGAGGTGTCGGAAATGGACCAGGTAAACTTGAGGGCAGGGTGAAAATTGGAGGCAAAGTTAATAAAGTCAACGAGCTCTGCATGCGAGCAGGAAGCAGCGTCAATGCAGTCATCGATGTAGCGAAGGAAAAGTGGGGGACAGATACCAGAATAGGCACGGAACATAGATTGTTCCACAAAGCCAACAAAAAGGCAGGCATAGCTAGGTCCCATACGGGTGCCCATAGCTACACCTTTAGTTTGGAGGAGGTGGGAGGAGCCAAAGGAGAAATTATTAAGAGTAAGGACTAATTCCGCTAGACGGAGCAGAGTGGTGGTAGAGGGGAACTGATTAGGTCTGGAATCCAAAAAGAAGCGTAGAGCTTTGAGACCTTCCTGATGGGGGATGGAAGTATATAGGGACTGGACATCCATGGTGAAAATAAAGCGGTGGGGGCCAGGGAACTTAAAATCATCGAAAAGTTTAAGAGCGTGAGAAGTGTCACGAACATAGGTAGGAAGGGATTGAACAAGGGGGGATAAAACCGTGTCGAGGTATGCAGAAACGAGTTCGGTGGGGCAGGAGCAAGCTGAGACAATAGGTCGGCCAGGACAGGCAGGTTTGTGGATCTTGGGTAGGAGGTAGAAACGGGAAGTGCGAGGTGTGGGAACTATAAAGTTGGTAGCAGTGGATGGGAGATCCCCTGAGCGGATAAAGTCGGTGATGGTGTGGGAGACAATGGCCTGGTGCTCCTTAGTGGGGTCACGATCGAGGGGTAAATAAGAGGTGGTATCCGCGAGTTGTCACTGTGCCTCGGCAAGGTAGAGGTCAGTACGCTGGACTACAACAGCACCCCCCTTATCGGCGGGTTTAATAATAAGGTTAGGATTAGTGCGGAGGGAGTGGAGAGCAGAGCGTTCCGAAGGAGTGAGGTTGGAATGGGGACAAGGTGCGGTGAAGTCGAGACGGTTGTTGTCCCGTCGGCAGTTAGCAATAAAGAGATCCAGAGCAGGCAGAAGACCAGAGCAGGGTGTCCATGAAGAAGAGGAGGGTTGAAGACGGGAGAAGGGGTCATTGGTGGGGGTGGAAGAGTCCTTGTCGAAGAAGTAGGCTCGGAGACGGAGATGGCGGAAGAAAAGTTCCGCATCGTGGCGAACATGGAACTCGCTGAGGTGTGGGCGAAGGGGGACAAAGGTGAGGCCCTTGCTGAGAACTGAGCGTTCTGCCTCCGACAGTTGAAGGTCGGTAAAGTACTAAGGTTGCTGGGTGATCGGAATTTTTCTGTACTGCATTCAAGCTCCTTGGTCGACTGTTCTCTTAAGAGCCTTATATGCTCCCTTCCAAACTGTGGGAACCTTGCCCTATGTCTGCATGTTGAAGTGAGAAGCATAACAGTTTCGAGGTCTATCCAGATTGGGAGCTGAAATTTACTCAGCAATGGCAAATTGAGCTGATGTTTATTGAAAATTACAACACTCCAGCTTATGCAGTAAATGAGCTCACTTACCACTGCATAACTGTCTATTTAATAACATACTCAGTTCAGTATGTTACTCCAGTGATTTATTTCAGACTTTTAAGTGTTAATGATCAAAACTAATAGGAGCTATTAAAAAGCCTTCAGCACAACATAAATTTTCTGGGGCAGTAAATTTTGCTGTTGTCACACTTTGTGTCTTTCCTTCATATCTATACTAATGGCAAATAGAGCTGGTTTTTCTGGTTCTCCTTAAATTTCATTTGGTCATGATGACAAAACCTCCCCTCTCTTGTCATGAATGAAGTCTCTCAGATCAGATTTCAGTGGAGAACTGTAAATTACTTTGAGAACTAGAAATTTATTCCAAAAATGTATACATCTACTTTAGTTTCACTGCAGCAGTGAAGGTTTTTTGTCAGTTCTGGATTTTTTTTTTGTTCTTGGTTAAATGGGAAAGCCTATCTTTCCCATTTACTGCATATGGAAGGAATGAGGGAAGGAGGCGCCACCGAACAATATGACCAAGGGTGACATCCTTCAGACAGTTCATGAAAGTACTTCTTTAACTTCTTTTTCTTTCAAATGTGGTCCTGCTACTGCTGGAGCCTGTGATCTACATTTTGGTGACGTGTTTTCAGGCTGATTGAGCAACCTAACTCTTTGCTGGTTGCAAGGGAGTTCCGTGAGGTTTCTAGCGAAGTGTGTGGCCTGGTGGCCAGGAAGCTTGGAGGTGGGGTACGAGCACATGATTGACTCCACTTCTTGCCGACCTTGCCAATTAAAGTATCAAGGAAGATTGAAATCATCGAGGCGAGAGCGGAAGGTGAGCTCGCGTTCAGTGTGTCCATCAGCTGCTTGTTCGCTGTTGCTGGAGGAAGATGTCTACGCGTGACAGTTTTCTCTCCCTCTCACTTGCTGCTCCTGGAGGAAGATACCTACGTTCGAAAGGTCTCTCTCTCCCTCTCGCTCGATGCTGCCAGAAGATGGTGCCAGAGTCCTGGGTCTTGGGCAAGGTTTAATCGACGCGGTTTGTGGATTGGATTCTGTGGTTCACGTTATGATGTGTTTCTGGTTACTGGTCACTCCCTTTTTGCTGTTATTTAGATAGGGGAGGCCTGAAATTAGCGAACACCACAGTGCTAGATTGAACAGAACTGAGCTGAACTGAACGTGCCTGGACTGTTCGATGATTTGTGGTTTGGTGTTTTATATTCTGTGTCTTTTGTTCGTTTTTTTTTGCCATTTGCGCGATTTTTTCTTTTTTTGCATGTTGGGGGATTGATGTTTTCCTTTGAATGGGTTCAATGGTTTTCTTTCTGTGTTTTGTGGCTGTCTGTGGGAAGACGAATCTCAGGATTATGTACTGCATAAATACTTTGGTAATGAGACCATAAGACCATGAGACATCGGAGCAGAATTAGACCATCTGGCCAATCGAGTCTGCTCCGCCTTCAATCATGGCTGATCCTTTTTCTCTATCTCCTCCTCAACCCCAGTTCCTGGCCTTTTCCCCGTATCCTTTGATGCCATGTCAGTTCAGGAAGTTCAGTTTTCATTTATTGTCATTTAGAAATGCATGCATTAAAAAATGATACAATGTTCCTCCAGAATGATACCACAAGAAAACACAGGACAAACCAAGACTAGAACTGACAAAACCACATAATTATAACATATAGTTACAACAGTGTAAAGCAATACTATAATTTGATAAAGAGCAGACCATGGGCATGGTAAACTCATCATCCCACGCAGGCGACAGAAAGGAGGAACTCTCCCCGTCATGAACCTCCAAGCACCGCCAACTCGCCGATGCAGCACCATTGGAAGCACCCGACCGCAGCGGACTCTGATAGGAGTTATTAAAAAGCCTTCAGCACAACATAAATTTTCTGGGGCAGTAAATTTTGCTGTTGTCACACTTTGTGCCATTCCTTCATATCTATACTAACGGCAAATAGAGCTGGTTTTTCAAGAACCTATCAATCTCTGACTTAAATACACCCAACGACTTGGCCTTCACAGCTGCATGTGGCAACTAACTCAACAAAGTCACCACTCTTTGGCTAAAGAAATTTCTGCGCACCTCTGCTTTGAAAGGGCGCCCCTCTATCCTGAGGCTGTGCCCTCTGTCCTAGACTCTCTCACCATAGGAAACATCCTTTTTCACATCAACTCTGTCTAGTTTCAACATTCGAAATGTTTCCATGAGATCCCCTCTCGTCCTCCTGAATTCCAGCAAGTACAGACCCAGAACCATCAAACGTTCCTCGTATGATAACCCTTTCATTCCTGGAATCTCCTTGTGAACCTCCTCTAGACCATGTTTACCAAGATGAGGAGCCCAAAACTGTTCACAATACTCAAGGTGAGACCTTACCAGTGCCTTATAAAGCCTCAGCATCACATCCTTGCTCTTGTATTCTAGACCTCTTGAAATGAATGCTAACATGGCATATGCCTTCCTCACCACTAACTCAACCTGCAAGCTAACCTTCAGGGTGTTCTGCGCAAGGACTCTCAAGTCCCTTTGTATCTCAGATTCTTAGATTTTTTTCCCCGTTTAGAAAATAGTCTGCACATTTATTTCTAATACCAAAGTGCATGACCATGCATTTTCCAACGTTGTATTTCATTTGCCACTTTCTTTCCCATTTTCCTAATCTGTCTAAGTCCTTCTGCATCCCACCTGTTTCCTCAACACTACCTGCCCCTCCACCAATCTTCATATCATCTGCAAACGTGGTAACAAAGCCATCTATTCCATCATCTAAATCATTGATATACAGCATAAAAAGAAGTGGTTCCAACACTGGCCCCTGCAGAACAGCACTAGTCACTGGCAGCCAACCAGAAAAAGATCGTTTAATTCCCACTTGCTGCCTCCTACCAATCAGCCAATGCTCTAACTATGTTCATAACTTTCCTGTAATACCATGGGCTCTTAACTTGTTAAGCAGCCTCATGTGTGGCACCTAGTTAAAGGCCTTCTGAAAGTCCAAATATACAACATCCACTGCATCCCCTTTATCGTACTTGTAATCTCCTCAAAGAATTCCAACACATTTGCCAGGCAGGATTTTCCCTGAAGGAAACCATGCTGACTTTGTATTATCTTGTCCTGTGTCACCAAGTATTCCATCACCTCATCCTTAACAATTTACTCCAACACCTTCCCAACCACTGAGGTCAGGCTAACTGGTCTATAATTTCCTTTATGCTGCCTTCCTCCTTTCTTAAAGAGTTGAGTAACATTTGCAATGTTCCAGTCTTCTGGCACCATGCCAGAGTCCAATGATTTTTTGAAAGATCATTTCTAATGCCACCACAATCTTTAACGCTACCTCTTTCAGAACCTTAGGGTGCAGTTCATCTGGTCTGGGTGACTTATGTACCTTTAGGTCTTTCAGCTTTTTGAGCACCTTCTCTCTTGTGATAGTAACTGCACGCACTTCTCTTCCTCCACACACTACAACATCTGGCACACTGCTAGTGTCTTCCACAGTGAAGACTGATGCAAAATACACATTTAGTTCATCAGGCATCTCCTTGTCCCCTGTTATTATTTCTCCTGCCTCATTTTCTAGTGGTCATATTTCCACTTTCATTTCTCTTTTATTTTTAACATACTTGAAAAACTTTTACTATCCACCTTGATAATATTTTCTAGCTTGCTTTCATATTTCATTTTTTCCCTTCTAATGATTTTTTTCATTGCTCTCTGTAGGTTTTTAAAATCTTCCCAATCCTCTATCTTCCCACTAATTTTTGCTTTGTTGTATGCCCTTTCTTTTGCTTTTACAGTAGCTTTGACTTCCCTTGTTAGCCACGGTTGTACTATTTTACCATTTGTGTATTTCTTCATTTTTGGAATACACATGTCCTGCACCTTCCTCATTTTTCCCAGAAACGCACATCATTGCTGCTCTACTGACATCCCTGCCAGTAGCTCCTTCCAATTTACCTTGGCCAACTTCTCTCTCATATAACTGTAATTTCCCTTACTCCACTGAAATACTGCTACATCAGACTTTACTTTTCCCTATCAAATTTCAAGTTGAACACAATCATATTGTGATCACTGGTTCCTAAGGGTTCTTTTACCTTAAGCTCTCTAATCGCCTTCCAATTCATTACATAACACCCAATCCAGTATAGTTGATCCCCTAGTAGGCTCATGACAAACTGCTCTAAAAAGCCATCTCTTAGACATTCAACAAACTCACTCTCTTGAGATCCATTACCAACCTGATTTTCCCAATCGACCTGCATGTTAAAATCTCCCATGACTACCATAACATTGCCCTTTTGACTTGCCTTTTCTATTTCCTGTTGTAAACTGTGGTCCACCTCCCAGCCACTGTTGGGAGGCCTGTATATAACTGCCATCAACGTCCTTTTACCCTTACCTGGGAATCTTAATATTTCAATAAGTCATCCACCTTATTTCTTATACTATGCGCATTTAGATACAACATGTTGAGTACCATATTTGCTATCCTCTCTGACTCTGCATCCCTAATGATTTGATACTCAAGCCTGTTTGCTGCAACTAAGTCCCATCGCCCGCCTACCCTTCCTGACAATCTACTGCACGTTATCTTTATTTTTTTACCATCTGTCCTGTCCTGAGTCCCTTCACTCCTGTTGTCCCCCTCTCCACTGCCAAGTTAGTTTAAACCCTCTCCAACAGCTCTAACAAATCTGCCTACGAGAATATTGGTCCCCATCAGGTTCAGATGCAGCCTGTCACTTTTGAACAGGTCATACTTCCCCCAGAAGAGATCCCAATTATCGAAGAACCTGAAGTCCTGCCCCCTGTACTAGCTTCTCTGCCACACATTTATCTGCCAAATCATCCTGTGTCTACCCTCGCTGGCGCATGGCACAGGCAGCAGTCCAGAAATTACTACCCGGGAGCTCTTGCTTCTCAGCTTTCTACCTAGCTCTCTAAATTCTTTGTTCAGGACCTCACTGCTTTTCCTTCCTATGTCATTAGTACCAATATGTACCAAAACATCTGGCTGCTCCTCCTCCCTCTTCAAAATGTTGTGAACGCGATCTGAGACATCCCTGACCCTGGCACCTTGGAGGCAACATACCATCCAGCTGCCCCGTTCACGTCCGCAGAATCTTCTGTCTGATCCCCTCACTATCGAATCCCCTATCATTACCTCTCTCTTCTCTCTCTCTCTTTCCCTTCTGCACCATGGACCCATGCTCAGTGCCTGTAACCCAGTCGGTGTGGCGTTCTCCCGGGAGGTCATCCCCCACAAAAGTATTCAAAGCGGTATACTTGTTTTTGAGGGGAGTGGCCACAGGGGTGCTCTGCTCTAACTGTCTACTTTGAATAAGTGTACTTTGAATCTCTGAATCTTGAAGCTGATGCACTTGGCTGAATTGATCCCTGGTACCTTCCCCACTTTGAAAAAGTTGCTCAAATTGAATATGCATTGTGGCAGGGAATAAGGTGATCCTTTATATATTTATGTAGTTGCTAATAAAGACACACAGATTCTGTGTATTATCCTGCCAAGTAGGAAAAACATTATTCAATTGGGAAAGAGCTCTGGGTATTGCTGTCATGACAACTGCACTGTAACACTGATTTGCTGTCATGGTGACCTTGATGCTCTCTTCATTATTCTGACATGCAGGTGACTTGACCTGACTGGTAGTGTGAAGCGAGACTTATGATAAGTTTCATGACATATAAGGAAATAGCAGTAATCTGTCATAGGTTTATTTAAAAAAATAGGTGGCAAATTATAAATTGAATCTGCTGTTTGCTATTTTGTTAGTACAGTGCAATAATACATAGATCACTGACTGATAAGCATCTGCAGCACATGAAGATCTTTAAGCTGGAGAATGCTATTGAATTCTATTCAAAATAGAAAAAAATGCTTGCACTGAATTGACTTTCAAATTTCAAAATTTGAAAGTTCAAAGAAAATTTATTATCAAAGAACATACAGTATACATCACCATATATACCCTGAGATTCATCTACTTGCAGGCAAACACAATGCAAGAAACACTATGGAATCAGTGAAGGACTGCTCCCAGCAGGAAGGACAAACAATCAATGTGCAACAGACAACAAATTTGCACAAATTGTGCAAATACAAAAAGAAAATAAAATGATAATAATCTATAAATTAGCAATAAATATCAAAAACATGAGATGAAGAGTCATTGAAGAGAGTTGAAAGGCTGTGGGAACAGTTCAGTGATGGGGTGAGTGAAGTTAACCCCTCTGGTTCAGGAACTTGATGGTTGAAGGGAATAACTATTCCTGAACCTGGTGATATGGGTCCTGAGGCTCCTGCCCCTTCTTCTTGATGACAGCACCAAGAAGAGAGCATGGTCTGGAGTAAGAATCCTTGATGATGGGCCTGCGACAGCTTTCCATGTAGATGTGCTCAATGGTGGGGATGGCTTTACTTGTGATGGACTGGGCTGTATCCAGTAATTTTTGTTGGTATTTCCATTCAAGGACATTGGTGTTTCTATACCGGGCCATGATGCAACCAGCCAATATACTCTCCACCACATGCCTATGGAAGTTTGTCAAAGTTTTAGATGATATGCTGAATCTTTGCAAGCTCTTAATAGAAGTCGTTAAGCTACTATGTAATACAATTTCCCTCACTTTTTTCAGCAATTTATTGTTGATGTTTTTGACGTCACTTTTTAGCTATATGTAGGCTAGGCATACTCATTTTATTTCTCTTATCTTTAATAGTGTAAAGAAGGCTATTCAGCCATTTGAATCCATGTCAGCTTCCAGAACAATCCCACTAGTCCTGTTCCCTATTTTCACATGCCCATTAACTCTTGACACTCACCTAACATTAGGGGCAACTAACAGTGGCCTTTTAATCTACCAGAATGCCTTTGGGGTAAGGGAAGAAAAAAGGCCTTCAGAGGGAGACTTGTATGGTAACAGGGAGAGACTGCAAACTCCACATAGACAGCATTGAACCTGGCTGCTGAAGCTAAGTAGCAGCCCTGGCTGCAGTATCACTACACCACCTTTTCCAAAGAGGAAGACAGAATTACAAAAGAAATGCCAGAAATTTCAGTCAGGTGACCTCGTCCTCTTTGCCCTGTATTACTGAAGAAGAACATCATTTTACGTGCTATATTTTACCAAAAACTTTGCCAAATTTATGGACTGTGATGTTGTTCAAGTGCCCATGTTTAAGCATGCATGTATAGAGAGAGCAAAATTTGAGAAATTGTAAAAAAAAATTAACAAACCCTACTAGAGAATGTGAATTCCAGGCCTAGTTTTAGAGAATGAAGTCAGGTACGTGGAATGGCATCATGGGGACTGTTTTGGTGGTAGAGATCACAGTTTAAATCGATAGAGCAAAGTATGTAAAAGACTGAGATCAGCAGCCCACTGTTGGGGTAAGATATGAATAAGCAAAGGTGGACTGGAGGCATTTCATTGAAAATAAATTGACGCCATGGCATTGTCAGCTGTAGCTTTTGAATTTGGTCATGAATTTCAAAACTGAGGTTGGATTGCTGAAATGGCAATATTTGCTTTCGCGATCACTGAAGATAGCGAGCAGCTTGCCATCAATTTCCATAACTATGGTCTTGGATCTGCTGTGAGTTGCTAGATTTTAACTTGTAGCAATAGATTGAACAATGTTGAGACACATTTTTACAAACATAATTAGTTGCTAATTAGTGATTAATTTGGGCATTGGGAACCTGCCGAACTGTGTGCATTGAAGTGCTGTCAGTGAACCACATTGTCTGCTCTTGCTCTGAACTTATGTGGAGGGACAAATACATCTGACTTAGCTGGCTATCAGTCCTCAACAAAGCTTTACATACACTTTCTCTGCTATGGCTTGTTTGCCTCAGCAAAACCATAAAAGAGGCATTGGAATAATGGAGAATATTCAAAAGGGTGATAACAAGGATTCAGATCAAATATCTTCCTACTCAGAAAAAGGGCAGGGCAACCTAATATAGATATACCTACATCTTACTTCACCTTATGGACATTAAGAAGCACATAGAGCAGGATAATATAAAAAAAAGGAAGCTGTGTTAGATACATTACTGCATATGCATAGAACTGGAGAGGTTTACAAAATGCAGGTGTAAGATTGAAGGGGAGATTAGTAAATTAAGTGCATAGAAATGATCAGAAGTAAAGTCAATGAAAATCCAAAGGTGTTGATGGATATACAGGAAGAGGATAAAAAAATAAAAATATGAGTGCCTGTTAATGACTGGGAGTAACTGGTGTTCAGGGGCAGTCATTGCACCTGTTTCTAAATGAATACGTTGGATATAGCTTCAAAAAGTAAGTAAATTGTTAGGTCACTAAGTTGTATCCTAAGCTGTCAGTTGAAGTAGGGAAAAAAAGCAGTAGAGACTCCAGCTAACTTATTTCAATCCTCTATAGTTTCAGGCAGAGGTCTGGAAGACTGCCAATGTGGCACCATTGTTTTGAGAAGATGGATTCAACAACTGCAGGTGGTTGAGTAGAACATTGACAGTCATCATATTACTGGGAAAGTGTTTTGTGGACAGTGTAAATTGGCATTAAGAAAGGCACAGATTAACAAGGATAATTGGTTGTGAGTTAATGGAAGATTGTGTCTGAGAAACAACTGAATTTTAGAGGAGATAATGAGAAGAATCTATAAGGTTAACCTGAATTTCAAAGTTTTCCATGTGGATTTTAGCAATACATTTGACAAAATTGCAAATGACAGGGTGATTGGAAGAGTAAAATCCCTGTATAACTGGTGCATTAGGGGTCAGAAATCGAAACAAAGGAATACCAGTTTAATGAAGCCTGAGTTGTTTGGTGAAACAAAGGGGATGCATATTTTAGGATTGCTGTAAGTAATAGGAAGGAACTAAGAGTGGTAAAAAGCACATAAAAGATATATTCCATTATTAATGAAGTGTTGAGATTAAGAGTTGTGTAAGGACTCTAGATAACATTATAACACACTGGTCTATATAATACTAAAGGAGGTTACTGGGTTACAGAAGACCTGACACATGAAAATCTGACTTCATGCAAAGTTTCCCAGACTCTGCCTTCAGGTATGGTTCTCTAATTCTCCCAGACTCTGCTCTCAGGTATGGTTCTCTAATTCTCCTAGACTCTGCCTTCAGGTATGGTTCTCTAATTCTCCCAGACTCTGCCCTCAGATATGGTTCTCTAATTCTCCCAGACTCTGCTCTCAGCTGTGGTTCTCTAAACCAGGATATAAAGCAGGGATCACCCAGATATAATAAAATGCCCTTTCCAAACTCTTCTTCAGGTAATATCAAATGTTACATACCCTAAATCACTTTTTGATAGCGCACACTTTGTTATTAAACGGCCGATAGTTTTCATGCTGATGAACAGACAGCTCCTCTTCATTTCTACCATCCCCAACCCCTTGCCTTCACTCCACACCTGGGCTGCATTCAGATAAGCATTTGTCAGTTCATGTGATGGTAACATTTCCTGTTATGATGATGCCAAAACATGGAACATGCCTTTGTTGCTTTAGTCAGCAACTCAGTTAGTAACATTTAGTTAGGTATCCATCACAGCTATATTCGCACTTGCTGAACATTGATAACAAAGGTAGTTCAAAATCCAGTGCTGACCTTCTACTGTTCGTAAATTAATCCTTACCAGCTGTTGAGGCTAAAGATTTTATTATTTTTCATTTCCAACTTAGAGAAAATTCAATTAATCTCAGGAATGGAACTTGCAGCAGGTACAGAGGCTACACGGGGGGGGGGGGGGGTTCTGCAGGACTTCAATGATTTCTGCCTCAGACTTGAGGTAGAAATCTTGATCAAAAACTTTCAGGTCATCTAAAAACTGTAGAAGAAAACTACATGGCTGGAGGATAAGATCTTGAAAACATCTGACTAAAAACTTAAATTGGGACTGATTTATTCTTATCACCTTGATCTAAATAACCTCCCATCAACCAATTACTTGAAACTATGCTTTGGTTTTGACAGCCTTTTTTTCTCAAGTGAGGACATACCTGTGATGAATACTTAGAGAGACTAAATGTTAAATTGAGTTGCTGAATAAAGCAGCAAAGCTGTGTTTCATGTTTTGGTATCATTATTTCTTCCCCACTTGCATCAATCTCCATTCGTCAACACTTTTCTGCTGTCAGCAATTTCTCTTGAGGCTGGTGAGAAAATCTCCATGTATGACATTGAATTACTGTATGCAGCTCAATTTTACCACTCAATAGCAGCCTGACTGCCGTGCACATTTCAAGACTGCTTCTGCTCAATGCAATTGAGTACACTCCCAACACTACATGGCTTGACTGCAGCATAATTGAGGCGTAAGGAAAGCATATTATCGGTAATAGGTCAATGTTAGTTTTTATTCCCCTGGCATGAGACTAAAATGTTTCAGCAGGTCATGGCTGTAGGCAAGTAAGTGTCAGATACTGGGTGAAAATAAATCCATGTTTCAAGCCGTATGACTTAGTTTAGTGCAGTGCTGCACATTGATTATAAATGGATGAATGAATACTTAATATTATCTGTTTATGTCAAGCCTCAGAGCTACAATTTCACACCAGCTCTGAGAAGTAGATTTTGTACAATGGCTCTAATCTTAAGAACAGTGTGAAACCCCATTTTTAAGAAACCACTCTTGACAGCAACAAATGGCACCACATGGTCTGGTTTTACACTGCAGCTGCCATACTTCTTGCGATGTTTATTTCAAACTGGACAGCAAAAAAATCAGATATTACCAGAAAACAAAATTATAGTGTTTTGCATGCAGTACACAAATGGTTGTGATAAATTCACGGCATTTGATATATTCTGATGCCACCCCATTCAAACTTAAGTGGCCGTTAAACTTACTGAATCACAATGGTTTACGAAGGAGTTTCTGGGAGTGGTGCTTTGTGCTCTTTTGAATTCTTCTCAAATTGGTAAAATACACCTTATATTCCGTCTGAGTAGCCTCCAACCTGGTGGCGTGAACATTGACTTCTCTAACTTCGGTTAATGCCCCTCCACCCCTTCGTACCCCATCCCTGATTTATTTATTTATTCATTCATTCATTCCCCCCCCCATTTCTTCGCCCTCTTTTTTTTCTCCCTCTGTCCCTCTCACTATAACTCTTTGCCCGCTCTCCGGGCTCCCCTCCCCGCTTCTTTCTCCATAGGCTTCCCGTCCCATGATCCTCTCCCTCCTCCAGCCTTGTATCCCTTTTGCCAATCAACTTTCCAGCTCTTAGCTCCATCCCTCCCCCTCCTGTCTTTTCCTACCATTTCAGATCTCCCCCTCCTCCTCCCACTTTCAAAACTCTTACTATCTCTTCTTTCAGTTAGTCCTGACGAAGGGTTTCGGCCTGAAACGTCGACTGTATCTCTTCCTATAGATGCTGCCTGGCCTGCTGCGTTCACCAGCATTTTTGTGTGTGTTGTCAGAATACATATCACAGCTTGACCCTACTCAGCAGCTAGGTCACAAATTAGGGTTGGTTCATAGAACTTTCAGCCAAACATCAAATTCTTAGTGAAGAGTCTCAGAAATTCTTACCATATCTCAAATAGAACATATAATATATCCCTAAAGCAATGTACACAAAATGCTGGAGGAACTCAGCTGGTCAGGCAGCATTCTGACCTGCCGAATTCCTCCAACATTTTGAATATGTTGTTTTGGATTTCCAGCATCTGCAGAATTTCTCTTGTTTATATATCCCTAAAGCTGCACAGAACTGGTGTGAAGTTATTTCATGGGAAAAAACCCTGGCATTTTTGAAGTGTAGTATGTAGAGAATGTGGCTAGTTTTGCTGCTATTTGAAGCCAGGCAGTGTATGATCTAGCTGGTGTTCATCCAAGCTGCTAGTTTTTGGCTTTGTTACTTAGGGATTCCTGGGGACTCAACCATTTGGGCAATAGCCAGCAGGTTTTCTGATCTGTAGAAGGTGCAATCAAGGGGAGTTATATAAGTTAGGTAGGAGGAGGCCCTTTCACCATATTGTTGTACTTTGTGACCTGGAAGTTAAGGACATTCAAAACTTTTCACCATTTGAGGTGATTTTTGTGAAGCAGCCAGAAGACTCTGGAAACAAGCATGAGACATGCATTTTAGGATCAGTCAGGTGACTGGCCTGATCAAATCAAAGTATTCTGGGGCTGGAGGATAGATGCATTGTGAGGGTAGAGTTTTGCTGGTGCTGGAGATTGTTGAGTAAGATTGACTCCAGTATGCCATAGCTGATTTTGACAGATGCTTAACAATAAATATATTTTAAAATATAGTTGAATGATAGTGTTGCCAAATTGTTATAAAATACTATATTACAGAAAAGCTGTATTTGTAGTTTTTGTTTGGAAGTTTGAAGTGTTACCTGTTTTGTGCCAATTTAATGTTCTTTTACACCATTAATTTTGCTACTTTTTAATCTCTTTCAGTTTCCTGAATGTGGATTCTATGGGATGTATGATAAAATTCTCTTGTTCCGTCATGAACCCAACTCAGAAAACATCCTACAGTTGGTAAAGGCTGCTACTGATATTCAAGAAGGAGATTTGATTGAAGTTGTCCTGTCAGGTAGATAACGTCAATTTATTTTTTTCGTTGCTCGTAATCTGATTAAGCATTACAAAATGATTTCATGCTGATGAATCTGATACTGATTCATGATCTTGATTCATAACTTTTATTCTGTTGTGTTGGTGGAAGTAACTTTTTAAAAAGTGCCATGGAAATACTCTACAGTAGCTATTACATGGTATTATTGTATACATTGATTTTGAGGACAAGCAATCAAAACCTATCCAGCAATTTCACAAGATCATGTGCTGATTATAGTTAAGCCAGCTTTTTCTTGCTTTAATTATCAAGATAGATCCTAGCATTTCTATTCAGTACAATCCAAGTATTTTATAAAGGCTTTGCCCTATGAGATTTTTTCATATCTCCTCATGGTTACGCATTTTATGACTATTCAGTCAATCATGTAACCAGTCCTGGATATTTTATCAAATCCCTGTAATTCAGAATTAGAAGATTACTTTTTTGATTATAAACACAGGGTTTTCCACAAGCCACGTGATTATCATTTCTTCAAACAAAGTTCAAAGTAAATTTTATCATCAAAGTACATATATGTCACCATGTACAACCCTGAGATTCATTTTCCTGTGGGCATACTGAGCAAATCTGTAGACTAATAACTATAATAGGATCAATGAAAGATCAACCGTAGGGCCAAAGACAGCAAACTGTGCAAATGCAAATATAAATAAATAGCAATAAATAAGGAGAACATGAGAACATGAACATGGAGAACATGAACAAGATTAAGAGTCCTTAAAGTCAGATCATTGGTTGTGAGACTATTTCAATGGATGGGCAAGTGAGTGTAGTTATCTCCTTTTTGTTCAAGAGCCTGATGTCAGGGAGGGATTGTTTAGGCAGAACCTTTCCTTTCTGAATTCATGCTGACTTCTCTTTGCTGGATTGTTATTATGCTATTTGTGGAAAATTGAGATTTCCACATGGAATGCTCTCATTTCTCACCTCTTAGCTCTTTTCCTCACTGACATTCATTTCTGTTCCCAACTTGCTGCAATTTCTCCTTTCCTTTCTTCTTCCTTGCCATCTATTCCCTATTTTTGCCATCTGGTCCTCCATCATTCTGGTTCTAGCCAAATCAGGTTGTTAATGCATCGAAACAACCCCATGAATTCTTCCCACACAAATTATCTTAATGGCTCGAATTACAGCTGCCTTATAATCAAAGTAAGGACTCTCTTGTGGCCGATTTTAGGATCCAATTGTATTTTTCTGTCTCGTGGGACTAACTGATTCATGCTGAACTTTGATTTGCATAGAACACTTCTTCACTTTACATGTTAGGGAGTTTACTAGGCGGTGGCAGTTATTGTTTTTACATCAAACTGAAAATTCATTGGTGATATATTTCCCTAATAGTGAGATAGATTTACAGTAGAGTGCACAGGTTGATTGAAGAGATAATGCACGATGTCAAAAGGAGCAACAAACTCTTATGATACTTTTGAGTATTGTCATATCATTGAAATAGCTGCCAAGCCCAGTTCTGCAGCAGACATACTCACTGGGCAAGAGACTGTCTTGACTTCATATACCTGAATTTGTTTAATGAGTCGACTGGAAATAAAATGGAAATTACTTTTCTTTCCTTTAAATTGTAGATTTGAAAACCAGGACTGAATTTTTTGGTGTAAGTTCAGAAATACTCCTGTCAATAATACTAAACTTTGCAGATTTAGATATATCCAACGTTTAACCTACTCTGATTTGAGCAAAACTGATGCAGTGATTAGTTTTTGTATTAAATGTTGAATGTTCTATTATATATCAGTATTGATACAAAATGCTGTTTAATATCACAGTGCTTTTTCTTTAGGTATGTATTGGATTGAATGATGATCATTGATATTGAAATGACCCAGCATACATTTAGAAAACAAATTTTCAGCTGATACACAACTGATGATAACAGTCATCCTGTTAATAAACTGAAGGTTGACATTTTACCAGAGTTCATTTATTTAATTGATTGAGTGATGCAGCACGGAGCAGGCCCATCAGACCTTCAAGCCACGCCACCCCAGCGTCCCCTGACAACCCCGATTTAACCCTAACCTAATCACAGGACGACTTACAACGACCAACTAACCTACTAACCGGTACGTCTTTGGACTGTGGGAGGAAACCGGAGAACCTGGGGAACTGCACGAATTCACGAGGAGGACGTACAGACACTACTTACAGAGGATGCTGGAATTGAAATCTGAACTTCCCGCCTTGAGCTATAATACCATCATGCTAACCACTGTACTGCCACAGCACCTAGTGCATGGTAAAATTTTAAAGAAGAACAGTGTCCTCTGCAATTCTTTGAGTGAGCGGTTTACATTGGGCAGGGAGGATGACACAGACAGACACATAACCTTCCCAATTTTGCATTCACTCTAATGGAATTCAGCATTCAATTGGATGTCAGTGCACATATCACAAGAAACATAGGTAAGGTGGATGATAACAGTCTTTTCCCCAGGGTGGGGGTCCAAAACTAGGGGCCATTGGTATGGGGTAACAGAGGAGAGATTTAAAAGAGACCTGAGGAGCAGCCTTTTCACACAGATGGTGGTGAGTGTATGGAATGAGCTGTCAGATGAAGTGGTTGAGACAGGTACAGTATTGTAATTTAAGGAGCACTTGAATAGGTACATGGAGGGGCAGAGTTTGGAGAGATATGGCTCAAACATGGGAAATTGGGACTAGCTGGATAGGCAGTGCATGGCATGAACTGGTTGGGCTGTTATGCCTGTGTCCATGCTCAATGGCTCCATCACTTCATCCATCCATTAAGTTATTGGGCCACATGTGAAAAGAATATAGGCAAATCTTCCGTTTGTGTTTGCTTTTGTACTCTCAATACCAACAAAGCTTGAATTAGCATTGAAATAGGTTTATTATTGCCACATGTATACATTGAAAACCTTGACTAGCATACTGTGCATACAGATCAGATCATTACACAGCCCACTGACGTAGAACAAGGTAAAAGAATAACAATACAGAATAAAATGTAACAGTTACAGCAAAATCATTTTTTGTTTGGCAGATTTAGAACTGCAGACCACCCACCCAGGGAGTGAGGGCAGCTGCTGGAGACTCCGGGAAAGTCTCCATCCATAAGGAAGGGTGGTAGCTGAGGATGGTGCAGGCAAAACTGAAGCGCAGGACACACAGGGCCACCTACTGCCCACCGTGTTCCTGGCTAATGTACAGTCTCTGGAAAGTAAGATTGCAGAGGGACATCAGGAATCAAGAGAGAGGTCTGTTGATATTAAAGCTATCATGGAATAAATTACTATTTAACATTAACAATATTCTGCAGAAAGAATCACAGAACTATTGCTTTAAATATATAGTGCAGTTCCTTAAGAATACAGGTCTTTTTCATAGAATTTAATACAAATATAATTATATAGGATTTAGATATCCTGACCCACACTCCAGTTCAGACGGTGGCAATAATGCACCTTAAAATTGCTTGCCAACTGCCTTAAAACCTTAGAAGCAGAAAAAGAGGAAGATATCAGGGATTGCTGATTATTGTGCTTCACTGAGTCATGGCTCACCTCCAGCACTCTGAGCATAGTACTCGAGCCCGAGGACCACATGGACTGGACAGTGGCATCAAGTAAAGGCAGAAGCGAGCTTTTCCTTCATGATCAGCTCATCGTAGTGCAGTCAGCTATCACAAGAGTGTGCACCCTGATGTCTTACAATCATTGTGGAGTACCTCAACCTGCTTAATGAATTCTCTGATATGTCTTATGTCTTACATGGAAACGTACGGTGAAGTGTGTCGTTTGTGTTAACAACTAACACATCTAAGGATGTGCTGGTGGCAGCCCGCAAGAGTCACCAGACATTCTGTTACCAATATAGCATGCCCACAATTTCAGACATCACAAAAATGGTGGCTATACCTCATTTGAAGGTTGAGGAGATTTGGTATGTAATATAGACTTGTAAATTTCTACAGATGTACAGTGGAGAGCATTCTGACTGGTTGCATCATTGACTGGCATGGAAGCTTCAGTCCACAGGATCAAAAGATGCTGCAGCCTCAGCCAACTCCATCATAGGCACAACCTCCTACCATTGAGGACATCTTCAGAAGGTGGTGCCTGAAGAAAGCGGCGTCCATCATTAAGGACCCTCACCATTGGAAACATGCCCTCTTCTCATTACTACCATTGGGGAAGAAGTACAGAACCCTAAAGACACACGGTCAATGTTTAATTAAAGCTTCTTTCTGTCTGCCATCAGATTTCTGAATGGTGCAAGGACACTACCTCACTATTCGACTTTTGCGCTATTTATTTCCTTGTTCCTTTAACTTGTATTAATTTTTATGTTTGCACTGTAATGCTGCCACTGGATGTGCTGGCTTTGGAGAGGGTCCAGAGGAGTTTCACGGGAATGATTCTGGTAATGATTAGATTAGATTAGATTATGAGGACACACAGTCCTCTTTTATTGTCATTTGGTTATGCATGCATTAAGAAATGATACATTATTCCTCTGGTGTGATATCACAGAAACACAGGACAGACCAAGACTGAAAAAGTGACAAAAACCACATAATTATAACATATTGTTACAACAGTGCAAGTAATACCGTAACTTGATGAAGAACAGGCCGTGAGCACGGTAAAGAAGTTCAAAGTCTCTTGAAAGTCCCACATCTCACGCAGACGGGAGAAGGAAGAAAACTCTCCCAACCACAGTCCGATTCTGAGTCGTCCGAAAACGTCGAGCTCCGACCAGCCCTCCAACACCGAGCACCGAGTACCATCTCTGCCGAGCGCTTTGACCCCAGCCCCGGTCGCCAGCAGCAGGCAAAGCTGAGGATTTTGGGGCCTTCCCTCTGGAGATTCTCGCTCGCACAGTAGCAGCGGCAGCGAACAGGGCATTTCAGAAGTTACTCCAGATGTTCCTCTGTGCTCTCACAGCTGTCTCCATCAAATCAGAATTGTGCACGGCACCCTATTTAACAAATACGATATCATTTCACTGGAGAGGCTACGCACGCTGTGTCGCGCCGCCATCTTCTCCTCCCTCGGCAGAGTTAACGTATGAGGAGTGTTTGATGGCTCGGAGCCTGTACTCACTGGAGTTTAGAAGAATGAGGGGGTATCTCATTAAAAGCTATTGGATATTGAAAGGCCTGGATTGGGTGGATGTGGAGAGGATGTTTCCTAAACACAAAATAATCTGCAGATGCTGGGGTCAAAGTAACACTCACTGGCCCGAAACGTCGATTGATCTTTTCCACTGATGCTGCCCGACCTGCTGAGTTCCTCCAGTGTGTTGTGAGTGTTGTTGAGAGGATGTTTCCAGTAGCTGGGGGAGTCTAGGACCAGGGGGCTCAGCCTTGGAATAGAGGGACCCCTTTAGAAAAGAGATCAGGAGAAATTTCTTTAGCCAGAGGTTGGTGAATGTGTGGAATTCGTTGCCACAGATGGCTGTGGACGCCAGGTCATTAGGTATACTTAAAGCAGAGGTTGATAGTGTCACAACCACGGATTTGGCAGCGCAGCAGATACGGCAACTCTGCTCGTGAATATGCACGTGTCAGCTGATTATTATTTCATTGTGATAGTATTCAACTCCATTCATTCCATCGTAGTGTTTGTCAAGAATTGGACACAGCACAGCAACGCTTTGCTACCTGTTTGTATTCGGCCTCGCCTGAGAAATTGAACTGTCGAGTCAACTGACTCTGAAGACTAGCGGTATTCGTTTTATATTTAGTTGTTCTTTTCACCCGCCGTGTAGGCTTCGTTTTCCATTTGAGAGTTTTAGTTAACAGCCCTGTTTGGCCTAGCGTTTATTGTTTTCTTTTCCCTTTAATACTGTTTGCATTAAAGTCTGTGAACTATTGACCCGCTTCAGTATCTCTCAGTCCGCACTTGGGCCAAATCCGAACCATGTGAAAGCAAGTCTCGACCACACAAAGATGGACCCAGCGGAGAGAGAGCAGCTGACCTTGGCCATGAGATTCATCGGTCAGAGTGATTCGTTGAGGCAACAATATTCCATTGGAATTCCTATGTATAAACTCTTGTTTCTGGCTCCAGTGTGAAAGAAGGCTCTTGCCAAGTAATGGACACAGCGAAGTTTGAAGAGTGATGTTTTGACATTGGTGGCTTGAGGAGAGGGTGCCTTCTATCCTCAGTGCATGTCCTGACTCAAAATTCTGAGAGTCCTGAGTCTACATTCCGAGCTTCTCAAGTCTATATAGTTTCTCCAGTATCCATTCCAAGCTTTTCAAGTCACAAGTACCCAGGTTCCCAGCTTTGTGGTCCCGTGATTCAGGTCTGCATAACAAATGAGTACTTCAAGCAAGCTTTTCAATTGATTCAACGAATCACCATTTAAATCAATAGTGTAATTTTTGGAACAGTCCTTCTCCAAAAGCTGATTCCTGCCTGGAGTGTGCAAATACACAAGTAAAGTAACCCTATTAAGAGTATTTTTAACGTCTTGATGAAAGTCATTGTACAGACTGGGAAAATTGAACTTCCATGCCACAAATTTACAGAGAACCAGCTAGCTTAGAGATGAAAGAAACCTGTCTAGGCTGTCTTGATCTGGAAAAATGAGAGTATATCTTAATTGCCTCTGGAAAAAATTATGGAAGATTAAAAACAATGAGTAAGATTTGAAAAGGTTCCTTCTCTAGGTTTCAAGTTTCATGTTTTCAAGGTTTCCCAAGGACTTTTTTCTATGTTCCCAAGGTTTTTTCTCGATTGTTTCCCAGGCTTATTCAATGTGTTTAGGGTTTTTCAATGTCCTCCCATCTCAAGGACTCCCAAGCCTCCCTCGGCCCCACCCAAGATTTTTTGATCTCACTTGAGGTTCCCTAGTGTGTCAGTCTGTTGGGGTTTCCTGGTCTCTCAGTCTGTCTTGATCCCCAAGTCTTTCTGCCTCTCGAGTTTCCCATGCCTCCCTTTCATTCCCCATGCCTCCCTCTCAAGTTCCCCAGGTCTCTTGAGTCGTCCCTGGATCTGAAGTTTTCAGGTCTTCCTGGGCCATCAGGTGCCAGCTATTGGGAGGGGGCATCAGAGAGCTTTGGGCATCAGAGGGCATCAGAGAGCAGTGGGCTGTGAGGTTTTTCATCATCAGCATCAGGTGCCATGCCCAGTTTGAGCATTGACTGCCATGGCCCACACACTCCTGTTTCGGGTCAAGTGGATCAATTCATTGGTATTCTTTTTCAGTTCTCTAGCTGCTGTCTCCATCATTATTTGTCTTTGTCTTCCTCTTGCTTTCTTCCCTTCAATCTTTCCCATAATTACTGTGCATTCTAACTCCTCTTTCCAAATCACATGTCCAATGAAGTTACCTTGCCTTTTCATGATCTCATACATTATTTCTGTTTTTTTGTTTGCTCCGTTCATGACATCCTCGTTAGATATTCGTTTTGTCCATGATTTTCTTTGCAACCTCCTCAAAAACCACATCTCTGCTGCTACAATTCGTTTCCTCATGTTACTAGATATTGTCCAACATTCTGAGCCATATAACATAACTGGATGAATGTAACATTTCAGTTCTCTGAGGCGGATTGTCATGCCTAGTTTAGTAATGGTCAGTATACTCTTCATTCTCGTAGAGGTGTCTTTTGCCATCCCTATTCTTTTTTTGATGTCCATGTTGCACCTGCCATCTGATGTCACCCAGCTTCCTAAGTAGCAAAAGTTCTGTACTTGTTTGATATCTTCCCCATTTATTCTCAGCCTGCAGATAAGATTCTCCTTTGTGGAATTCACCATACATTCAGTCTTTTTGCAATTGATAGATAGACCCATTTTTGCACTTTCTTCAACAATTTTAGAGCACTGAATTGGATAATTGTTGCTTCACAACAGTTATTAATGGTATAAGAGTTCCTTGTATTTTTCTCGAGCAGCTCGCTCTTTGTAACGTGGTTTCCTGGTGCATTCTGTTCAAATTTGTTAAGTTTATTTTGATAGGCTCAGGGATTCTGTGTTAGTTTTATTGTTGAAACAGATGCCCGATTAGCTCCAATCGGAGGGTCCTCATTTTGAGAATGATTTTTCTCAACGGTGTCACTTGGTCGAGCTACCTCTGTTTAAGCTCTTGTTTCTGTCTTTACATGGAAGTCTTTGGCTCCAATACTGGCAGTACACCCCATGGCACTTATCTGTCAGCATCACTGAAGGACATCTTGGACAAGTCCCTCATCCAGGACTTCCAGCGGACACACATTTGTGTCGCCTCAGGGGCTGCACCTAGAGAGGGGGGCCCTGTCACATCCACAGGTTCGGGAGCACAGCAGCTATGGCAATTGCACTCGTGAATATACATGTGTTAGCTAATTATTATTTAATTGTGGTAGTATTTAACTCCATTCATTCCGTTGTAGTGTTTGTCGAAACTTGGGCACAGCGCAGCAATGCTTTGCTGTCTGTTTGCATTCGGCCTGGCCTGCGAAATTGGATTGTCAAGTCAACTGACTCTGAAGACTAGCGGCATTGGTTTTATGTTTAATTGTTCTTTTCAGCTGCAGTGTAGGCTTAGTTTTCCATTTGAGAGTTTTAGTTAACGGCCCTGTTTGGCCTAGCGTTTATTTTTCTTTTCTCTTTTACACTGTTTGCATTAAAGTCTGTGAACTGTCAGCCGGCTTCAGTGTCTCTCACTCTGCACTCGGGCCAAATCCGATCTGGGTGACAGATAGGTTCTTGATTAGTAAGGGTGTCAAAGGTTATGGGAGAAGGTAGGACGAAGGGCTTGAGCAGGATAATAAATCAGCCATGATGGAATGGTGGAGTAGACCCAATGGGCTGAATGGCCTAATTGTGCTCCTACAAAACATCAAATGTCATTACATACGTCAGTAATACAAATGCACTTAATTTAATTTTACACTTCTAAGAAATGCTGCTTTCCTATCTACAGTTTTTTGAGGAGTATGAGACTGTTCCATTCTGTTAATAATCTAACAAATTTATAAATGAAGGGGAATTGTAAATTCCTCAAATTCATTCAGTATCCCTGCAGCCATAAAGTTATAACTGCTTGTTAATTGTGCACAAGGGAGCTTTTTTTCCCACCATGCATGTGCCTTGGAATAGCAATTTCTTGTTGGTTTAATGAGTAGCATCAGCACTTTAATCTGATACATTTTGATGTATCATTAGTGCTAGATATTTGACATTTCTGGATCAGGAGAATCTTGTAAAATGTAATCGCACATTAAGTCCCAATCAGATTGTTACTAAATTACACTTGGAATTCCAAAACTCTCATTTCCAGTCTTGCTGTTTCTTTGCCAGAATCTTGTCTTCCCTCAATAAAGAGACTTGTTAAGCAATGAAAGCAAGAGTTATTTTCTTAACTATGCTGTACATGCCTACTTGTCTGAATTGTAGCATTCACCTGGAAGGAATTATATGAACTTTTTCCTTCTGATTTTCCCTTGGCCAACAATTTCCCACAGCTCCAACATGAATGGCAGAGTGCACAAGTGGGGGGATGTTGTGGGGGTGGGGGGAGGTGCAGAGAGGGCACACGGTCACCTAGGGAAACAGGCACTTGCATCTTTAATAGTTTGGTGAGGTTAAGACACAAGCAGATGCTGGGGTCAAAGCAACACACACAAAACGCTGGAGGAACTCAGCAGGTCGGGCAGCATCCATGGAAACGGAACAGTAACGTTTCGGGCCGAGACCCTTCGTCAGGACTGAAGAGGGAGGGGGCAGGGGCCCTATAAAGGTGGTGGGGGGAGGGTGAGAAGGAGAAGGCTGGTAGGTTCCAGGTGAAAAACCAGTAAGGGGAAAGATCAAGAGGTGGGGGGGGGGAAGCAGGGAGGTGATAGGCAGGAAAGGTGAAGGAGGAATAGGGGAAAGCACAATGGGTAGTAGAAGGAGGCGGAACCATGAGGGAGGTGATAGGCAGCTGGAGGAGGGGGCAGAGTGAAACTGGGATTGGGGGAGGGAGGGGGAGATAATTCTGTATATTCATAAATCGCCAGGTTCTGTACGCAACATGCCAATCAATTTACATTATCTGAGTGTGACATTTATGTTTCTTTATATTCATTTCTTAAACAAACTACAGGTCGACCTTCACTAATCCGGCACCATTGGGACCTGAGGAGTGCTGGATTAGTGAAAATGCCGAATTACAGAAAGATCACATTAAGCATAATCAGTGCCGGATTATCGAAGGAACCGGATTACAGGTAGTTGGATTAGTGAAGGTCGACCTGTCTAAGTTTTTTTTTACATAGGTTCCTGTCCTTCAGTATGCAGTGATGGGTGCTTCTGCCACGTGAGTATGATTGTTTAGAGAACCATCTAAAAGGACATAGAATCTCCTGTATTTCCCATAAAATCCTGAGGACACTCTGCAAACCACTGTCTGATTGACTGCTCTATGATATGGCAAAAGGAATGCTCTGGAGCCACAGCACCATACCCAACCATTGCAGCACTGGAGAGAGACAGAACCTCAGCAAGTAGTGAAATTTGGTGTTTGCATGCCCAGGGTCTAAGCACAGCTTAATGCTCATGTCATCCATGTACATATCAAACAACTCCATTGCGGGGGATCATCACACCTCTTATGCCCGCATCCATCTGGGTGGACTCGACAAGGGGCTCATTACAGAATGCAAGCCAGGGAAGTAGGTAAGCCCACAATCTGCAATACTGTGAGAAGAATTGGTAGAGCATCTGAAAACACAGACACAATGTCAAAATAAGCAAATGCAATTGGTAAAATTCACTACTTCAGAACAGGTGTCGTCGTTCACGGAAATTTAAAAACATAAATTATGAATGCAACCACAACAGACCAATGTACACATTGGGAGTGCAAGGGGTGGAACCTCTCTAAACAACTGAGAATATTTAAACAATTGAGAATCTTTATTAACTAATTAATTAATATTTATGTACGTGTGTAAGAACTTGTTCATATAATCCTTCTTTCCTAAACTATAACAGTGCAGACTCCTGTGTACACAGAAGATTGGTTACCACCAGAGGTCGGTATGTTCAGCGTTTCAGGTACAGCACTCACTAGGAATTAGTTAGTATATTAGAAATCTCATTAATAGGATGATCTTTTGTAATCGATAACTACAATTTTCTTTAAAAATTGTCTGCCAGTTGTATTTTGTATTTATTGCATTGTTAGCAGTAAATTGAAGTCTATTCTTTGAAAATGTAAAACAGCATCTAATTCCTTTGAATAAAAGGTGCTATGATAATAATACTTACGAATGTCTGCTGAAGTAACTGATGTGCAGGTGAAGGCAAGAACCATACTGCAGTTCGCATATTAGGGAACAGCTATTTCCGAAGCATCTTGTCTGTGTTGAATGTGAATGGAATATCATGGATCAAAGTCAACATATTTCACCTCATACCTGTTCTTAACTCCAGGAGATGGCAAACAAAAGAACAATGTCATTTTCAAAAGCATAAATGGTTAAATCAGTTATTAGATCCACTACTTGTATCATTTTGGAGCATCTTTTTGCTGAAGAACCTAAATATATTATTTTAACTTTCATGGTTAACTGTTGAATTGACAAGCTTGTATGAGATAGGTATAGTATTTGCTATTATAAACCATAAAAAATGTTTTAAAATTTTGACTTGGTGTTAGCATAGCATGATAAACATTTGTAATATTTTAAACTAAAGCGAATACTAAATTTCCATCAAAACAGTGACCCTATAGAAATTTATATAGAATCTACTGTAGTTTTATGGTGTGAACGACTTTAAATCACAAACAGTTGGAAATTCAGAACTTAGAGTTCTTTCAGATGTTGATCACTCTGCTCATTTTTAAATTTTCTGTTTTTATTTCAAATTCTGCGTTAGCATCCTTCGAGCCTGGAACTTCAGAGAATTCTTAATTTGTATGTAACCAGATGGGGCATTGTAATTCCTGTTAAAATGAGATACAAATATTGTGTTTTCTCTTTTGCATTCAATGCATAAATCTGTGTACTAAAATGTTCTGTTAAGTTGGAAACTTTATTTGCAATCTAATTTTCATAATTTTTTAGATTTATTCACTTCAAAAAGTTTACTAAGGTCTGTTAATTTTGTTAATAAATGACCCTCAACAGACATGTGGGTGAAACACCGCCTCATCTGGAAGAACTGTGTAGGGCCAGAATGGTGGTGAGTGAGGAGAGGTAGGGGCAGGTGTAAGAGTTATCATGGTTTCAGGGATGAGTGCCAGGAGGGAGGTTGGTGGGGACAGGCAAATGCACAAAGGACTCATTGAGATAGCTTGTCACTGTGGGAGGGTGGGGGCTGGGGGGGAGGGAAAGATGTGCCTGATAGTGGGATCCCATATGAAATGTTGGAAGTTGCAGGAATGAGGTGTTAGATGCAGAGGCTCTTGGGGTGGTAGTGAGGACAAGGGATGCGGCGCAAATTTGGAGACTGCTTTTGTCGAGCACTTTCGATCCATCATTTTGTCTAGATCACTTATTGCATCTGGTGCCCCTCTCCACTGGTGAGACCTGCCCAGAATGAAGTACCACTACATTGAGTACCTTTGATCTGTCCACTGCAGTAGCTTGTAGCCACCCATTTCAATTCCATTTCCCATTCCCATAGCAAAATGTCTGTCCATGGCCTCCTCTACTGCCACCCTTCTTTATTTTCTTTCATTTTGGTGGCCCTCTCACCTCGTCCCTTCCCCTGTCCTGTCTTCGTGACCTGCCCATCACCTCCCTCTGGTTCTCCCTTTATCCCATAGCCTACTGTTCCCTCTTCTCAGATTCTTCTTTTTTCAGCCCTTTACCTCTTCTGTCTGTCACCTCCTAGCTTTTCAAGTCATTCCTTTTCATATCTCCTCCCCTACCCACCTACCTTCCCCCTCACCTATCACCTGCCAACTTGTGCTGCTCCCCTCCTCCACTTTTTTATTCTGGCTTTTGCCCCCTTTCTTTCCAGCCCTGATGAAGCTTCTCAGCTCAAAACATAATTGCAATTTACCTCCATAGCCACTGCCTAACCTGATTTCTCCAGCATTTTAATGTGTGTTGCTTGAGATATCCAATATCTGCAGAATTTCTTGTGTTTCCCATTTTCCTGTGTTTGGCCCATATCGCTCTAAACCTTTTCTATCCATTATTTATCCAAATATCTTTTAAATATCAGCAATGCCTTTTCTGTGACAATTTGTTACCCTCTTAAACCTATTATGGTTTAAGATGGAGCCGGTGATGCCCAGCGACTATTTATTGGCGGCAAAAAAAACAAAACAAAGGAAACTACTATATATCTTATTAATAACAATCAACGCTAACAGTCCTAACAATGGAGAGGTGAGCAAAGGCTGGTTGAGGCGAATGGAGGCGAGCAATGGCGGAGGCGCAGGCAATGCATGGTCATGGCAAGTGGAGTCGGGGTTGAAGCAGAGTCGTGGCACCCCAAGAGTAAGGAAGGTCCTGGGGTGAATTGGAAAGTTCGGGTACGGGCTGAATCGTGGCAGTGGGCTCCAGGCCCCAGAGGGGTCTGAGACTGAGGAACAACCCAAAGTTTGGACGATTTAAGTGCTGGGCCAGATTGAAAAGGTCAGGGTGTTGCTACTGGAGGTGAGGCGAGGGCCGGTTCTGCTTGCTGGTCCATGACATTTACTCAGCTCTTTGCTGAATTGCAGTGATCTCTGGCTGCGGGTCTGTTGTCTTGCTACATTTACTTGGCTTTGCAATGAACTGTGGCTATTGCTTGCTTCAGCTGCAGTGACATCTGGCTTCGTGTCCTTCGTAAAACTTTTATAGCTTGCAATATTTGTTTTTTTGTGTGTCTGCATTGGTGTTTGATGGTCTCTTTTGAATGTGTTCTTTTGAGGTTTCTTTGTTTCATGGCTGCCTGTAAGGAGACAAATCTCAAGGTTGTATAATGTATACATACTTTGATAATAAATGTGCTTTGAACTTTGAACTCTAGTTTTTTCTTTCCCTGGGCTTCCAAACTACGTACTGACTGCAGGGCAGAAATATTGGCCATCATCAAGCAGGAGACTAGATCTCATTACATTGCTCTTCAAACTACAGGCACAATGATTTGTCATATCCTTTGCTTAATTGTGAACAAGTGCTCTGGGATATTTTGAAATCTAAGTAAGCCATTATTAGATTGCTAATTGTTCCATATTTCAAAGTGATAATCTGCTCAGTCTATGCTGTGCAGTTTCTGGCCTCCCAGATTAACAGTGCTCTGCCATCACAGACACATGCAGCATATGCAGTGAAATATCAAAATCTTTCAATGAGACTCCTTTAGATGAAGCTTAAATGAATGGCATATCAGTGTGCATTTAGCACTAAATATTTCTTTATCTTTGGCCAAAATCACGTTATTTAAAAGAAGGATAGACGGGTCTGTGTACGAGGTTAACTATTATTCCCAACTGCCCAGCCTTAATTTAATTGCAGGAAATAGAATAAAAATTGATGCAAAATCAAGATACTGTGTGTGCTGGAAATCTGAAATAAGACTAGAACCTTCTAGAAGTTCCAGTCAGATCAATGGCATCCTGTGGAAGCTGTACTGCTGTGTTTGGGTAGGGAAACAGGAGTGTGGACAAAGTGACATCTTTACATTATGACCCCCTGGTGGTGAGAGTGAAGATTTAACCTACAGTGTAATGTTACTGTACATCTTGCAGAAATGCTTCGGTAAACTTAACAGATTCTGAATTGAAAACACGGAGGAATATGCTCGACAAAATGAGGAATCTAAAAGGAGACAGGAATTAATTCTTTGCAGAATATTATGAACACCAGTCCAATTCTCTCCATATGATCGAACCAACATGAATAAGAGGAGCAATTATTCTGGCAGGATCATTTTGAGGATGTCCCCTTCACTGCATAGGTGCTGGAATAGGCCATTCAACTCCTTGAACTGATTTTGTTGTTTCATTAGAAAATATCACTTTTTTATTATTTATTAATTTTTTGTTATCTTTGTACCACTACTGCCCTTGTTCTTGGTGGTAGAGTTCTTGGGTTTGGCCAGTAGTGTCAGAGCAACCTAGGTAGATAATTACAGACGGTACACAGTGCAGCTACTGTGCACTGTGGATGATGGGAATCAATATTTATGATGGTTGATGGAACTTTAGTCAAGTAGGATGTGTTCTCCTGGATGGTGCTGAGCTTCTTCAGTGTTGTTAAATTTGTACTCATCCAGGGAAATGGATGCTCCTGACTTGTGCTTGTAAATGTTGGAAAAGGTTGGTGTGTCAGGAGGTGAGTCATTCATTACAGACTCTGTCTGCTCTTCAAGCCACAGTATATATTTGACTGGCCCCTCGTGGGACGTGGACATTATTGACTTTAGTGGCATGTCTGTTACTTTCCATCTAGCAGCTCATGCCTGAATACTCTCTGGTTATGGACTACTTCGGGAAATCGACATTGTGGACTTATCAGTGATCAGTACTGCCCTGAAGAATTACAGTGTCGCCATTGGCTTGGAAAATTGGCAAGCAGCAAACTTTATCACTTCCTTTTGTATGAGATCTGATGGTACCGCTTAGAACATTTTTCTTATCAGTGTCCATTTACTTAAGTTTTATCAGGATTTCTTGATAAATTCAGTCAAATTCTGCCTTGATGTCACTCTTGGAATCCAGCTCTTTGCTTCATGTTTGAAGCTGAGAGGAGCCAAGTAGTTCTATCAAAATTGAACGTGGGCATGAGTGAGCAAGTTATTGATGAGAAAGTGCCACTTGGAAGGTGTGATTGGCAGTGATATCTTTATTTAACTGATAATTGAAAATAAACACGAGATTCTGCAGATGCTGGAAATCCAGAGCAACACACACACACAAAACACTGGAGGAATTCAGCAGGTCAGGCAGCATCTATAGACAGGAATAAACAGTTGATATTTTGGGTCAAGATTCTTCTTCAGGACTAGAAGGGAAGGGGGAGAGGGAAAAGGCAGAATAAGAAGGTGGGGGGAGTGGAAAGAGAACAAGATGGAAGGTGATAGGTGAAACCAAGTGTGGGATAAGATAGGTGAGTGGGGAAGAGGGGATCAGTTGAGAAGCTGGAAATGATAGGTGGAAGAGGTAAAGGGCTGAGGAAGAAGAAATCAGATAGGAGAAGAGGGTGGATCATGGGAGAAAGGGAAGGTGGAGAGGCATCAGGAGATGATAGGCAGCTGAGAAGAAGAGAAGGGGTAAGAGGGAAGTCAGAATTCTCCACTAATTTAAAGTAGACCTGGTAATGGTTAAAAGCCAAATGACACTTGCTATGTTTTTTGCGAACAGGGCATAGCAGGCCAACAGTCTACATTGTCAGGTGGATATCAGTGGTGTAACTTTACTGGAACAGCTTGGCTCAAGGGTCAGTTCATTTCTAGAGTATGGGGCGGTTGGTGTTCAGTATCATTGCTGGACTGTTATCTGGATGTAGTAAATCACATTGCATGAATTGTCAACACCTGTGATTGCAAGAATCTCACCATGAATTTTCCACTCAACTCTTCCGACAACAACTCTTTCCAACAACTCTTCCTTGCCTTTTACACTTATATACTGGGCTCTGGCATCACTGAAGATGGGGATTTCTTGGATATTTAAATTGTACTCTGTTTGCCCATCTCAAACTCATTTTTTCCTCACCAAGAATGATCAAATATAGCTCTGAAATTTTCCATTGACTGATGGACTGTGTTTTTAATCATTCACCTTATCAGCAGGGCATATAAACCCCAGATACATGGTCATAAATATTGCCTGTCTCACACATTAATGTTTGAAGGCACGGATACTAATTAGTATTTTCATATTTCAGCCACTGTTATGAACAAAATTTGTTTTGGCAATAAGAACATCACTGTCACATTAATTGAGGAGAAGAGTGGGCAGACAATCAGGAATTCATGTCTGGAACACAGCCTTGGTCCAAACATGGACATATCAGCTGAATTACAGACTTGAAAGCAACTGCTGTTCACAGCATGCAGCATTTTACAGTGTGACATCATGGTACTCTGGTAAAACTGAGGTCAGTAAATATCAAAAGGAAAACATTTGAGTGGTTGGAGTCATCCTTTGTACAAAGGGAAATGGTGATTACTGAAGATTAAAAATTTCAGTTCCAGGGCTCCTGTAGGAGTTCCTTAGGACTGTATTCTGAACTAGCTGCTTCATTAATGACCTTCCCTTCCACATATGATCTGAAGTGTCCTTTTAGCATATCTGTAGAAATTGAGATGTTTACTGAGTGCATTTCAATATCATTTTTAAAAAAACAGATAATGACAGAATAACTGGCAAATGGCATTCTTATTACTTTTGGTCCAATTCTGTCTTCATCTTATTAGGCTGTTCTTTGGGATCAAGGGCGAGTTGCACCTACTCTGTTCATTGGTTCTGAGGTGGCTAATAAAGGACATATTGTGGGAACTTCAAAGGCTTCTACAGATGGGGCAGGAGATGGTGGGGTGGTGGATGGGCTATGGGCTGTGAGCTTGTTCACTCCTATGCTGCTTACATGGGGGCATTTCTTCAAGCCCATAATTTGAGCACATCTGTCAGTGCAATATCTCCATTCCTCTGGTAATCTCTTCCAGAGTATCTGTTTTGGGGGTCTGGAGTGGGGCATCAGAGCAACAACGTATTTAAATGACAGCAAATAGAGCCCTGGAGAGGATGCTGACATTGATTCTCTTACCCTTCTAATGAATTTGGAGGATATTGAAAAAAGAACATTGGCATTTTCTTTCCAGTGCCTTTTGGATGCATGCTATAAATAGTGAGGTCTCAAAAGCATATACATTATCTGGTGAGATCCCACTTGGAATATTGTTTACAAGTCTCGTCTTTCTACCTAAGGACAGATACACTTGTCCACAGATTGATTCCTGGGGCAATGGTTATGAGAAGAGGTTATACAGACAGAGCCAAAAATCTCTAGAATTTAGAATAATGAGAAACAATGTCATTGAAGTAAACAGACTTATTACAGAGCTTAAAATGTAGATGTAAAGATGGTGTATTTCCTGCACATCCAGGGGCACAGTCTCAAAATAACCTCTCTTGAATGTACACTGTGATTGAGTATCCGCAGCCCTCTTGTATACAGAATTAGATTTTCTTTTTTCCCCAGGTGAAGAAGTATCTTTCTCTAGAGAATCATTGGATATGTTGTTAATCCAGAAAAGTGGACCTATGTTAAAATAAAAATCAACCGTTACCTTATTGAATGGCAGACAAGATGCAAGGGTCAGTATGAGCTGTGAAATTGCAGATGCTGGAATCTGGGGCGATAAACAATCTGCTGGATGACCTCAGCGGGCTGTGGGAGGAAAGGAATTGACATTTTGGATTGAAACTTTGCATCAGTTCTGAAGCAGGGTTTTGACCTACAACATCCTCCTCCAGAAACTGATCAACTCAGAATCCAATTCCTCCTGCATTTATGTCTTTTTGTTTTTATCGTGTCTTATGTAATATTAATGTTGCTGCCAAGATCAGTGCTTTGTTCCTTAACATGGCAGTAGCAAGCACTTGTCATAATCTGTTTGAAGTCAGGATAGACTACTTGTCTGAGATATTCTTCCCCTAGAGTCAGTGCAGCTGGAACACTGGGCTTGTGCTTGGAGAAGATTGCCCCATATTCACTTGAGCTTAGAAGAATGAGATTTGGATTTTTAAAAATGCATTGCACAGTACCGCTGCCACAAAACAACAAACTTCACAACGTGCATCAGTGATAATAAACCTGATCTGATTCTGAATTTATTGAGACATGCAAGGTTCTGAGACAGATTGACTAAGCTGATGTCAAGAGGCTGTTTGTGTAGGCTAGAGACTGAAGAACTCTAACCAAAGTTTGCATCAGTGTTGCAAAAAGCATGTTAGTTAAATCGGTGGTCTACTGCCATTTCTCATGGTCACTAGTTAGACGTTCAGATGCTGAAAGCATTTTTCCATTATTAATAGGGTAAGTATTTACCCAGCTCGTTGGGAAGAATTTCCAAAAAGACCACGATCCAAACTGCAGCATGAGGTAGTTGTTTACTTTAAACTGGTGATTTTAAGAGTTTACTGTCATAGATTGGGTTTTCAGTAATTTTCATGTTATTGTTTAGACAAATCTGAAATACATTAACAGTGAAAGCTCCCCGTGGACCTGCAAGATTTAGCAAATAGATGCCTTACAGAATGTTTTACTTCATGAAAAATAGTTCTATAGTTGTAAGTGACATTTTTTCCCAATGCAGAGGTGATTCTTAAAACAAGAAATTAAGTTAAAGTGTTCACATAAAGGAGTTTTGCTTGTCAGCATTGTTAAAGTAATTACGAACACTGGCACGAGATGTCCTGATTAATCAACATATTGTCGACTGTCATTTTGTGTAATTGAGGCTTTCAGGGTTTGGGAATGCAATGTTATTCTGATCAATAGTGAGTTCCTGTTTACATCAAAAAATCAGCAAGTAAAGTGGAGTAACCACAACAATATCTAAGAATAGGCTGGTTCATTCTGGGCATAACAACAAACATTTTTCTCTATTATTTTTTTGAAAAAGGAGAACAAATAGGCAATATAAATATGGAAGTTCAAAATCTATTAGGCGCTGAGAAGTCCCTGTATGCTACGTAGCCAACACAAATGGGCTGTTCAGATTCTTGAGCCTGTTCTGCCATTCAACTAGATAATGCTGATCTATGCCTCTGCTCTTATTTGTACTTGCCTTTCATACTTGATAACCTTTAATAAGTAAATATCTATCCATTTTGGTTTTGAAGAATACAACTAATTGAGAACACTGTGCACTTTGGGAAGCAAGTTCAAGATTTTTACTGCTTATTTTGTAATTTGAGATTTTAGCTCGGAATACTTCTTAGCCTTATGGAGCAGGGTATACAAGCCAAGTTTATTGTGATTTCCTGAAGTTGTAAGTAGTTGGTCTATGCCGCTGCTCATTATATCTTTAATTAGATTTTAATGCTCAACATTTGATGCAGTCTGTCCAAAGCTCTCCTAACCAGTGCAGTATTTCTTCACAATTTTTTACCAATCAGATTACACAGAATTCATGGAAGCAAACTTAATTTGGATTCATATTAAATTGTCATCCATCCATCCATCGATTGATTGATTGATTGCTTGATTGATTGATCTATTTATTTATTAAATAAATAAATAAATATATATATATATATATATATATATATATATGATGCAGCAATCTAAATACTATTCTGAGTTCGGAGATCCATTTATGTCTCCCAAGGGCACCTGAGGGCTCCCATTGCATGTGGTGTATGTTATTTTTCACTATGTGTTGGACTGTCTGAGTTCCTTCTCTGCATTCACATTTTAAATGTTTTTTATCTTTCAGTTGAACATACAGTAAATTATCTGTAAGCAATAAAAATCAAATAGTCCATTGTCTGATTGTTCAGCATTTCTGAACAGTCATCTCTTAAACACATCAGAAAAATGTGTTGCTTTATTGTGTAGCATTTAAAACAAAATGAATGAAAATATGTTGGGATATTAAATAGGAGTAATTTCCAATTATCCAGAAAATCTGCTAGTTATTAGATCTGAAGATGATGTTGTCCAGAAAGCTCTTCAGAAGTCAAGAATGAAGCACAAATGTTATTATACAGCTGTTTTATTAGATGTTCATCATTGTACAAGTCAGACAAGGTTAGCCGTACCAGCAGGCAAGGAAAAGAAGTAATACAGGAACTGTAACTGTAATAAACTGCAGTAAGCTGTAACTAACTGGCTGTCACAAAGGAGCATGAGCACATAGTTTCTTTTTAAACTGCAGATCCAGTTTAGATATGAAACTTGTTTAGCAGGTACTGACTGAATCACAGTCCAGTTCTGCAAAGAAATTTCAGAAGTATAGGACCAAATAAACTACAAATTACTCAAAGTTTACAGACAAAAGGTGAACGAAACCTAAAACTACAAAGAAAAACAGAGACCTAGCCCAACTCGTGTGTCCCTATCATTTAAGCCCTTTACTTGTGGCAACATGTAGTAGCTGGTGTCCAATGGCTACTCTAGATTAAAGGAATTCATGTACAGGCATCATCAACTCCATAGGAACTACAGTGGAATGAAAGTAAAGCTTGTTTGTTTATTTAGAGATTAGTCCCTTTTGGCCCTATGAACCACGCTACCCAGCAACTACCCCCCCCCCCCACTGTCAACCCTGATTTAACCTTAAGCCAATCACAGGACAATTTACAATGACCAATTAACCTACCCGATACATCTTTGGACTGTGGGAGGAAACTAGGGTACCCGGGGAACACCCACACATTCCAGTGGGAGGATGCACAAACTCCTTACAGAGGATGTGGGGATTGAATTCCGCACTCTGACCCCCTGAGCTGAAACAGCATTGCACTAACCGCTACAGTACCCTGGTGTCCATCTTTGACTTAGCTCAACAGGAAGTGTATCTCCAAGATCTTGAGCTCTATGTGGAGGTCTTTTTTGCTTTGGTGATATAATTAGATTGCATGCTGTCTGGTTAGCAGTCTGTGGCATGTCAACTATATATAGTTTGAATCAGGCCAAGAACGACCCTAGGAGAGGAACTGAACCATCTCGCAGACTGCTTTAGCCATAGAGATACAGCACAGAAACTGGTCCTCCCATCCGCTGAGTATGCTGCATTCAACAACCACCTAGTTTTACAATAAACCTAGTGTATTCTATTTTATTCTCACATTCCCATCGAATCCTCCCTAATTCTACCACGCATCCAACACCAGGGCAATTTATAATTAATCAATCATCTTTTGTGCTTTTGGGATGTGGGAGAAAACTGGAGTACCTGGAGGAAACCCACGCTGTCAAAGGGAGTCACATGCTTCAGTGTGACTTTGGAATATGTTTAAAGACCATAAACATGACACTGATGTGGATAAAAATCCACATAATGTGGGTAGGCTCACCTGCAATCACTTTCTCACAGTTCTTGAAGCTGAAATTCGAAAGCCACCATGATCAATGGATGTAACAGGTATCTGGGCATAAAGTACCTGGTTGTTTCTGAGCAAAAAAGGACAAAGCCAGTCAATTTCTGCTATAGAAATCTCTATGTATTCCCAGCATTAGTGAGACTACACCTCTTTTTCCCTTCTATATAAACTTGTAAAGAATATTGAAGTTGTATAAGACGATGGTGAGGCCTAATTTGGAGTATTATGTGCCGTTCCAGTCACCTACCGACAGTATAGGAAAAACGTAAATCAGGTTGAAAGAGTACAGAGAAAATTTACAAAGATGTTGCCGGGACTGGAGGACCTGAGTTATAAGGAAAGATTGAATAGGTTAGGATTTTATTCATTGGAACGTAGAAGGTTGAGAGGAGATTTAATAGAGGTGTACAAAGTTATGACTGTTATAGATAGGGTAAACGCAAGCGGGTGTTTTTCACTGAATTGTGTGTGACCACAGCTATAGTTTATGGGTTAAGGGTGAAAGGTGAAAGGTTTAAGGGGAACTTGACGGAAACTTCTTCAGGAAAGTGTGGAATGAGTGCCAGCAGCAAGCTCAATTTACAATATTTAAGAGAAGTTTCAATAGGTACATGGATGGTAGGGGTATGGAGGACTATAGTCCTGATGCTGATTGATGGGAGTAGGCAGTTTGAATGGTTCGATATAGACTAGTAGGCAGTAAGGCCTGTTTCTGTACTGTACTTTTCTATGACTCTGTGACTGTATTCCGTGACTCAAAAAATAATTTCCTGGAACAAATATTAAACTGTGATCTATATATTAGAATGTAGTTTGGGAAATTGAATGAACATAATATGTTTTATGAGCTTACTGCCTTGTACATACCTTCCAAGATTTTGCATTTTCTGTTTAAATATACTCCACAGAACTATTAACTGGTGGTCTTTTTTGGTCAAGTATCACAGTCACCCCTCTGATCTATTACATCATTTTTCAGTACTATCCAAAATAATTAACTCCCCTACTGTAGTAGAGATTGCAGCAGATTCTCTGATATGGGTAAAGCTAAGAGGTACCCATTTGTGTTCACCTTCAAGGTGTGTCTCTATGAATCCTTTCAAGGTAGGGTCAAGGGTCTTATAAATCCTTTTGTTTAAGTGTTTTATAATGGCACTTTACGAGCAGAAAGCTTTTATCTTCTCAACATTTCCATAAGCTTCTCTAGATTCTACTAATACATAGGGGATAATTTACAATGACTGATTAACATAATAATCTGGATGTCTTTGGGATGGTGGAAAGAGCTGGAGAACCTGGAAGACACTCATGTGGTACTAAGAGAACAGGCCAACTTCACATGGACAGCGTTGGAAGTCATCATTGAACCCAGACTCTGGTCAACTTGCAGGCCACTGCACTGCCAGAGTACCATTGTGCCACTTGAATCCCCAAAATTTGTATTTTGTGAAAAGAAAGGCATTACATACAGTAATTATTCAGCTATCACACAGTCCTAACAAGTTGGCATGTTGGCACAACAATTAGTGCTGCTGATTCATGTTGGTTCATAGCTTGGGCATCCAGGTTCTATCCTGACCTCTAGTGTTGGCTGTATGGAGTTTACACATTCTCCCCATAATTGTGTGTCTCTCTCCTTAGTGCTTGATTTTCCTCTTGCATGCCAAAAAATGTGCCAGTTGATGAATTGGCCCCTGTAAGTTTACGTTCTCAATTAGTAAGGATGTCAGATGTTATGGGGAGAAAACAGGAGAATGGGTTTGAGGAGGAAATTAATCAGCCATGATTGAATGGTGGAGTGACAGGAAGGGCCGAGTGGCTTAATTCTGCTTCTATGTTTTAAGGTCTTTAGTGGACATTAATGCAAAAAGAAATCAAAGAGGAATTAATAGGCATGGGTACGAGTGAATAAGTTACAGGGATACAGGGAAGGAAGATGAGGAGGAATGGGATTTATGTGAATGCTCCTCAGGGAGGAGCATGGACACTAAGTTCTAAGTAGACTCCTCTGTTCCATAATAGCTTGATCTTTTATGTTATTTGTCATTGGCAACCATCCTGAGAGCTCTAATAAGTTATCATGGAGCACTCTTCACGTTATCTCACAACAACACACAAAAACAGGTGGGTGAACTGTTGACTTGGGCTCTCGGCCATCACTCAGTCAGTGTCTCGAGTAAAGGTACCGATCACAACTGGAAGAATAAACCCAATGACACACGTACAACCTGTGAAAGAGAACAGCCTATGTCTATGCTGAGGTCACCGTTTGGATGTTCTGAACAGGAGAAAAAAATTGCGAATTTCCAGTGTTATTCATGTGTATTTTATGATTCATTTTACTGACAAAAGTGGAGACGGGCTGCTGCTAGAGCCCGAGTCCAGAAAAGAAAGTGGAAGGAAGCATTTGCACCTTTGCAACATGAGGAGAGTGTCCAAGGGGAAGCAGAACGGGGGATTGATCAGCCAGCTGTCAAAGCAAGGAACCACACAGCAAGTAACCTTGGTTTCAAAATATAGAACTTAAAACAAAAATATAAAACTGCCTGTTTTTCCACCACACAAACTAAAAATCCCGCTCTGTATTTAAGAGTATCTCCTCGAAAAGAAAGGTGCTCGTGTTTTCCCTGCCATCATGGAACACCAAGGGAGAAACTATACGTGTAGGAATAGCTATGTGAACCAGCTGTGTTTATTATAAACAGCAGCCACAGGAAGTGCACTAAAATCCATTCTTCCTACCTGTAAACCGTTGTAAACATCCAGCAGAATGCCTGCATCGCTGTGAGCAGACACCAGTGAAATGGTGCTGTAATAAAATGTTCTCACTTACGTTTTTCTGAAGATGGTTTGTTCTCCTGAAATATAGGGAGGCGGTCTTTCCACAGAATACAGTCCCAGGGGGAAAATAGGAGAACTGGATTGCTGTTAGAAATGGCAACCTTACTTCCAGTTTTTATTTATTAGAGACATTTTGTGATGAAGTTTCCAGAGGTTCTTCCAAATTGATCTGGTGGAATGTTTATGCCAACTCTGGAGAAACTGCATTTGCTCCTTTCTGTGGATACTTGGATATGTCTTCTTCATAGAACTCCATGGAAACCATAAGGTTTTATTTTGCTGATGACTTGAAATGGGACCAGTTTCCAATTAGCTCAACTAAATAGTGGAGCATTAATTATGGTGAGTTGCCAGATTATGGATATTTGTTAAAGGGAAGATTGGAAATTAAAGCAGAAGAAGATAGGAAGTTTTTAGGCAAGGTTTTGTGATTTATTTTGTATCACTTTAGCAAGGACAGTGATAAGTGCCTTGAATTTGTGGTCTACTGATGTTTGTAATCCATGGGAATCAAGATCTGTGGGGATTGGGTAGGAAAGTGAAGTTGGCATAGGAGACCTTGAAGAAGGTAAGGAAGATCAATGCAATCAACATATCAGCCCAATTACCTTTTTTCAGAAAATATTACCAACTTGAAAAGTTGAGTCTGTTTTCCTCACTCCATGCGTGCTCCCAAACCAGTTAGGGCTTGAATTGGTTTTACTTCAGACTTCTTGCAATGGCAATATTATACCTTTCATTTGCTGTGGAGTGGAATCCAGCCATAGGTTCAGTTTTCTTTCTTGCCATTGCTCTTTAACAGATGCAAAGGTTGAAGCAGCACTGCATATAAAATTATTTGCAGTAAACAGCGCACTGAAAACTTGTTATTTGTCATTAGACTCTGAAGATATTTCATATCATGCAGCAGATGAACTTTCTTTCTTGCCAAGCACTAAACAGTCTATACTCAAGATACGAAATGAAGCCAGAATTTAGAACAAAGAGTAGACTAAGGAAATAAGACAGTATGTACAAATTTCCCATTTATGGAAATAACACAGTAACTAAAACATACTATGTATAAACTGGGTATGTGGCTGACTTTATATTTGTTCATTTTTAGTCATATTTGATTTTATGAGCAGAAAGTGCCAACTGTAATGGATAGTTTCTAATGCTGATAAATATTGTTAAAAATAATGTGCATTCTAATTTCTAGGGGATTTTGTAATATAAACAAGAGTGCAAAGAATATGGAGGCCCAGGTTTTATTTTGTTCTGCATGACTTACAGTAGCTCATTTTAAGCATTTATTATGGCAAACATTGAAATGTATGTATCTCATCTCAAAGAAAAATTACCACTTTGATCTGCTTGACTGTCAAAAGGAGTAAAATTTATAACAATCAAAAGAGTGATCATTTAGAATCAGAGATTTCATATGAAAATACTCTTGGCTTCCATACCAAACATTTGGCAAGAGGAATTAAAGCAGCTTTTAAAATAAAATCTCTTTTACAGTGAAATTTATATTTTGTAAGAAGAGATAATGTACATTTACAGCAAAGTAGATAGTTGCTTCTAAAAGAAGGACTCTTAAGGTTCATAGAAACAAACTGGATTTGGCTTTCCCTTAGGATTCAGGTTGGTTATATAAATGAATTTATTCTTTCTTTGAACTCCCCTTCTCAATGGAAAACATTTTATTTGGTCACTAGTGTACACTACAAGAGAGAGGAGTTACATGACTAACTATTAGCCAGCTTAAGGCAAGAAACAAAGCCATTTTTGTTTCATAAAAAAAACTGTTTGAATTTCATTAGCTCTTCTGATGCTTCACAAAATTCCAGGAAACAGTCTAAATAAAGTTAATTATTTATTATAAAAAATTTCATCACATGGGTTAATTGTAGCAAGTAGCTTAAGGACATGTTCAGAAACTGCCCATGCCTTCCACCCTACCATATTCAATGGTATGTTCATCTGTAATTTCTACATCTGTCAACATTACACCACAACCGCACACCCCTCAACTCATTACCTTTCAGCATTTGCAAAGAGCTTTCTCTTTATCACTCCCTAGTTCACCCCTCCAATTCCACCACCAACTTCCCTTCTCAAAGTATCTTTCCATGCACTTTCGGGAGATACAACTCATGTGGTTTACATCTTCCTTTTCCATTGCACAGGAGCCAAGCATTTCTTGCAGGTGAAGTAGTCACTCACTTGTATTTTTCAAATCTGGTATGACGCTTTCAGTGCTCACAGTATGGTGTCCCCTTCCTGAGAGAAAGCAAACATACTGTTGCAGGGAATTAGGTTCACAGATTTTGTAAAGGGTACAGAAGACACCAAACTACAGGTAAGTTTTTAACCATTTAACATTCAAAGTACACAGACACTCCTCTAGGTGCTCATGGGACTTCTATCTGCAGCACGGTTCCAAATCTTCTTTGGCACTGGTCACATGATCCCCAGTTCACAGTGTGTCCAGAACATGATAGCTACACATGCATTACATTTATAAACTAGCAGTACTTTGAAACCTTTTTCTGTTATATTGGCTCGTATATGTCTAGGAGAAATCCCACCCAGCACCTGCCTCAACGCTTCCCACGGAGTCGGTTGCCACCCGAATCAAGCCCAAACATCAATCATCAGCCAGCACACCCAGTAAATTTTAACAAGTACACTTTATAGATATTACTAATTCTAGGACATTAATATAAATTCGATACAGAAAGGGAAGTAATGGAAAAAAAAGGCGCCAAGACTTATCAAAGTCCAAGTTCTTCGCACGCAACTGTTGGAGCTCAATCGCTTCCTGACGACCACCCGGATCCTGTCAGCTCACGGCTCGGGACCACCCAGAGTGATCGACCGGAGCCTTTCCGCACGTCCGCCGTCCTCCCCATCTCTCCTCCGACTCCCCGTCAAAAACCCCGTCTCTCCTCCGACCCCCCGTCGCTCCACCGTCCTCCCCGTCTCTCCTCTGACTCCCCGCCAAAACCCCGTCCCCAGTCATATGATACAGCATTGTATCGAAAACAAAACGATGCATGAACACCCATTGGTTAATAGCACCCAGCTATCTCTAATAACCCAAGCAGCTGTCTAGTTAGAGACTTTCTCAGCATTCTCCAGTATAACCTAACAAAAGAAGCCATTTTAAATTTAACAAAAAAGAAAGACCCCGTACACACAGCTCAGGAGAGTGTTCAGAGATTTCTTTCTGCAACCAAAAGTGTTGATATGATTTTATAAAACCTCAGCTTCAGCTCATTTTCTAGCAAGTTCAGTTCTTCCTCCATCCTTCCTGTTAATTCCTTATAACGTGTTCACGAATGGACTTACTGCCCAATTTGGAATTTAGATTGAGAGAAGATCCTGAAATCACTCTGACATGTTTTTATGTAGGTCGTCTTGGTGGGTACAGTAAAGTTGAAAATCATCAGCTGGTGTTCTTTCTTTCTCTTCCAACTCAGGCTGGGAAATTGGAAAAGGTTGCAACAGCCAATGTTGCCATTAAATAGGGTTAACTTGGACAGAAATGTGGAGACAACTGATTTGACTTTGATAAGATTCACATAATTTTCTTGCAATTGATGATTGATTTCATTAAACTGCGAATAATTCTGACAAATAAGCAATGACATGCCAGCTATTCTTGAGTTGATTATTGAATGAAACATTAGAGTCTTCAAAGAGTGTTATTACTTTTTCCAAAAACACATAAAAGCATCTCAGAATCTGTTTTGAGAGTCATCTAATTTCTGTATGCAACAACAAGTGTTCATACTGTTCATCCTTCTCAATACAAAGCTCTTGAAAGAATCGACACAGCAAATGTGGGCTGAAGGGCCTGTACTGTGCTGTACTATTCTATGTTCTATGTTCTAAGTAGTCGAGAATTGAGAGAATGATACTTAATTTTATTTACCGCTGTGATAACAGTATTTAATGATTTGTGCAGCCAATCAATTAAGATTTTTGTGACAAGATGTTGTTTGTGAATTACACAGTGAATGGTAAATATGTTAGCTGCAGCTTTTTTCGAGAAACTGATAAACACAAGGTGGCATCCTATTGTTTACTGTGCCCCATCTGTTGTACAAGCAAGAATATTGGAAAGCAGTATGCCCTTCTAGTTTTAAAAAAAAATTGCTTAACAACCTGAAATATTGACTTCCCCTTTGTATCTGTTTCTAGTCCCTTTACAAATAACAAATCTTGAACCATCTTTAATGAAGTGAACATAACCAAGAAGCAAAGATTTGTTACCTGGCAAAGTTGACTCATTGAACTGTTTTTCAAAGTCAGTTGCACAATGTGTCTTCTACCTTCTCAGATATTTAATTTATTTGTCTTTGAACAGTGATGATGCTGACCAGAGTCACTTTAATTATTTGGTTTGGTAACTTGTGCAAAACCATATCAGGACCTCTGTTACTGCTGGTAGAATCAGTTCTTCTCCAATTATATCATCAGATTTAGTGATGAGCAATGAAATGAATGAAGCACACAAATCATCACTGTTTCAGTGTGAAATGCTGGCAAACATGTTTTGAAGGGTTTTCCATTTCTGAAAGTTTTCAAAAAGTGACTGAAAATAAGCCAAGTGTCGGATGGTTTCATTGCCTCATTTGAAAGAAAATATTTCACACAGCAGGCACATTTGCTGCTGTTGGTTGCTTGGTGCTGGTATAAACCCTTATTTCAGATACTCCACACTATACCATCTACACTTATTTTCCATTTGGACTGCTTCTGCATTTTCATTATGAATTAATGACCACAGTCAATCGCCTGTTGTTTAAGTGTAGCCTCAAGTTCTGTAATCGATAAAGCAGAAAGTTATGATGTCATCATAGCTCAGACAAAACCTGAGCCTCTGCTTGAAGGTACATAACTGGGACACCAATAATTCAGTTGAGCCATGGGCCATAGAAATGTAGTGAAGACCATTTGAAAGGACAGATTCTTCAACTTTACCCCATTGAATGCCATACCCTAATTCATAGGAATTGTGTCACTGTGTGATTAAAGTATGGGAGTCATACGAGCTAATACTGTACTACAGTAGTGAACGGCAATAAAGTGTGGGTTGGTCCCGGAAATAACACAATTGCCTCTGTCCAGATTTCTCATGATTTGCCAAATATAGAACTGTCATATTGCTCTTAAACAAACATTTCACGCTTCGAGCAAAGCCTAAGAAAATGTGGGTTAGCTAGAGATGAGGTGATTACATAATCATTGTAATCAACTATGAGGCACTGAGGATCAAATATTTATAATAAGTAATTCATTTCTTGTTAAATCAGTAATCCCTCAGCTGCCTTCTTGCGACCAAGCGCACCTCTTTTATCTTTATCTCCCCCTTAGAAACTCCCACCGCCCCCCAATATCACCCCCTCTGCTTTAAATCATTTCAGAAAATAACTTGCTCTTAAGGATTAAACCATTAACAAACCATTAGGCACCTGTACTGCTTTATGCAAGCATCTCACCCCACTATGGTTGCAGTCAGTTTATGGTCATCTGGTGGATCACCACCGCCGTTGTACACATCTCTGACCAAAGCCTACTGGCAAAGGCCCTTCATCTACTGTGCTCTGGTACTTGATAACCATTCGAGAAGAGAGAGGTACCTAACTTAAACTGCCATTGTTACTCGATCCCATAAAGATTTAGTATCCCCTTGGGAAATGGGCGGCATTCTGTGTAGGGATTTGGCCCGAAATGTCGACTGTGCTTTTTTCCATAGATACTGCTTGACCTGCTGAGGTCCTCCAGCATTTTGTGTGTATGGCATTTTCAATGTGTTATTTATCAGGTGATGGGAAAACAGCACCACCCCCCACCCCCCCACCCCAGTGTGGCCGTTTCTCTATTAGATAAAATCACTCTGGCACCTCCCCGCCTCCCATATCCTCAATTGCCACATGGATAGAGGATCCCCTGGTTTTGTCTACAATATATCTATCCCTAGTTCCACCAGTTCTTTTGCAGAAAACTCTGTAATCATTGTTGTTTCGGGTAGCATTATGCTATCCACCCCATGTTCCTCTTCCTCATCCTATCCCACGGGGGGTGGGGTTTGGAGGGGCCACAGGCCAAAGCCCCTCAAGGGTAATTTTTTAACCATTTATCAACAAAACCAAGACAAACACTGAAACATTCGAGTTACACAGATACTCATGTAAGTGTGCTCATGGGCCCTTTATCTGCAGCACACTTTCAAATCTTTCTGTGGCACTGTTTGTTCAATCCCCAGTCTCTGGCGAGCCCAGAGCATGAGAGCTCCATTTATATGCTAGTGGTACTTTGATGCCAGAAGCATGTGCTGTGGTGCTGGAAACAACCATGCTGCAGTGTTCTTCAAACAGGCCGATCAATAACGAACATGGCAGCAGTGGCTTTCGACTGACAGATAGAACTTACCTTTCACACTACAACAGATTGGATGACCATTTTGCAAACAAAAATTGCCTTTGTTCAGATCCCAAGGAACCTCAGAAGTCTGGTGACCAGCCCGTTTATTTCATCAGCCCACTCCCATGCTCACTATTACTTCTTGCGTTTTTCTTGAAGTCCAAAATAAGGCTCAAGGATCTTCTGACCAGACATATTGAACCCTTGGGACTAAATTGAACTATTTCAGATAACTAGCCTTTCCAGTTTGTGCCATCAATCTGCACTGTTAATTGAATTACATAAACACAAGACAAACGTAACTGCAGATGCTGGATATTCAGAGTAATACATACAAAATGCTGGAGGAACTCCGCAAGTCAGGCAGCAACATGGAGAGGAATAAGCAGATGACATTTCGAGGTGTGACTTTTCTGTGGTACTAATGAAGGACCTTGACCTGAAATGTCGACTGTTTATTCTTCCCCATAGCTGCTGCCTGATCTGCTGAGTTTCTCCAGCATTTTGAATGTTATTCATGTTAATTCATTTTTTTAAATCTCCACATTTATCTTAAGTATTTCCAGCATTTGCTGTTTAATTTCATATTTTAATACAGTATCAGTATTGTTCTATGTCTTATTGTTCCAGCAATCTTTCTTGTATTTTCTCTGTTTTCATTCATTTTCTACGTATTCTTTCTCCAGACAAAACAATTATGATGAACAAACGTTCAACGTCCTCTCCTGGCTTCCAGATCTAACCACTGAGTGTGATATTGCAGAGATTCACCATTGCGGCTCGAGGCAAGCCTGTTGTGCACCAAAACATAGTGCAATGTTTCACGTGGCTGGCCCAATATTATGATGATTATGATTATGAGGTCACGCAGTCCCCTTTTATTCTCATTTAGTAATGCATGCATTAAGAAATGATAAAGATGTATTTCCAGAATGATATCATGAAAACACATGACAAACCGACTTAAAAACTAACAAAAACCACATAATTATAATGTATAGTTACAACAGTGCAAAGCAATACCATAATTTGATAAGAACAGACCATGGCATAGTAGAAACCTCTGGGTCTCTCAAAGTCCCATCATCTCACGCAGACGGTAAACCTCCAGCGCCGCCAACTTGCCGATGCAGCATCCCAGAAGCATCCGACCACAGTCCAACCCAAGTCCATCCGAAAAACTCCGAGGCTCCGACCACCTCCCGACACCGATGCACTGAGCACCATCTCTACCGAGCGTTTTGACCCCGGCCTCAGCAACAGGCGATACGCAAAGCCAAGGATTTGGGGCCTACATCTCCGGAGATTCTCGATCGCACAGTTGCGGCGGCAGCGAAGTGGGCATTTCAGAAGTTGCTCCAGATGTTCCTCTGTGCTTTCACGGCTGTCCCCATTAAATCTGGATTGATGCACGGCACCCCTAGTTACACATATCGATATTCATTCGGAACGGCCGTGCGCGCTGCGCCGCGTCGCCATCTTCTCCTCCCTCCTTATTTGCTTTCAGGTTAATTTTCTATACAATTTAAGCTGTTACATTTTGTTGCCGGGAAAATAGCTGTGAGCCAGTCAATAGGTCTTTTGCTTTCCCTCATTTCTCTATGTTCCCTATATAGCTTTCTCTATTTTCATCTCTTGATGTGACAGCTTCAATTATATGTCCCCCAAGTCATTTTTGAGAGTAGAAGCTATTTCGAGGTAGAAGGGCTATGCTTGAGGTCTAAGTGCAGAAGCTTTGACGAGCAAGGTTTTATCAGGGACACTGCACAGCGATGAGACACATTATGTCAATGTGAGGTCTTTCCTTGTTCTTTCTTTCAGCACAATACTAATTTCAGAGGCGGAGCTGTCAGTCAGTGGAGATTGGAATGCTCCACCTATGAAGTGTGGGAGATCAGGCAGAAACCAGATGTTTCTGACGACTGCATTTGCAGGAAATGTATCCAGCTGTACCCTCCCTCACACGATATGGATCGGTTGGGCTCACCGAGGAATGTACAGGAGGCACAAGGTGGCCACATCACAGGTTCAGCCGGATAGATGGGTGACCACCAGAAGGGTAGTTCCAGGGACCCTGTCTCTATACTCCTCTCAAGCAAGTGTACTGTTTTGGAGACTGTTGAAGGAAAAGTGGCCACTCAAGGATCAGTGGTATCACAACCAGCTGTGTTGTACAACAGGGAAAGTAAAGATCTAGGTGAGCAATAGTGATAGGGGACTCAATGTCAGGGGCATGGAGAGGCATTTCATCACTGAACTGGGACTGTTCCCACTGAACTGGACTCACTTTCGGAGACTCTTTATCTCATATTTTTGACATTAATTGCTTACTTATTTATTATTACTAATATTTTTCTCTTTTTTTTATTTGTGCAGTTCTTTGCACAGTAGTTGTTCATCTGAACTGTTGGGTGTGGTCTTTATTGATTATCATGTTTCTTGTGTTTACTGTAATTGCCTGCAAAAAAAGATGAATCTTAGTATTGTATATAGTGACATATGTACTTCGATAATAAATTTACTTTGAACTTTGATTTCTGTGATCAAGCACAAGATTCCAGGATGGTGCGTTACCCCCCTGGTTCATTCTCATGGATGTCTCTGAGTGGGAGCAGGATATTCTGAAAGGGGAGGGAGAGCAGCCACAGGTCATTGTTCAAATTGGTTCTAAAAACACAGACAAGAAGAGTGAAGAAGTCCTGCAAAGTCATACTAGCTAGGTGTACAACATAGAACATAGAACTGTAAGCATAGTACAGACCCTTTGGCCAATGATTAGTGCTGACCTTTTAACCCTCTCCAAGGTCACTCTAATCCAAGGGTTTTCAACCTGGAGACCAGGGACCTGTCCGTTAATGGTAGGGGTCCATGGCATAAACAAGGTTGGGAGCCCGTGTTCTAATCCTTCCCTCCTACAGAGCCCACCATCTTTCTTTCATCCACGTACCTAAGAATCTTTTAAACAATGTATCTGCCTTTACCACCATCCCTGGCCATGCACCCACACCCACAGACTAACTTCAACATGCCCCTATTCCTCTAATCACTTTAAAATGATGACCTCTTGTATTAACCATTTCTACCCCAAAGTAAAAGTCTCTGGCTGACCAGTGTACTTATGCCTTTTATCGTCCTATGTTCCTCTATCACATTACCTCTCGTCATCTTTTTCTCCAAAGAGAAAAGCCCTAGCTCGCTCAAACTATCGTCAGAACAAATGCTCTCTAATTTAAGCAATGTTCTGTAAATCTCCTCTGCACCATCTCTAAAGCTTCTGCATCCTTCATGTAATGAGGTGACCAGAACTGAACAAAATGCTCCGAGTGTAGTCTGGCCAGAGTTTTATAGAGCTGCAACCTTACCTCATTGATCCTGAACTCAGTCCCAGACTAATGAAGGCTAACACGCCATACATGTCATTAACCACCCTTTCAATGTGTGCAGCTACATTGGGGGATCTGTGGATATAGACCCCAAAATCCCTCTGTTCCTGTATATTGCTAAGAATCATGTCACTAAGTTGTACTCTTCTTTCAAGTCCAACCTTTCAAAGGGTATTACTTCACACTTTTCTGGATCGAACTCCATCTGTCGCTTCTCAACCCGGCTGTGCATCCCCTCGAATTCAGGTGTAACCCGTCCTTTTTGTACAGGTCATACTTTCCCCCAGAAGAGACCCCATAATCAGAAATCTGAAACCCTGCTCCCTGCACCAATTTCTCAGCCGCACATTCATTTGCCAAATCATCCTCTTCTTATCCTCACTGGCATGTGGCACAGGCAGCAATCCAGAGATTTCTACTCTTGAAGTCCTGATTTTCAGCTTCCTATATTCTCTCGTCTGGACATCATCCGTTTTACTACCGGTGTCATTGCTACCAATCTGTATCACAATTTCAAGCTGCTCACCTTCCCCCTTCAGGATACCATGGAGCTGATCAGAGATTTCCCTGATTCTGGCGCCTGGGAGGAACATACCATCTGAGTTACCCCATCTTAATAATACTCCATCACCACTGCTCTCCTCTTCACTGCACCCGCCCCCCGGTTCTCGTCTGAGTCACAGAAAGAGACAGTGCCAGAGATCTGGTTACTGCAATTTTTCCCTGGTAGATCATCCCTCTGAACACTATTCAAAGCAATATACTCGTTATTGAAGAAAGCAGCCATAGGGGTGCTCTGCACTATCTGCCTAGTTTCTTTCCCTCTCCTGACATTTACCCAGCTACCTGCCTTCTGCAACTTAGGTGTGACTATCTCCCTGTAGCACCTATCTATCACCTCCTCATTCTCCAGATGAAAGTGGGATCATATTGAATAGCATTGGATCATATTCTAAGGAACAGTTCAATTTGCATTCGGCAAAGCAAGGACTGATTAGAGATAGTCAGCTTGGCTTTGTGTGCAGGAATTTTTTCAAAAATTTGTTTTGAGTTTTTTAAAGAGGTGACCAAGAGGGCCCGGAAGTAACACAATTTCTTCAGTACAGATTTCTCATGATATGCCAGATTCGGAAGTGTCACATTTTTCAACACTTTGAGCAAAATCTAAGAGAATAGTGGGTTAGCAAGAGATGAAGTGATTACATGATCATTGTAATCAATTATGAGACAGTGAGGATCAAATGCTTACAATATGTAATTCATTTCTTAAAGTAATACTGTAATCCTTAACCTTCTCCCCATGCTACCGAGTGTCCTCCCCACCACTGCCTTTATCTGTATCACTCTCTTAGAAAGTCCTGCTGCCCTTGAGGGGGCGATACTGCCCTTTTTGTGAACCACTGTTCCAGCTTGAAGTTTCCCTTCAAAGGATTAAACACAAAATTCTAGGCAGACACTTAGTCCAAATTGGAGTGTTGCAATTAATGAAGTAGCATTTTAAAATTAAGATGTTTAAGTCATCTCTGTACTCTGGATAAAGATAAAAGAAGGGAAATAATTCCTCATCCCTTTGGCCCTATGCAGACCCCAGCTTATATTACCAAAATAGATTACCTGTTTATTATTACGGGGCTATTTATGAATGATTTCTAATAAGTCATATTGACTCAGGTAAATTACGTTAATTTTCTATATTCTCATCTACATTCTCAGTTATAGTGTGGAAAGAGGCCACTTAACCCATAATGTCTCTGCAGTGATAAAATTTGTTGGACTTCATTGCGCTTTCTTAAAGCTGTGTAATTGTTCTCCCATTTAAATGTTTATTGACTGCTCTTTCATTTTTGTAGGTTGCTATTGAATCTGCTTTCCCGATTCTTGTGCACAACAACCTAATGTCGTCTCTTCTCTGGGTTTTCTTGCCATTTACCTTAAATCTTTCTTTTCTGGTTGCCAAGCCTCCTGCCAGTGGAAATTGTTTCCAAGGAGCACATTGGTGGATGAGGAAAATAATTATCTATGTATGGAGGAAAACAACATAATTTCAAAGACTGCAGGTGGTGCAAAGCGTAGAAATGCTGTAAACAGTGAGGAAAATTGTTTTAGACTCAGGAGAGTAAGGACAGACTGGTGAAAAATAGCAGATGCACTTTTTGTAGAGTATTATGAAATTATGCTTCCTGAAAAGAGAAAGAAATGTGAGGAGGAGGCAATGGAAACCAAATGGTAGATCCTTAAAAGTGGTACAAAAGTACTTTGATTGGAGGTTCTAAATGTGCAAATGCTTTGAAGCTTACAGAGCAAGTGGATAAATTAGTTAAGGAAGCATACAGGATCTTTGACTTATAAAGATAATTGCAGAGTCCAAACAAGGATGTTATAGTCAACCATTAGAAATCATTGGTTGATCTCAGCTGGAGTACTGGGATCAATTTTTTGGCACCATACTTTAAGATCTTGGTTTGGCTGAAATCTTATGAAATATGAGAATAGATTGGAGGTGCTATCAGCCAGCTCTTATGTTCTCAAGTCCACATCAGATAGCAACATTAATTACTCAAATTAATTTTCCTCAGGGATGGTGCTGCCATTAATGTTTGAATGTATTGATATGAGTTTCACCAGTTCCAACTATTTTGAAAAATGATTCGCACATTGTTGTTGATCTACCTTGGGAATTTTTGCAGATCTGAGCCATATTCTCTGTTTTGAGTTCCTGAAGCATCATAGTATTAAAAGAACTGTCACAGTGAATGAAACTTAAACAAGAAATAAAAGTATCTGTTTAAAATATATATTGTTTTATTTAAGATTTTTAATGCCCTCCTCGCTACTTTTCTGAGGTATTTTTCTTTGGTTAATGTTCTTCTTTAAAATGGTGGTATGTACTAATAAAGGGAGTCATAAAAATAATTTGTATGTCAATATGAATAGGAATGATGCAAGTGAAAACAAATTTAAAATTCCCCAATGCTTGTTACATTTTTAAGACATAATAAAGACATCTGATTTCTGCACAAACCCTTTTGTTATTTGAAACATATTCTGTTGGGTGAGGAATTATGTAAATGCAATTATGAAGAAAGCATGACCTTGCCTCTACTTCCTTAGAAGTTTGTGTAGATTTGGCATGACATCTAAAACTTTGACAGACTTCTATGGATGTGTGGTGGAGATTATATTGACTGGCTGCATCACAGCCTGATCTGGAAACACCAATGCCTTGAATGGAAAACCCTACAAACAGTAGTGGATATGGCCCAGTCTATTACGAGTAAAGCCCTCCTCATCATTGAGCACATCTAAATGAGCGCTATCACAAAAAAACAGCATCCATCCTCAAGAGCCCTCACCGCCCAAGCCATGCTCTCTTCTCACTGCTGCCATCAGGAAGAAGGGATAGAGGTCTCAGGACCACACCAACAGTTTCAGGAACAGTTATTACCCCTCAACTATCAGGCTCTTGAACCAGAGAGGATAACTTCACTTAACTTCACTGCCCTATCACTGAATCGTTTCCACAACCGATGGACTCACTTTCAAGAATGCTTCATCTCATTTTTGTGATATTTTTTGCTTGCTTGCTTGCTTATTTATTTATTTATTTATTTATCTATCTATCTATCTATCTATCTATTTGTTTGTTTGTCTGTCTGTCTGTCTATCTATCTATATATTCCTGTCTGGTTTGCCTTTGCACAGTTGATCTTCTGCATGTCAGTTTTTCTGGGTGTGGTCTTCCATTGATTCTGCTGTGTTTCTCGGATTTACTGTGTATACCCTCTAGAAAAGAAATCTCGGGGTTGTATATGGTGACATATTTGTACTTTGATAATAAGTTTACTTTGAACTTCAAATAAGCAATTTTGCTTTCAATCTATCTTTTGTTTATCATATGTATTAAAACCTACCATACTGACATCTAGTGACTGAAGTGGATTATACTGAACATCTTTGGCAATGAAAGACTCCTATGAAGTTAATGTATTGCTGCATTTAATATAAGATGTTACTTTCATATGGTAGCTGCAGTTTGCTAACAGAAGCCCTAATAATATTCTAACTTGTATATTTTTTCATTAATAAATAGTCCTCCCTTGGTCACACTAATCTGTCTGCTACCTTTGCGATTAAATCAGCATAGGATTCCGTTATGGCTTAATTATGCATTAAGAAGTAGACGATTGGCATCATATTGTATTTATTTGCTCAGTTCCAGATGAATTAAATTTTACTTTAAAGTACTGCTTATAATAACTATAAACGTACTTATGTAGTGCCTAGCGTTTGGTTGGGAGAAGTTTGAAAACAGTTGAAATAAAATCACTTCTGCAGTTCATTGATAAAGTATGCTTAGTGATTTCATATGGAGTTTATTTGTTTGCTAACACCAACTCTTTTATTTGTAGAGTAGTAACCTAGAAATGCAAAAATGCAATTCAAATTACAAATTTGTTTTGCTGTTTGTACATCTTGCAGAGGAAATTAGCTAATTTATTTTTTGTGCTACAATCTATTTGGGAATTAAAATCATTCATGTAAAATTATTTAATTAATAATTCAACTTGCAAAAATTAATTAGGTAAGTGATTAGACTGTAAATTGTAGAATTGTGCAGATTCTTGGCGAAGTACTGAACCTATTATGCCTGCTGTGCATTAATCATGGTAATCCTTAATAAAAAAAAGCAGATGTCAAATGAACTGGTGTTTTTTATTATGTATATAAATCTAATGTAAGAATATAAGAGAAATAAATAACATTTTCCACTATTGGAAAAAAACATTAGAACTATTGTATAGTTCAAGTTTATATTAATATACTGTAATTTGAATATTATGTACATTAAATAACTTGCTTCCTTTATGTAACGTATAGCTCTGCAAATGAATCTGATGTTTTAGATGATCATATGATGGTCTTGTTTCAAGATAACTGCTGATGCCATGTGGATCTGAATACATCACATTTCATGGCTGCTATTGTATTTGCTCAATCATTCAAAAAAAAACATAAAAACTCTTGTATTTTCCAGTATATCCACTTTCCATGCACATCAACACATCTGTTTTCAACAGTATTGACTGCTTTCATCAACAAAGAGCTTACTCCATTTACACTAAACATACAAGATAAAAGTCTTTATAAGTGCTGAGCATTTTCTTTGAGGTGTTATATTTTAACTGGCATACACATATAAACATTTGCTGTCTCCCCACATCATTAGGCAGATTCAAAAGAAGGGAATATCAATCTGAAGAACAGAAAACTGTGTAAAACATATTGAGTACATTTTGTCTTTTATTTTCCATCACGCAGATAATAACGATTTTTATATGTCATGAAACTACCAAAAATGTACATAATGGTAGGAGCACATAACAGTCAGCCCTGTCCAAATATCAAATCAAAATATCTCAATTATCAAAATCATATATAACAAATTATATGGCTTTAGCTTACATATAACGGAGTTTTTGAATGCAAGAGCAGTTATAAGGTAAAGATATCTTCTGAGACAAATGATCTCATGCATTCATGGAACACAGAAGGTGAATTATATTCACTATTTCAGTGTAAGAATGGGCTCCTACAGTGATGTTTCAAAGATGAAACATCTTGGCCATGAGCTGGAGGTGAGATAGGATGAACAGATCAAAGGGGTGCATGCCAGAATTTCATTTGAGACAACAACTTGAAAGACTGATGCAGCAGGACTATCCATATGGTGGCTTTTTTTTGTTGATATTTAGCTTGATGATTTCATTTCACCCAGACTATAATGTGAAACATAGAAACATAAAACCACCTATGGTGAAGAGACATAATTGGGTTTCACTTGTATACAAGTGGGAGATAACTTCATCCTTGCAGAGCTTGATAGATACTTGATTGGTCAGAGTATGAAGGGATACAGGAAGAAGGTAGGAGATTGGGGCTGAGAGATAAATTGGATCAGCCATGATGAAATGGCGGAGCAGACTCGATTGGCCAAATGGCCTAAATCTACACCTATATCTTATGGTCTTATATTATTGCTGAGGAACAACATATAAATAATAAAAAAATGAGTCATAGAAGCACATAAGTAATTGAGGGGATTGTGGTATTGTAATGGCATAGGAGAATGAAACTACACAGTGCTGATGTACTCAGTGGGGGAACATGAAGGAGAAGAGAGTGGGCAGGGGTGATTATATCAACAAAGTGACCAAGTCTTTACCACAGAATCCTCAGTGCTGTTGAAGAATGCTTAAAGAATAACAGAGGGGTCTTAATCGCTCTGCAAGTTTAAGTGTTGGAGAGAGCTTGTGGTCTGTTGTTGGGGACCAATTGGAAAGAGTGTGGTGTGAGGATGGCCGCTTTGAACATCTTGGGTAATCTTAAAAAGGAAAGTGAAACATGAATGATATCGAAAAGAATAGGGTCTAATTCAGAAGGTGCAGATTCAGGAGCTAGGCAGGAGGCAGCTTGAAGGCCAGTGTTTCCATGTGGATAGCTGATGGCACCCACTCATTTTGTGAAGGTCACGGTTGTAGGAGAAGGATTTGGTTTACGGTGGATACAAAGAGATTTGAGTTGTTCTTGATATCCTGGATTACATAGAGGGTTCAGCCCTTGAGAGGGCACAGTATGGTGTGACCAGTGAAAATCTGTTTGGTGAGACTCATGTGCATTCATTTCTATGATCCATGGATTTAATTCCCAAGATGACAGTTGTCAGGAAGCGCTGTGAAAGTCATGGACTGTGGGATTTAGTGGCTATCAAATACAATGGGATACCATATCAGTAGAGTATATTGAATGGGAAGAAGCTTTGTCATCAGTATAGAACTGGAAAAGGTGGTATTAGTTGTAATGTTGTGATTTTATTCACTTTCTAGATTCAGAATCTCAGACCAGGCCAGCTGAACAATTCTCCCCATGAAGCTGCAATGCAATGAGCTGTTGAATGGTGCCTTTATATTTGATGAACTGTGCCTTCTTTTATGAAAATACACTTCATACCTACTGCCAATGCTCTTAATCCACCCATGGCTGGCATAAGTATATGACTCCATTTATGTGGAATAATAAGTTAAAGTGTGCAGAAGTGGTCTGTTTATTTTTCTTTATCTGATTATTAGAGGTGTTTAAAAATATTTCCGCTCTCCACTGACTGCGAGGTGCTGCTCTAGGGAGTGAGAACTTTAGTAGATGCTACCTGAAGTCTGTTGACAGCTTGAGCTGGCTCCATTTCATGGGATCGCTCTTGAGGATTGAGTGTCAGCCCAACCCACCTCCTCTGTCTGAATCACACGTGTGCATGTGCTGGGTGGCAAGTCTGAGCAGCAGACCAGTTGGTTGTCAAATGAAGAACAATTAAGGAATAAATTCAAATAGAAATTACCAACTAATTACATGTGTTTCATTAATTGATTGTGAGCTTAATTGCAAAGTACTTGAATATCAAAGTACTTTGCAGGTACCCTGTCTGTGCTACAAAGAGCTAACAGCACATTTCCAAATCTTAAGTAACTTCTAGTAACGCTGCAATACTGCAACACTGTGACAATGGCAGTGTCCTCTTTTTCCAAGGTAAACTGCTACAATACCATTTCTTACAGTATTGGATACAGTTGGCTCTGGCTCCTGGTTGGTGTCAGCAAAAGCAGTTACAGTGAAACTGGTGTAGGAGTGTAGATGTTGAAGGAGCAACCTATTGCTGTTACAAAGCAAGCTTTTACTATATGTGATTACATTCTAACAACAATCTTGTTGAACTTCAAATATTATTCTAAGTGGCCTATTGACTACCCTGTTTTATCAAATCACGAATAGCCTTGTTCATTTTGCACATTTGCAGAAAAGGTATTACACACTTTTGTTGGAACCATACCTTTTTTTCTGCATGTTACCGGTCAAGGCGTAATAAGTGCATGAAACATATTCTGTATAGATTTGAGGAATTCTACACTCTTTCCCTTTGCTGTGGGACAGATCACCAATGCAGCTACTGTCTTATGTTCATTCTGGCAGCCTGCATCTGTAACTTGTCAACTTGTAATACTCATTGCAGTGACATATTCTGTATGCATTGCAACAGCAAATTGATCAATTGCTTTTTTCATCCCTGTTTGTTGTTCTTTCTAATTTATTCTTTCAATGTGACTCTCCCACTCTTGTATTCACGTGGTGTTTTCACTTTGCTGATATCTTTTAAACTCACCTCCACAGCTCTTGTTACTCTCTGTGTGGGGAAGTTAGCCCCAACTCTGTTTAGAAGTATGTACCCCATTTAGCTTGCACTGTTCTTCTTGCTCCAGAACTGATCCCAGTACCTCAGGAATCTGAAGCCCACAGTCCTGGACCATTATTGTCTTCACTCCAGCCAGGTAACTCGACTTCCTTTCTATTTCTTTTCTCATCAGCACGTGACATTAAGTATCCACATCTTAACATCTTTTTGTTCCTGTTCTTTAATTTTTCTTTCCAGCTTCTGAAACTCTGCATGTTGATTTGCTGCTTCTCATTGGTGATAATCTGAAATATGGCTTCTGGTTGCTGCTGTTCCATGTGCTCAGTCTATTGCACCCACTCAGTCATGCTATTATGTCATAGATTTCTAACACTTGTATGTAAATGTGACCAAATTAATGTTGATCAAGATAAATATTTAAGGAAGAAAATTAGTTCAATAGAAGAAGGTTGAAATAAGATATCAAACTATATTGAACAAGTTACTGGTCATCAGTTATCCTCCAATGCTCTGCATTCCCATTCCTAGCAACCTTCATTAATTATGCCATTATTTCTATATACATTATTGCTGAAAATGAGAATTTCTGGTAGTTGTCTGTGAGTAGAGACAGCCGGCTATGAATCTGTCCACAGTGGCCATATATGTAATCCTGGTAGTTTGCTGATGTACTGGTGTTACGCAGTCTATACCTTAAAGTTGAAGTTGAACTTATTGTCATATGTACAAGTACATGTAGGCACAAGTGCAGTGAAAAACTTACTTGAAACAGCATCTCAGAAATGTAGCACCATAGATGTTAAAGAAACTCCTTGAGATAATTTACTAATTGTTTCCTGGATATTGGCAACATATGACACTTTCATTCATTTCCTTTGGACTAGCCTATTATTGACCTTTGGGTGAAAATGGCTGGCAGTATTTTCAGTTTCTGCTGGCTGTAGTCCCAAAGAGAACATAGTGTAGGATTTGTTCGTTTGTTCATTATGTGCCGTGTCTATGACGTAGGCGATCATGGTCTTTCCATATCCATCATTGTTTTTGGCAAAATTTTCTACAGAATTGGTTTTCCATTGACTTCTTCTGGGCAATGTCTTTACAAGACAGATGATCCCAGCCATTGTCAATAGTCTTCAGAGATTATCTGCCTGCACCAGCTGCTCATATGACCATCTACCACTTGCTCCCCTAGCTTCACATGACCCTGTTCAGGGGCTAAGCAGGTGCTACACCTTGTTCCGTGGTGACCTGCAGGCTAGCAGAGGGAAGGAGCGCCTTGCATGTCCTTTCGTAGAGACATATCTCCACCCCGCCACCCAGAGTGTGGGAATACTAGCTTAACCAAGATGCAATCACACCTTTATGGTATTAAAGTGATTAATTTTAAATACATGGGGGATGGGTGAGATACTGTAGCATGAGTGACCAGTTTTGACATTTGACCCTAACTACAATTGAACCTTACGAAGGAGGGGATGTTGTTTATGATGTAACACCAGTCATGCTCCACTGGAGTACTAATGCTACTGTTCACACATTACTGTGCGAAGCAAATAGGGTTGCTCTGGTTAGGGATGGTAATGTGTGTCTGGGGAGGTGATACAACACTACTTCAGCATTATATTATGATGATGTGCCAGAGCAGAGATGACCAGTATACCTAAAGCTCTGTCATGCCACACCCAGAACCTACCTTTCCCACCACTAATTTTGAGAAGGAAAAGAATAAACACAAATGTCAGTGAACTAACAACATAACTGACTAAAACGTTGTTGTGGAATTTTTGTGTTATTATTGGCGAATCCATTTAGAAAAAAATGAATTTTGAAAAAGTTACAGTCTTTTAATGTTACAAAGTAGAGCCCTCTGAGACAACACGTGTTTTTTTATCTAGTATCTTCCTTTCAAATGTCTGCATGCCATAATTCAAATAAAGTAGTCTACACTGAATACCTCCTTTCTTTTGCAAAATAAAGCATGTTACAAATCACTGTAAAATATTTAGAGTCATAGAAAAGTACAGCATGGATATAGGCCCTTCAGCCCTTCTAGTCTATGCCAAGCCATTTAAATTGCCTACTCCATTGATTTGCACCAGGACCATAGCCCTCTATTCCCCTACCATCCACGTACCTCGAGGAATATGATCAGAAGAACTAAATGCCAATCATCCTGCGAAATGGCTGGTCGAGGGTATTCTACACATTAGCCACTTCAACAATAAATGCACATAGCTATTGCTAAATATGTTAAATCAATTTCCTTTAATTATGAATTATATTAACCTTTACTTATCCCCGTGGCTGAAAGATGAAGATATTCTTTTGAAATCTGATCAAAGAACCTTTGACAGATAAACGTCAACATTTTGTTATGTTCACACGATTCATCATTTTTTTCCCTCAGCGGCTAAAGTATTTCACTTGGGAGATAGCATTTTAGGGGTCAAGTGTATGAGAGTATGTATGGCTCTAGAAGAAGATGCGATGTGTTGTTGGAGAATATTTTGCCTTTGCTTCTTTTTTCCTGTACAGAAAAAAGTTATCCAGCATCAATTTTAGTTGAAGCAAAAATACACCGACAGGATGGGGCAATAAGTAACCATAAACCTGACTGTACTAACAGTTTTTATTTATGTATTCTAAATGTTAGCGGATCTTCTGTAGCATTGCACAATGATTAAGGTATGTGGATGAAATAGACTTAATGGAATTAGACCAGGTTGTACAGACATATTAAGCCTCGATTTCAAAATTACATATCTCTTCTTGTTTCATACAATTTTGTTATTTATATTGTTATTTTATTTGTAATAAAATGTAGCAGAATATTATCATGGAATGGTACTAAGGTTGATTAACTCAACTGATCTAATCGCAGTAATATTATGGTTTCTAGAATGAGTCAAAAGCTGGATGCTCTGTGGTGAATGGCTTACTTCCTGACCTCCCAAGTACTTTTCACCGTGTACAATCATGTGCAACCCACAAGTCAGAACTCAGGGAAATACTCTTTAAGTGCCTGATGAATGCAGCTCTGAAAAGCTCAAGAAGTTTTTTCACCATTGAAGTCAAAGTAGCTGCTGTGTCCACCACCACTGCAAGTCACTATCCTTTGTCCATTACCATGGAAATCACTCTGTATGCTTCACTCTGTCCTCTGTTAATCCACTTACTGTCTCTGAATAATCAGTATCAGAAGTCTTTTTCTGCCTATTTCAACAGAGGCAGTAACCCAAATGACTTATTTACTGATATCGCACATCAGTTTAACTAATTCCACTTGTGATTCAATAAAGGTGTTCGTTAAATTAGGAAAAAAACAAAATCCTATCATCCTTTGTGTTTTTGACACCAGTGGATATAGGAAATAGTTCTGAAGCCTTTGTGAAATAAACACCATCGATAAATTAATGTTTAATAAACAACTGCAGTTCTAATTGCATGATGTTTAAATTTTTCTTCTTTACGCAGCTGCGGCAACGTTTGAAGATTTCCAAATTCGACCGCATGCATTGTTTGTCCATTCCTACAGAGCTCCTGCATTCTGTGATCACTGTGGAGAGATGCTGTGGGGATTAGTACGACAGGGTCTCAAGTGCGAAGGTAATCTATATTTTAAGATATATAAGTATCTAATTTCATTCATTTTTTTTTCAAAAACTGGCTTTCCCAGAAAGATATCCAAAGCAATGCAGCAACAAACTAACGAATGTACTACAAAATATACAAACTCAAATGTACTACCTTTATTTTCATCTCCATCACATTGAATCAAACTCTTGTAGTGTGATATCAATCTTTAGCCTTTTTTCAAATAATTTGACTGGAGCTTCTACATTTTCACCCAAGGAATCAGCTTCCAACCCACCCAATCATGCCTCACCAAATGCAGGGTGAATTTATTTCTTACCAGAATCTGTGTGCAGTTTTATCTCACATCTTACAACTATTGTGAGATTTGCAAGGTGAAGATCCACCTATGGCATGATCCTTGTTTTGAAGCATGAGCAAAAAGGTCTCCCCCAGCTTTGGCTTCCCTTTGTGAGGCTGAAAACTGGTCAGTATGCATTCCTTCTCCCATATACTATGCACTGGCCTGGTGGAAAAAAGTTCACTTGCCTGAAAGACTCTGACTCTGGTAAACTCTTATTTGAGAGGACTGTGTGAAGTGAGTAAGACCTCAGCCAGTGCATACCACACCTTTGAATGTCTGCTAAGCAGGGAACCAAGAAAATATGATTGAGATTGTATTATGTTCTTTTCCTCTGATTCATTTAACATCTTTACAGTTCCTACAGGCACAGACATTTTGTTCCTTCAGGCAGCTTTTTATCTTTACAGAAAGAGTTCTATTGAAAATGCCACCTACAACTGACAATTCAGTCTTGGGTTTGATGTTTGAGAGCCTTTTCACATATTAGCAAATCTTCTGTGGTGGGCAAGTTGAAGAAAAAGATGAACACCATTGTCATTAAATGGCATTGAATTCTGGTACATTATTCTTTCAATACTATAAATGAGTTGCCTTGTATTTCTTCAGCTGTCTGTGTTGTATATCTGACTAAACCAGCTTCAATGCTATGAATAAGTGTGGCAAGATGGAATGGAAGATGCCAAGTGCATGGTTACTTATTTAATATTCAGCATTAATGTCAAGAGCAGCAGGAATTAGCAACACTGAAGTTAATTTTAGGCTTTAGGCTTGTTATAGAACACAGGCCTTAATTATTGGCAGCATACATTGGGGTTCTGATACTTTTCGAAAGGGGTTAGAACAGAGGCTTTGCTTATCGGTTAATCTCTGGTATCTTGAGTGACTTAAGTGTGCTGCAGGGTGAAACAACTCTGGTTTGGCAGCTGTGGTATGTAACTTACAAAGTGTTGTCTGGCAAAAATCAAGTTATGAATGTTTGATTAGCTTTTAAGATTGACTCTTTATATCTGTATATCTCAGCTGATTCTCTTTTGTTTCCTCTGTGTATTTTTAGGGCATCAGTAAATTAAGAACCTCTATTTTGCATTTATCTAAAAAATAGAAGAACTAATTAAATAACATTTTGTCTTTCTGTTTTTATCAAAATTAAACTGATTTGTTTTCTGAAAAGATTCCAAATAAAAAGAGGAAATAAATACACTTCAGAGTTTATTTTTCCCTCAAAGTTTAGAAAAATTGTGCGTATGAACTATGGAGTAATACAATCATGAGCTAATGTAATTGGTACATATGTTCATGTTTTGAAACTTCATATAATAAAATAGCTAAATAAATTTAAATTATAAATTACATAGTTCTGAAAATATTCTTTTGGCTTTTCTTAATTTTGAAGAACAACTAAATAGATTGTGTTACAAGATGAGGATGTAACTTCCAATAAAATATAAGTTAACATGAAAGCTACGAACTTTGTAGGAACTGATCTACAGGGCAGATACCCAGAATGCAGATCAACTTCAGAAAACTAAGCCACCTCATTTGGTAAGAATAGAAAATGTAAAGCAAATATCTTGGGAGATACTTAGGCCACCAAAGAAAATGCCGTTGAAGTTAGTACATGAGGAAAACAATTTTGCTGCTAAAATTTAATTATTGCTTTCAAATTTGTACTTTGAAAGATAAATTTTTGAACTAAAACATTATTTTGAATGTTTCAATGTTTAGTTATTGAGAAAAATCTTTAAAAGACCATGTAAAAGCAGTAGACAAAAATAGTACCCCAAAACAAGTTACTTATTTTCTCAAAACATTATCTGGTTTGTATATTATTTATAAAATGAAGTGCTGCAGCATGTCTTGGACAATTGAGATCATAGTTATAAAGAACACTTTCCCTTTGTTATTTGCACCCTGGAACACTGACTGACAAAACCAGAAGAACATAAGATACACAAGTAGAAATTGGCTATTCAGTCCATCATGTCTGCTCTCCTCACAGCTGATTTTATTTTCTCTTTCAAACCCGTTTCAAATCGGAATCGAGAATCAAACCAGAGAAACAGGATGCCATAAATCTGGAATGATTGCAGTCATGGCATTTCTGATTGGCATGCACAAATAGCATTATCAGACTTTCTGACTTCTTAAGCGTATGTTATTAAGCATTTTAAACAGTTGCAGAGTGGTGAGAATCTAGCAACACACACAGAATGCTGGAATCAAGTTTGTAGCAGCATGGTATTACTGTGAGAGCATGGAATGAGCTGATAGAGGGAAGCTGGATTGTAACTTGAGAGGAATAATCAAGTCCGCTTCTGAATATCACAAACTTAATGCAATAGTGACAGGAAGGAATAAAAACCTAGTTTCTGTAAAATGAATTTAAACTTTAATCTAATGTATAAATTTTGAGGAACAATGGTAATTTCAGATTTTAAAGATTATATTTTAGCTATAAACTAAATCAGGGTTCTCAGTTACTTTTATAAGTGCAACATTTTGAATTAGAAATTTATTTTAGACTTCTGCTAATTGCCTTAAAGTAATCTGATATTTACATGTTCTAATGAAACTGAGATAACTGTTATGTAATATAATGTCTTGTCCACGTACAATTGCTTTACGTGTTATCCTTGCTCACCTATTTCATGCTTTTATCAAAATAATACCAGTATGTCAGCATGTAGCATAGAACATCCAATGTAAATATTTATAAAACTAAAAGCCTTCATCAACATTTTATCACATTATTAATGAATCATTGATTTGCTCAGTAATTTTTGCAAACTTTTCTGCCATCTTTCCTCAATAATTGGTGTGTAATGTACAAAAATGTTAAGCAGAATAACACTATCAACAATGACATAATTCACAATGCAGTGATTACATTTATCCATTGAAGTGTCATCCATGTCTTTGAACACTTTTGTTAAAAAAAATTACACAAAGGCCTCAGCCTTTTCCAAAAGCATAGGGTTAGACTTCAATTTTTGTCATGCTGTGACTATTGATTAAAATTATATTCTGCTGTTTAAGCATGAACAGTATGTACAATTTTCTGGGATAACATCTAATTAGCTCCAATGGGTACAATGCCACCATTCAGTCTCTACTAATCATATGTGATGGGTTTTCAAAATTATTTTTTGAAAATAGATGACAGGTTTTAAATGCTATATTCAAGTACTTTATATCAAGCATTCCTTTAAAACTGAGAAGCCGTGTTTGTGCCACAGAGAGGAGAACAGCAATATCTGTCAGATTTGACAGACTACACTGATTATAGTACAGTTTCAGCTCCTTTGCCTTTGACCTTGAGTAATTTACAAAATTTGGACTATGAACATAGTTTAATAAGGAATTAGTTAAGTACTGAAAAGGGATAAACGCATCTAAAAACAATGGAGTTGTTGGGGACTTTAACTCCTGCCTATTCAAGGCCATTAAACCAAATTCCAATTGAAATAATAACAGAAAATGTTGGAAACACTCAGCAGGTATAGTGGTATCTGTGGAAAATGAAATCAAGTTAATGTGTTGAGTTGAAGACCCTTCATCAGAACTGAGAAAGAGAGGAAAAATAAGTTTGTTTTGTGTTGCAGAGAAAGTAGAACTAAGTGAATCTCAATGATTGATGAAGCCGGAGGTTCTGTAGAGATAAATTGTAGTTAAAGAGTTAATGGCAGCAGTTAAGTTCATTAAACCTCAAGACATAGGAACAAAATTAGTCATTGAGTCTGCTCTGCCATTGCATCACGGCTGATTTATTATCCCTCTCGACCTCATTCTCCTTCCTTCTTCCCATTTCCTTTGACACCCTTACTGATCAAGAAGCTATCAACCTCTGCTTTAAATATACCCAATGACTTGGTTTTCACAGCTGTCTGTGGTGATGACTTCCACAGATTCACCACCCTCTAGCTAAAGAAATTCCTCCTTATCTCTGTTTTAAAGGGACATGCTTCTATTCTGAGGCTATGCCCTCTGGTCCTAGATTTCTCCACCATGGAAAACATCCTCTCCACATCTTCTCTATCTAGGCCTTTTTAATATTTGATAGGTTTCGATGAGTTCTTTCCCTCCGATCTTTAAACTCCAGTGAGTACCAGAGGCATCAAATGCTCATCATTTGTTAATCCTTTCATTCCTGTGATCAATCTCGTCGATCTCTTTGGACCCTCTCCAATGACGACACTTTCTTTTTTGGATTTATTTATTAAATTTACATGTAAATATGCAGTGAAATTTGTCATTTTTGTTAACAACTAACACACCTGAGGATGTGATGAGGGCAGCTTGCAGTGTCGTCACACATTCCGGTTCCAACACATCATGCCCACAATGCTTGGCAGAACAACACAGAACACAACAAGCAACAAAACAACAATACAAAACAAGCCCCTTCCTTCCTACCACCTTCCCAACATACTTACCCACCTTCACAAACAGACAGATCTCCAACTCCAGGACAAGCCCATTTCTCCAGTCTCCAACCTTCGCTCTCTAGACTTTGGACATTGGATGTCGAATTCTGACATTCTGATTGACCTTTGGGCTTCAAACTTCAGTATTGACCCCTGGACTAGCCAATGACAAGACCCTGAGCTCCAGGCTCGAACTCTGGGCTCGCCAACTCACCAGCCCTTGTTCCTCTTCGTGCCTCCTGCTCACATAGGCATCCAATCCTGGGACTCGCAGGCCTGTCACAGCCCAAATTCCACAAATGTTCCTTATCACCTGTCCATATCCTTGGCCTTCAAGCTCAGAGCGAAGGCCAAGACTCCAGATGTTCTTCGTTCCCATGTCAACATCATTAGACTTTAAACATGGAGTAGGGGCCTCACCTCTAACTCCTCCAAGTCCCTGTCCTTAAACCCTAATCTGACCCCAACCCCAACCCTAACCAGATGCCTAACTCCACTCTCTGTCCCCAGAACTATTTTTATCAGCTCAGTATGAGCCACAATCACAACAGCAACCACGGCTTGGCACCACCTTGATTGTAATTGACCATTACAGATGATAGTGTAAAGGAATATGCAATGTTGAGAAATGCAGGGATGTTGTGCATGTCAAGTGGGCCGGACTGTTTCACAGAAAAAAAAACTTAAAGCAAAAAGGACTACATCTGTAACATAAATCAATTTACCTTTATCAATATCAATTTCAGAAGGCTGTAATGTATCAGTCAAGTGCTGTTCTTCAAACTTGCTTTGGATCTTGTTATAATAGTGCAGGAGGTCATAAGGGGAGGAATCAGATTAGGAATAGGATGGAGAATTAAAGTTGTCACTTTCATTTCTGTATTGGTTTAAAGATTTTAAAGATCATTGTTTCCTTATTCACAGTTTTTATGGAAAAAATTGAACAGGTGTTGCTCCATCTGGTTTCATATTTTCCTCCCATTCCTCAACTACTCTAATGTAGTAATCTCCAATAAGATGCTATTGACCAAGCTCTCCCTTTCTTTTAATAACTCCTGTAACTTCTCCACTTGAATCTTGAATGCTGTACAGCATTTATTCTGGAGGTCCATTCGCTGAAAATTTGACGGTCTCTCAGAGAAGCTACCACTGTGTCTTAAAATAGGGGTCCAGGCAAAGAGAATGGTGAGATCGGTTGGAATACTCACTGGCCCTCAAGCTGTACTGTAAAAGTACTGAATTGGTGGATCCTGTGGTTTTTGGTCCCTTTAGTTGCTGTTTTCTGAGTTTGGAGTTTAACTTAAACATCGTCACTCCTGACCACCCTCTTGAGAGTGGATTATTCACCTGTTTGTGATGGATGGAGACCTGGTAGTAGCCTGGGTGGGCTCGGATAAGTTGTCTCGGTCAGAAGTTTCATCATTTCTGGAATCTCCGTCACTCCACACCAATCCAAAAGAGTTAAAATTTCGCCTACCAATCCTCCACCTATTAATTCTGTTCAATACTGATCAGAGGCTGTAATATGTAACATTCACCACGTTTCAGTTAATGGCAGATAATCAATGTCACATGTACTCTCTACTCTGATCCTCAATATATTAAAATCATATTGTATAATAACCTAGGATCAAATGCCAAGGTGGTCATGTAGAATGCATTGCTTAAGGTTATGAAGTTCTTTTAAGTATAATTTTACAGGAATTGCACCTCAAAGCCGCTGGAAGATTCTGGTTTTGACTTTGTATTAATCATACCAATAATCACTGGAAGTCTGCTTACAGGAATAGTTTTCATTATTTACTTCAGCGGACAGTGAAGTTCTACAATGGGTAGCCAAAACTGCCAACACATCACTGACACCAGCCCACCTGCCATCAAGGACATATATACAGAAAGGTGGAAGAGGCCAGTAACATCATGAAGGATCCCACTCACCCTGTTTGTCCCACTCCCATTATGAGGAAGGCTCTGTTGCATCCATGCCAAGACCACCAGACTCTAAACAGTTACTTTCCCCAAGCAGTACGGCTGATCAACACCTCCACCCACTAACCCACCCTCCACACCCCCAACCACCACTACTTTATCATTTCCTGTTAGTCATCTTATGTACAGACATTCCTGTGTCTGGTGTCTCTTTATGGACATACAATCAATCTATGTATATATCTATCTTATGTATTTCTGTTTATAGTTTTTTATTATTGTTGTATTCTTTATCTTATTGTGTTTTCTTTGTGCTTCATCAGAGCCAGAGTAATGATTATTTCGTTCTCCTTTACACTTACGTACTGGAAATACCATTAAACAATTTTGAATCTTAAATCAAGCGTGGACTGGTCACAAGATAGTCATTTTTCTTATAAATGTGATGGAATTCCTGGAAGTTAAAACAATTTATTGGCAGGAATGCTTTGTAAAGTAATAACTGAGGGCTGTGACCCAGTTTTAGATATGTTCAGTGACGCGATAAAATAACATTTTATAAAATAGCAATTTTGGTGGTTGTTTTGTCAAGGCTCACTGAAGCTGCTTAAAAGAGGCAGCCAGTGATGGCATGCATCTGCCTGAAGTACAGGATGTGTAGTGCATGTAAAATCTTTCAGGAGATTTAACCTTTGTTTTAAATGGCATTATCTTCGGATAGGTGAACCAATTTGATTTGGAACTGCATTTGCACCCGTAGATTCAGTACGGAATTTGTGCTAGATTACAAACGTTTGTACATATGGAATGGGAATTTTCCAAACTGTTGTCCTGTTACGATAATTCCATCACTGGCACTCTATAAATGTCTGAAAGTGAGCTAGCCCAGGCAGATGGCATCAGGAAGAAATACAAGAGACCGCAGATGTTGGAACCTTGACAAATAAATAAACTGCTGTAAGAATTGGTGGGTCAGGCACCATCTGTGGATAACCGATGTTTTGCCAAGACTCTCCCTCTGGATTGATAGAGGGGAGATGAGATGAGGAGAAGGGGTGGAGCAAGAGTTGGAAGGTGATTCCTTAATCCAGGTGGTAGTTAGGTGAAGGAGGGAAGTGTAGAAATAGTGACAGAGGCTGGAATGTGATTGCTGAAGGCAACAAAGAGCTGCTGTTGACAGAATCTAATAGAAAAGGAAGATGGAGCATGGAACAAAATTAAGGAGATGTAAAAAGAGTCCAGTGCTTTCCCAGGATATATGACAAATAAACTTTTCTTGGGTTTCCAGCCGGGTGCAGGTGTCGATTTTAACTGATGTTTTAATGATAAACTTTGCCATCTTCATCTGGGGTGATACCTAGGCACATCTAGTCTGGGGGTATATACCCCCGATCATCCATCCTTCCTGATTGGTTAGTCCTCAACCAGTCAGGTTTCTGCAGTCCCACCTTGTTTGCAGTGGAATTTCAGTTCCTACTTAGAGCAAGCAAGACTTTCATTTTTGTTAAAATTCTTATTCTCTCGTCCTGTTTTAATGGCTTCCTTCACCAGGCAGTCCAAAAGCCATTGGCGCAGCACAGTATATTTGTGCCATCGAAGTCAATCCTATGGCCATTGCAAATGCCGTATTCTGCTACCGCCGATTATCTCTGGATAAGCCAAATTGATACACTTACTTTGCTCCTTAGGCAGGTTTCCACCATGCGCCCCTCCTGGCCGATATACGTTGCTCTGCATTCATAGAAACATAGAAAATAGGTGCAGGAGTAGGCCATTCGGCCCTTCGAGCTTGCACTGCCATTCAGTACAATCATGGCTGATCATCCAACTCAGAACCGTATACCTGCCTTCTCTCCATACCCCCGATCCCTTTAGCCACAAGGGCCTTATCTAACTCCCTCTTAAATATAGCCAATGAACTAGCCTCAACTGTTTCCTGTGGCAGAGAATTCCACAGATTCACCACTCTCTGTTTGAAGAAGTTTTTCCTCATCTCCCCTTTATCCTCAAACTGTGACCCCTCGTTCTGGACTTCCCCGACATCGGGAACAATCTTCCTGCATCTAAGCCTGTCCAGTCCCTTTAAAATTTTATTCACAGGGAATCCTGTAAATGCCAGACGTCCTGAGTCCCAGGTCAACTTTGACCTGCATAAGCTGGGAGTTGAGTTTCCTTACAGCTTTGTGGATGGTACTAATCTGGTAGTTCTTCAGGATACAAGATATTAAGAGGAATAGATAGAGTGGATAGCCAGCGCCTCTTCCCCAGGTCACCACTGCTCAATACAAGAGGACATGGCTTTAAGGTAAGGAGTGGGAAGTTCAAGGGGGATATTAGAGGAAGGTTTTTTTACTCGGAGAGTGGTTGGTGTGTGGAATGCACTGCCTGAGTCAGTGGTGGAGGCAGATACACTAGTGACGTTTAAGAGACTACTAGGCAGGTATATGGAGGAATTTAAGGTGGGGGCTTATATGGGAGGCAGGGTTTGTGGGTCGGCACAACATTGTGGGCTGAAGGGCCTGTACTGTGCTGTACTATTCTATGTTCTATGTTCTATTTTCTATGATACTGGTGATCCAAAGGAGATAAAGTGGGCAGATGGGAACAATAGGGTGAGGTCACCCAGTGGGAGCATTATGTGACAAATGGGCAGATGGAATGTGTGGAGGAGGCGAAAGAAAAATGCAGTGGGGGGGGGATCTCCATCTCACCCAACCTAGTAGGGTTCTCCCACTGCCATTCCCTCTAATGTCCCATCAGATTCTATCATTATCTGGAGCCCTTTTCTGCCTGCACTTTTCACCATCAGAACCATGAGCAATTTACAGTTGCTCTTCTTAGCTACATCTGCAGACTTCTACAAGATAGCCATCTTCCAGCCTTGGCAATAGTCATGGAAGGAAAATTATCTGGAATGGCTGTGAAAGACAGGCACTAAGGGTATGCTCCTGGATGATTAGCCAGTGGTTGTGAAGTTTTGCTATTGTTTGCCTGTATAAGAGGGTTTGACATGTTGGGTTGTTTTCTTCAGGATTGAATTTCAAGTGGGCATTACCAACAGACAAGTGGTAACATAGGAACTCTCTCACTAAGAGGACTTAGCCTTTGTCACTTCACATGGAAGTGTGTATTGCTGAAAGCAGATCTGATAACTTGCCACTAATGGTTAGAGGGAGGTGTCTAGATGTCATCCTGCAGAACTTGCGGTGAAAAAAAACTCAGCCAAGTGCTGAGGGATGGGCAGCTTCAAAATAGTGTACATGTAAGATGGCGTGTTGTTTTTCAGAGATAGGATCTTGTGTGAATGGGAGTTCATTTTGTAATTGCTGCCCTTGTACTTTTAAGTGATAGACGCTGAGGAAATCTTGTCATCTATTTTTCTGTCATATCGTTTTTGAAAGCTTTTCATACAGGGGACCTTGGAATTATCTTTCCTCTTCTCAAATTGTGGCTTACCTTCTACCATAGTAGACAGAACCTTTGACTATATCTTATTTATTGCAGCACTGCCCCCACCACCACCTCAGAAGCCTCCAATACAATTGGAGTGCTCTATCCAATTTCAGCTTGCTTCAACAAGATTCCACAGCCAGACACACGTTCCCCTTTACTCCCCTTTCAATATTACCAAGCAGTTGCTCCTTTCATCACTCTCTCTTCTGTTCTTCCCTCCCACATACTACTTCCCACCTCAGAGCACTTCCCATGTGATCACAAGAGATGCAACACCAGTCCTTTTCCCTCCATTTTTCTCTCCACCCTTAGATCCAAAAAGCCATTCAAGGCGAAACAGAGATTCACCAGCACTTCCAATCTAATGCACTGTATTCTATGTTCACAATGTGATGTTCTCTACCTTAGAGAAACCAATCCCAGATTGGATGATTGTTTTGCAGACCACCTGTATTCAGTCTGCAGAGATGACCCTAATCTTCTAGTCACTGCCTCTTTCATTCTCTATCCCACTCCCAACTGACCTTTCAGTCTGAGGCTTCTTGCGATGTTACAACAAGGCCCAGAGAATGCTTCAGGAACTTCTCAGCTTCCATCTGGGCATGTTGTGTCCTTCCAAACTCAATACCAAATTTTGCAATTTAGGTAAATTTCTCTTTCGCTTTCTTTTAGAAATTACTCTTTCTGCCAGTTATCCATCTCTGATTTTGGCTCAGTTTTTCTCTCACCATCAATATAGTCTGACATTCTGGGCTTATGTCATGATCCTGCTGTTAGAAACACACAATATAGACAAATAATCATAATGTGCTTTTACCTGTCACATTAATCCATTTGATCTCACACTGTCAGAGGTATTCCCTTTGTTCTACCCATCTCTCCTTCACCTCTGTTACTACAATCTAAGATCCTCTCTCTTTTTCCAATAAATGTTTTTGTACCTGAATGTTAACTCTTGTTTCTTCTCCTGTATGACTATCCAGTGTTTTCAGCATTTTAAAATTCTGATATCAGGCCTCCAGCATCCGTATTTCTTTTTTGCATTCTCCGTAACCTCTACTATCTTCAATGGGATCCTATCCCTAAACATGTATTTCCCACCCTCCACATCCCCGCCCCACTCTTCACTTTCAGCTGGGTTCTCTCTTTACGTAACTCCGTTGTCCATTTATCTCTTCCCACTGATCTCCAACCTGGCATTTACCACTGCAAGCATGAGAAATGCTACACTTCCTTCTTCACCACCACTCAGGACCCCAGACCGTCCTTCCAGGTGAGGCAACACTTCACCTGCAAGTATCTTGGGGCCATTTATTGTATCTAGTACTCCCAGTGAGGTCGCCTTTAAATCAGTGAGACCCAATGTCGATTGGGCATCTTCATTGAGCACCTCGCTTCTGTCTGTCATAACAGGCAGGGTTTCCTGGTGCTCATCTATTTTAATTCTACTTCCCATTCCCATTCCAACATGTTGGTACTTGACCTCCTCTCCTGTCACAATGAAGCCACTCTCAAGTTACAGAGTAACACCTCATATTCTATCTGAATAGACTCCAACCTGCCGGCAGGAACATTGATTTATCTAACTTCTGGTAACTTTTCTCCTCCGCCGTCTCTCTTTTTCCAATTCTCAATCTGGCTTCCCTCTCATTCCTTCTCTTCTCCTCACCTGCCCATCACCTCCCTCTAGTGCTCCTACTCTTTCCCTTTCTCCCACGGTCCACTCTCGTCTCCAATTAGATTCCTTCTTCTTCAGCCCTTACTCTTTCTACCTATCACCTACCAGCTTCTCACGTCATTCCACTTTCCCCCTCGCATCCACCTTCCCCTTCACCTGGCTTCACCTATCACCTCCAGCTTGTACTTCTTTGCCTCCCCTCATCTTCTTATTCTGGCTTCTTCCCCTTATCTTTCAAGTTCTGATGAAGAGTTTTGGCCTGAAGCATCAACTATTTATACCCCTCTATAGATACTACCTGACTTGAGTTCTTCCAGAATTTTGTAAGTATAGCTCTGTATTCTAGTGTCAGCATAATCCCTTGTTTCTATGTTGTACTGTTTTTTTTTTGATTTTCACATATCTAGAGATGGTGACTATATCACCACCTCCCCCAGCTCTTTGTCACCATCAGTCATTCCTTCTCTTTTCCTCCAGCTCCTGTGAGGCTATAGTTGTACTGTCAGTCTGGAATAGCAAAGGAAACAGTGCATCACAATAAAACAGTCGAGCCACTGAAGTGTAACTTCGGATTTGCTGGGATTGGTCTAAGCAACACAAACTTTGAAGGACACCGATTACTTGGTGTGTTTTTTTTCCCATTGTTCTTCTGTGCTGGGCAGGACTTACAGGAGCCCAAACTGGAGGAGCGAGCTAAAGATTTGAAAGCTGGGCTTTGTCCTATAAGTCTAGTGCAGAACAATTGAAATGTGAAAATATTGGCAAACAGTCTTAAAATGAATGAACCCTGAAATGATCCCAGCTGTGTTGCTCTAAAGGTACAGATCTTTGGCATTGATCACAGACCTTTTGAACCTTAAGAAAGTGAGAGGCTCTTCTGTTAATGATCAGCTTGGAGATGACAGGAGGAGCCCCTAATGTTACAGGGTGCAATCAATCATTTGTTGAATCGTCTGTGAAGAGGTGCATTCACCTCTCCTTGCTCAGTGGGCCTTATTCACATCTTGAGTAAGACAGTGGACTACGAACTACAGGACATTGCTGATGTATCAGCTCATGCCTGGAATGCTCCCGGCCAATGTGGTCAAGACCACTGTGACATTTATCTAAAAAGGGAAAAATGTCCAGGCATAGAAACGTAGGTTTATTACTGCCTGCAGAAAGTGACATGTGGGATTGACAACTTGCCTTCAGAAGCTTGGCCTAAGAATAAGCTGCACACAGCCACACTGTACTTAAAGAAAAATGGGTTTTAGTTCTTTTAGTCAAATCCATTTCCCCTTCTCTCAACCTCTAACAAGAAAGCTGTGGCTTTAGGCAATGCTTCTTGTGGCCATGGTTATGCTGGAGGTCCATTGGAGGCACCAATAAGGCCCTCAGATTCAGCAAGAATCTCATGGCCCTCATCTCACTAACAACACAAAGAAAATGTGTAACCCTGGCATTTGCAATGTGCAGGTCAATAGAGTATATTCAGCAAACTTCGGGGAAAGCTTGCACATTACCAGGGTCTTTTTATATGCTGTAAGTCTGTGGCTTCTAGTAGGTGTTCAGACGTTATTTTTTGTACATCATCTTCACTGTGTGTTAGCATGTGCACGTTCCATCATGAGGTGACAGGTGTCCAATAAGCATTGCACAATCAGATCTCTCAGTTTGAGAGCATTTTGGAGATAGTGATCATAATTCTGTCTCCTTTACAAGAACATTGGAGAGAGATAGGAACAGACAAGTTAGAAAAGCATTTAATTGGAGTTAGGGGAATTATGAGGCTATCAGGCAGGAAATTGGAGGCTTAAATTGGAAACAGATGTTCTCAGAGAAAAGTACAGAAGAAATGTGGCAAATATTCAGGGGATATTTGTGTGGAGTTCTGTATCGATATGTTCCAATGAGACAGGGAAGTTATAGTAGGGTACAGGAACCGTGGTGTACAAAGGCTGTAATAAATCGAGTCAAGAAGAAAAGAAAAGCTTACAAAAGGTTCAGATTGGTAGGTAATGTCAGAGATCTAGAAGATTATAAGGCTAATAGGAAGGAGCTTAAGCAGGAAATTAGGAGAGCCAGAAGGGACCATGAGAAGGCCTTGGCAGGCAGGATTAAGGAAAACCCCAGGCATTCTACAAATATGTGAAGAGCAAGACGACAAGACATGAAAGAATAGGACCTATCAAGTGTGACAGTGGAAAAGTGTGTATGGAACCAGAGGAAACAGCAGAGGTACTTAATGAGTACTTTGCTTCAGTATTCACTATGGAAAAGGATCTTGGTGGTTGTAGTGATGACTTTCAGCAGACTGAAAAACTTGAGCATGTAGATATTAAGAAAGAGGATGTGCTGGAGCTTTTGGAAAGCATCAAGTTGGATAAGTCGCTGGAACCGGATGAGATGTACCCCAGGCTGCTGTGGGAGGCGAGGGAAGAGATTGCTGAGCCTCTGGTGATGATCTTTGCACCATCAATGGGGACGGGAGAGGTTCCGGAGGATTGGAGGGTTGCGAATGGTGTTCCTTTATTCAAGAAAGGGAGTAGAGATAGCCCAGGAAATTATAGACCAGTGAGTCTTACCTCAGTGGTTGGTAAGTTGATGGAGAAGATCCTGAGAGGCAGGATTTATGAACATTTGGAGAGGTATAATATGATTAGGAGTAGTCAGCATGGCTTTGTCAAGGGCAGGTCGTGCCTTATGAGGCTGAATGAATTTTTTGAGGATGTGACTAAACACATCGATGAAGGAAGCGCAGTACTTGTAGTGTATATGGATTTCAGCAAGGCATTTGACAAGGTACCCCATGCAAGGCTTATTCAGAAAGTGAGAAGGCATGGGATCCAAGGGGACATTGCTTTGTGGATCCAGAACTGGGTTTCCCACAGAAGGCAAGGAGTGGTTGTAGACGGGTCATATTCTGCATGGAAGTCAGTCACTAGTGGTGTGCCTCAGGGATCTGTTCTGGGACCCCTACTCTTTGTGTGATTTTTATAAATGACCTGGATGAGGAAGTGGAGGGATGGGTTAGTAAGTTTGCTGATGACACAAAGATTGGAGGTGTTGTGGATAGTGTGAGGGCTGTCAGAGGTTACAGTGGGACATTGATAGGATGCAAAACTGGGCTGAGAAGTGGCAGACGGAGTTCAGCCCAGATAAATATGAAGTGGTTCATTTTGGTAGGTCAAATATGATGGCAGAATATAGTATTAATGGTAAGACTCTTGGCAGTGTGGAGGATCAGAGGGATCTTGGGGTCTGAGTCCATAGGACGCTCAAAGCAGTTGCGCAGGTTGACCCTGTGGTTAAGAAGGCGTACGGTGTATTGGCCGTCATCAATCATGTGTACGGGGGTTTTTTTTGTATGTTAAATTTAAAATGGCTTCTTTGTTATGTTATACTGGGGAATGCTTCTCTGTTATGTTAAATGCTGAGAAAGTCTCTAACTAGACATTTGCTTGGGTTAATACAGACAGCAGGGTGCTATTAACCAATTGGGATAGTTGTTATGATTTTGGTGTATCTGGGAGATTTGTATGCGCGGGGTTTTGGGGCAGAAGGCAGGAGAGAGAGAGAGAGAATGGACCAGGTGCTGTGAATCCGCTAACGGGGTTGGACCCCGAGTGGGGCGTTCGGCAAGGAGGGGAGACGGAGATGGACTCATGTGGAACGTCTGGTTGACCACAGTTGTTGGTCCCAGGCGGCCGGTCGAGGTGGTCCGAGGGTTCGCAGGGTGAAGAAGAAGGGTCCGGGCTCCAACTGTTTTGTGCACGAAGAGATTGAACTTCGATAAGTGTGGCGCCTTTTATTTTCCTTTTATATTTTATTCTCTATTAATTATATAGTTCCAGTAATATCTATAAACTGTAAATTATTTAATTGTATCTGGTGTATTGTCTGTTATTTGGGCGGGGTAGGGTACATCACACAGCATCCACACAAACTAATTACCCAGTTTGGCGGGGCCGAAGCTGTTTTCCTAGACAACAGCAAGCCGAGCGACCCTGAGGGTGGCCGGCGGGGCTACACATCGAATTGAATTTAGGAGCCGAGAGGTAATGTTGCAGCTATATAGGACCCTGGTCAGACCCCACTTGGAGTACTGTGCTCAATTCTGGTCGCCTCACTACTGGAAGGATGTGGAAGCCATAGAAAGGGTGTAGAGGAGATTTAGAAGGATGTTGCCTGGATTGGGGAGCATGCCTTATTAGAATAGGTTGAGTGAACTTGGCCTTTTCTCCTTGGAGCGATGGAAGATGAGAGGTGACCTGATAGAAGTGTATAAGATGATTGCTCGTGTGGATAGTCAGAGGCTTTTTCCCAGGGCTGAAATGGTTGCCACAAGAGGACACAGTTTTAAGGTGCTTTGGAGTAGGTACAGAGGAGATGTCAGGGGTAAGTTTTTTTGCTCAGAGAGTGGTGAGTGTGTGGAATGGGCTGCCGGCAACGGTGGTAGAGGCAGATACGATAGGGTCTTATAAGAGACATTTAGATAGGTACAAGGAGCTTAGTAAAACAGAGGGCTGTAGGTAAGCCTAGTAATTTCTAGGGTAGGGACATGTTCGGCACAACTTTGTGGGCCGAAGAGCCTGTATTGTGCTGTAGGTTTTCTATGTTTCTAATAAAAATAAAAACAGAAATTGCTAGAAATGTTCAGCAGGTCAGGGTCAAATATGTGCAAAGAAAAATGGTTAATTTCAGATGGCAGACTCTTCATCAGATTGGGAAAGGAGAAAAAAAAATTATAGAATAGAGGGGGTAGGCAAGGGAGTTATTTTCTAACAGGGGAGAGGTAAGGTGACCATAAGGATAAGAACTGTAAATATGAGGGAATGGGATCAGTTAGAGAGTGAAAACACAGACTAAGAAACATACAAGTTGCCAAATGCAGAGCGGGGAGATGTAAGAATATAAAAAATAGGAACAGGAGTCGGCCATATGGTCCATTGAGCCTACTCTGTAATTCCATAAGACCATGTCTGATCTGGTCGTGGATTTGGCTTCATCCACCTGCCTTGTCCCCAATATCCTTAATTCTCCTACTGTATAGGTATCTATCAAACTGAGTCTATAATATATATATTGAGGTAGCCTTTATGGCATCCATGAGCAGAGAATCCCCTTTCCGAAAGCAGCCCTAATTACAAGATCACTAAAGGTAAGACTCAAGAGATTCTGCTGGAAATCTTGAGCAACACACACACACACAATGCTGGTGGAACTCAAAAGGTTAGGCAGCATACATTGAGTGGAATAAACAGTCGACATTTCAGGTCAAGACCCTTCATCAGGACCCTAAAGTTAGTCAGGCTTTGCTGGCAGAGTATGTGACGAAATATTCAGTTACAACGGGCATAAATAAGACAAAAAGTGAGAACTTTTTTAACAAAGGTGCATATGATCAGAGGGCCTAGGTTGAAGGTAAGGAGTTGGAGATATTGAAGGGATCAGAGGAAGAGGAAGACTTTTTTTTGAGGAATACCCGAAGAATGTTTGAAATGTCGAATGTCTTCCTTGAGGGAATAGTGGGAACATTGCTGGAAGATGAGTTGAAGGACCCGTTTCTGTGCTCCATGACTCTAATGTCACAAGTCTCACATGGTGCACAGTTACAGTAAGATTATACATGAGGAACAGAGTTACACACAAAATATGAACTGCAATGTCTGAAAGGGAATGTCTGTTCCATTGTCTTCAGATTGTCCAATGTCAACGAATCTTATCAAAGCAATGTTGATGCCAAATACGTATAATTAGTCTTTACAGCAAGGAGTACTTATTTGAAAGTACGGTATTATATTAAGTTCAAAGTACTAATTTTTATAGAAAGGCTTATGAAAAATGAATGTAAATAATACCATAATTTTATAGTGATATTTATAGTAAGAAAGGTGATGTTATTGCAAGATTATTTTACACCAGCTTGAAGTAACTTTAAATACCAAGAGGTGGAGTACCATCACTTTGCTTTGAAGTGGATGTAGGGAGACTGGAACTAGTTTTCAGTCAATCTGTTTGTATGTCAGTCATGACAAAATGAGTCCTGTTCTCTTGTTGGTGAAATTCTCAGGACATTTTAGCTGGAACTTGTTATTATCATATTTTAGCAATTATGGTATGCATTAGTAAAATGTAATATAGAGAAGGTGATGGGTAGGGATAATGTTTAAAAAAAATGCTTTTAAAAATTTTGAGACCAGAGCAGTGACCTGAGATGGCCCAATAACAATCTCACCTTTCTTACTTTCTGAAAATGAAAGGAACCAACTCGCTACAAATGTGCTTTACATATCAGCAAAGTAATCTGGTTGATTTTCAACCGATTATTAAATCATTGTAAGTGTGTAAAAAGACCTGATAAATGTGCAATATTGTAGAAAATTGATGGAAGTTAGATGATATCCTTTGGCTGTCAACAACATAATAATTTCAACAGTATGATATATTGTTGTCTAATAATAAATTAAAAAACACAATAAGGTTAATAATTGTGAACCAATTCTGAATTTGGGTAAAAAAAAGGTCTCAATATAGCCTGCACTTATGTGAAGCATCAGTAACAAGTAATTTTACCTGTTTTTTCCACACACACGCCAAGAAATAATTGTATACTGTATCTGAACACAGAATCAGATAAAAAAAATAGATAGGGAAAGATAGAAATCTTGGTTTCTGCCACTGATGTTGATGTAAACTACAGTAGCTTCTTCTGCCAGTGCCCGCTACCTTAGTAAGTTCCCCATTAAGTCCAACCAGGCAGCATGATCTTTCACAAGCTTCTCAGCTCCCAGGCTGGGAAATATACTATGTGGTTGTGCCGAGTTAAATTGTTTTGAGCCTGCCAGTCCCACTCAATGCATGGGTAATATTGAGAGTTCAGGAGGAATGGAGACAGGCTAACCCCTTTAGACATCAATGGATCTGGGGTTGAGAGGGTGAACAGCTGTAAGTTCCTCTGCATAAACATCACCGAAGATCTCACGTGGCCTGTACATATTGGCTGTGTGGTGAAAAAGGCACAACAGTGCCTCTTTCACCTCAGACAGTTGAAGTTTGGTATGAGTCCCCAGATTCTAAGAATTTTCCGTAGGGACACGATTGAGAGCATCCTAACTGGCTGCATTACTGCCTGGTATGGGAACTGTACTTCCCTCAATCACAGGACTCCGTAGAGAGTGGTGCGGACAGTCCAGTGCATCTGTAGGTGTGAACTTCCCACTATTCAGGACATTTACAAAGACAGGTGTGTAAAAAGGGCCCTAAGGATCATTGGAGGCCCGAGTCACCCCCAACCACAAACTGTTCCAGCTGCTACCGACCAGGAAATGGTACCGCAGCATAATAGACAGGACCAACAGGCTCCAGGACAGCTTCTTCCACAAGGCCATCAGACTGATTAATTCATGGTGATGTAACTGTATTTTTATGTTATATTGACTATCCTGTTGTACATAATATTTATTATAAATTACTATAATTGCACATTGCACATTTAGATGGAGATGTAAAGATTTTTGCTCACATATATGAAGGATGTAATTAAAAAATCAATTCAATTCATTTCAATAAATGGTATTTTGATCCATTGTTAGTTGCTGGGAGGCAGGCCTTGCTAGCTGTTGAAGCCATTCTGTGAGTGCAGCTTGCTGACTGTGATGAGATAGTTCTGTGTTGCACTGAACAATATAAAGCGAAACTCCCAGCGGAAGACATGTTGGAGCACACTCGAGGCAACAGAAGATCTGTCCCATATAGATGATTTTTTTTGAGGCAAAATTGTAAAATTCTCATCCAACTATATGAAGAACATATTAATAATAATGAGTGCAGGAACTGCAGAGTGTGCTTCGGGATCATCTCAAGGATAACTAGGAATGGGCAATAAATTTGCCCTGCCGGTGACACTCATTTCTTAAATACCGAAGGATTAGCATATGATTGTTTACTGGAGTGAAATTTTTGACTAATTTAATTTCTGCATTTTAATTGTAAATAATGATATTAATTTTGTATGAATCAGATAAATAAAATGACAGATTAGTTTGCAGAGCTGTCAAAGAAAGGTTTTGCATAGACTAATTCATTTTAACATAACTGCTATAGTGCAGAAACTGATGATTGTTATCATTCATTAAATTATTGCTGAATTATGTTATTCATAAATATATTCCAGCAAATATTATAATATGAAAATGAGCAGCCATTTTGTTATTTTTTGTGAGATGCATGTACATTTAGATAATTTGTATGAAGCTGTAACCGATAACAGAAAAAATATTAGTGCTGGACATACTAGGGTAAAAATGGGTGTCCTTTTTTAAACTCCCGCGAATTAGCAGTGAAATGGAGCTGTTCCCTGTACCCAAAGCTTAATGACAAAGATGCTTAATAAGGAACAAAAAAGCCAGATAACTAGTTTTGAATTAATGTTGTGTCTGGATTTTAGTGTCTATGTATCTTGGTCACTTTTCCCAGCCCACTCCCTTCTGTACGCCTATTGTCTGTCCTTCCATTCATTCAGTAACACTTCTAATGCCAGGACAATAATTCCAAAAACAGGAGAGTTACAATGTCATTTTCTCCTTATTATTTTATTGCTTTCATCATTAGCGCATTGGCCTTCCTAAATCCGACTTGGCTTGCCAACTTCCTCTGCACTAGGATCACTTTCTTCTCCATCCTTTTCTCTCAATGCTTTAATCGATATGCTAGTGAGTGCAACTTTCATGAATGTTATATCATCTTCGGTGACAGACCTGTTTTAGTTACTCAAAAACTCACAATGCATTTCCAGCACTATTTGAGGAATCCATTTTGAGTTTATGGGCAAAGTCTTTAAGTGACTGCAGTTCAATCTACTTTTCTCAGTTTCAGAAGGCTGATTTGGGTATGCAAAAATGTGAGGAGAGTGTGAAATCACTGTTATTCTGAGAACACGTAACAGATAAATTGCATTTTTGCCATTGCATCAGTACTAGAATCTCAGGCAAATGTGTGTACTCTAAATTTCAAACTTGGACTCACCCCCCACCCCCGACCATTCTTGTCTGAGATAATTGCTAACCTATATGGAAAAATAGGAATTCTCATATTTTGGGGATGATCATCAGGAATTTCAGTCAGTGCTGCTCATTTTCATAGAATTCAAGAACCAAGATTTTGTGTTTAAAAAAAAGAAGTTTTAAAGAAAGAATAAACCTATTTCTATTGCTGAATGCATCTTTGAATTTAATTATTTGCAGGATGTGGTCTCAACTATCACAAGAGATGTGCATTCAAAATCCCCAACAATTGTAGTGGTGTGCGCAAAAGACGCCTTTCCAATGTTTCACTAACAGGATTAGGCACCTCACGGTCCACCTCTAATGATCTGTCGCCGAATACACCAGATGAGATGTCACTGGTAGGTTCTCTTAAGGAACTTTACATATCATTAGAATATAAATCTAACACTCTACTTAGCTTTAACTGAAAGGAAGCACAGATATAAAATGTACCATAAATCCTATGTAATGCTGTAATCCCATTTATAACAGGAAGCCTACCAAAGGACTGCTGATATAGAATAATCAAAGTCTGTTGATTTAGTTAGCAATGTAATTTTTAACATTTATTAAATTGCACACTATGATTACACACTGTTGACAATTTATGTTCGTCGTAATGATTTGTTCAAGCATTATCCTCAGCGGCCGATTAATGTAGAAATAACAGCTGCAACACTGGGGTGTTCTAATCACTTCATCCCTTCCAAAGGGAGAAAAAAATGAGAGAATTAAGTGTTTTAGTGAAGTAAACATCTGAAATTTAATAAGCAAGAGCTGCCTGTGATGTTTTATTTCATAGAAAGCAATGAATAGCATGGTTGATGTATCTCAATAATTGTGTCAGTTGCTTTTTATTTGGATAACTGTTAATTTCAACAAATGTTAATATTCTCAACTAGATACTTAAACATGCTTAATACTTGTGCATGGTGTTCCAAGTATGTAAGATTTTACATTTCTCCTGAGGAAACAACCTTTGTATGTAAAGGCTGTTCGAGTATCCAGATGACCAGTGCAAATCTCCTGGTCTACAAAGCAAGAATGACCCCAGCCCTTTTTTACCTGGAATACATTTAGCATGCATCTCAGACACTGGAAAGGTACCGCTAATGCTGTCTCTGCAAAGTCTGCCAGATTCACATGAAGTATAAGTGAATCAAAATTGTTGTCATCTTCCAGGCCAGCGTGCCCTGTATTATATTATCTGCTGGGTAGAACACATCGTTCATATGCTGTAAACAAGATTTCTGAATCAGAGACTTTTGTGGAAAGAGATTACTAAATGGATAGACGAAAAATGATCAAAGATGGGCTCAAAACCTTTATGACTAAAAAAGAAACATCCTCACAGACTCTTGAGCCTCTCTTGCCAGTAACTGCTGAAAGTAGAGAAAGAGCATTTGAGATGATGTAGAGAACCTCAGATTTGTACATCAGTAGCACACAGAGATCTTAGGCAAATGGTGGGAATTTGATCATTTCCAAACTTGTTTTATCTCTCTGTACTGTTGTTGGAGGAGAATGGAGTCGTCGACGCTGAGGTTTTCTTCTTTTCCATTTTTAAGTTGTTAGTTTTGCCCAAGTCTTTTAGTTTAGTTGATTAATTCTGTTTTTCTTTGGGGATGGGGTTTGTTTTTTTTTTGGTTTTGTTTTTTTTTCTTTTTCATGATTTTTTTTTCAGTTTTTTTTATTTGTATTATCCGTTGCCAGTTCTACATGATTGGGAGCTTTGTTAACTTACACTATTTGATTTTACAATTACTTTTCCTAAGTGTAACAATATTTCTCCTACTATTTGTATTATTGCTATGTTTTGTTTCTATACTTTGCAATTAATAAAAAGATTGAAAAAGAAAGAAAGGTAAATGGTGGGAGGAGCAGATCAGCAAAACTGCAAACTAGGGACACAAGGAACTGCAGATTCTGGAATTTGGAGCTAAAATCAGATCAATTGAGGAATAGCAAATGCTGGAGGAAAGGAGTGGGATCCTAATTCATAATCGTAACCTGAAATTTTGACAATCCATCTCTCTCCACAGATGATGGTCAACTCACTGAGTTCTGCCAGTAGATTGTTACTTTATTGCAGCTCACAGACTTCCTGCCTATTTGCTGTCATCTTCCACCTGCCCTATCTGTGATGTAGACACCAGTTCTTACAGTAGTTTCATCTGTCGCCACAGGATCCATTAAACTGATGTGGAAGCAAGATATCCTTAATCCCCAGGAACATGTGGTATCCAGGCTGAATTAGTTAACTAGATATAAAATTGGCTTGGTAGTAAAAGGCAGACGGTGGTCACGGAGAGTTGTCTTTTAGATTGGACGCCTGTGCCCGCAGAGTCTGATGATGGGTCCCCTGTTTGTCATTTATATGAATGATTTGGATAAGAATGTAGGTGGCATAATTAGTAGTTTGCAGATGACACCAGAAATGTTCATGTGGTGGACCATGAGGAAGGTTGTCAAGGATACAAAAGGTTATAGATGAACTGGGAAAGTAGACAAGGGATTAGTAGCTGGAAATTAACTTGGATAAGAATTTAGAGATGCTTTTTGGGAAAGGGCAGGACATGATAAACCAGGGCAGGACAGTCACAGTAAATGGCAAGGCCTTGGAGCATTGTTAAACATTAGGATACAAGTACATAATTTCCACTACATTGGGTAGACAATGTAGTGAGGAAGATGTAATGGTATAGTTGTCTCCATCAGCCATGATAATGGGTACAAATGATGGGACATCATGTCACAGTTGTACAAAATGTTGTTTGGGCCACACTTGGAGTATGGTGTGCAGTTTTCTCACTGCACTGTAGATACGACATGATTAAACTAGAGTAAGTGCTGGATCAATTCATAAGGATGTTATCTGGATTGGAAGGCTTGAGTTATCAGGAGGGATAACTCTAGAGCTAGGTTTATTTTCCTTGGAGTGAAGAAGATGAAGAGGTGACATGATAGAAGTAAAGAAAATTATAAGAAGCACAGATCAGGTAAATGGTCAGTGTCTGTTTCCCATGGCTGGAGTGTCTAAAACCTAGAAGGCATAAGTTGGTATCTGCCATGAGCTGAGAGAAGGTGGTGGAAGCAGGAAGAGTAACAACATTTAAGAGACATCTCAACAGATGCTTGAATGAGCAGGACCTGGAGGAATATGGAATTAATATCGGCAAGTGGGATTAGTTCAGATAGGCATGGGGGTTGGCATAGATACAGTAGGCCGAAAGGACAGTTTCTATTCTGTGCAAATCTTATAACTGTCTATTCAGAAGTTAGGCAATTCAAAATCCTCTATTTATAGGAATAGGCAGTTTTAACACATCAATAAACTTACAAACATATATTTTCATGATTCTCTGATGAGGTTGGTTTCAGAAGGCCAAGTGAGTAGGTTGTCTATAGTCATCTGAGATGTGTCTATAGTCATATAGTCATCTGGTGTCAGCTGCTCCTGTGCAAGGCAAAAAGCACAATTTATTCTTTATTACCCAAATCTTTATTACTTTGACCCAGGATTGCTGCACTATTTTCAGATGCCCAGCAGCACATAACAGATATATTTGCAAACCATCCTTGTGAATCTTTCTCTCTGCTATAGGAATTAGAGACATAGCTCCCAGTTTATTTTCTTACTGCAATTTATTCAGTTTTTAAGAACCACTGCATAATTTGAGTTCTGCAGTATTAACTAGTGTAGGACTCAATGATGAATAAGTCCTGATATTTAAACAGGAAATAATTCATGATATCTGTCACTGGTTGGGAAATAGTTCTTGACGACATTTGAATGTTGTTTTCATGAAGAACATATACACAAGTGTTCCTTTTACAATTCATTAAAATGGTGAAAATGCTTAAAAGATGAGAAAGCTGAAAACTTGATTAACTCGAGTGAAAATTATTTTAATTTTCCCCATTGAAAGACACAAAATATTTCTTAATATTGATAATGATCTGAATTTCACTTTTAGTGAATTATCGTGGATATTCTTTGTGATTGAGGCCTAGTCGTAATCTGTAGCCATAATTCTGAATACCTGATAATGCATTCACAGACCCTTGGTTTAGAAATCTCCCTGCTTTATCTCAGCTCATTCTGCCTCTTTTGCTGCAGTTATGATCCCTGGCTTTGTTTTTCTCTTTGTTCTACATTTATTGTGTGTATATGGGTGGCTCTGTTATAAAACAAAAGCAAAACACTGCCCCGTTATCTCCTTAGCCATTTATTTTTATCAGTTATCACAGGAAAGAAACAAAACCTTAGAACTGTTTGTATCCTTGATCAACACACGGCTCGTTTACATTTTTGTTCAAACTTTCCATCTGTTCCGGCATTCAGTGTGAAGTGAAATGTTTCACATTCCAAGACATGAATGGAGGGAAAACATTGGAAGGTTCTCCCCAATAAACAGAAATGGTCAATACTAAAATATAACAGCTATCCAATTTAAATTAGCTGATATATTATAAAACCAATGAATTTGAACATAGTACTAAACTTAACACAATGGCTGCCACTATTTCCTGATGCATACCAATGAAATTATATTAACTCAATCATTGCCACAGAAATATTGATACCCATTAAATAAATGCCACATCCATAACTCTGTCTGCTCAGCTCCTCTCACTTTATTTATCTGCTGTTAAACTCCCGGCCTGAATTCCAGTGAGGGAAGGGACATCCCTTGTAGCAACATAAAACAAAGGAATTTTATGACCAGGTACTGAGGGCAGTACAGAAAATATCTCCTTCTCCATAATTGACAACAGTAAGCACCTCTGCCCTTAGCCTTTGTCAGAACTGGAGACCAACCACACAGCCTCAACCCAGATCACCAGCAGGCTTGCTCACCACAGCATTTGACTGGCAGCTGAAAGTCAATCTTGGCAAGCAGTTAAAGTTCTCCGACGTCATCACATCATCATCATCACTGAGGGACATGGCCATTGTGTCAGAAACCTCGAAGCAGGTGGTCATGGTAGAACTGACAGTGCCTTGGGAAGACTGGATTGAGGAGGCGTTTGAATGTTAAGAAAGCTAACTATAAGGAGGTGGTAGAACTGTGTCAGAGACAGGGGTGGAGGGCGCAGTGTGAGCCTATAGAGGTTGGATGTAGAGGTTCTGCTGGCTGCTCACTCTGTAGAGTCTACTCTCTCCTTGGCAATTTGGGGGCTGCAAAGAAAAGAGCCATCAGGACCGTTACAGAGGCTGCTGAGTGAGCCTCCTGCTGGCTGTAGCTTAAGAGGTGTGACCCATGAATAAATGCTGCTGGGATATAAGTCGGAGCCTGATTGACCCTGGCTGGGTCGCCTGGGCGAAGGTATCTGATATTGAAATACCTGATACTCTCGATGACCCCAGGTTACAATACTGGTGATATGTCCCAGTGCATCCGAGGATGTATCTCAGCATCTCCCTCCATGATGAACATTATTTTGATGACACTGAACTTGAAATTCCTCAATTGGTCTCAAAGAATTTAATACAAATCTGAGATGTAACCCTCACAAAACATTCACTCCCTCTTGTACAAGCCTGCTCCCTCAATCCCCATGCTATTTAGATTCTAATCCGTACTTTCTTTACCTATTTGTAAAATGAACTTAATTCCCTTCTAGCTGATAATCTATTGTGTAGAAGTTTCACACTGTGAATGAATGTCCAGAATGTGGCCATTCACAGCCAATCGAATTCAAGTTTCAGCTTGTATATAACCAATACATGAGCTATATTGGAATCAGTGCCTCTAAGTTACTTAAAAATTTTGAAATAGTCCTATAGCCCTGCCTGCAGATCGCTCCAACACAGACATTGTCAGATTAGTATTCTGTTCCACGCACCCTGGCCCTGTGCATGTGGCTCATTATGTGTTTACACTCTCACTCATCAACAATGATGCATCTTCAAATGTTACAGGTCCACTCTCCACAACTCCCTCCCACACCTTCTGTCCTCTTATTTCAATAAGGCTTTTAGTCGGCAGTCCTAATCTATCTTTCTTCTCGTTGTTGCCCTATTCCACCTATAAGTGGCGTAGAAGCTTGTGTAAAGTTAATGTACAATATCAATGCAAGCTGTTATTTCTGAAGTATATATGTCAGCTGGTTAAATGTCACCACACTTCTGTTAGTTTAATGCACAGCACTAAAGTGCTAACCTTAACTGAAGTTCAACGAAACACGAGCATGCCTTTGTGAATGTCACTGAAAGACCAGCATTAACTGAGGAGAAATCATTGAAACACGTCTTTTTCACATAAATAGAAACATTACCAAGTCAGTCACTGAAGTGACAAGTGCCATTGAAGCTCCAGTATCTCAGCTGAATGACGTTCAAATATTTTCTTAACCCTAGTGAATGTCACAAAATTTCTAATGTTACCGCAATGCATTTTGCTCAAGCACTAATATTAACTCAATGAATAGCATTCAAGTAATAACATCAATTAAATTGATTTCATTGAGATGTACAAGAGTAGAAACACTGCAGGAGCAGGAGTAGGTTATTTGGCTTTTCAGAACTTGCTTTGTCATCCAGTATGATCATAATTAATCATTAAGTTCTTGGCCCGAAACGTCGACCATTGGACTGTTTACTATTTTCCAGAGATGCTGCCTGGCTTGCTGAGTTCCTCTAGCGTTTTGTGTGATTTTGCTTTGGATTTCCAGCATCTGCAGACTTTTTCATGTTTGTGGTTACAAATTCACTACCCCGCTCCCGTTTTCTTACCTTACCACTTGATCGCTCTAACCCTAAGAAGAACGTTTAACTCATTTTTAATTTATTGAGTGACTAACTCTACATCATCCTGGAGGAGAAGACATTCTCTTCATCTCAGACAGGTATGGCTTATAGCTTATCCTTTGACTGATTCCTGGTCCTCGACTCTCCTAATTTTTCCACTCCTGTGAGTTTTGTCGGCACCACAGTGGCACAGCAGTTAGCGCGATGCTGTTACAACTCAGGGAGTCAGAGTTCAGAATTAATTACCGGTCAATAGGTTATTATAAATTGTCTGTGATCAGGCTAGGGTTAAGTTGGGGGTTGCTTAGTAGTGTGGCTCAAAGGGTTGGAAGGGCCTACTCTGCACTGTATCTCCAAAACAAAATCCCTCACAATCATTTCAATTCTAACGATTCCAGTTTAATTGGCACTGGTGAATCTCAGTGACTTGTGGCTGGTGGCCAATAAAGCAAGGAAAACAACTAACTTCTTTGTTAATCACACTTTTTCTGGTAAATGATTATGGCAAATAATAGCCTGCAGCTTCCCTTTGCACTTGGAGGCAATTCGATGTGGCAGAACCGAGGTGAGGCAGGGGGCCCGAAGTTTGATTAAGTTAAGCGCTGGGCTGACTCGGAAAGGTTGGGTATAGGCTAAGTCGAGGTGGCGGGATCCAGGCCCCAGAGCATATCGAAGGGATGGAACCCAATGTCTGGACACCACTTTAAGTGCCAGGCCTGATTGAAAAAGTCTGGCACTGGGGCCCAAGGCAAGTGTCGGGCCGGTTCAGGTTGCTGCTCGGCTCTGCACTGAACTAAGGGTCTGTTGACGGACTCCCATTGTGGACTTCAGTTCAGAATGCTATTTGCTTGCAATTGTTGTTTGCATGATTTATTTTTTTTTCTCTCTGCATAATGGGTGTTGGCCAGTCTATTTTTTCAATGGATTCTTTTGAGTTTCTTCGTTTTTGTGGCTGCCTTTAAGTTGAATTGTGTCAAAGTGCAACAAATTTCTACAAATTGGTCTATATTGATTACAAATATAAACCACAAACTGATTGCATAAGTATTCTCCCCCTTCAAGTCAGTATTTAGTAGATGTACATTTGGCAGCAATGACAGCCTTGAGTCTGTGTGGATATGTCTCTATCAGCTTTATACATCTGCACACTGCAATTTTTCCCCATTCTTCTTTACAAAACTGCTCAAGCTCTGTCAGGTTGCATGGGGACCATGAGTGCCTTCCCCAGTGGACCCCTTTTCAAGTCCAGCTACAAATTCTCAAATGGATTGAAGTCTGGACTCTTAACTTGGCCACTACAGGACATTAACTTTTTTGTTTTTAGGCCATTCCAGTGTAGCTTTGATTTTATGTTTGGGGTCATTGTCTTGCTGGAAAACAAATCTGCTGCCAAGTTGCAGTTCCCTTGCAGATTGCATCAGGTTTTCCTCCAGGATTTCCCTGTATTTTGCTGCATTTATTTTATCATCTACCTTCACAAGACTTCCATGTCTGCTGCAGTGAAGCATCACCACAATATGATGCAGCCATCACCATGCTTCATGATAGGGATGGTGTGTTTTTGATGATGTGCAGTGCTTGACTTATGCCAATTATAGTGTTTAGTCTGATGGTCAAAAAGCTCAATTTTGGTTTCATCAGACCATAGAACCTTCTCCTTTTTCTGTTGATCAGTTTTTAATATATCCTGTGTCTCTCTCCAGAGTAAATACAGATACAAGAAATTCATTTAAGGACTCACGCATCTCTTTCTGCTGCATGAATAAATGACCGTGCTGATCTTCAAGTGGACTAATTTTCTCCCTTGCTACCTTTTCCTTTTAATATATCTATAGAAGTCCTTGGGATTCTCTTTCACCTTGAAGGAGAACAACCTGATGCCCTCCGTTAGCCCTCCTGGTTTCCCTCTTCTGTTTTCTTGCATATCTTATACTCCTCATGTATAAGAAATACTCCAAGCATAACAGGTACACAATGTGATAGTTCACTGTCCCATATAATTAGGAATTGTATTTCATTCCCTCATCTAAATAATTAATATATATTGTGAATATCTGGAATCAGTACCTATCTCTGTGTTACCCCACTTGTCACTGTCTGCCAAGGAGAAAAAAAAACATGTTTTCTCCTACTCTTTGTTTCCTGCATACCTCTCTATCCATATCGGCGTCTGTCCCATGTGTCTCAGCTTTGCATACTAATCTTTTATATGCGGCCTTTTTGGAAGCCTTCTGAATAAGCTGAAAGAATTTTATTGAAATATTATTTCTCTATTAAATTCTGCTGGAGCGCTAATTGTGCAAATTTAACTGAAATACAACATTGGCTCAATGTCAGTAAAATCGACACTAACCTTTTTAATGTGGAGTTATCATAGAGCTGTTAATAGCCCACCGTGTCATTAGCACACAGGGTGCCATAGGGATATAACCATTAGCCCACCAAACTGCTGACATTAACTGAATACGTCTCTTTGAAATATCACCCCAATGGATGTTATTAAGATATTTTTATCTCAAAGGTGTTACAGAAATACTAACACCAGCACATTCAGTGTTGCTGAAATACTAGCATTAGCTCCAATGGTTGTCACTAAAGTAATAATGATAACTAAATAACGATGACTGAAATATTGATGTTATTCCAATGAGTATCACTGAAGTGCTAGCATCACCCCAGGTATCACTTAAACACTAATATTAGCCAAGTCTTTGTCACTCAACTGTAAAAATTAATTAAAGCAATGTTGATGAAATAATAATGTTAATTAATACCGTGATTGCCTCATTTTAACATCAGGTAAGTAATTGTGTATATATAAATGTCTATCTCAATTTTCTCTATATCTCTATATAACCTATATCTAAACAGTGGATTCTAGTTAATTGGACAATTGGTGAATTGGGGCAGCCACGTCTTTGGGATAACTCTTAAAGAACAAAAACTAATTGAGAAAATAGCTAGGATTCCCTTTGTTTATCTGGGACACATTGCCCCTTAACTGTCACATGCACTTGCATAGCCATTAGAACAACGAAGAATTTGAAGGTATCGACAATCATCTTGAATGTTACAATGAGAATACAGATTTGGAAGGTTCCATTGCCGAAAGCATTGTATGAAGGTATTCCATTATCTGCACTAGGTGTGTGCACTAATTTTTTCATTTACATTCAATCAAAAGAACACGGCAGCATACACTGGATGAATTCCTCTGTCAATAACTATTAAGAGCCAATACACAGTTTTATGTTACCATAGTGGTATTTGTAGTGGTCTAATTTGTTTTGTATTTCCTTTAAATACATAATTTATTGCTCAATTGAATGGTAGTTTCTCTTTTTTATATATTTTTAACTATTTCCATGAAACTTCAGCTAATTGGGGCAGATGCTTAATTGGGCCAAAATGTACTGATCCTGATGATATATATAATTAATTTGAACGAAGTATAGAAAATTTGAATAATCCTTTTTGAAGACAGATAAACTCACAGCCATTTTTCTCAAATCACATTTATCAGATTTTCCATGTTTTGAATTTTATTTTGTTTAAACAGCATGTGGTCAGATATATTCTTCAAACGTGGAATGTCAAGAGCTTTTGAGTATCTTATATATACGTCATACATCACGCCACCACGCCATATATGTGTGCCTTGCTACAAGTAAAAATTAGAGTACATGAGTTATCACCAGCTCCATGTTTTTCTGTCAGTTAGTTTTTTTATCTTTTGGAATTACAAAACATAACAGGAGCAACAAGAAAGGTTTAGAACCAAAATCATTGTTCGTTTAAGAGAGCAGTTTAAACCACTGTGTCAATGGAAACAGCAGACAGATGCAATTGAGTGGCAGTCAGGAATACAAGTGAGTGTGAACAAAATTGTAATGTCTAAACAGAAGCTAGCCTTGCCGAACAGTTCGTTTTATTGTTGTGGCAGGGTTTCAGATACAACAGGCCAATGGGAATTTAAAGATGAAACTTGCAGAAATTGCAACGAAGTAGAATACATACTAAGAGCATGTTAGGCAGACAAAAATAAATGAACTGCACAGGGAAGAGAAACCAATAAAAAGTCAAGTTGCAGTTTCAAGAAGAGCACTGATCTGCATGCTGTTGATGAAAAGTCTGATAACTTTGGGAGTGACACAGGATTATGCAGCCTTGAAATTTATAATGTGAAAACTAACAACAGACAAGCAATATGGCTTAAACCAGAAGTGAATGGCAAATTAATTAAAATGGAATTAGACATTCGCTTGGCTATTATGGTTATTCCACAAAATGAATTTGAACTGCATTTCAAAGATACTGAATGAAGCCCACAGATACCCAACTAAGAACTTATATTGGAGAAAAGATAACACCCATGGGATTAACATTCATTACAATGAAATACAACAACCAACAAGCCTTATTGGGCTTGTGCTTGGTAAAAACAGGAGAGCCAGCATTGAGGGGCTGTCGTTGACTGAGACAACTACAACTTGATAAGGAGATCCATCTACCATTTGCATGCCACATTCCATGCAATAGAGTCGACTGAAACTGAATTGTGAAAGGCACTGAATTATGCGATAGCGGTGTTGAAGAATAGCATTAGAAAACTCAATCGCATCGAGGGTAAAATGGTGTTAAAAGAAAATAGCACACCCAAGTTTTACAAAGTCCATCCGATTTCTTATACCATCCTTGATAAAGTACCCAGTGAGCTGGATCGCACAGAGGCTGAAGGTATTCTTTCCAAGGTTGACTGGAGCCCATGGGCAATGCCAGTTGTCCTAATAGCCTAGAAGAACGGGTCTGTCAGGATCTGTGGTGATATTAAGGTCACCATCAACCCAGTACTGAAACTAGATCAATATCCTCTGTCTAGGATAAAGGATATCTTTGTGGAGGAAAACACTTCATCAATGTAGACTTAGCTGAGGCCTACCTACAGGTGGAGATGAAAGAAACGTTCAAAGTGTATTTCACCATAAACACTCACTATAACAGGCTTATTTTTGGAGTAGCATCTGCACCTGCAGAAGATGGGCCGAATGGCCTACTTCAGCTCCTTTGTCTTGTGATCTTGTGACACCTGCACTCCGGCAGATAACTATGGACCAGGTGCTGCCAGGCTGCCCAGGCGCTCAGTGTTACCTGGAAAACATCATTGTTACCAGTAAGGATGGCAAGGAACATCTCCAAAATCTCAAGACATTGTTAAAGTGTGGAAGATTATGGGCTCAAAGCATGACGCAACAAGTGTGAATTCTTTAAACAAAGCATCACTTACTGTGCTCATACCATTGACTCACAAGTATTACACAAGTGTGCTGAGAAAATTCAAGCAGTAATGGAATCCCCAAGGCCGAAGGAGATGTCACAGTTGTGGTCTTTTTTAGAATTTGCCTGTTATTATAACAACTTCCTGCTAAACCTGGCTACTGTTCTCTATACCTTGAATTCATTACTAGAGAAAGGGGACAAATGGCAATGGACAAAGCAGTGTGAGATGGTTGTCAAAAAGGAAAAGGAAATGATGACTTCAGACACTGTATTCACACATTATATTGACATTGGCAGAGCTTACCTTATGGTATAGGTGCAGACCTATCACATGTTACGAGTGATGGAAGTGATCACGCTCCCCCCCCCCCGCCATGGGCTTTGCAGCGTGTTCCCTTACCGCTGCAGAGAAAAATACACACAGGTTGCCAGAGAGGCCTTGAGTCTGGTTTGGGGTGGAAAACATTCCAACCAGTACTTGTATGGGAGAGAGTTCACCCTCTCAACTGACCATCAACTACTAGCGTCCAGTTTCAATCCACAGAAAGGTGTTCCACTACCAGCAGTAGTACCAATGCAGAGGTGGGCTCTGTTTCTTGGAGGACACAATTACAAGATCGAATTCAAGATGACGACTGAAAATGGAAATACTGATGGATTATCCTGTTTACCCTTGGAAAGGGAAATACTTTAAAAAAATTAACAAAAAAGACACTCCTTGATGTATTCTCCCTAATGAAAATTGAAAGCCTCCTATAATGGCAGAGATGATCCAAGGGGAAAGCAGAGAAGACACCGCATTGTCTCAGGTCTTCATGGCCACCCAAAATGGCTGGAATTTACAGCTGAAACTCCAGTTCCCTCATTTTTACCAGCACCAGGATGAACTTGCCCTCATTGGAGATTGCCTTATATAGGGATTGTGAGTTCTTGTACCATCCATGCTGAGAGCTAAAGTGTTGGAGGCGCTAAGTGCCAGTCACCTGGGCGTGGTCTAAATTAAAGTGTTGGCTTGAAGCTTTGTCTAATGGTTTGGGATAGATCAGCAGATCAAGCAGCACGCCATGCACTGTTCAGGATGCTAACACATCCAGAAGATGCCAAGAGTAGTGCCTGTACATCCCTGGGAATGCCCTGCATTGCCCTGGCAAAGGATTCAGGTAGATTTTGCCAGATCGCTCATGAGCACAAACATTTTGGTAGTTGTGGATGCAGCTACAAAGTGGCCTCTACTACAGCCTCACACACTGTTGATGGGTTGAGAAGCCTTTTCTCAAGGACCAGTGCTCCAGAACACCTTGTCAGTGATAATTGACCACAGTTTGTTCCAGAACAGTTTCAGTCTCTCAGGAAAAATGAATGGAATAAGGCACATTACATCGGCATCATCCCAACCAGCTACAAATGGCTTGATGGAAAACTGCATCCAGAATCTAAAGAACAGACTGCAAGCAATGTCAGCAGAACATACTGCAGTGACTGAATCAGAATCTTGCCAATTTCCTCCTTGCACATCGCAATGCAGCACATTCCATCACTAACATCTCACCAGCTATGCCGTTCCTGGGTCAGCCCATGCACTCACGCTTGGATCTCTTCAAACCCAATATCAGGAGGGGTATCTTTAGGTCTGAATGGGACAATTTAAAATCTACTATGCTGTGTATGTCTATGTACTAGTTGTATTATATGGTATACTGTTGTATTACATAAGTTGAGATAGATTCTATATTGAATTGGAGTTTATACAAAGCAGAGAGGTGTGTATTTAATATTTCAAGAGTAATCTTGTAAATATATTGTTTGGTTAAACATTCTGTATTGTTTACATAATGCGTTACATTATATGTATGAAGTACATGAATAGCTTATGTATGTCACATGCCATCTTACCATCATGTGCGAGCCGCACTAAAAGTAATAAAGAGTGCACAAGTTATGCCTGGCTCTGTCTTTATCTTTCAATTAGTTTTGTGGTTTGGAGCTGCAAAACGTAACAATAATGACACGCAGGCATTCTTCTGGAGATCATGGCAGAGTCTCCCAGACTCAAAGTACTTCACATTCTTATAACCTTACGATCACTAGTAATATCAGGTAGTTCAGTACAATTTCAATGATTACAATGACATAAATTATTTCAATATTTTGAGTCTGACAGTGCTTCCATTAAGTTACATATCTAAAATGAGAGACACCTTGGAAAGTTCAGAATCAGGTTTGATATCAAAGGCCTATGTCATGAAATGTGTTGTTTTACAGCAGTAGTGCCTTGTAATGCATAATAATAAAACAATATAAATTACAATAATATACTATGTGTGTGTGTGTGTGTGTGTGTATATAATTTATAAATATATATATTATATATAAATATGTAGTGCAAAGAGAGAGGAGAATGAATAGTGAGGTAGAGCACATGGGTTTGTTATCCATTCAGAAATCTGATGGTGCAATGGAAGAAGCTGTTCCTGAAATGTTGGGTGTGTGTGTTCAGGATCCTCTACTTCCTCCTTGATGGTAGCAAATAGAAGAGGGCATGTCCTTGGTGCTGGGGGTCCTTAATGACGGATGCCGCCTTTTTTGAGCCATCTCCTTTTAAAGATGTCGTGGATGTTGGCTGGGCTAGTACCCGTGATGGAACCGGCAGAGTTTACAATTTTCCCCAGCTTTTCCCGATCCTGTGCAGTGGTCTTTCCGTACCAGATGGTGATGTAACCAGTTAGAATGCTCTCCACGGTACATCTTGTGAGTGCCTTTGGTGGCACACCAATTCTCCTCTAACTCAAGTAGAGTGGCTTGACTTTTAACATACTAAAACTGTTCACTACAGCCTGTCAAGCATTGGCAATTCAAGAGCTAGTGCGGGTGCTGCTTAAATACAATGAGAGCATCTGCCCCCAGATTGTGTTTCAGATTGCAATCCGCACACCAGCTACCCTATCTACCTATGCTGCCACCTTCACAAACCTTTGCACTTGTAAATTATTGTTCCTCAAAACTCCCTCAGAACCTGCTAAGTCCTATCCTTACTGGATCCCCATCCTAAAACATGCATCATCTCATACATATCAGAATTAAATTCCATCTGCCACTGCCCTGCCCAACTTTCCAGCTGACCAGTAACATTCAACAGCCCAAGTGCCCTGCTCACTATTAGCAACACCACTACTTTTCATTAATTTCTCAATGTCTGCATTATGTTTACACAAATGCTGGGAGCCCAGGATAGAGCTGGCTGGGTTTACAACTGCTTGCAGACTTCTCTGATCCTGTGCAGTGCCCCCCCCCATGTCAGATGGTAAGGTAACGTGTCTGAATGCTCTCAACGGTACATCTGTAGAAATTTGTGAGAGTCTTTGTTGACATACCAAGTTTCTTCAAACTCCTAATGAAATATAGCCGCTGTTGTCTTCGTTGTAATTACATCAATATGTTATGCATCAGATAGATCTTTAGAGATGTCGACACCTAGGGGCTCAAAATTGCTCACCCTTTCCCTGAGGACATGCCGTTCCTGAAGTCCATAGTCAGTTCCTTGGTCTTACTGATGTTGAGTACAACCAGCTGATCTTCTCACTCCTGTACACCTCGATGTCACCACCTAAAATTCTGCCAATATTGGTTGTGCCATTGGTAAATTTATAGAAGGTGCTTGAGCTGTGCCTAACCACACAGTTGTGGGTGCAGAGAGAGTAGAGCAGTGGGCTAAGCACACATCCTTGAGGTGCACCAGTGTTGATTGTCAATGAGGAGATGTTATTTCCAATCCATACTGACTGTGGTCTCCCAATGAGGAAGTCAAGGATCGAGTTGCAGAGGGAGGTACAGAGGTTTTTAGAGCTTGTTGATTGATTGTGTTGAACGCTGAGCTGTAGTGAATAAACAGCAGCCTGACATAGATATTACTATTGTCTAGGTGATCGAAGGCTGATTGGATAGCCAGTAAGATTACATCCACTGTAGGGGATAACGAGACAGCCTACAGGGACGAGGTCCAGCACCTGGCCGCGTGGTGTGCCGACAACAACCTGGCCCTTAACACCCAGGCCCTTAATACGCAGAAGAGTAAGGAGATCACTGTGGACTTCAAGCATGCTAGGAGCCACGCTCACGTCCCCATCTACATCAACGGAGCTGTAGTGGAGCGTGTATCAAGCTTTGGTGTCCACATTTCCGAGGATCTCACCTGGTCCCTGAACTCCTCCATCCTGATCAAAAAGGCACAACAGCGCCTTTATTTCCTGCGGAGCATGAAGAAAGCTCACCTCTGTCCCAGGATACTGACAGACTTTTACCACTGTACCATTGAGAGCATATTCACCAACTGCATCTCAGTGTGGTATGGCAATTGTCCCGTATCGAACTGCAAAGCACTCCAGCGTGTGGTGAAAACTGCCCAGCGGATTATCGGCACCCAATTGCGCACCATAGAGAACATCTACCTGGGCAGGGCGAAAAGCATTATCAAGGATGCATCTCACCCTAACCATGGACTTTTTACTCTTTTCCCATCCAGTAGGTGCTACAGGAGCCTCCGCTCCTGCATCAGCAGGCACAGGAAGAGTTTCTTCCCTGAGGCTGTGACCCTGCTGAACCTTACATCACAGCGCTAAGCAGTATTGCACCCATATTGTACTGTCTCAGTACTTTTATATTTGTGTGCTGTAGTACTTTTTATTTGCAGTTATTTGTAAATAACACTATTCTTTGCATTTCTGGTTAGATGCTAACTTCATTTCATTGGCTTTGTTTCTGTACTCGGCACAATAACAATAAAGTTGAATCTAATCTAATCTATTGTGGCAATAGGCAATTGGCAGAGGATCCAGCTCCTTGCTTAGGCAAGTGTTGATTCTGGCCACGACAAACCTCTCAAAGCTCTTCATCAAAGTACTATAGATGTGAATGCAACTAATTGATTATTTGTTGATGCAAATTTCGCACTGCTCTTCTTGGGCATTGGTATAATTGTCGCCCTTTTGATGCAGACGGGAACCTCTGACTGCAGCAGTGAGAAACTGAAGATGTCCATGCATGCTCTCACCAGAGGGTAGGCACAGGTTTTCAGTGCCCTACCAGGTATACCATCAGGCCTTGATGCCTAACAAGGATTCAGTGTCTTGAAAGATGACCTGGTGTTGACTTCTGAGACAGAGATCATGGAGTAACCAGATGCTGCAGGGATTCACCCTTTCAAAGCATGCATAAAAGGCATTGAGCTCATCTGTGAAACATTACAGCCACTCATAATGTTAGGTTTCATCTTGTAGGAAATAAAGGCCTGCAAACCCTGTCAGAGCTGACATGATCTGATTCCATCTCTAACTTCAATCAGAATTTTTTTTTTCACTCTTAAAATAGCCTTCCTGTAGGTTGTACCTGGACTTCTTGTATAGCTCTGGATCACCAGTGTTGATGCCACAGATCTAACACTCAGCAGACTATGAATCTACTGGTTCATCTGTGGCTTTTGGTTTGGATATGTCCGGTATATTCTCAAAGGCAGACTCTCATTCACACAGGTCTTGATGAAGTCAGTGACAAATGTGGCGTATTCATTCAGATTCAAAGATGAATCCCTGAATATTGTCCAATCCACTGACTCAACGTAGTCCTGTGAGCACTCCTCTGCCTCTCTTGACCATATCTTCTTCATCCTCACCACTGGCGCTATGATCTTTAGTCTCTGCCTTTGGCATGGTAAACATTCTTGATGGTGGTATAACAGTGGTCAAGTGTGTTAGGCCCTCTGGTTCCACAGGTGATATGTTGGTGGTAGTTGTTCAGAGACTTCTTCAAGCTGGCCTGGTTAAAATCCCCCAAAATAATAGGGAAGGAATCAGTGTGCACTGTTTCGTGACTGCTGATCATGGTGCTCAGTTCCTCCGGTGCCAGGCAATGTTGGCCTGGGGTGCAATGTACACCACTACCAGGATGAAGGTGAAAAACTCCAAGTCTGAACCGCCAAGTCTGTGCACCACAATGAGTTAATCATAAAGCATACGCCACCTCCTCTAACTTTAAAAGAATTACCTGTCCTGTCTTTTTGGTGGATAGTGAAGCCCTCGGGCTGCAGTGCTGCTTTCGATATAGTGGAGGTCAGCCATGTTTCCGAGAAGCAAAGTACACAGCAGTCCTCAATGCCCTTCTGATGCTGTAATTTTGCTCAGTGGGCTTCAGTTTTTTTTTCCATGGACTGTACATTCGCCCGCAGAATAGTTGGGAGCGGGGGAATCTAAGGCCTCTACTTTTCTTTTTCAATATTTTTATTAGTTTCTACATAGAAGAATACAGAGTACAAGAAAGTATATATAAAGGTCGAAAAAAACAACTACCAATTACATTAAATCTATTCATAATAACAATCTCATTACCCTGTATTCATGTAGGTTAGTCAAAGTTATATTGAAATATACTACTTTATTACAAAAAGAAGAATCTAACCCCTACCAAGACCGAAGCTGTTTATTAAGGAAAAAAAAAGGTAAAATACCTTCGCGTATAATAAAAATTAATAATAGCCAACATCTGAATTTAAACAATGAATTGAGGTTTTTGAAAGTTTTAAAAATAATTCAGAAAGGGTCCCCACAATGTTTGAAAGTCTTGACAAGATACAGAAATTGAACAGCGAATCTTCCCTAAGTCTAAGCATGACATAAACGTCGCATAACCATTGACAATGAGCGAGAGGAGAAACGTTTTTCCATTTAAACAAAGGCGCCCTCCTAGCTATAAGAGAGCTAAAGGCCAAAATATGTAAATCTGATGTCTTCAACTTGATATCTTGTCCTGCAACAATATATAAATATAAATATAGGGCCGTCAGAGGATTAGGCTTAAAATTGACTTTGAAAAGTAAAGAAAAAGTATGAAAAACTTCCAATATTTTTCAAGACATGGACAAGTACAAAACATATGAATTAATGAAGCTTCTCCATTATTGCATCTGTCACAGTAGGGAGATATATCCGAATAAAATTGAGATAGCTTATCTTTAGTCATACGGACTCTATGTACCACCTTAAATTGTATGAAGGAATGGCGAGCACATAGTGATAACGTATTAACCAATTTAAAAAAATTTGTTCCACGTTTCCTCAGATACTTATGTCTGTAAGTCTTGTTCCCAGAGAGTCTTAATTTTGTCTAAAGGAGCATTCCTCGTCTCCAGTAATATACCATAAATATTAGATATTGAAGCATTATAAAAAGGTGTCAAATTAAAAATTACATCTAGTAAGATCTTATCTGAGCTTATAAGAAATGTGCATAATTGAGATCTTAGAAAGTCTCTAATTTGTAGATATCTAAGAAAGTGAGTTTTGGATAGGCCATATTTAGCTGACAATTGTTCAAATGAAAAAAGATTTCCTCCAACAGATCCCAAAAACATTTAATACCCAACCTGTCCCATTCTTTAAAAACTAAATCAGTCATGGAGGGTTTAAAAAATTAAAACAAATGAGACTAGAAAGGGAAAATCTCAATAAACCAAAATGTTTTCTAAATTGTATCCAAATCCTCAGGGTATGTTTAACTATTAAATTATCAGTTAGTTTACTTACAAATAAATGAAGTGAGGATCCAAGAAGAGAAATAATAGAAAATTTATTAACAGAATTAGCTTCTAAAGAAACCCATACTGGACAGTCTACGCGATTAATATAATATATCCAAAATGTAAGATATCATATATTAATTGCCCAGTAATAAAGCCTAAAATTAGGTAAGGCTAATCCTCCAGACTTTTTAGGTTTTTGAAGATGAACTTTATTTACGAGGATGTTTATTTTTCCATATATATGAGGATAAAATAGATTCAGGAGAGTCAAAAAAGGATTTAGGAATAAAAATGGGTAAAGCCTGAAAAAGATATATAAATTTAGATAGAATATTCATTTTAATAGAATTAATTTGTCCAATCAACAATATTGAAAGAGATGACCAATTTAATAATATCTTTTTTACATGATTCAATAAAGTAAGGAAGTTTTCTTTAAACAGGTGTTTATAATTGTTAGTGATTGTTACACCCAAATAAGTAATTTCATTCCTTACAATTTTAAAAGGAGGATTAGTATTAATTGGTACCAAATTATTTAAAGGAAATAACTCACTCTTATGTAGGTTCAATTTATATCCTGAAAACTGGCTAAAACGGGAAAGTAAAGGAAGTACATAAGGTAACAAAATCTCAACATTCGAGATAAAAAGCAGTATATCATCAGCGTAAAGTGAGATTTTGTGGATGATATCTCTTCTTAAAATAACACAGGTATCATTAGATTCTCGAAAAGCAGTAGCAAGGGGTTCTAAAGCTAAATCAAAAAGCAAGGCACTCAACAGACAGCCTTGTCTAGTTCCCTGGTGAAGTTTAAATGGTTTGGAATTTTGAAAATTAGTAAGAACTCGAGCAGAAGGAGATAAATGAAGTAATTTAATCCATTGAATAAAATCTGGTCCAAAATTAATTTTTTCTAAGGCTTTAAATAAATAATTCCATTCAACCCGATCGAAGGCCTTCTTAGCATCTAAGGATATTACACATTCCGATATTTCCTGAGAAGGAGAGTAAATAACATTTAATACACGGCGTATATTAAAATGGGAATATCGGTTTTTAATAAATCCAGTCCGATCATCAGAAATAATAGAAGGTAAAATATTTTCAATCCTATGAGCCAGAACTTTAGAAAGAATTTTAGTATCGACATCAAGTAATGAAATTGACCTATATGAAGTGCATTCAGCTGATCCTTGTTCTTTTTTAGGATAAGCAAAATAGAAGCTTCATAAAAAGATTGAGGCAAACTACCCAATTTGAAAGAATCCAACAGGACTAAGTGTAACTGCGGTATAATTAATGAAGAAAAAGCCTTATAAAATTCTCCAGAAAATCCATCTGGACCCGGAGCCTTCCCCGAGTGTAATGAACATATTGCCTCGGCAATTTCCTCATAATAAATGGGTTGATCCATCTGTTTGCAATTATCTGCGGAAAGTGCAGGGATATTTAATTGATCTAAAAAATTGTTCATTAAAGTATTTTCTGTAGGGGAGTCAGAACTATAAAGTATAGAATAGAATTCTCTAAAGGTATCATTTATTTCAGAGTAATCATTTGTTCTATCACCATTAGTTTTGCAAATTTCTTTAATTTGTCGTGTAACTACAGAAGTTTTTAATTGGTTGACCAATACTTAGCCTGATTTATCTCTGTGAATGTAAAATTGAGTTTTATTAGATTAGATTAGATTATGAGGACCCTTAGTCCTCGTTTATTGTCATTTAGAAAAGCATGCATGCATTAAGAAATGTTACAATGTTCCTCCAGAGTGATATCACAGAAAAACAGGACAAACCAAAGACTAACACTGACAGAACCACATAATTATAACATATAGTTACAGCAGTGCAAAGCAGTACCATAATTTGATAAAGAGCAGACCATGGGCATGGTAAAAAAAAGAAGTTGAATTTCAATTGGATATGTTAACAGAAGATCAACTTTAGTTTTAACTTCAACACATCTTTTATATAGAACAGGGTCTGGAGCTATAGCATATTTTTGATCTAATTGTTTTAATTGATTGGCTAATTCAATTCTTCCTTTATTACCTTTGTTCTTAACACTCGCAGTATAAGAAATAATTTGTCCTCTAATATAGGCCTTGAGGGTATCCCATACAATAAGATTAGAAGTCTCTTCCTGTTTATTCTCCTCAAAAAAAAATAATATGCTTCTCTAGAAATTTTTAAAATTCCTTATCAGATAACAAAGTTGTATTAAGATGCCAGAATCTGTTGGCTTGAAGAAGACCAGGGAGTTTTAAAGATAAAAATATAGGAGCATGGTCTGAAACAGCAATCTCTTGATATTCACAGGAATGAACTGATGAGATTACTTGACTATCGATAAAAAAAATCAATCCTGGAATATGTGTGATGAACATGGGAAAAAATGAATATTCCCTATCTAATGGATGTAAGAAACACCAAACATCAACTATACCTCACTTTAATAAAAAGGATTGAATAAACAAAGTTGATTTATTAAGAGCCGCTGGTTTAGAAGCTGATTGGTCTAAGATTGGGTCTAGCCAACAGTTAAAATCTCCTTCCATCACCAAAGAATAAAGATTCAGATCTGGTAAAAATGAAAAAAAGCATTCAAAGAATTTTGGGTCATCTACATTTGGGGCATACACAGTGCCAAATACTATTTTATTATCTAGTTTTCCTGAGACTATAACAAAACGTGCATTAGTATCAGACACTACTTTATGTTGGACAAAGGAAAGTGTATTATCTATAAGAATCGAAACTCCTCTAGATTTGGCCTGAAAAGAAGAGTGAAAACAAAGTCCATTCCAACGGCTAAAAAACCGTAGATTATCACATTAGCGTATGTGAGTTTCTTGTAAAAAAATAATAGAGACCTTAAATTTCTTAATATAAGCAAAAATCTTATTACGTTAACCCTTTCACGTTAAAACTGAGTAAAGTAGTAGTTTGGTCCATTTTTTTAATATAATTTTTATTGAGTTTTCAAAGTAAATACAAGAGAAAAAAAATCTACCCTCCCCCCCGATATATACTACTACCTAAAGAGAAAAGAAAAAAAAAGAAGAACCGCCGGAATATTGGAAGGTTTCCACATGCTCCATGGGATTAAAAATATATTTAATATATATTTGTTACTTTCCCCAAGGAACCAAGATCTTTAGCATATCTAAAACATTACTTAGCTTCTCAACTCTCTTAGTTCCCTGGGGAATCTCTTTGAACTTCACCATGTTGCTATGTGTTTCCCTCCCAATCATCCAGGCAAAAAGAAAAAAAAATAGATGAGATACAAAAAAAGAAAAAACAAAATACCCCCCCACTAATGTTGTGAATGAAAAGATACACAACACTACCATCCTCCATTTTGCAGGTCGTGGCTATTGCTACGTTTGCACACATGAATAATGTAGCGATTCGTTAGTGTTTCTTCCAGCTCCCCGGTAACAAAAAATTGTATATATATAAAAAAGAAATTAATGTCATTATTCCCAGCTAGTATTCCTCAAATTTTAACCTTTCTTCCCCTCCCTCATATAATTAATAATATATTTATATATTCATCCACCTAAAAATCCAACAGGCCTATTCTTTGATCCAGTCTTCATCTTCAATCCATCTCACTCCCCTGGGTTTGTTCTTGTATCTGGTGAATATTCAAAGAATCTCGCACAAACTCCTCTGCTTTCCGGTAATCGTCAAAAAATCTTTTTTCCTCCACCATTCAAAAAAATCTTCAAGGTTGCAGGATAATGCAATATAAATTGATAACCGTGATCCCATAGGGCTTTTTGCACTGGATTAAATTTCTTTCTTCTCTTCAAAAGTTCATAACTTATGTCAGGGTAGAAACAAATTTTCTTCCCTTCTATCATCAGTGGCCCTTTTCTCTTCTTGGCAGCTTGGGCAGCTGCCTGTAGAATCCTTTCTTTGTCTTGAAATCTTAAGAATTTTATTAAAGTTGATCGTGGATATTGGTCATCTTGTGGTTTTGGTCTTAGAGCTCTATGTACCCGCTCAATTTCAATTGATCGGTCTTCCTCTTTCATTTGCAAGGTTTTCGGGATCCATCTTTGAAAAAATTCTATTGGATTATCTCCCTCTATACCTTCTTTAAGACCAACAGTTTTAATATTATTACGTCTACTAAAATTTTCCAACACATCCACTTTCTCCAAGAGTCGATTTCTTTCCGTGTTCCAGACAAGCACATCATTTTCTGTTTTTTCCACTCTATCGTTAATATGCTCCATTGTTCTTTCCATCTTCTGAAGTTTCTTATCCATTTTATCCTGTCTTTTCATAGCTTTATCATAGCACATCTTCACGTCTCTAAGCTCTGTTCTTAATTTTCTTAGTTCAGCCATTAATTGTAATAAAGCCTCTCTTATGTCTCCGTCGTCTCCTTTACTTCCAGTCTCTTCCAGTTCTTCTTCCTCTTCTTCATCATCTGTATTCTCTGCGGAATCCAATTCTGACTCTGAGTCACTTTCAGTTGCAGTGGCCGTCGGTTCTTATAGTTTAAGTTGTGTAGATTTGCGTATGCTTACTTCTTTGCGCATGCGCATTTCCGGCATCTTCTTCCGAGAGTCCGCTACCGCCGCCATTGCTCCCTGTTCTTCTATGCCAGACATAAAATATGTCTCCTCCGAAGGAGATCCAACCTGAATCCGAGGCTCCATCGCTGTAGTAGGTCCTTTTCTTCCCATCTCGCGGCGACTTCACAACAACAGACTTCTTCTGTTGTTTACGTTGCGGTTTACGAGGCATATCGTAGAGTAGTCTTACGAAGTTTATAAGTAGTTTTCGGAAAGTATTTTTTAACTTTACTTTGTTTAAATGGTACTTTGCTGATTTTTTACGGAGAGCTGGATTTACACGTCTCAATCCCATGTCATCACGTGACGCCCCCCCTTTGGTCCATTTTTAATATTGTTTAAAGGAAGGGTTAAAATGTAAGTTAAAAACCAAACCATAAACCTTGAGAAATGGTAACTAAGCAATAAGTTGGCTAAAAATTCGCTAACAGCTTCTAGGGAATAGACCATAACCCCGCCCACCTCCCAAAGAAAGAAAACTGACCAATAGAAAGTCAGCATCTACAAACTACTGACAACTCCCCAAAAACCTGGTAATCATTCCAAATAGTTTCCAGGTTATTTATATTCCAACCTAGACTAAACAATACCCAAACAAGAGATTCAGCTCTCGTATATCAAAAATACAGTATTAAAAATACAAAAGGAAATTAGTTACAAAGGTTTACCTGTCATGGTCCGGATTGGGGTCCCTTTAAATTTGGTTTGTTTATGTTACGATCCGAACCGTTGATTCCCTGTTTTCCCGTGTCCCTCGACTTTGGTGATTAGAGGCAATTAACACTCGGCTGAACCGGTAGTTTATAGTCTCCGGCTTTCAGCCGTTCAGCGCGGGAGCATCTGCAAAATCTGCAAAGTCACGGCGTGCCAATGTCATCTGGCCGGACCAAGCCTTGTCTCCGCCCGAAGCGAGTGCCGGTAATTCGCCTTTCCTCACTGGAGCAACCCTGTCCAGTTACCTCGCCGAAGCGAGCCTGCAAAGTTTCCTCTTCAAGGTGGGTCCGTCAGTTAACCCGCCGGAGAGAATCATGAGCCGCTGTCTACTGTTCCCGGGCCGAGTCGAGAGCTGGGCACTACTCAGAGGTTCCAAGCACCACGTCCACGTCCTGGCTCCGGCGGCATCCGAGTACCACGTCCACGTCCTGGCTCCAGCGGCATCCAAGTACCACGTCTAGGTCCTGGCTCTGGCGCCGTCCAAGTACCACGTCCACGTCCTGGCTCCGGCGGCGTCCAAGTATCACGTCCACGTCCTGGCTCCGGCGGCGTCCAAGTACCATGTCCACGTCCTGGCTCCGGCGGCGTCCAAGTATCACGTCCACATCCTGGCTCCGGCGCTGTCCAAGTCCTGTCCCTGGCAGCATTCAAGTACAATGTCCAAGTCCTGGCTCTGGCGGCATTCAAGTACCATGTCAAGTCCTCCAGTTCTGAGTCTAGTCCTGGCCCTGGCGGTCTGTGATTCCTGTCCTACCCCCTTGACTGAATCCCTTCTCTGCCCCTCTCACCTCTAGCCCTCGTCTGCAACCTCCGCCTGCACTTCGGTCTAGTTCCATCACTGGAGCTAGCTAGGCACTGTCTGGTGTTCATTCGTGTTGGTCTTGTCTTGTCTTGTCCTCGCCTCCGCGGGGTAGGTCAGGCCGTCTTGCCGTTGCCCCGCAGGGTGTCATGTTCTGTCTTGTCTTGTCCTAGGTTCCGGGGCGTAAGTCAGGCCGTCTTGCCGTTGCCCCACAGAGGTCATGAGTCCCGGCCCTATGTCCTGTACCCAAGGAGGGGTTCCAGCTCTCTGTTCTGTGTGTGAGTCCTGGCCCTATGTCCTGTACCCAAGGAGGGGTTCCAGCTCTCTGTTCTGTGTGTGAGTCCCGGCCCTATGTCCTGTACCCAAGAAGGGGTCCCGACTCTTGTGTTCTGTGTATGTGTCCATGGTTCCATGTACCTGCTCCCGAGACCGAGGCTCTGCGTTCCCATGTTCCTCCTCTCCCTAGCCCATGTCATGTCCATGCCTGGTTCTGGGGTCCGAGCCTGAGGCAAGACCCAGGTACTGGGTCCTTGCCCAGTCTCTGGCTCGGAATCCATACCCTAGTCTCTTCATGTCTCCTCTAGTTCTGGGAGCCGATTCCGAGTCCTAGCCCAGACCCTTGGCCCCAGCCTGGTCGTAGTCCTCAGTCCTTGTCCACTTCGCTACTCCTGCTCCTGCCTAGCTGTCATGGTATCAAACAATAAACTAAATCTAAGTAACCTCACAAGATGTGTCTTGCATTTGGATCCACCCCTTGCTCCCAATGGCCCGCCATTGTGACATTACCAAAAGTAAAAGATATAATTATTCATACAGATAGACATTAAACATTAATCTTATATCTTCATGGAAAAACAGACTAAGTAATTAACTTCCAAATTTAAAAAATCTTTGTGCTTCAACATTCAAATGAAGCTATTCGAAGGATCCATCTTTAATGAGATTCTCAGTCAAACTGGGTAGCCAATGGACGGGTTAAAACCCTTGTTAAAAGAAGTTCCAACAGAGCTTGTTTAAACTTAGCACACTCCTGCATAACCTCAAAGCGAATAATCTTCGAGAATCTTAATATTCCACCCTATAACCAGACATGTCCCTTCGACGGAGTTTGCAAATTAAAAGTTTCTCATTTAATCTTGTGTCTTCATGTAAGGAGAAATTAAACAATTAGCCTTCGGATTTAACCTTCAGATTTTAAAAACTTTTGTGCTTCAATAGTTGAGTGGAACCATTTGAAAGAACCGATTTTAAGTGTGATTCTGAGTCGGACTGGATAGCGAAGGGAAGGCTTGAAACCCATATTAAAAAGCTTGGACATAACCTCTTTGAATTTAACATGTTTCTGCATAACCTCCGGCGAATAATCTTCAACAATTCTAATCTTGCGACCATTATAGTCAATCATGCCTCTTCGATGAGATTCGTGAATTAAGAGTTCCTTTGTTTTAAGCTCATGAAAGCAGATTATTACTGATCTTGGTTTCTGAGCGTTAGGAGATCTAAATGCAGGAGATCTGTGAACTCGTTCGATCATAGGCATAGACGGCAAAATCTCTGGAAATAATTTTTGCAAAATGTTTGCAAAAAACTCCATAGGATGGTTACCTTTGATTAATTCTTCGAGACCCAGAACCTATAAGTTGTTACTTCTACTTCTATTTTCTAGGTCGATAATCTTCTGTCTTAACTTTTCGCTGGACTTTGATTGCTTTTCACAAAGCTTCTGCAATTCATCCACTTTCGTCTCCAGAGCCAACAAATTTTCCTCATTATTTTTAATATGTTTATCGTGTTCATTAAGAGTTGGTTGAATAGAGTCCAATTTACCATCTATTTGTTTAAATTCAGTGCTGAATTGTTGAAACTTCTCAGAGGCTTCTTGTGTATGACTTTGCAGCAATTCCATATTAGAATCCGAAGAGGCAGGAAAATCATCCTTTTTAGTATCTCTGGCACTCCTTCCAGCCATAATGAAAGAATATCACACTTAAAAAATAAGTTTCAAGACAGGTTGGAAATAGTAAGATAATTAAAGTTGGAGTAGATTGCTGTTACTCCATCAGGTTTCCTCATTCTTAAAGGGGAACTGCTTTTGCGTCCTGACAAAGTAATTCGCTGGGACAAAATAGTTACAAGGATGATCTGATATCTTCTCCCAAGCACTGAAAATTAATGTTGTGAATGCTGACTCTTTTGAGTAAACAAATATCTGAACTATTGATACAGCAAATATGCCGTTACCATGCTAAGTGACAATAATAGTCTGGTCTGAAACCTACCTTGCATTCAATCACACTGGTGCAAAATAATAGCTCATATTGTCTGGGTTGATGCAGGCCAATTAACATGATACCATTGTCTTGCATCTTCATGATCACCACTTTGTATACCATATCTCTCGACTAGTGGACAAGTGGCCTGTGTTCAGGCTACTGTTGTGAGCCATTTGATGAACAGCATTGAGTTACTTCTTGACACCCTATATAACCCCATCCCAATCCACTGGTTACATTGGTTAATATTGCAGTGTGGGGTAAACAAAGTAATCCAGCAAGATATATTAGTGAATATGATGTGCTATTTTCCCAATTAAAAGCTATTTGCAAACATATCTGAATGACTGGTGTCTTGTCGCACTCATTTCAATAATAAGCAAATGCTTAGGGAGGCTTGTCAAGGACTACAGCTGCAGCATGCTACCACCCAAACTGGACCCCCTTCAATTTGCCTACTGACACAACTGATCGACAGATGACGTAATAGCCACAGCTCTGCACACCATCCATACACAACTGGAGAAGGGGGATGCTTATGTGAGAATGCTGTTCTTGGACTACAGTTCAGCATTCAACACCATAATTCCCTCCAGGTTCAACAAGAAGCTCAGAAACCTCGGCCTTCACCCTGTCTTGTGCAGCGGGATCCTGGTCTTCCTGTTATATCACCAGCAGGTGGTAAGAGTGGGCTCCCTCATCTCTGCCCCTCTGACCCTCAACACAGGTGCCCCTCAGGGCTGTGTCTTAAGCCCCCTCTTTTACTATCTGTATACCCGTGAGTATGTTGCCACCCACAGCTTCAATCTGCTAATTAAATTTGCTGACAATACTACATTGATTGGCCTTATCTCAAATAATAACGAGGCAGCTTACAGAGAAGAAGTTATCACCCTGCCGCAGTGGTGTCAAGAAAAGAACCTCTACCTCAATGTCACAAAAACAAAGGAGCTGGTTGTGTACTACAGGAGGAATGGCGACAGGCTAACCCCTATTGACGTCAATGGATCTGGGGTTGAGAGGATGAACAGCTTTAAGTTCCTTGGCAAACAAATCAATCATGGCTGATTTTTCTTTTCTATCTCCTCCTCAACCCCAGTTCCTGGCCTTCTCCCCATAACCTTTGATACCATACCCAATCAAGAGCCTATCAATCTCTGACTTTAATACACCCGACGACCTGGCCTCCACAGCTGCATGTGGCAACAAATTCCACAATTTCACCACCCTTTGGCTAAAGAAATTTCTCTGCATCTCTGTTTTGAAAGGGCGCCCCTCTATCCTGAGGCTGTGCCCTGTTGACCCAGACTCTCCCACCATGGGAAACATCCTTTCCGCATCTACTCTGTCTAGGCCTTTTAACATCCAGAAGTTTTCAATGAGATCTCTCCTCATCCTTCTGCATTCCAGCAAGTACAGACCCAGAACCATCAAACATTCCTCGTATGATAACCCTTTCATTCCTGGAATCTCCTTTTCAACCTCCTCTGGACCCTCTCCAATGCCAGCACATCTTTTCTAAGATGAGGAGCCCAAAGCTGTTCACAATACTCAAGGTGAGACCTCACCAGTGTCTTATAAAGCCTCAGCATCAGATTCTTGCTCTTGTCTTCTGACCTCTTGAAATGAGTGCTAACATGGCACTTGCCTTCCTCACCACCGACTCTACCTGCAAGTTAACCTTTAGGGTGTTCTGCACAAGGACTCCTAAGTCACTTTGCGTCTCAGATTTTTGTATTTTCATCCCATTTAGAAAATAGTCCGCACATTTATTTCTACAAGCAAAGTGCATGAGAATGCAGTTTCCAACATTGTATTTCATTTGCCACTTTCTTGCTATTCTCTTAATCTGTCTAATTCCTTCCGCATTCGACCTGTTTCCTCAACACTACCTTCCCCTCCACCAATCTTTGTATCATCTGCAAACTTGGCAACAAAGCCATCTATTCCATCATCTAAACCATTTCTATACAGCATAAAAAGAAGTCGTCCCAACATCGACCCCTGTGGAACACCACTAGTCACTGAGAGCCAACCAGAAAAGAATCCTTTTATTCCCACTCACTGCCTCCTACCAATCAGCCAATGCTCTAGCCATGTTAGTAACTTTCCTGTAATATCATGGGCTCTTAACTTGGTAAGCAGTCTCCCAAACTGTTCCAGCTGCTACCATTTGGGAAACGATACTGCAGCATTAAAGCCAGGACCAACGGGCTCCGGACAGCTTCTTCCACCAGGCCATCAGACTGATTAATTCATGCTGATACAATCGTATTTCTATGTTATATTTATTGCCCTGTTGTACATATTATTTTATACAAATTACTAAAAATTGCACATTGTACATTTAGACGGAGATGTAACGTAAATATTTTTACTCCTCATTTATGTGAAAGATGTAAGTAATAAGTCAATTCAGTTCAATTCAATAATACATAGCAAATAATGGTGATCTGAGCAAGTACAAACCAACCAGTTAGCCCAAAAATTAATTCACAACAGCTCACAAACATGAATCAATTCATTGGGAAAAAAATGAGAAATCTGTTGGAAGCAATTGTTAATAGTCTAGAGCAGGTGTTCCCAACCTGGGGTCTATAGACCACTTGCTTAATGGTATTGGTCCATGGTTAAAAAAGGTTGGGAACCCCTGCCCTAGAGTGTTTTACTTATATGCAAAGATACTAATTATTTCTCGGCATTTTCCCCCTATTGTGCTCCTGGAATCATGGAAAACATCATGGAAAATTTCTTTTTTTATTACTAATCATACCAGAACTCTAATGGGCATACTTCCAAAAACATTTTTCTTGAAAAATGAACCTTTTTCTCGAAAAGATTTAACACAATCTGTTTCTTTATTAACCAGTTTTATAGGGAAAAATAAAATGCAAATATAACTGCAAAAAATAGTCCAGTTTTTTTTTTCCCAAAAGAAGTTCATTCTGTTCTAACCCACTGTGCCTTGTTGAATTTTAATGAAAGCCTGTGTTTGTCTTTGGAAAAATATGGGTAATTGGTAAATGATTTCAAGCTTGAGTCAAAACTTTCAGCGCAGAATTTGCATTGGCTGTAATGTTGTTTGGGGCCATGGGTTTTCCTGAGATTACCAAAATAACATCCCTGCCATGCACCCATAAATGTGGCATTAGTCATGTTGCATTCTGTATCATTGAGCAAGTTGGTGTGCATGCAGTGAACATTAGACAGAAATGCCAGTGATGAAATATGTCAGAACGTAATGCTGATTACAAGCATTTGCTGGTAATTTGGGTCTGGACATACCAACTAGCAACTTCTCCTAATCTTACACAGTACAACAGTCAGGGGGTAGTGGTGGAAAGGATGAGGAGTCTTAAGTTCCTGGGTGTCAACATCTGAGAGGATCTGTCCTGGACCCAACAAAATAAAGCAATCATGAAAAAGACACACCACTGACTCTAGTTCATTAGCAGCTTACAAATCTCTAAAGATGTATGGTGGAATGCATTCTAGGGGATTGCATTGCTTCCTGATACAGACGCTTCCATGCACAGAATTGAAAGAGACTGCAGAGGATCGTAGAGACTCAGCCCGCTCCATCACAGGCACAACACTCCTCTAAAGGTGGTGCTTCAAGAAGGCAGCATCCATCACGAAGGATGCTCACTCTCTGGGACAGGCCCTCTTTTTGTTACCACTGTCAGGAGGAGGTCCAGGAGTCTGAAGATCCATAATGATTCAGCTTCCTTCCCTTCATCATGAGATTTCTGAATTGTCCATGGACCATTGAACATGAACTCTCTGGTCCTTTTTTTCCTCATTATATAAGTCAATGATAACAATATTGATTTTGATTTAGATTCCTTCACTGCTTATAAGTAACCTGACCTTTCTGAATGAAGAAGTAATGTAGTTGCAACAGGTCTTTGGTGACTTGGTGAATGTCATTCAGCTTGGAATCATCATTGGGCAGAATGAGTTCCAAGGGTTTTTGATGGTATGCTGGTGGCTTTGATGGAGAAGATGGTGGGGAAGAGAATGTTTTGTCAGCAGAGGACCAAGAGGCCCACCATGCCCACACTCAAGAGGCATTAAGAAATGACATCTGTGGAGGCCAGTGCCAAGAGTCGAATGCAGAGGATCAGGAAGCAGTATTTCTCCAGCTTATAAGCAAATACATAGTTATGGCCATTCCCAAAACCTGAAAATATGCATGATGCCATTGTACTATTTGCCCCTGTAAACCATCTCTCCCTCAATCAACACACAGTCTCTAGATGCTATAAAATGCCCCTGTCCTGCACTGCATCAATCCAACCTTTGTGCCTTTTTCATTTCAGATAAACAAAGACGGAGTTCTTGTTAAACAGCACACAAAAGGCAAAAAGACTTTGATAAAGACAAATTGTATCGAATTTCAAGTACAGATGAGCAATTTTATGTTCTGTGGGCGGTACAGGGCCAGGCAGAAAAACAGAACAATCTAGATGTTTTAAAAAACTGCAGACTGGTCAGAATACTGCAATAAAAATTCTTTCTCCTTCTGTTCATCTTTAATGTTTTTCTCTTTATCCTCTTTGTTGGTCATGCACTGTATAGCTGCTAGCTAGAGCTGTCCTCTCCTTATGGTTGTACAGCATGCAGCAGATCACAATGATTTTTGACAATCAATTTACCAAGTACCCTTGGGCTCCCATGGAATTATGAAACATTTCTTCAGCAAGTCAGTAATTTGCTCTATCACTTTTTATATGGTCAGATGGCTTTCAATGTATGAACATGCATTGGCTTATTAACTATTTCATTAATGGATAATAGTTGGCATCATGGTTTACCATGGTGCTTTTATTGAAGCCTGAATAGTTGGTGGTCTCAGAATGGAGACACAGTATCTGCAACCAGTTTTGTTCCTATGATTATAGCTGGTAAAACACCTTAATTCTAGTATGGGGTGGAGTTGGACATGTAACACATGCGAAGTGAGCTGCATGAAGTGAATTGCGTGAGGAAAAGCCTACACTACTTGTTGATCACTGATAAGATGATCATTGACTCATTGAACAGAGAGTAATGATAGCAGCAGGTTAGGTGAGAGTGAAGGACAAACTCCAAATGTCTCCACATCTTATCTGGCAGGAGGAAATTTGCAAGTTCCTCAAGCTCCTAATGAAGTTGACTCAGTAGTGTGTCTTCTTCATGATTGTTGGGTCCAGGACAGATCGTCTGAGATGGTGACACCCAGGAACTTAAGACTGCTCACGCTTTCCACCGCTACCCCCTCAATGAGAACTGGTGCTTGTTCTACTGCCTACCCTTTCCTGAAATCCACAATTCCTTGGTCTTCTTGACAATGAGTATAGGGTTGTTATTGGGACACCACTCAATCAGTCAATCTATCTCATTCCTATGCACCTGCTTGTTGCTGTCTGAGATAGTAACAACAACAGTGGTGTCATCTGTTAATTTATAAAGGTTATTTGAACTGTGCCTAGCTGTGCAGTCATGAGTGTAGAAAGAGTAGAGCACTGGGCTAAGCACACATCCTTGAGGTGCCCCTGTGTTGATTGTCAGTGAAGAGGAGATTTTATCAGTGATCTGTACTGACTGTGGTCTTTTGATACAAGGATCCAATTGTAGTGGAAGGTAAAGAGGCCCAGATTTTGAAGCTTGATGATTAATACCAAGGGGTAATTGAATGTTAAGCTGTTGATAAACAGCAAAACGTGCCTGATGATATTATGTTGTTGTCCAGATTCTTGAAAGCAGAAGGGAGAACCAATGAGATTGTGTCTGCTGTAAATGTGTGCGGTAGTAGGTGCATTGCAGCGCGTCCAGGTCCTTGCTCAGACAGGAGTTAATTCTAGTCATAACCAACCTGTTGAAGTTCTTCTTTATGGTAGATATGAGTGCTGCCAGTCGATGGTCACTAAGACAGCTCACTCTGCTCCTTGTGCGCATCGGTATGATGGTTGAAGCACATGGAAACCTCGGACCATAGCAGTAAAAGGTTGAAGATATCCTTGAACACTCCAGCCAGTTAGCCAGCACCGGTTTTCAGTGATCGGCCTCGGGGCTTGATGCCTTTTTAGCATTCACCCTCCTGAAGGATGTTCTGACATCGACCTTTGAAGAGAGATCAGGGTTTTGAAATTATTGGATTTAGTATTCTTTGTACCTCACTATTTATATTAAAAGAAAAATGTTGGATGTAAAGAAAGGAACTTTTGAAATTATGTGCTGATGTGAGTATCTAAGGTCAAACGTCAGCCCTCTTAATTACCTATTAATGTTTAACTAAAGTGTTCTCTATTTTGCAGTATTCTGATAAATGTGCACTAGAGATCAAACTGTCAAATAATCATTGTCTGAACTATTACAGGATTAAAAGAAACAGTGCTGCTAAAAATTATTATGAAGAAACTGAATAACAGAATTGATGCTAAGAAGGACAGGTTTACTGACAGTGTTTCAAAGGGTTTCTATAGGAAAGGCTTAGAACTTATCCAATACCTTTATCAAAGTATATTTCATTCATCTCTTATTCCACTCTCTACTTCATCATTTGGTCCATGTTGTTTCTTCACAATGTCATCTGGGACATTTCTGAAGAGGAATAAATGATGTTAACTTAAAACTCATGGCTGGACAGTATAAGGGATACACTTCCTGCATGGCTAATTCATAGCCACACTAAGATCTCACACTCAGTTGATCTTTGAATTTACACATCAGGTCCTCAGTAAACCTCTTTGTAAACTGCCATCATCATGCTGGTCTGGTATCCAAAGAGATTCTTTAGTATCTTAACCTTGAATAACTTTGATATAATATCTTAGTGACACATAAGAAGACAGTATGTCTCCAGTATGTTTAAAATTTAAATAGATAAACAAATTGATGAAAATGATAACTCACGTTAGATCTACAAACACGAGATCCAGGCACAGTCCTGAGACATGACGCATCATGATACTGGGTGATTCTGTTTTGGAATCGTTTGGAGAAGTACTGGTTGTTTTCACAGCATGTCGAGGACATGGGTTCTTCAGGTGTTTTACCAAATACCGGAGCTACAGCTTACCTGCAGCCCTGTGGATCCATTCATTATCTAATGTGAATAAAAGTAACAGGTGCAGTGTGACATTTTCTGCTTTTAAATCCTTTCACCTTGTAAATGGAAAAAACATGCTTCTTAGTTCCAATCTGTGAAAGCATAGATTTTGCATCTGTGTGTTTCCATTTACGCTGCAGTGATATTATTAGCTGTTTTTTTTAATTCTCTGAGAAATCAGACTTAATCTGAAGTACTGCAGCAAGGAACTTTTAAATGTAGTGTAAGAGCTGCAAACTATTGTGCTACTGTACAATATCAAATGATAATGAGCAAGTGTGATCCAGCCACTGAAGAGGTTGTTTTAATACATTGGTGACATTATGATCCTGGTTTTTATATATTATTATTAGGAATTTATAATTAGGATTGAGAATGATTTACTTCCCCTATAGAATTGTTGGTTCCAAGATGGTTAATGAGGCCAGTGTGGGGCAAGAGGTAGTAGACAGAGCAGATAGTGGGTGGGTAGATTGAGAGGTGGCCTCCTATTTCTACTGCTTACGTAGGGCTTCTGTGTGCTCTCAGTACTAACCTTGAGGTTCCTGATACAATTTCAAATGCCCTTCTCCACCTCAGGTCAGTTCTCAGAAGCAAGTGGGGATGCTTCAGTTCTTTGAGGAGCACATTGTGAAACCGATTCCTGTATCTTCGTGGTAATCTCTTTCTGTGACAGAGCATGGAATAGAGTAACACACACCAAATGCTGAAGGAACTCGGCAGGTCAGGCAGCATCTATGGAAAAGAGTAAACAGTTGATGTCTCGAGCCGAGACTTTTCATCAGGACTGGAAAAAAGAGATGAGAAGTCAGAGTAAGAAGGTGGGGGGAGGGGAGGAAGAAACCCAAGTTAGTAGGTGATAGGTGAAATAGGGAGAGGGGGAGGGGGAATTTAAGAGATGGGAAGTTGATTGGTGAAAGAGGTAAAGGGCTGGAGATGGAGGAATCTGATGGAAGCAGACAGAAGGCTATGGAAGAAAGGGAAGGGGGAGGAGCACCAGAGGGAGGATATGGGCAGGTAAGGAGATAGGGTGAGAGAGGGAAATAGGAATGGGAAAATACAGAAGGAGGGCAATTATTGGAAGTCCGAAATATCAATATTTATGCCATCAGTATGGATGCTACCCAGACGAAATATAAGATATGGCTCTTCCAACCTGAGTGAGGCCTCATCACAGCAATGGAAGAGGTCATGGACTGACATGACGGAATGGGAATGGGAATGGGAAGTAGAATTGAAATGGGCGGCCACCATGAGATCCCACATTTTCTGATGGATGGAGCGCAGGTGCTTGGTGAGCAGTCTCCCAATCTATGTCGGGTCTCACCGATATTCTGACATACGGAGTATAGGTGCTCAGGTCTCACTGATGCTTAGCGAAGCCAGTATCGCCAATACTGGTTCCAGCATTTTGATGTGTGTTTTCCATAGATGCTGCCTGGGCTGCTGAGTTCCTCCAGCATTTGGTGTGTGTGACTTCTCATCTCTTTTTCCAGCTCTGATGAAGGGTCTTGGCCCGAAACGTTGACTGATAACTCTTTTCTATAGATGCTTTCTGGCCTGCTGAGTTCCTCCAGCATTTGGTGCATGTTACCTTGATTTCTAGCATCTGCAGATTTTCTCCTGTATGGAACACAATATCTGTTTAAGGAGTCTGATTTCATGGAGTTGGTGTCATAAGAATGTCAGCAATTGTTTAGCCAAAGGAGCTGGCTGAGTGCTATTACGGCTTCCGTGCTGGAGATGTTGGCCTAGGAAAGGACTTTGATATTGGTTTACCTATCTTTCCAGTGCATTCAGTGGATTCTGTAGAGACAGCATTGCTGAGATTGTCCCAGTGCCTTGAGGAGCTTGCTGTAATCAGTCCAGATTTCAGAGCCATATAGGAGACTGTGTATCACCACTCCCCTGCAGTCCTTGAGTTCTGTGACAGGTCTTGACATACAATTGACCTTTCCTTCAATCAGCTAAAGGCACTATTGATATATTGAAGGTAGTGTTGACTTTTATCATTATACTCTTTTGGCAAGAAGTGGTTCCTGAGATTTGAAAAGCTCTCCACGTTATCCAGCATCTTGCTGTGAACCTTCCTTGTAAGAAATCAGTGTGGTGCAATGGGGGCTGGTTGTAGAGGACTCTTACTTTGTGGGTGTTGAATGCAAGGCCCACCCTCTTGGATGCTTCAGTGGAAACATCAACATTGCCTTATAGCTCCACTCCCAAGCATACCTCTGCTCCCAACCTGTCTGGGTTGCTAATCGGCTGTGGAATATAGGTTTTCAAGGTCAAACTGCCTCTCAGTAATTCTGAAGATAATCTTGATTCCCATGGGAAGCTTGTTGGAAATGAGGTGGAGCATTGTAACAAGAAAAATGGAAATAAATGCCCGGACAGTGATGCAACCTTATTTGACATTTATGCCATTACAAGCTGTTTTGATAATACACATGTAGCCCTGAACAAGCTTACTAAGTTGACTGTGAATAAAATAATGTGCATAGCTTATGCAGTTTAATGAAATCTTTGAATGCATTTGTAATTTGCACTGAATGTTTAATGTTTCCTATTGAGAAACTCATGGGATTAGACATAAGAGGTTTGTGTTTACAACAAAATAAAAGCAGCTGTTTAAAAGAACACCTTTAAAAAGCTGTAAAAATGTCTGTGGGATAAATAAATGCAAAATAACATTGCACAAATATCAGCAGTTGGTGTAGACCTTTTACCTTTTAATCTCGCCATTTGGTTCATAATTATGCTAAGCAGTGGAGACATTTCAATTTACAATTCATCTTTGCATTAGAATGGTTACCTTTGAGAACAGGTAGTACAAGTTTTTGATGTTCACTGGTAGATTCTGCCTGTTGGGTGTAAATTGCTGACATTCTGGAAATGGTGAGTGTTTGCTGCTCAAATATAGGATGCCATGTCCAAGAAGGAGGTTATCTACTAAAACATTCCATACCTTGACTGGCACTCCCACATTGTGAAGGGGCTGGATGGAGTAGTTTGTCAAATGTGTTCAGTAAAGTCTCCTTAATGGATATATGGAAGTTGCAACTAGGTAGAGTACAATGCTGGATCTCCTATCAGGAAATGAGACAAAGCAGGTGGCAGGGTGTGCACTTTGGATCTGGTGATAATAATTCCATCAGTTTCAAGTTAATTATGGATAAGGATAGGCCTAGTCCTCAGGTTAAGATTCTAAATTGGAGAACAGCAAATTTTGATGGTATCAAAAAGGATTTAGCAAGTGTGGATTGGGATAGGTGGTTTTTCTGGCAAAGGTGTGCTTGGTAAGTGGGAGGCCTTCAAAAGTGAAATTTTGAAAGTATTGTATGTTCCTGTCAGAATAAAAGACAAAGGTAAAAGTTTTAGGAAACCTTGGTTTTTGAGAGTTATCGAGGTCCTGGTTAGGAAGAAGAAGGAGATGCATATGTAACAGTTCTGGGCAACAAGGAACGAATGAAATACTTGAGAAGTATAAGAAATGCAAGAGAACATTTAGGAGGGAAATCAGGAAGGCTAAAAGAAGATATGAAGTTGCTCCAGCAGACAACATGAAGGAGAATCCTAAAACTTCTATATCTATATTAAAAGCAAAATAGCAAGGGACCAAAGAGGTCTTCATTAAGATCAGTGTGGTCATCTATGTATGGAGCTGAAAGAGATGAGCCAAATCCTAAGTGGATTTTTTACATCTGCATTTACTCAAAAAATGAACACAGGATCTATAGAAGTGAGACAAAGGAGCAGTGAGGTCATGGAATATATATATGGATTACAGAGGAGGAGGTGCTTATTGCCTTGAGGCAAGTTAGGGTGGAAAGGTGTCTTAGGGTCTGAAAAGGTGTACCCTCAGACTTTGTGGGAGGCTAGTGTAGAAATATTTAAAACATCCATAGTCATGTGTGAGTGCCATTGGATTGGAGGATAACTAATTTTGTTCTGTTGTTTAAGAAAGGCTCTAAGAGTAAGCTGGGAAAGTAATGGTAATGGGTAAGTTATTGGAAGGTATTCTAAGGGATCAGATATAAAAGTATTTGGACAGACAGGGAACACGAGGAAATCTGCAGATGCTGGAAGTTCAAGCAACACACACAAAAAATGCTGGTGAATGCAGCAGGCCAGGACGCATCTATATGAAGAGGTACAGTCAACGATAGGGACTGATTTAGGGATAGTCAACATGTGCGTGGTAGGTCATGTCTAACCAATCTTACAGAGTTTTTCGTGGAGGTTAGCTGGGAAATTGATGAAAGAAAGACAGTGGATGTGTTCCATATGGACTTCAGCAAGGCAATTTTACAAAGTCCCACATGGGAAGTTGGATAAGAAGGTTCAATCTCTTGGCATTCAGGATGGGGTAGTAAATTGGATTCAACATTGGCTTCGTGGGAGAGGCCAGAGAGTGCTAGTAGATGGTTGACTTTGACAAGGGAACTATGACTAGTGGTATGCTGCAGTGATCTGTGCTGGGTCCATTGATGTTTGCCATCTATGTCGATAATCTGGATGAAAATATGGTAAACTGTATCTGACTGGGGGGTGATTTGATAGAGATATATAAAATTATGAGTGGTATAGACAGGGTAAATGCAAGCAGGCTTCAAGAGCTTTATACCTCTCTATATCAATTGAAATTTCCTGAAGAGTCTACCATTATGCATGAATTTTTAAGGAAATTGAACATTCCAAAATTACCAGTTAATGAATGCTTAGAACTAGATGCATGCATTACAGAAGATGATATTAAGAAAGCAATTTTTGCGATGAATACTAGAAAAGCACCAGGTTTGAATGGATTTACAGTAGAATTTTATAAATCTTTTTCAAATTTACTTTCACCATGGCTATGTAAGGTTTTTAAGGATGCCTTACTTGTAGGTAAATTACCACAATCCTTTTATGAAGCATCCATTTCTTTAATTCCTAAAAAAGATAAAGACCTTACTGATTGTGCATCATATAGACCTATATCTTTGTTGAATGTAGATTCCAAAATTTTTTCTAAAATAATAGCAAATAGATTGGAAAAGGTACTACCACAAATTATTTCTGATGATGAGACAGGATTTATTAAAAATCGCTTTTTGTATTTCAATGTTAGGAGATTAATGAATATTGTATATACTCCTTCATCTAAAGTTCAAGAATGTGTTATTTCGCTTGATGCCGAGAAGGCGTTTGACAGAGTTGAAAGGAAATATTTATTTAATGTGCTTGAGAGATTCAACTTTAGCCCAAAATTTATTTCTTAGATTGAATTGATAGATCATTTACCTTTGGCTTCCGTAGTCAATAATCAGAGAATCCCCCTTTTTTAGGCTTTTCAGAGGTACTAGACAGGGTTGTCCGTTAAGTCCTTTGTTATTTGATATAGCTTTGGAACCCTTGGCAATTGCCTTTCATGATTCACCCAATATATTTGGAATTACTCATGGGAAGGAGATGCATAGAGTATCATTGTATGCAGATGACTTGTTACTATATATCTGTAACCCAGAGAAGTCCATCCTGGCAGTTTTATCACTACTAGCTCAGTTTAGTAGTTTTTTTGGTTATAAGCTAAATCTTAATAAGAGTGAGCTTTTTCCATTAAATATACAAGTTCCAATTTATAGACAATTAACATTTGAATTAATTACTGATTATTTCACTTATTTGGGTGTCAAAATTGCTAAAAAAAAATTTAAAATTAACTTTCTACCCTTAATTGACCATGTTAAGCAATTGTTTACTAAATGGTCCCCACTGTCCTTATCATTGATTGGTCGAATTAATGCTATTAAAATGACTGTTTTACCTAAATTTCTGTATTTATTTGAAATGGTACCAATTTTTATCTCTAAATCCTTTTTTGATATTATTGATTCTAAAATTTCTTCATATATATGGCAGAATAAAAATCCTAGATTGAGTAAGAAATATCTACAGAAATCAAAAAAGGACGGTGGTTTAGCATTGCCGAACTTTAGATTTTATTATTGAGCAATTAATATCCGATATTTAATGTTTTGGACGCAAGATTGGGATGAAACTCATTGTCCGCGATGGGTGAACCTGGAGGGTTAATTTGTGCAGGGGTTCTCATTAGTTTCTATTTTAGGAGCTTCACTCCCCTTTGTATTAACCAACCTGAATAAATAAATAATTAATCCAATAATTAAACATACAATACGAATATGGTTTCAATTTTGCAAATTTTTTGGATTGAACGAATTTATTTTATCTAGTCCTATTACATCTAATTTTTTCTTTCAACCTTCTAGAATTGACCAAGCTTTTTCCTTATGGAAAACGAGGGGAATAGCATGCTTTCATAATTTATCCATGGATAATTGTTTCATGTCGTTTGAACAATTATCTAATAAATATAAGTTGCCTAGTTCACATTTTTTAGGTATCTGCAGATTAGAAGTTTTTTGAATGGTATTTTACCTAACTTTCCAATGTTTCACCCAACTAATATTACAGAAAAAATTTAGGTTTAAATCCCTTTCAGAAGTGCTTAATAGCAGTTTTGTATGATTGAGTTAGGAAAATACATCTAGGTACATCTGATAAATTAAAAAATGAATGGGAAAGAGAACTTCAGGTATCTTTACCTATAGAGAAATGGGAGTAAATTCTTCAACTAGTTAATACTTCCTCAATGTGTGCTAGACATACACTGATACAATTTAAAATAGTCCATAGGGCTCATATGTCTAAGGATAAATTAGCTCGTTTTTACCGACATATAAATCCTGTGTGTGACAGATGTAATTCTGAGGTGGCCTCTCTGGCACATATGTTTTGGTCTTGCCCTCTTTTAGATAAATATTGGAGAGATATTTTCGATATTATTTCAACAGTTTTGCGTATTAATTTAAAACCTCACCCTATTACTGCAATTTCTGAATTACCAGTGACAGATGTTGGTCATTTACCCTTTTCAGCTTGCTGTTTGATTGCATTTTACACTAATAACTAAAAGATCCATCTTACTTAACTGGAAAGATTCTGATCCTCCTACTACTTTTCAATGGTTTTCTCAAACTATATTGTTTAAACCTGGAAAAAATTAGGTGTGGTATGGTTGATTCTTCGGTTAAATTTGAAGAAATCTGGAGACTGTTTATTCAACATTTTCACGTGATGTAAGCTGTCCCTTTCAGAACCATTTTTTAATAATCTTTTGTTTATCTATGGAGGAGCGGAGTTAATGACAGATAATGTTCTTATCTGAAGGAATAGGACATCCCAGTTTTGTTTTGTTTTGTTTTTTTTTAGTTTAGGGGTTTCTTTATAGAATTCTTTTTTCATGTTCAATTACTTAGAGATTGGGAGGCTTGAATTATATATTTTACTCTAATTATGCTTGTATATGTTAAACATTATTAATATTATACCGATCTCTTTGTATCATTAATATTGTTATATATATATTAATCTGAAACTTAACAAAAAGATTGAAAAAAAAACATGGTGAGAATGTGCCAGCAGAAGGGGTAAATGCAGTTGGATTTCAACATTTCTCTTTCAATATTTTTATTCTTTACTGCATAAAGCAGTACAGAGTACAAGAAGATATATATTATAAATCAAAAGAAAAAAATAAAATAGTACCAAATACATTACATTAAAAATACAGTTACAATCACAAAACCCTGTATTCATAAAAAATTAGATTAAATTGTAATACTGAAATATAATAATTTTGTTATATAGAAAAAAAATCTAAACCCACTACCAAAGTCAGAGCTGTAACCGTAACCTTTGACACTCTGACTAATCAAGGGTCTTTCAACCTCTGTTTTAAATGTACTCTATGGCTTGGCCTCCATAACCTTCTGTGACAATGAATTCCATAGATTTACTACCCTTTGGCTAAAGAAATTCCTTCTCATCTCTGTTCTAAATGAGGCTGTCCTCTGACACCCCACTATAGGGGTGTAGTCCATCTGATCCAAGTGACTTATCTATTTTCAGACCTCTTAGCTTCCCAAGCACCTTCTCCTGAGTAAGTGACAACACTCACTTCTGCTCCTGACACTCTTGAATTTCTGGCATATGTCAGTGTCTTCTATAGTAAAGTCTGACACAAAGTACTTAATAAGTTCATCCGCTATTTCTTTGCCCCCCTCCCGTGATATTACCTCTCCAGTGTCATTTTCCAGTGATTCAATAGCCACTCTCGCTTATCTTTTACTCTTTATATATTTGAAAAACTTTTGGTATCCTCTTTAATATTATTAGCAAAACTTCATATTTCATCTTTTCTCTCTTTATAGCTTTTTTAGTTGCCTTCTGTTGGTTTTTAAATGCTTCAGAATTCTCTAACTTCCCACTAATTTTTGCTATATTACGTGCCCTCTCCTTTGCTTATATGCTTACATTGACTTCAACCACAGTTGCCTCATCCTCCCTTCTTCACCTTTGGAATATATCAATCATTTGCCTTCCAATTGCCCCCAGCCATTGTTTCGTGATCTGTTAGCCCTGCTTGTGTCCTCTTCCAATCAACTTTGGTGAGCTCCACTCTCATGCCTCTGTATTTCCCTTTACTCCGCTATAATACTAATACATTTGACTCTATCAACATACATCAAAGTTGCTGGTGAACGCAGCAGGCCAGGCAGCATCTCTAGGAAGAGGTGCAGTCGACGTTTCAGGCCGAGACCCTTCGTCAGGACTAACTGAAGGAAGAGTGAGTAAGGGATTTGAAAGCTGGAGGGGGAGGGGGAGATGCAAAATGATAGGAGAAGACAGGAGGGGGAGGGATAGAGCCGAGAGCTGGACAGGTGATAGGCAAAAGGGGATACGAGAGGATCATGGGACAGGAGGCCCGGGAAGAAAGACAAGGAGGGGAGGGGGGGACCCAGAGGATGGGCAAGAGGTATATTCAGAGGGACAGAGGGAGAAAAAGGAGAGTGAGAGAAAGAATGTGTGCATAAAAATGAGTAACAGATGGGGTACGAGGGGAAGGTGGGGCCTTAGCGGAAGTTGGAGAAGTCGATGTTCATGCCATCAGGTTGGAGGCTACCCAGACGGAATATAAGGTGTTGTTCCTCCAACCTGAGTGTGGCTTCATCTTTACAGTAGAGGAGGCCGTGGATAGACATGTCAGAATGGGAATGGGATGTGGAATTAAAATGTGTGGCCACTGGGAGATCCTGCTTTCTCTGGTGGACAGAGCGCAGATGTTCGGCAAAGCAGTCTCCCAGTCTGCGTCGGGTCTCGCCAATATATAAGAGGTCACATCGGGAGCACCGGACGCAGTATATCACCCCAGTAGACTCACAGGTGAAGTGTTGCCTCACCTGGAAGGTCTGTTTGATGCCCTGAATGGTGGTAAGGGAGGAAGTGTAAGGGCATGTGTAGCACTTGTTCCACTTACAAGGATAAGTGCCAGGAGGGAGATCGGTGGGGAGGGATGGGGGGGACGAATGGGCAAGGGAGTTGCGTAGGGAGCGATCCCTGCGGAATGCAGGGGGGGGGGAGAAAAGATGTGCTTAGTTGTGGGATCCCGTTGGAGGTGACGGAAGTTACGGAGAATAATATGTTGGACCCGGAGGCTGGTGGGGTGGTAGGTGAGGACCAAGGGAACCCTATTCCTAGTGGGGTGGCGGGAGGATGGAGTGAGAGCAGATGTACGTGAAATGGGGGAGATGCGTTTAAGAGCAGAGTTGATAGTGGAGGAAGGGAAGCCCCTTTCTTTAAAAAAGGAAGACATCTCCCTCGTCCTAGAATGAAAAGCCTCATCCTGAGAGCAGATGCGGCGGAGACGGAGGAATTGCGAGAAGGGGATGGCGTTTTTGCAAGAGACAGGGTGAGAAGAGGAATAGTCCAGATAGCTGTGAGAGTCAGTAGGCTTATAGTAGGTGAGAAGAGGAATAGTCCAGATAGCTGTGAGAGTCAGTAGGCTTATAGTAGGTGAGAAGAGGAATAGTCCAGATAGCTGTGAGAGTCAGTAGGCTTTTGCCCACACCTCAGCGAGTTCCGTGTTCGCCATGATGCGGAACTTTTCTTCCGCCGTCTCCGTCTCTGAGCCTACTTCTTCGGCAAGGACTCTTCGAGGTATGCAGAAACGAGTTTGGTGGGGCAGGAGCAAGCTGAGACAATAGGTCGGCCAGGACAGGCAGGTTTGTGGATCTTGGGTAGGAGGTAGAAACGGGAAGTGCGGGGTGTGGGAACTATAAGGTTGGTAGCAGTGGATGGGAGATCCCCTGAGCGGATAAAGTCGGTGATGGTGTGGGAGACAATGGCCTGGAGCTCCTTAGTGGGGTCATTCACGATCGAGGGGTAAATAAGAGGAGGTATCCGCGAGTGTCGCTGTGCCTCGGCAAGGTAAAGGTCAGTACGCCAGACTACAACAGCACCCCCCTTATCGGTGGGTTTAATAATAAGGTTAGGATTAGTGCGGAGGGAGTGGAGTGGAGAACAGAGCGTTCCGAAGGAGTGAGGTTGGAATGGGGACAAGGTGCGGTGAAGTCGAGACGGTTGATGTCCCGTCGGCAATTAGCGATAAAGAGATCCAGAGCAGGCAGAAGACCAGAGCGGGGTGTCCATGAAGAAGAGGAGGGTTGAAGACGGCAGAAGGGGTCATCGGTGGGGGTGGAAGAGTCCTTGCCGAAGAAGTAGTCTCGGAGACGGAGACGGCGGAAGAAAAGTTCCACATCATGGCGAACACGGAACTCACTGAGATGTGGACGAAAGCCTACTGACTCTCACAGCTATCTGGACTATTCCTCTTCTCACCTACTATAAGCCTACTGACTCTCACAGCTATCTGGACTATTCCTCTTCTCACCTACTATAAGCCTACTGACTCTCACAGCTATCTGGACTATTCCTCTTCTCACCTTACTATAAGCCTACTGACTCTCACAGCTATCTGGACTATTCCTCTTCTCACCCTGTCTCTTGCAAAAACACCATCCCCTTCTCACAATTCCTCCATCTCCGCCGCATCTGCTCTCAGGATGAGGCTTTTCATTCTAGGACGAGGGATATGTCTTCCTTTTTTAAAGAAAGGGGCTTCCCTTCCTCCACTATCAACTCTGCTCTTAAACGCATCTCCCCCATTTCACGTACATCTGCTCTCACTCCATCCTCCCGCCACCCCACTAGGAATAGGGTTCCCCTGGTCCTCACCTACCACCCCACCAGCCTCTGGGTCCAACATATTATTCTCCGTAACTTCCACCACCTCCAACGGGATCCCACCACTAAGCACATCTTTCCCTCCCCCCCCTGCATTCCGCAGGGATCGCTCCCTACGCAACTGCCTTGTCCGTTCGTCCCCCCCATCCCTCCCCACTGATCTCCCTCCTGGCACTTATCTGTGTAAGCGGAACAAGTGCACACATGCCCTTACACTTCCTCCCTTACCACCATTCAGGGCCCCAAACAGTCCTTCCAGGTGAGGCGACACTTCACCTGTGAGTCTACTGGGGTGATATACTGCGTCCGGTGCTCCCGATGTGACCTTTTATATATTGGCGAGACCCGACGCAGACTGGGAGACCGCTTTGCCGAACATCTATGCTCTGTCCGCCAGAGAAAGCAGGATCTCCCAGTGGCCACACATTTTAATTCCACATCCCATTCCCATTCTGACATGTCTATCCACGGCCTCCTCTACTGTAAAGATGAAGCCACACTCAGGTTGGAGGAACAACACCTTATATTCCGTCTGGGTAGCCTCCAACCTGATGACATGAACATCGACTTCTCCAACTTCCGCTAAGGTCCCACCTCCCCCTCGTACCCCATCTGTTACTTATTTTTATGCACACATTCTTTCTCTCACTCTCCTTTTTCTCCCACTGTCCCTCTGAATATACCTCTTGCCCATCCTCTGGGTCCCCCCGCCCTTGTCTTTCTTCCCGGACCTCCTGTCCCATGATCCTCTCGTATCCCTTTTTGCCTATCACCTGTCCAGCTCTTGGCTCTATCCCTCCCCCTCCTATCTTCTCTTATCATTTTGGATCTCCCCCTCCCCCTCCAACTTTCAAACTCCTTACTCACTCTTCTTTCAGGTAGTCCTGACGAAGGGTCTCGGCCTGAAACGTCGACTGCACCTCTTCCTACAGATGCTGCCTGGCCTGCTGCGTTCACCAGCAACTTTGATGTGTGTTGCTTGAATTTCCAGCATCTGCAGAATTCCTGTTGTTTACATTTGACTCTATCTTATCCCGCTCAAATTGTAGGGTGAATTCTATCATATTATGGTCACTGTCTCCTAGGCTTCCTGATTAAATCTGGTTCACACACAACGCCCAATCCAGAACTTCCTTCCCACAGTTAGTTCAACCACAAGCTGCTTTAAAAAGCCATCTCGTAGGCATTCTAGAAATTCTCTCTCTTGGGATCCAGCACCAACCTTAATTTTTCAACTTACCTGTATATTGAAATCCCCGATTGCTATCATAACATTTCCCTTTTCACATACATTTTCTATCTCCCATTGTAATTTATATCCCACATCTTGGCTACTATTTGAGGCCTGTATATAACTCCCATCAGCATCTTTTTAACCTTGCAGTTTCTTAACTCTACCCATAAGAACTCTGCATCTTTTGATCGTATGTCACTTCTTTCTAAGGACTTGATTTCATTTTTTAGCAACAGAGCCACCCCGCCCCCTCTATTTATCTGTCTGTCCTTTCTATACAAGATGTCTCCCTGTATGTTAAACTCCCAACTATGGTCTTCTTTCAGCCATGGCACAGTGATGCCCACACGTCATATCTGCCAGTCTCTAATTGCGCTACAAGATCATCTACCTTATTCCGTATACTGCATGCTTTTAAATATAACATATTCAGACCTGTATTCATCACTGTGTGGGCACGTGGCCAAGTGGTTAAGGCATTTGACTAGCGATCTGAAGGTAGTGAGTTCAAGCCCCAGCCGAGGCAGCGTGTTGTGTCCTTGAGCAAGGCACTTAATCACACATTGCTCTGCGACGACACTGGTGCCAAGCTGTATGGGTTCTAATGCCCTTCCCTTGGACAACATCAGCGTCGTGGAGAGGGGAGACTTGCAGCATGGGCAACTGCCTGTCTTCCATACAACCTTGCCCATGCCTGCGCCCTGGAGAATGAAGACTTTCCGGGCACAGATCCATGGTCTCGCAAGACTAACGGATGCCTTTTATTCATCACCCATTTTGATTTCCCCCCATATTACACTTCAACTCACTGGCAGTGATTTTGCCTGTGCTTCCTCACAGTCTCACTACACACTGCATCTACTTGCATACCGACTGCCCCGCCCTCTGACCTATGATTTCATTTTCCATCCCCCCAACAAATTATGTTATGGAGTGCTAAGCTCTAGGTGCAGGCCAATGGACTAGGCAGGACAACAGTTTGGCATGGACTAAATGGGCTGGGCAGAAGTGCCTGCTTCTGTGCCGTAGGCCATGACCCTAAATTTGAATGAGTAGTATTTAAAAGAGAAGAAGTGCATTTTACAGGCAATTCACTTCTTGAAAATTCATCCTACCTCCAAACAATAACTCTTGCTGCTCACCTTGCAGAAATGACCAGCAGAAAACAATGAATATGTTGTAACGAGGAAATATTCTCCAAATCCTTTATCAAGATGATTTTCTCAACATTGTGTTTATTGTTCCATGTCTCCCAGCCACCAACCCTGGCCATATATTTGTTTGCTTTACGTTTAGATTGTCACCTTTGGAATGAGGAACAATAAAATGGTTCATTGTGGTTTTCCATAATATAAGAATATAAAAGTCCTTATTGTATAAGGATTTAGACTGCCTAGCCTATCTGAAATTGAATCGTTCTTTATTACAGCAGTACCAACTTTAAAATATCTTGATAAAATCGATGCCTACAGCAATGTTTGATGGGGTTTTTATGTACAATTACACATTCATTCGTGCTGGTGCAAATTTCTTCAATAGACTAGCATTCTCTGATAATGAGATAAACGCACATATAGAAAGAACCAGAGGAGCATGTTGAATATGAAATCAAATCAAATAGCAAGCAATCATTAGTCATAAGTGAGATAAGTGAACATCAGCTGACTGCCAATAAGGAACAGATAAATAACTGCTAATTTTATAACAAAATATTCAGGGATCATGATAAGAGACTATAAAAATTTGAATAAAGTAGACATGCTACTGAAATAAGAGCCCCTTTAGTCCTTCATTTCACATACATTGTTGTGTTGTGTGAGCAGTGGTTTGTGTACAAATAATAGGCCACTGTTGAATTGAGTACATTATTAATTACATTTTGTGTTGGCTCTCATCTGGCAGACCTTGGCAAATATAAAGGTCATTTAGAATTTAGTTTGTAATATTCATGTGGAGAAACAATTTTTGGACATGTTACTGAGTGCGTGTCTGGTCGTATCAGTGAAGCCAAACTCGTACCATTCTAAAAGATAAGAACCTGCAGGCTAATAGAATGTTTTTATTTGTCGAAGTCTTAGTACAGCTTTCTCTACAAACACAACTGCAATCCCTTCCGGTATAGTCAGATTTCTGATAGAGAGAAATATGGAATTAGATTAGTTTATTTGTCAATCTGCCTTCAAACAAAATCTTCAAAAATAATTTCATTGTTAATGGAGAAATTTGTTCTATGAGGGAACATTGTGCATTGTGTATTGTTTCTGGAGAGAGAGTGAACGCTGCATATATGTATGAAAATAATGTGGTTCTATCATATTAACGCCAGTGTGGTTTGATAAATCAGTGACCATTCAAAGAAGGCATGATAATCCAAGTTGAATGGAGAACACTCGCCAATTATTGTTCTGTGGAGCATTTTCTGTTCTAACAATGATTAACTGAACAGCAATACTCTGAGTATTAATTATTTGTGAAAACAAACACGAGCACTGATGCTACTTCAATTCCCTTAATTGTTTATATTTTTAATCGTATATTCGACCACTTGTAAGATTTTACTTGGTGTCACATGCTATTTACATGCACAATTTTTTTCTGGATCAGCATGTACGCTAAAGTATGTAATTTGTCAAAATTGGGTTCTGATCATAGAAAATGTTTTCTTCGAGTTTTTGATTGGATGGGATCTGCTTTTTGTTTCCTCTGAACGATAAATAATAAGAGTGTATAATCATTGGCATAATCACTTCTGAATTTTTATTGAATTTCTCAGTCATGGTAATCATTACCCAGATAGCCTGGACTATTTATAAAGTTAGTGACATCTTGCACCATTTCCCAGCTCCTTCCCCCCACAACCCTAATCCTAAAATGAAAATTTGATAAGCTAACATGCAAAACAAACATTTTAAGATAATTAGTCTTATTTGTTGTGTGTCACATCCAGCCATCTCGATTTTAAATAAGGCTCCTTTTGTTTTGCACACTCCCATCAGATAAATTGTTGTATTGCTTAGGGTGATGTTCCAGCACAACCTGAAACAGCTAAATATTGTCCAATGCAGCCAAGAGTAATTTGCAAGTTGAATGTGGCCAGCAGGTTCAGAAGATGCAGATGTATACTTTTCAGGCTATCAATCAAGATACACCTCACTTAGTAACTTTCTTGCAAAATATTCCAATTATACCAGACAACTGACATGTCAATTACTTTGTAAAAATAATAATAGTGAATTTTAAACCATGATGGCTTCAATTCATTCAGTAGTTATTGTCAGATTAGAAATTTACATCCTTAGTTTGTCAACATCTTGCGGACCTGTTCTGATTTTTTTAATGTCTTTCTTCTTTCTTTGTGTATTTCCTGAGGTATGTATAAATAAACATTTGAAGCACATATGTAATAGTAACAACAACAACAATAATAATAATAAAAGGCAGAATAGGCAGGCAGGCAACAGGAAACCCAAAAAAGATACTGATAGCATTCAAAGTAGCCCATCAACACTACAGATTGTGACTGCTGCAAGTGTTTCTCTGGAGCAGTCTACTTACAACTGAGACCATTCAAGCCGTTAAGAGAAGAAAGACATGCATGAAATGGTCATTAGAAGTAAAAACATTCATAATGTGCGTACACTACCAAGTAATGGAACTTGAGACTGACATGACATGATACAGGGACAAACTTCATGTCCCTCCATGCAACTAAATGTACTACGAATAGCAGATCAACATAGAGTGTGAGTAAAAAGTAACTTAATCCTTATAGACATGTTAAACCAAATAAAACATGAAGTTGCACAAGAGCTAGAAAGAAACCAACCTAAAGATCACGACAATATCACACAAGAAGATAATGAAGATGCAGCACACTGAAGCACTGATGAAAATACCATTATTCAGTTGCTTCCACAATTGGACATATTATACATTAACAACAACAACATAGTTCCAGAGCCTCCACGGAATGCTGATAGTGAGGCAGAGCTTACAGGCAAAATTATTCTAATATTTAGCACCACATCAACAGAATATATGGGCATTGACCCAACAAAAAGACCCTACATAGCAAAACAAACTACATCATCAAAGTTTGCAAAAATTGTTGGTAATCTCAACAATATTATATTGTCACAACATTTAGGAAAACTTGAAATGTTTGAAGAACTATACACAATAACATACTGTGCAGCACTAACAGCAGTGCAGTGCATTGACTCCAAAATAGAGGATCTCATTAATAGAAACTCAAAATTGAGAAATGAAAGGAGAACACGGAAACGGTAGAAGAGATTAAAAAGCAGAATTGAAACCTTAAGAGCAGAAATAGCCCACCTAACAGAATATAAAAAGGATAACCCAAGCAAGAAAGTTAAGAGAAAAGCTAAGGAAATATAAGGTCCATACAAGATACCATCAGCCTAACAAAAGCATGGTTGAGTTTATAGATACACGAATACAAAACCTTGGTGCATACAAAGCCAGACTAAATAGATACATGAAATGCACCAGATGAAGAAAACAGAATTATCAGTTAAGAAACTATGAAAAAGGTTTATAGAGGACATTGAAACTAAATTTGATGCACCAAAATGTCACCAACGTCAGCACAGAATTACCAACAAACACAGAGATAATGAACTTTTGGTCTAATATCTGGTCAAACAGAGTGAAGCACAATCAAGAAGCAAGTTGGATTAGGGAGAAAAAAGAACGCACACACATGATTGATGAAATGCAAGTACGTGAAGTTACAATGGGTATGCTGAAAGAGATTATAAAAAGTACCCACAACTGGAAAAGTACTGCAAGTGATCATCATAAATATTGGTATAAAAATTAACTTGCCTTCATCCGTACCTGTTATTGCATATCAACAATTTTCTTAAACATCCTGAAAAAGTGCCTGAATTTTTAACAGAAGGTAAAACATACCTTTTACCTAAAGGGGAAATCACAAAAGATCCATCAAAATATTGTCCGTTACTTGTTTATATACTATATATAAAATTATAACATCATGTATCACGCAGCTAATCACCACTCACTTTGATAACCACAATAAACTTACAAGAGAGCAGAAAGGATGCCGTAAGGGTATGAAAGGATGGAAAGAACAACTGATAATAGATTCCGTAATTCTAAATCAAGCCCAGCAGAAAAGCAGAAATCTTTCATGTTGCTGTATTGACTACCAAAAGGCATTTGACTCTGTCCCATACTCATGGTTAATAAAAGTTCTTAATTGTATATAAACTACACCCTATTCTTGTGAAATTCCTGCAACATTTGATGAAGCATTGGCATACTGTAATCACCCTATCTATTAACAACTAAGAAAGACGACCACAGTTATCAAAATAAAAGGTGACTCTCAAAGTGCAGTATGGTTCTGTCTAGCTTTAAACCCACTCTCTACTTAATCGGACGAAAATTGGGTATCAAATCAGAAACAACGAAATGAGCTATACGTTAACGCCTTTTATACATGGATGATTTGAACTTTTATGCTCCTTTATGAGATAAGCTAAAGCAGTTAATTCAAATAGTAGAACTACCTTCAAGAGATATAAATATGAACTTTGGACTGGAAAATGCAAAACCTTAAACATAAAGAGGATATAATAAAAGAATACAAAACAGAGCAGCAGGATACAGTACAATTGATGGATGAATATGAAACATATAAGTGTCTGGGATATCAACAAGGAAAGAAAATAGGTCAGGGCGTTTTAAAGGAAAAACTTATGACAGAACTTACTTCAAGGCTTAAGAAAATCTGCTAAATAGAGCTTAGTGGTAAAAATATAACAAAGGCAATAAACCCTTTAACTATACCTAAATTAATGTATTCTTTTGGCATAATATCTTGGTCTGAAATGGATCTGGAAAATTTACAAAGAAAAATAAGAAATGAAATGATAAATTTCAGAAAACATTATGTATATTCGAATGTGCTTAGCTTAACACTACCTAGGACAGAAGGGGTTAGAGGAATAAAGACGTTAAAAATATACACAACAGTTAGATAAAACTTCTAAGGATATCTTTCATCAATGAAAATAGGATTCAGCACTCCACACAAGCATATGCAATTTCGATAAGAAAAATACACCATTAAACTTAAATGAGACCACAACCCAGGAAAGTGAAGACATTATCACTATTGAAGAAAAAGTTAACCAATGGAAGAATATGACCCTCCATGGAAGACGTCCCCATGATCTGAACAGACTAGATGTCAACAAGAAAGCGTCGAATGCCTGGCTCAGAGTTCGAGACCTCTTCCCAGATGCAGAAGGGTTCCGTGTGGCAATACAGGACTAGGTGGTTAACAAAAATAATCATCAAAAATGCATAATAAAACACCAATAAATTCAACATGATAAATATAGAAAATGCCGAGTAAAACCAAAAACAATCCAATACATCACAGGATCTTGCAGCAGTTTAGCTAATCTGATTACTTATTCAAGCAAAATCAAGTGACAAACATCATTCACCAAAATCTTGCTTTAAGCTCATAAAAGAAACCATACCTTACTATAAATACAAGCCTGATCCAGTTTTAAAGTCAGAGTCCAACAAATTATTTTACAACTGATCTGTTATTACAGATAGGACAATCTATAATAGCCATTCGGATATAATAATACAGCATAAACAAGCAAGAACAACTTCCAATAGATGTAGCCATTCAAATCACACATAACATACAGAAAATAAGAAGTGAAAAATGGCAGAACTATGCTGAAATAAAAGAAGAAATTAAATGACTATGGAACATCAAAAGGGTATACATTGTCCCAGTAGTAGTATCTGCAACTAGTATCATCTCAAAGTTGTTAAACAATAGCATTAAACAATCAAGGCTACCCAGCAATATCTATATAAATCTCCAGAAAGCCACAACACTAAAAACCACCAGAATATTCTGAAAGTTCCTAGCAATAGAGAAATGAGTGCGGTTGGCTATGCCTGTACCTCTGGTTTTAGATTAGATTATGAGGACATGTAGTCCTCTTTTATTGTCATTTAGTAATGCATGCATTAAGAAATGATACAATATTCCTCCGGTGTGATATCACAAAAACACAGGACAGACCAAGACTGAAAAACTAACAAAACCACATAATTATAACATACAGTTACAACAGTGCAACAATACCATAACTTGATGAAGAACAGTCTATGGTACAGTAAAAAAGTTTAAAGTTTCTCGGAAGTCCCACATCTCACGCAGACGGGAGAAGGAAGAAAACTCTCCCTGCCATGCCTGACCACAGTCCGACTCTGAGTCGTCCGAAAACTTCGAGCTCTGATCAGCCCTCCGACACCGAGTACCGAGCACCATCTCTATCCGAACACTTCGACCTCAGCCTCGGTCGCCAGCAGCAGGCAAAGCTGGGGATTTTGGGGCCTACCCTCCGGAGATTCTCGATCGCACAGTAACAACAGCGACGAACCAGGCATTTCAGAAATTTCTCCAGATGTTCCTCTGCTTCTCACGTCTGTCTTCATCGGATCAGAATTGTCCACAGCCCCTATTTAACAGAAACGATATCATTTCACCGGAGAGCTGTGTCACGCTGCCATCTTCTCCTCCCACTGAGAGCTTTACCGGCTTCAGCTGAGAAAACAATTAAAATACAAGAAGAATAATAAGAATTAATAATGATAATTTGAGAGCGCTTTTCATACAGATGATACAGATTTTCAGGAGACAAACGATTTAGTTATCATTGTCTATATACCTTATTGCCAGATGGTATTGCAATAGATTCAGAGAATAATCAACATCAAACAACTGAATATGCTTTATCTTTCGACCAAACATGCCAAATATTTTCAAAGTGATCAATTTTAAGTTTAAGCTCTCCTCGTGTGAGAATCATGCAATGTCCAGATACTGACTACATGGATCACCTTTGGTATAACAATTTCTGCACTGTAGAATTTTATTTAATCTTGGTTACTATTCTCAAGGTCAGTTAATGCTGTAAATAATTATGCCAGAGTTGTTGCAAAGTTATGAACCAGGAATAGTTACAACTTCAGAATTAGTTTAGACTAATTCAAAAATTAGTTTAGACTTTTGACTATCTGGCTTCAAACGTGTGTGAAGATTTGAAAACAATGTGTTTCAATAGGTTTCAATAGGTACACTTAATATCAGAGAAATGTATACACTATACATCCTGAGTTTCTTTTTCCTCAGGTATGTACACGTTTTGGTATTAGTCTGAGATTGCCAAATGAAAAACTGAAGGGTCAAACAGAAACTCTTGTTAATATCTTACCAATAATGCTGCACGGTGTATATTTATTCTTAATATTAATAATTAAATCCCAGTCAAAGAGGGAAAATCTGTGACTGATAATTTAGAGCTATTTTTGGATGCAATAATGAATTATATAGATCTCATCTTTTTCCTAGTTATGTTTAATTTAATTCAAATTATTCAGCATTTAAATTAGAAGCAGGCTATACCTTCATTATATTGTTGAAATATTGCATCTAAAAATATGGCAATGGAATTAGTTCTGGGGAAGGGACTGAAAAAAAATGAGCGGCAGGATAAGTAAACCCACAGCCAACAGTGGAATAAATTATGTAAATTGATACATTTGTTATTCAGCAATCTACCCTCACACTTGTAGTATAAATACCAACATACTGTGAGTTCAATACATTAGTATTTAAGTTGCATAATAGGTGTACTTGTAGCATCTGCCGGAAACTGAGAAAACACAGAGTGCAAATGTTTTATAATTCAAAGAAAATGTCAGATAAAACAGTACAGTATTTTAAAACTCATGCAAGTTGACTGCTGCTGAATCATTAATTGAAAATAGTAATCATATTTCTGATGTAACACAATGGAAAGATTGTATTTCAATTCGATGCTTAACCTAAATATTCTCTCCAACTTTATGTACATAGCTTCACATTACACTTGCTTAACCCTCTCACTTTCCAAAGCACTTTAAAACTGACTCAACATATGTCTTTTCACCCTGTGTAATGTTCCCTGATAGCTAAGTGTGAACCAATTGGTGTAGAAATTTAAGCCAATCAAAGTGCAAATTGCTGTTTAACAGTGCAAGAAAAAATAGTGAAGGATAGAAATGTGTTTCTATAATATGTACCATTCATAATTGATTAGGTATCTATTTTTCCATGGTTTACAAGTCTTTTTGAAACATTACAGAAAAATAACTGTGCAAATAAAATGTCACTTTGTTTTGTATATTTGTAGCAGAAGACACCATCTGAGTCTTTCATTGGAAGAGAGAAACGTTCCAACTCACAGCCATACATTGGCCGTCCCATTAAACTGGATAAGATTTACCTTTCCAAGGTTAAAGTGCCTCACACATTTGTAATTCATTCTTACACTCGTCCCACTGTCTGTCAGTACTGCAAGAAGCTTTTGAAAGGACTTTTTAGACAGGGAGTACAGTGTAAAGGTGAGTACTGCAATTAGTATGCATATACTATTGCCTTAAACAGTGAAAACTGCAGTTTCTCTGGAAGCATTATTTGGATTAAATTATATTCTGAGTTTAAATTTTCTCAGTGATGTTTTGGCTCAATAAATGAAATCAAGTCGTACAAAACTTATTCAGTAAAGATAACAAAATCTCTATTACATATATTTTATGTTACATTGAGGATATATGTTAATGTTATTTAAAATTCTCCTGCATGAACATTAGACTAATGTAGCTCTTTGCCACTCTTAATCAACTTAAATGGTGGTATGATTTCAGATATTAATGAATATCCAAGAGGCATTTGCCTAATTTGAGAAAATCTGCAGATGTTGGGAATCCAAGCGACACACACAAAATGCTGGAGAAACTCAGCAGGCCAGGCAGCATCTATGGAAAAGAGTACAGCTGAAGTTTTGGGCGGAGACCCTTCTTTGAGACTCAGTGTAAAGTTTCTTCCAGGGATGCCTACCATGAAGAACTTTAAATCTTCCCTCTGATGAGAGTTCAGTGAAACCCTCTCTCACTGCTCCCACTCTGATCTCTGCTGAGTCCTGATGAAGGGTCTTGGTCCAAAACATTGACTGTATTCTTTTCCATAGATGTTGCCTGACCTGCTGAGTTCCTCAAGCATTTTGTGTGTGTTGCCTGATTTGAATTTGGTTTTTACAAAACCAACTACTTCAGAAAGTAGCACACACAAATGCTGGTTGAACTCAGCAAGTCAGACAGCATCTATGGAAATGAATAAAATAAATGAATAGTTCCTTTGATGCTACCTAACCTGCTGAGTTCCCCCAGCATTTTGTGTGCATTGCTTTGGATTTCCAGCATCCGCAGACTTTCTCGTGTTTACTACTTCAGAAAGTGGTATCAAAAAGTTAGCCTCGGGAAAAGGCAGATGTTCCAAATTATCCATGACTTCTTTGATTTTCTTTTTCCCTAAAATTCACCCAGTTTGAATATCTGGAAGTATACCATGGGAATTTTTACCCGTTTGAAGTGATTAATCCAAAACTAAACCAAGAGTTGAAAAGTACACTAATATTGCTAACTTATAGAATTTCATTCCTTAGAAGTGTATTTTGATGTTTTGAGAGCCTAATGCAAACTCTACTTTCTCACACCATTAAGAAGATTCTGAATTCTTTAAACCAGGCTTCACACTGCATTGACGTCAAGCTCTCCATTGTGCCAAGCTCAAGTACTTAGATATGATTTCCCAAATGGGTCTCATCACTTCTATTTAATGCACTGAAGTTAGATCAGAACTGTTGCCTTACTTGAAGCAATACATATTTGAAATACTTTTTTGTTGAGTGGAAGGTGGAGGTATAACTGTAGCCACATTCTGTACTCTCAGCTGCAGAGAACAAAAATTCCAACATATTCATAAATGCCAAATACTGCTGTGATAAGAAGTTCTATCGTATAAAACTGAAGACAAATGGAACAAAAAGGAATCATGTTGTTGAGCTGTTGAGCCATGAAGCAGGGAATACTATATCATAATGTTAATTTGAAATGAGGCGCTCAGAGACAGTGTTGATGAACCAATTTCTTTTTACGATTATCTCTGTTGACAATAAATTGTGATATCCTACATTATTAACTAACTCACATGTTTCCCAGAGAACCAGCAGAAGTAATTGGCAGCAAATTTGCATTGAAACTGAGGCCTGACTTGGGGAAAAAAACAGCTTGCTCCTATCTTAACTGTTGTCCTGTGGGACTTGGTGAAAATAGTCAAGGATTTCATAATGTTCAAAGGATAACATAATAACCTTGCTAATTTGGTGAAGATCACAAGGGGACTGATAAACAAAATTACTGTAGTGATCTAGTCCTAGCTATCTTTAGTTGTCTAATCATACATTTGTTAAAAGGTTAGGAATGGGAATATTTTCTGATGATTGCACAACACTGAATTCCATTCAGAATTCCATTCAGAATTCCTCTGATAATGAAGCAATCCATGCCTATATGCACCAAGATAATTAAAGCATCTGGGCTTGAGACAATGAATGATAGGTAACATTGATTCGTCACACAACTCAAAAACTTCAATGGCATTGTAATTAGCAAATCCCAAAGTCACCAACGTGCAGAAATGTAACCTGCATAAACATACATTAGATGCAGGTCTGAGGCAGTGGACTGTATATTAGGTGCCTCAACTACTGACTCCTCTAAAATCTCCAAACCACTTGCAAAATATAAATCAACACACTTGCCTGTATGGATACATCTGAAACAGTCCTCCAGAAAGTCACTGCCATCGAAGACCAATCAATCTAAATGACTGGCACCTCATTTGCCAGCATAAATATTGAATTCCCTAACTAGTAGTCTACTACCATTGGACTGAATGTCATCATTGAGGTATAAGAAAGTGATCAAGGTTTTTACTCCAGCAATTCTGAAATGTGTGACTTCTACTAGCTAAAATGTCTGGTGAAAATACAGGGTAAACCATACAGATTTAATATAGCTAAAAAACATCAAAATTTAGGTTTGGTTATGCAGAATTGGTGAGAAAGTTCAGTTTCATCAGCTGACGCCCTTGGACATTCCTTTCTTAAGGTATGAATAGCATAGACTGACAAAATGAATAAATTAGAGATGGCATCTAAAATCCCATGTGTTGACATAGGCTTAGATTTTATAGGAGATTTCTTTCAATCCTCTGACTTGGGGCACACTAATAAAACATGTGGATATCAGATCATGTTTGGAGTAGAATTCCCAGTCAAATTAACTTTGAATAGGTTGGATATTATATGTACAAAAATCTTAGGAACAAATTTATTGAAAATAGGATTAGTTATTAAATGTGTTGCATAACTGTGTTGACCACTTTTAGGCATACTTTCTTATAAATATGCTTCGGTGTAACCTAAGTGTCTAGCTAGTAATCATGATATTAAAATTACAATAGCAATCATGCGTTTTGAACATTTTAACATGGAGTAAAGTGCATTTTGAAATATGTGGCAATGTATCACCAAACAAAGGCGGCTGTGGGCTGAAGGGCTTGTACTGTGAGGTACTGTTCCAAAATGAGAAGCAGTTACATAAGAACACAACCAGCTTGAGGCTTCTTTCCAAGTCACAAATCATTGGACATTTGTCAATACATTCAACTTTGCAGAATTACTTTCGTAAGAACTGTAAATACAGAATATGCAACACTCTATTGGAATACTCTGAGGTAAATATTTTATTTATCTTCCGCGTTAGATTGCAAGTTCAACTGCCATAAGCGCTGTGCCCCTAAGGTGCCAAGTAATTGCCTTGGTGAAGTGGCTGTCAACGGCGGTGAGTTGCAATGCCCGTTTCCACATCTCAGAATGCCAATTTTATAACGACCTTTGAAAACATCGCTTCTTGGTGATCAAGAATAATTTTTGCTACAAAAACATTCTTGAGTATTCTATAAAATATATATGTTGCGTGATTATGTGTGAAATCTGTTCACGTTAGCGTTTAACCACATACGGTGCATTCATAGTCTATGCATTCCCAAACATTTTTCTCTGTAATTAGAACTAATTCAAACATCCCAGATGGAATTTTTGATTGAGTTGTGTGTTTTGTTTGTTTAATAGATTTGCTTAGCCCTGGTGCAGAGGCAGATGTAGTGATGGAAGAAGGGAGTGATGACAATGACAGTGAAAGAAACAGTGCAATTATTGATGATATGGAAGAGTCCATGTCGCATGACTCTGAAATGTTAATCACAGTGACCCACGGTGACAGTGGTGACATGCAGGACCATGAGCATGATGATGCAAACCGTGCAATAAGGTTAGTCTAGACTCATTGCATCTGATATGAGGGGATTCCTGTTAAATAGATACATTTAATTTGACTGTACTTTGTTAAGTGTTTCTCCTGCGTGGCATCTAATAGAATACTAAAGCTGCCAGGTGTGTTCCATAACACAGCGGTTCTGACAATGCCAGCTCAAGGAAAAGATTCGTAGAAGAAAGAATTGTTTTTTAAGATGACTGGTTCAGAATCACCTCATAACAATGACTACTTGCACTTATGGGCATCTTGAAGTGCTGCAGGCCACATCACAGGAAGAAAACTCATGGGAATAACAAAAAAGAAAGAAGTTTTAAGAAAGTTTTTGAAAACAGGGATAAAGTTATCATGGTAGAAGTGTTTCAAGAGGAATCCGGAAAATAAGATTAAAAGTTTCTGAAGGTTTTATGTTCAGATGCGATGGGACCATGTACATCATTAATCAGTATAGCAGAAGAAATAACCTGGAATTGTAGATGCTACAGAGAAAAACATATATTGTCATATTATTTTCAGTAATGGTATCACCTTACTGAGTAGGGATAAATTATGATGAACTTAGTGACTTGTGGAGGCTAATTAATTTAGGGTTGTGAAATCAAGCATGAAGGACTAAAAGCAAATTTTGAAATTCAAACAAACTGCAGATGCTGGAGTTCTGAAGTAAAAACAGAAATACGCAGCATGTTAGGCCACTTCAGTGGGAAGAGGAACAGAGCTAATGATTCAGGTAGAAGACTCTTCGTCAGAAATGGAAAAGAAACACAAGAAAATTGTCTTCAGAATTTAACAAGTTCATGCATAGTAAATTGTTGGAAAAGCTGAGAAAAGGAAAAGGAATTTCCACACAAGGAAACACCCATTGAGGAGGTCCATGTCTGCTCTGCATCTACCCAAAGACAATATTCTGCAACACATAAAACCTCAGATGAAGTGCTTAGTAGACAAGTTCTTGCACTTTCTTCCATGAGTTGTACAATTATGGAGAGACCATGTATTGATCAATAGTTTAGGGGGGAGAGGATCACACGAGGGTGCAGAGAAAGTGATAATTGAAGGATGAGGAGCTGATTATGGGCCAGTAGAGTGATAAGGAGAAAATCAGGGGTGGGGAGCGATGAAGAAAGTTTTTGGGATATATTTCACAAGGTTAGGGGTACGGAGGGGGAGGTGCTGCAATCATTGAAAATGAAGAGTTATAGAAGCATCACATTAAGAGAGAGTTTTGTCTTGCATCTCCATCAGGGGTCCATGTAGCCTCTGTCCTGTAATTTGTGCAAAAATTGGACTCAGCCCTTTACATAAGAGTTTTTTCAAAGCCCAAAACGTTTTTAGAGTTTTGAAAGTGTGAGAGAGTTGTGGAGAAGTAACATCAGTTGTGCATTGTGGTGGTGCATGGTTTGAGTCACACGTGGGTAACCCAGACCACAGATCCATTAATATGTGAACTCACGGTGTGTAGTTATGATAGAATCCTTTCACATGTTGCATAAAAACATACTGCTATGTTAGAGAATTTCCAAGCTATTGCTACTTAAATTTCAGAGAAAATTTCAGATAAACAACCTTCTCCTTCAACTAGATGTATTGTAGGCCAAGTGACACATTTTATCATGTTCACAGCTGAAGATTACACACCTTCAGCATATGCTGGGATCTGTGATATTCCTACATCCACTCAATCAAAAGGGTTTTCAACACATTTTTAAACACTTTATACATTAATTTTAAATCATGGCAGATATAAAAATGATTTTATCTATTCAATGGAGCTCTAATGGATTAGTAAAAGTCATAAATAAAAGACTATTGATAAATTATTGATAAATAGCAGATATTGAAAATCATATTAGGAGAGAATGAAGAAATTAGCACATGAAATTTGTGACAAATTGGTCAATTTTTGCAAATAAAGATGTTACCTTTGTCGGAGCCAATGCTGAAATTAATGTTTTGATACATTATATTAAATTACTACATACGCAACCTGATATTTATTCTGGTTTAGTTTTAAATGTCTAATGCACTTGTCTATACAGACTTTGAAGAAATGGAAATGTTCTGTTATTTTGCTTCATGTGAGGCATAGAATTTTCTGTTTCAAAGGCTTTGCTTTAATTTAATGTAGTTAATTAACCATGTTCAAGGAAGTTGTTTTTCTTTCTGCCTATAAACAAGATTTCCCACATTTGGTACAACAAAGATATATATGATTTATTGTTTTTTTAAATCTTGAGCTGAATATTATTGTTAAAGTACTTGATTGGTTTCCACACACAATTAATGGCAGCTAACACATTGAGGCCCCTGCCAACATCAGAAGTTTGAAGTGGCTATTTCAAAGTCAAAACCATAGTTTTTTAAGATCTTCTTTATTCTTTTTTACCAAGCAGAGCACTTCTGTTTTCCAGACTGATAAACAGGGCACAGCTTGACTCTACTCTTGTCAGACACAAGTGTAAAACTGCTCCTTCCTTTGCAATCTGTTCTTGCCTAGTGTAGAAGGTTGGGAGGATGTATTTTTAAGTGTAATGTGGACAAGGCCTGTTAATTACTTTGGGAAGTTTGTCATTGTATTGTATCTCAGGGCCCACGATTTGCCTCATAGAACCCCTCGCTCTTTATCAGAATGAGATTGCTCTTGCATTTCAGTTGCTTACAGTAACCATGGAGCATTGTTGCACTGTATAATGAGAAGAAACCTTCTTAAAGCAGCAAAATGCAACATAATGTGAGATTATTTAGCAAGTGAAGTTTTATGTAATCTGCCCCGAGTTCCTCTCAGTTTGTAACAATTCTTAAATAAAGAAAAAGATAATTTGCTTGACCATTGGTTGGTGAACTACTCTATTTAATCTAATAGGCCATTATATTAGACATTTTTCTGCTTCCCAGGTTTGGTTTGATTATAGGAAACAGCCAACCACGTATGTTTTCAATTGGCATTTCTTTGTTTATTGCTGTTTTTTCTTGAAGAGTACCTAATTGCTTTCAACATGGCTAAGAGACAGAGAAGCGTTTAATGTACAACTGCACAAAATTAATAATATCACACTGATTGTGGCAGTGAGTTTATAGGGCAATACAAGCTCTTTGACAAAGTCAGCGGTCTTTTGGGATACCTTCATACCAGGTTGTGTGTGGTAGTAGCTGAACTATGAGGAGTGGGCTTTCAACTAACCCTCAAGTTACCAATTGACAGAAGACCCAGATTTTTATCGTCGCAAAACAGTGTGTTTTTCCTCTATGACATCCCTCAGACTAATGAGGTAGGCATTCAACAGTGATCATTTTCTCTGAACTTGTTGTAGATGCCAATAGACATTAACATTAACTTTAGAACTCCTACCCTATCTGCAACAATCCGTATAGAAGTTTGGCTGTGACTGGTAGGAATGTCTCACACATATCTCAGCTTTGTTCCTTATAATGATCTTTTACGAGGGAGTTTTTCACATCCCAGATTTTCTCAAGTTACAGAAAGCATCTGATTTTATTTTAATTTGCATTATCCAAGCCTTTATGCTTACTTTTTGAAAGTTGATCCCTGAACTAAACAGCAGCAAACAAACACTTTAAACCAATTTTAAATTAAAAGTTTCAACTACATTTTAATAATGTACGGGAACATTTTCGGATTGAAATGGCATGACTTAAACATTTTATCTGATTCTAGATGTGAAGTGATTCTATTATAAAAAGCTTGGGATTTGAATCTTGTCAAGCTGTCTTTAAATGTTCTCCTGCACAACCCAGGAAGATTTTCCTTGAACTGATATATAGTGGTTATGCTTTTCTTGATTTGATTATTCTAATTAACTGCTGTAAATTGAGGTGAATGCATTGAGCTTATTATGTGATATAAAGCAAACACCAGGGAAAGCAACGTTTTGTCATGTACCTTGCAAATGGAAATTATGTCAAAATTCACAACTTATTAATTTTTTATGGATTAAAATCTTTTAATTTTAAATATGACAAAGTTGATGGCAAATAGAGTTTCAAAGTTAGAGTGCTATCAAAATTTATGCTTAAAAGTCCTGCTCTGATGGCATTGCAGAATTATTTATACATTGAGTTTACGTGCCACACATTTCATTGTACAGTCTTATCTTGGAAAGTAACATGGCTTCCTGCTATCATCATTTTAACAAAATGGAACTCAAAGTGCTATTTATTTTTGTTTAGATAGAGTGTATTCTGGTTAATTGGGACATATCAGGACCAGTACATTATGGCCCAATTAAGCGACTGCCCCAATTAGCTGAAGTTTTATCAAAATAGTTGAAAAGGGATTTAAAAAAAAGACAAACTACTGTTTAACTGCACGAAATTATGTATTTTAATGAAATACAGAGTAAGTTAGAACTCTACCAATGCTATTACAGTACTACAAAACCATGTATTATGTTCTAATAGTTATTAATAGAGGAGTTTATGCAGTGTACAGTGCTGTGTATGGAATAGCATCTTTGGTGGCTTGTCGTGTCCATTCTGTGGCACTCACTCACCTTTGGTCCCCACCGGACACTCAGCTCTCATCTGTGGCTCCAAGTAGTTGTTTGCACAGTTTGTATTGGGGTGTGTACAGCGGCCACACCCCAGTACACTATTTTGACAGGCTGGTTAAAGCAGGTGAGGGTAGCCAGTGGACCTCATACCCTTGTGAAATAGGGACATGCCTGTCCTAGCATGTGAAATCAATTCGGGCAGACTGGGCAGGTGAGGTCAACAGTGAGATATAATGGTTAAGAAAATGGTTCTGTAACGCTTTGTGGAGAGTAGGAGGGCACGATAAGGCACAGAAGTCATGGTTATCCACTGTAACCAAGGAAGACCCCAGTTTCTGACTACTTCTTGTACCACTGCATCCAGACTTTTGAAGTGAAGAGAGTGGAACTGTCCCAGTGCAATGGCTTTTCCACTTTAAAAACTCTCACACAGGTTTCACCACCATTGTTGGATATGACTGACAATGAACATGCTGCCGTGTACTTTTGATCGACTGTAAACGAATAAATTTAGCGCAGACACCTAACCATGTTTTTGATGATCGCCTCCTCTGAATCTTCATTTTCATTATAACATTCAAGAAGATTGTCTATACTTCCAAATTCTTCATAGGTCTTAACTTGCTGAAGTAGTGAAATTATTTCATTTTCACCCTCGGCCATCTCTGGCATCTCCAAGCCTGAATGCTTGAAACTGCAGTGAGCAAAACAATGTTAATTTGTCTTACTGCTTATTTCTCACCAACTATCAGTGACAAAAATCACTGCTTTTTGAACACAAACACACAACTGATGCACTTAAAACCTGTTAGCTCTAAGCACAGTCTAGTGTCTACCGCCACACAAGTTCACGTGACTGACCCTAGTTAGAAATTGTTCGGCAACAGTCTCCTGTCCCAATTAAGCGGCATAGTGTCCCAAATAAATGAAGGGAAACCCAGCTATTATTTTGATTAATTTTTATTCTTTAAAAATCATCCCAAATAACTGGCTGTCCCAATTAACCAATGGCCCAATTAACTAGAATCCACTGCATATCTATTTTAATTGCAAGAAAAATATGTCACATCTTGATTTACTTTACTCTCTAATGATATATTCTGTGATATTAACATTCAATTCAATAATAAATATTAATATTTTTGCAAAGGCAACATAGAATTTCTATTATTCTTATTCTATTGTGAATTTACTGCAACGTTTGTCACACCGATAATTCGGACCTAACAACCATAATTACAGTTCCTTGCTTTTTATCAGAAGCTGTCAATTTAGTGGAAGGATAAGTAAAGTACTGATACGTGTTTTCTCTGCAAGCTTTCTGTGAGCATTCTATCTCTTCAATTAAACTGGGAAGGTTGTATAACAGAAAGTGACATTATTTTTACAAAAATTTTAATTGAAGAAATGTTCTTGATTACATCAATGATGCAAAATTAAAAACATATTTCTACATTTAAAGCATGTAGTGTCCTAGAGTAATACAGCATCAAAACGGGCCCCTCAGCCCAGCTCATCCATGCTAGTCATGATAACCACCAAGCTGGTCCTATTGGTCTGCATTTGGTTGCTATCTCTCTAAATCCCTCCTGTCCATGTACTTATCAAAATGTCTTATAAATGTCTCCATATTACCTCCCTCAACTCCTTCCTCTGGCAGCTCATTCCATACATGCACTATCTTCTACATGAAGAAGTTGCCCTTTGGGGCATTTTTAAATCTGTCACCTCTGACCTTGAACCTGTATCCTCTAGTTTTTAGTTCAGTTTCCCTGGGGCAATAAAAACAGTGTGCATTCACTCTTTCCATGCCCCTCTAAGGGCACCACATTGATCTATATATCTCATATAAGATCACCCTGACAAATGAAATGCAGAAAGTAACAAAAATTTGCTCTTAGTGATCTTAGATACGATAACATCTAAGATATGTTTGTGTTTGTTGTTGAAACTGCAGCACACTTGTTGTTTCCAAACAGTGTGCCTAATTTTTACCACTGGACATGCAGTCCCCAACCATGGCAAAAAATCTGCAATTTTATTGCCAGATTCTTGATTCATCAGGGCATGAAAGGAAATGGTGGGTGGGGGGGGGGAGTGTGAGGAGAGGAGGGAAATTAGGGCTGAGAGGAAAAATGGATCAGCCATGATGAAATGGCAGAGCAGACTCGATGGGCCAAATCGCCTAATTCTGCTCCTATATCTTTTGGTCTTGTGGTCTTATGATAGCAAGATGACGGGATACTTGGGAATGGTATAGTGGAATCAGTTTGGGGTTGGACGAGTGCTGGTAATGAAGAAAGGACAGATAATCAAAGAGGAAATGTATAAATTGAAACAAAATAATAAGAAAAAATTCAAGTTATGAGAAGAATAAATCAATCTTGAGTACAAAATTAGTGAAAGATACTGGAGACTGTTGGATCTTAATATATGAGAAAATAAATCGATAAATGGCTCATAAGAAATTTGTTCTGTTTGGCATTCACAGCATATCAATGAGAAAGATGCCACCATTGGAAACTCACTTAGAATATATTATCCTTTACTCATTAATTGTGGTGGAAAAATAGAATCAAGTAATGACTGTGGAATTTTGAAAAGAAAATGAATTAAGTGGTAGATTTTTCTCCTACCATATCAGATCAGGTTTGTCCCGCAATCTTTTAAAAATATAGAAACACAAAAATTGTTGATACGTCCTGTTCTCAGAAGAAAACTGAAAATTGAAAAGAACTAAATTAAGTTCAATGGTGACAGGAAAATGCAGTAGTGCAGAAGGAAAAAACCAGAAAGGAGAAATTAAATGGTCATAGAGTCATACTGTACAGAAACAGGCCCTTCGCCCTAACTGGTCTATGCTGACTAAGATTCTGATCTAATCTAGTACCATTTGCTTGCATTTAGCACACATCCCACTAAACCTTTCTTATCCATATCCCTGTCCAAATACCTTTCAAATGTTGCTGATATAACTGCCTCTTGCATCTTGTCCATATACTGACCACTCTCTTTGTGAAAAAATTCTCCCTCAAGTTCCAATTAATCTCTCCCTGCTCACCTTAAACTTATGCCCTTTATTACTTGATTCCCCAACCCTGGGGAAAAGACTGTGCCTACTCACCCTAATCTATGTCCCTCATAGTTTAATACATCTCCAGAAGATCACTCCTTATTCTCCTGTGCTCCAACAAAAAAATCACAACCTGTTCAACATCTCCCCATAACTCAGTCCTTCAAGTTCCGCCAATACCCTCGTAAATCTTCTGTGTAGTCTTTCCAGCTTAATGTCATCTTTCCTTCAGCAGGGTGACCAAAACTGAACACAATATTCTAAATGCATTCTCACCTATGTATGTGTACATCCCAACTTCTATACACAGTGCCCTGAATGATGAAGGCCAGCATGTCAAAAGCCTTCTTCACTAACTTATCAACCTGGGATGCTGCTTAGAAGGAACCAAATACTGTACTCCTATATCCCTCTGGTCTACAACATTCCCCAGGCCCTATCATTGACTTGAATATCCTACCCCGATCTGTTTTCCCAAAATGCAACACCTCACACTCATCCAAATTAAACTCCATTTGGCATTCCTCAGCCCACCTACTAGCAGATGAAAATTCCTTTTTTTTAAATTCTGGTAAGCATCTTCACTCTCAATGACACCACCTATTTTACTGTTTTACGCTTACTAAGCAAGCCTTACACATTCTTATTCAAAGCATTGATGTAGATTCCAGTAGTAATGGGTCTAGCATCAACCCCTGGGGAGCACCACTAGTCACGGGACTGCAGTCCAAAAAACAACCTTCCGTTATCATCCTGTGGTTCCTACATTGTGTATGCAGAGCCCAGATGCACGGTTTCCACCCACAGGACTGACAGTTCTGTTCCCCCACAATCTTCACTCTAGCAGATAGTTTGTCGGCCCTGTATAAAGCTTGCTTAATTTGCGGAATTCACTGGAAGAAATGAAATTCACAAATCACATTAGCCATACACTTTTGAATCCACTATGAAAATGCATAGTTTATTTTCAATTCTGGAACAACCAACGCATAACTGACCATGGGAAACACACTGTGATTCATGATTAAGGGCAACAACTTTTGGTGATTGCCCTTGTTAATGTTCATATGTCAAACTAAGTGAACCAGGGATCTGAAATCCCTTCCATTGAAAAGGTAGATCAGATGGGTTAGCTGGTATCTGAGATGTGAAATATTTTATCAACAGCATTACTATTCATTAATGTCACCTTAATTACGTGTGATGGTAATTTTTCAACTGATAATTCTATGCTCCTGTATAGTATTGGCAGATCCAATTTCCTGCAGAGCATGATCAGAGATCCTTCTTTTAGTTCAAGATTATATGATGGCACATGAGGTTGTGACAGACAGTCTAAAAATTAAACATGAGAAATTCTGCAGGTGCTGGAAATCCAAAGCAACACATACAAAATACTGGAGGAATTCAGCAAGTCAGGCAGCATCTATGGAAATGAATAAACAGTCAACGTTTCGGGCCAAGACCCTTCCTTGGGACTAGAAAGGACGAGGGAAGACACTAGAATAAAAAGTGGGGGAAGGGAAGGAGGCTGACTAGGAGGTGATAGACGAAGCCGGGTGAGTAGGAAAGATAAAGGGCTAGAGAAGAAGGAATCTGTTGGGAAGGAGAGTAGACCATAGGAGAAAGAGGAGGGGACCAGGAGGAGGTGAGAAGAGGTAAGAGGCCAGAGTGGGGAAGAAGAGGGGAGGGAAAGGAAATATTTTTACTGGAAGGAGAAATTGTACAGGTCGTCTGAAAAACATTGAAAGGAGGTCTTTACTTTGTGGCCTGTGCTGCATCTTTTGTTTTTTTTGGTGCAGAAATTGCTCTTTTATGCAACCTTTGGTAATTCAAATAGTGTTGAATAACATTTGGAAAAAATGCTGGCATCAGAATGTGAAGTGATGTAACAATTTGGCCAAAATTATTCATCTACTCATTCTGTTGAGTATTCATGTTTATTTCCCCATTTCCAAATTAGGGCAAATTGAAGCAAAATCCTTTGCAAATAGATTCCTGTCAAATACACTGGCATACTGGTTCTTCCAACTGTAATCATTTAAAATTTTCCCAAATATAGAATGCTTTAATGCAGGTTCTAGTATCTCATGCATTTACTGGTAGTGTTTAACAAAATTCTTCAGCTAACACTAAAGTACCAGCTCCCATTAATTTATTACTGTGTCTAGGTTTTTGCAACATTCATTCTGACGTTTCAGTGGCTGCTTTCTGAGCCATTCTATTCCATCCATCCCAGACAATGAGTTTATAACCTTTAGAAGTTTTTTTTCAGTGCAGTTCAGTTCCCTGGCCAATGTTGTATGTTGGAATCTGCATATTGACCTCATTTAAAAGGAGTTTAAAAGCATAGTATGCAGTTTCCCCCCACATTAACAACACTGAAGCAATGCCTAATGATGTCAAGACCATAAGACACAGGAGCAGAATTAGGCCATTTGGCCCATCGAGTCTGCTTCTCAGTCAAGGCCACGCCAATCATCTTTTATCTTAAAACTCTAGCCAAACGTAAATGAACAAGGGATGCCCCCATTTCACCAGAAGCAACAAAAGAATATTATTTGTTGCTCATTTTAATTAGTCTATGTAATAGTATGTAAGGCATTTCTTTGGTATCTCACAAAGCTTAGTTCTTTCTCTTGCTTATATTCATCTAAATATTTCAAATTGGAATTAGTATCCCACAAGAACTCAGAGCACAAATTTTCCGTTTCGTTTGGTCATTTCGATAGACCAAAGGTACTTGGGTCAGTTTCATCAAATAATTAGTACTTCAAAGATAGTTCTGATGAAATTTTCCTCAATTTTCAGTGGAGAAAATTTAAATCAGGCCATTGTGATGGGTATCATAAGGTTTAGAAAAAAAACAAATAGTTTAATGCACATCACCGTGCTAAAATTTAACAGCTAAACATAACTTACACGTAGAATTTCTGTTTTCTAGTTCGTTTCATTACTAAACTATGTGTGGGACACACTCTCCATTCTATGAAACTCTGCAGTGACCTACTTATTTGGCCGCACAATGATGAATTTAATATTGAATATAAACCTGATATCAGTACAATAAACTCAAAAGTAAATGTCTGAAATTTACCTCAAAAATGGATCTGGAAAAAAAAATCTCATCAATTTTCAATGGTGACAATTGAAATTAAGCCCCATTTGGGCTATAGAGGATTTCACATCTGTATGCTAAACCTAACTTAATTCCAAAGTTATAGGTTTCAAGACTGTTTTTAATTCCGAGCTATGTGCAGGAAACATGGACGATTTTTTTATTATACACTCAGTGGCCACTTTATTAGGTAACTCTTATACTTAATAAAGTGACCAATGAGTGTATATCTTTGGATTAATTACATCACTGTTACAAAAGCGTCCAGACGTTGGAGAAGTAACAACGTAAAGGACACAACAAGTTCTAAATGCAATGCGAATAAGTTTCAATGAACACTTACAGAATTTAAAGCACCGCAATCTAACATTCTTGAAGGGGAAACTCGTTGAAACATGAGCTTTAACCAAGAAAGCCAATGTTTAGTCTCTTGGCAGAGCCACATACTAGGCAGAGTTAAATCTATGAACGACTATTTAAACCAACTCATGGAAGGTTTTCCTTTCCAAGCAAATACTTGGATAATCTGTCAGAAAGAGCATTAAGGGAGAAATAATTTTTATAGATACACTGTAGAAAGCATTCTTCTAGGGTGCATCACAACCTGGTATGGAAGTTGTCCTGTCCAAGACCGGAAGAAGCTGCAGAAGATCGTGAACACAGCCCAGCACATCACACAAACCAATCTTCCGTCCTTGGACTCACTTTATACTACACGCTCTCGGAGCAGTGCTGCCAGGATAATCAAGGACACGACCCACCCAGCCAACACACTTTTCACTCCTCTTCCCTCCGGGAGAAGGCTCAGGAGCTTGAAGACTTGTACGGCCAGATTTGGGAACAGCTTCTTTCCAACTGTGATAAGACTGCTGAACGGATCCTGACCCGGATCTGGGCCGTACCCTCCAAATATCCGGACCTGCCTCTCGGTTTTTTGCACTACCTTACTTTCACTTTTCTATTTTCTATTTATGATTTATAATTTAAATTTTTACTATTTATTATTGATTTGTATTTCAGGGAGCACGAAGTGCAGAATCAAATATCGCTGTGATGATTGTACACTCTAGTATCAATTGTTTGGCGACAAAGTAAAATAGAAATATTCGTAATACAATAAAATATTGAGGGCACTGGGGGTGATCTCAGGCGTCAGAAATTTTTTTTGTCTCATCCCAGGTGACATACACTTGCTAGGTTAAACCACAAAAGCCAGTATCCGAACTTCGAAGTGAAAGTAAAATTATTATCAATGTACGTGCATGTAAACTTATACTACCTTGAGATTCATTTTCTTACAGGAATTTACAAGATATTAAAGAAATAAATACAATAGAATTTATGAGAAAACTCTACATAAACAAAAACTGGCAAACAAGCAATGTACAAAAGAAAGCAAGTTGTGCAAATAATAAAAAAAAATAAGTAATACCGGGAACATGAGTTGTAGAGTCCTTGAAAGTGAGTTTATAGGTTGTGGAGTCAGGTCAGCATTAAGGTGAGTGAAGTTATCCACACCGGTTCAGGAGCCTGATGGCTGTGGGTAATAACTGTTCCTGAACCTGGTGGTGTGGGGCCTAAGGGTTCTGTACATCTTGCCCAATGGTAGTAGGTGAGAAGAGATCATGGTCTGGATGGTGATGGTCCTTGATGAAGGATGCTGCTTCATGATGATATGCACCAGAAGGAGTGGCAGAATTTATTACTGAGCCAACAGGGAACTCATTGGTTATGCCTTTCTTAAAATTGCACCCATGTTTATAAAACTATTAATTGAAAAGTGCTACAATAAAGTAAACAAAGTTCAAAGGAAGTTCAGTTAGAATTAACTTAAGAAATATATGACATCACCTTGAAAAAAATGTATTTCAAAATGATTTTGTTTTTCTTCTCTCTTCTTAAGCCCTTCCACAAGTAATAACATTCCTTTAATGAGAGTGGTACAATCTGTTAAACACACAAAGAGGAGGAGTAGCACTGTACTGAAGGAGGGCTGGATGGTTCACTTCACCAGCAAGGACAATCTGGTAAGAATATTATTGATGTAGACCAGCCAGATATTTGACATTTCATCTGTACACCTTTGTGAAGGTGCAAATGGATGGCAAGTTTAGTGTTGCTGCAAACTGATATCTATCTATCTCTCTCTCTCTCTCTCTCTCTCTCTCTCTCTCTCCCCTCCCCTCCCTCCCTCCCTCTCCCTTTCTCCCTATCTCCCTATCTCTATCTCTCTCTCCTGCCCATAATTCTGCTGGTGTTTACAGCAGCAGAGTAGGTCCTCCATCTGTAGCAGTGTTCAGGGTTCCTTTACCATATCAGTAGTTTAGTTTTCACTCCTGTCAATCATGAGGAGTGAAAACCAAGCTACTGATATGATAAAGGAACCCTGAAGTACTGGGTGGAGACTCAGGAATACTGTTGCACACAGATGTAAAAGGGTTCCCCGTTGCTGTTTCCATAACAATTTTGTATTACTAGTCAAGGTTGTTAGCCTGAACCTGGAGGACCGGTGGACCACTCTTAGTCTGGCTTCTACCCTTTGATCTATTTGGCATAGGTGATCGTACCAAGAGCCAAAACACAAAGCCATGATTCAGGCCAACATAGCTCTCTAAGTCAATGAGACACACAAGCCTCCAAACCACAACAAGGTTAGGATCCTCTTGGTACTTACTGTATATTTTTCTAGAAAGTATTCAGCTTGAGAAAAGAAATATATACTTCCATGTAGAAGGTAATCTTAAGTCATTTGGGTTTTCCACTGTGTGGAATGCAATTCCTCTAATCCTAAAAGTAATTCCGCTGCCAGAGTTCTTTTGACAGTGCTACATACTGTCTCTGAGCTTCTAAGCTGATTTGGTGGGGAAGGAATTCTACAGCTTGTCAAATATTAATATCAACTGGGTCTGCCTGGAACCAGAACGGAGACTGGAAATTATAGTCTGAAATCAATCTGTGTTCTTAGTTTTGGGATTGTTTGATGCCCATTTAACTAGCAAGCAAAGTAGGATTGGAAAAGCAAATTTAGTGATGGGACTGATACAAGAAGTAGCAGAATACACTCCTTATTCAGAAACTGTGTACCAAACAAAGACCAGGAATTGTGTTTGCAAATAGCTTTTAAAGCAACATGGTGAATGGACAGGTTGGGGCCTGCTGGAGATGTCACAGGCTTAATAAGCAAGCTCAGTGAATGTGGACTTTCAGAATTTGTTGATAAATTTATTCCTCCTGCTTTTCACTTCACATAATCGATATCCAGCCATGGAGACAAGAGACTGAAGATGCAGAAATCCTAAGAAAAATAAACTGCTGGAAGAAATCAGTGGGTCAAGCAGCTTCTGTGAAGGGAAAGGGCTGCATAACATTTCGGGTCAAGAGTCTGAATCAGAACCAGCCCTAATACAGGGTTTGGGCCCAAAACTTCAACTATTCCTTTGTTTCACCATCCAGCTATTAACTGTCCTGTTATTTTCAAAAATATTATTAAACCTGCACATTATTTAATCATTAAATTATAGTAATTGTTTAGCAATATCATAATTAGTACAATACCATTCAATTTCTCTGATCCAGGACAGAAGTGACTTGTGCCAGTCTCTCTTATCTTCAGATAGTTAGAAAAATTTCCAAATGCCATGTTTCAGTATTTTTTCCATTTTCCTTTCTGATTTGTTTTTCCTGTCACATTATTTGAGTCATCCTCTTCCTCTGTCATTTTCACATTTTCAATTCTGCCGTGGGATTCAGACAGTGCTGCTCGGGAAGCATTTAATGTCCATTCCTATAACTGTGTGACATTGTCAAAGGCCAGGTACTTTACTTACTTACTTGGACCCTTAGCTCCTAAGCGGAGCATGGGTCATCGATGACCTCCCATCTCCATAGTTCTCTGAAGTCAATGGTATGGTTGGAGTTCATCAATGTTTCTGTAATCGATTGCATCCACTCTACAGGGGATTAGCCTATACAGCTTCACCAGAGTCCCGTTAGCCGGCCTTACCTGTTTCCACCTCTCACAACCGGGACATAAAGTTGGACTTGGAAAGGCAAAACCCAAATAAGAATGCCTTACTATGCTGGGTCCCAAATCACACATGAGTCAGATTTTCCCTGAAGGATACCATTGAACTAAAGGGGTTTCTATAATTCAAAATTATTTTGGTGACTGAATTTACATTCCCCTGCTTCTTAAGTAGACTTGAACTTCTATCTCTTGATCAAAAGTTCAGTTTAGCATCCTATTTCCCGTACTGGGTTTAGCACTTTACCTCTACCTGTATGGTTCTGCCTTTCATTCCTCAATCCTTAAATCCCTTTGGTTATTTATTTTATATTCATCCTGTTGTTCATTCGTGTACTATGCAAAAATTAAATCATACTTGTAGCAAGCTACTGCGCAAGATATCTTAAGCTACAAGATGAAGAAAAGTCTGCAGCAAACCCAGCCACCTTCGGATAAATCTGACACAGTTCAGTTCCAAAACTGAATAATTATTCTGTGCATTGTATGTTGAAATGCATGTTGAATTGTTTTAAATTTCTCATGTTCCCAGTCAATGTATCCATTATATTATGGCTTTTCTCTTTCTACAATTTCAAGCATATGGTTAAGTTGCAAAGTGCAAATGTCTTCCATAGATAATGTAAATGAGTTGAATGCTTTTCTCTATAAGTTTACCCAGTTCAAACACATCTCTTGCCACAGACAGGTTATTTTGTACATTCACCCAAAATGCAATCGATGTTTTTAAGCAGCAACAGAAAAACATTCAAACATTTAAACTTGATACAACTGTCAGAGACAGTGCATCTGCTATCCATTAGTCAGCAAGAAATTCGAGTATAAACTTCTGATCATTAGAAAGGTGCAGACACAGAGTGTGAGAGAGGCTTTCCTATTTTCACTGCATTAAAATCATTAAAGTACACAGAAGGGATTTGGATCTCTGCCTCTTGTGCAGTTAATAGCAATGATTTGTTGTCAGATTTGACAGAATTTCCTACAACTTCTGTGGGAATAACCACACCAGTGATGAAATTCACCATCACCATTCCCCTTTGATGTTAGAGAGGATGTCACAGTCTAATCAGTTATTATCTTGCATTTAATATTTCAAGCATATATATTTAAGTTTTTCACCTATGTGACTGTAGGAAAAGCCAGCAAATTTGTTTAAGTTTTATCATAGCTCCTGCTTTTGAAAGGTTGGGAACTAATAAGTCTAAATATTTTCAATATAAATGACATTGTCTCTGTTATTTTTTTCCTTCTGCATTTTTGACTTGCAAAGCTGATCAAAAAATACATCTGAGTATTTTGGCAAATAATTAGAACTACATATTGCACATTAAACTTGAACAATCTATTTTATACCTTTGTAGTTCCAGAAGATGGTGCCTGCGAGCTGCCCTGTACCTGGTGTGCTATGTTCTTTATTAACACACATACTCTTTCTAAGCTTTCTCAGTTTAGATTTGAAAACATTTTTGTGGTATATCCACGACAGCCTAGTTTCACTGCAGTCTGCAACATACTTTCATTGTACTGGTAACTGAGAAATGCACTTTATACAAATTCACTGCTCAGATTAAGAAAAGTACTAAAATAATTCTAAGCATGGGTAGTTATAAATTAGGCATTACTATTTTTTTAACCTTAGCTAATAATATCCTGGAAGTATAATTCCATATGGAATATTGTTCATAAAACTTAACTGTTTTTTCTCAAAATGCTAATTTTAAACCAACTATCTTGTCAACATGATTTCTTGACACTGTGACGTTAGTAATCTGTGTTCATAGTAACAAAAAACTAAAGCCGAGAAATAGAATTAAAATAATGTAGAGAACAGAGGAAAGAGGGAAAATATTTGAAAGTATACATAAAATAGAACAGGATGTGTGTATAAAGAAGATTGTAAGTGAGCCAACTTTGGGAACAGAGAGGAAAGAGAAATACAATCTGTTTTAGGTTTTTTTTATTATTATAATATGACTCTTCAGTGTGGTATTGTCCAATTTGCATCAGTCTCTTAGCATTATCCTGTCTCGAGAGATTTACCATAACATCGATAAAACCTTTTTGGGCACTTAGCATAAAAACCTCTGCAGTACTGTATAAACACCTCCGCCTGTGGCACTGACATTTATTCAGCACAGAAGGCTTTTATTGCCTAATACCGGTACATAAACGATGCCACCATTTAAATGTGCTATTCACTGTTCTTTTAAGAATTTTCTAACATTGAAGTGTGTTTTATCCTATAGAGAAAAAGACACTATTGGAGACTAGACAGTAAATGTATCACCCTCTTTCAGAATGATACAGGAAGCAAATATTACAAGGTAAAGGTTTCGTTACTTGATTTTCTCAGTCAGACATTAACACTGAATAAATAATCTAAAATGATGCAAGCTAAATGTCAGTGAAAAGTTCCGGTTGAACTCTTGCTTTTATTCCAGTTTATTCCAGATGATCATTTAAAGCATCTTGGGTAGTTTAATAAGGATTAAATTTTAAAATAGTTACAGAAGTAAGCAAATCAAATTAACTTTTTTTTACATTGAATATCTACATCTGTACATCTACATTTAAAACATGAGTAATATGTAGGTTCCATACTGATCCACTTTGACTACAAAGGCAAAAGAAGATGCTTGTGATTTTTTAATAGCACTAAGCTAAACACTGAAGAACAACAGAAATAAGTATTGCAACTTTATTGAGCTGCTGTCTGAAATATTTTAAAATGTGTTTCAAGAATTCTGCATAGCAGAAAATAGTAGTGCCCCCAAATATTATTTGTGGTTAACAAAAAAGCTACAACACATTTAAAGCCTTATTTTTTGTAAACAGAGGTGCTCAGCCCCAATTTACACTGCTCTTGTTGTAGTCTGTCAGTCTCAGAGGGCAACATGCTGTGATTCATAATTTAAGTCACTTTGACATGTAGAGGAATTATGTCATCATGGCACATTTCTGCCTGTGATTGACAGGTGGCATTGTAGACCTTGTGCTAACAGACGGTAAGTATCAATTTGTTAAAGTTAAAGGTTAACCAGTTACAAGTTTAAAATTAGCTTCACAATTCCTTTTTGAAAAGTAGTTCAAGCTACTGCATTACTCATTTAAAAATATTGAGGCAGGCAGCTTTGAATTCCATTAAATGATGGAAACAACAATGTATCAATAAAGATATTCCTTTATACTAAACAGCATAATAATATTGCATGTATATGTTGATTTAAACCTGTGAAAAATATTTTGATGCATATGTTATATTCCAACATGTACACCTAATGTCATTCAAATGACAAAATAATGGGATATGACCAACTAATCTTAACACAGTGAGGGGAAAATTTGAAATGGGCTTCTATTAAGGTGGTTATCCTGTGAGATGTTTCTTTCTGGGGGGCAAATCCAAAGGATTATTTATTTTTCATACTGCAGCGAGCTGCATTGTAGGTATTACTTGGTGGCAGCAATTACGAGGTGCTAAACTGTGTTGGTTAGCCACAAATGGAAGGATGGTTACTTGAACTGGAATGTCAAGAAGGTTGAAACAATTGGCCTCTGTATGACTGGGCTGGCTGAAAAAAGGCTTCAGCCTTGAGCTTATTCCCTAGTATAACCACTGATTAAAAACATGCATGCTCATTACAGTGGAAGGAGGAGAAAAAATTCTTTTTATAAAATGCAACAATCTGATCTAGATTTTATCTACATACAATCTTTGAATCTGAACATGAAACCAAGGTAACAGTTTACTTAATTTATTGTGCTGGCAATTAAAGGTCATTTGTGAATGTACTTTAATTGCAGGAAATTCCACTATCTGAAATTTTATCTCTGGAACCTGGAAAGAACTTCGACTTAGTACCTGCTGGAGCCAATGCTCATTGCTTTGAAATTACTACTGCAAGTGTAGTCTATTTTGTTGGTGAAAATCTGACAAATGATTTGAGTACACAAAAAAACAACAGCCTGGTGTCAGGTGGCACAGGCTTGGATGTTGCCCAGTCATGGGAGCTAGCTATCCAACATGCCTTGATGCCTGTCATTCCGAAAGGTTCATCTGCGGGATCAGTGCACAGCCTACACAGTAAGTTAAATGCCTGAAATTATCAAATACTTTCTGAAGTGTACTCCTTACCTTTGTATATTTATATAAAATGCACTGTAAGTGTTAAGTTATTTAAGTAGATCACATGGGGAGCCAGGGAGAGCAAGCTCAGTGGATTAAAAAAATTGGTTCGATGGTAGGAAGCAGAGAGTGATGGTTGAAGGTTGTTTTTTGTTTTTCTCATTGACGGCCTGTGATCAGTGGTGAGCCGCAGGGATTGGCACTCGTCCTTATTTCAAAACAATTTGAATAAGAATGTTTCGAGGCATGGTTAGTAAGTTTGCAGGTGACAATGAAAGTGGTATTCTAGGCAATAAGGAAGGTTATCAAAGTTTACAAAGGGATCTTGATTAGATAGGTAAGTGGGCTGAGAAATGCAATCTAGACAAGTTTGAGGTGTTGCATTTTGGCAAGTCAGAACTGGGTAGGACTTTCACAGTGAACAATACTGCCATGTAAAGTGTTAAAGAACAGAGTGACTTAGAAATACAGGTACATAATTCTCTGAAAGTGGCATCACAGATGTTCAGGGTGGAGAGGAAGGTCTTTGCCATACTGGCCTTCATGAGTCAGGACATATAGGAGTTGGGATGTTATGTTGCAGTTGTATAAGACACTGGTGAGATCACACTTGGAGTTTTGGTTACTCTGTTCGGAAAGATGCCATTAAGTTGGATACAGTGTAAAAAAGATTTATGGAAATATTGCTAGAACTTGAGGGCATTAATTACAGGGAGAGGTTGGGTACACAAAGATTTTATTCTTTTAAGTGGAGGAGATTGAGGAGTGAAGATAGAATTAGAATATTTAAATCTTACAAACATCCCACAACATGAGGGAGTAAAAATTGTCGCATTATGACTCTGATACAATGTACATACATGTGAGTGTATAAGTCCAACTGCTTGTAGAAGGAAGCTGTCCCGTAACTTGTTGGTCCTGGGTTTAATGCTGTGGTAGCGTTTGCCAGACAGAAGCAGCTGAAACAGTTTATGGTTGGGGTGACTGGTATCCCCAGTGATCTTCCAGGCCTTCTTTCTGCACCTGCAGTTATAAATGTCCTCAATGGAGGGAAGTTCACATCCATAGAATCACTGGGCTGTCATACCACTCTCTGCAGTGCCCAATAATCAACATTGGTGCAGTTCCTGACCAGGCAGTGATACAGCCAGTCAGTATGCTTTCAATTGTGCCCCTGTAGAAGGTCTTGAGAATTTGGGGGCCCATGCTGAACCTCTTCAGTCGCCTGAGGTGGAAGAGATGCTGTCGTGCTTTTCTTGCCACAAAGCCAGTGTGTGCAGTTACAGAGGTATATAAAATCATGAGGGGCACAGACAGGCTGAATGGACCAAGTTTTTTTTCCGGAAAAGGGAATCAAAACCTTGATGACCTAGGTTTAAGGTGGGAGGGGTAAGATTTAAGAGAGACCTGAGAGGCAACTTCTTCACACAAAGGACGGTTCACAAATGGAGGAGGAAGTGGTTGAGGCAGGTACAGTTGAGAGACATTTGGACAGGTACGTGGATAGGAAAAGTTTGGAGGATATGGGACAAACGCAGGAAAAGGAGACTAGCTTCAATGGGCATTTTGATTGCATGGACAAGATGGATCAGGAAGCCTGTTTCTGTGTTGTATTGCTTTATAACTCTGTAACTCTATATTGATGATTTGATTGGAAATAATTCTAAGATTTGTATGTTATCATTCCTGAGGCCACACAAAGCAGTTTCACCTAGAGATCAAATAGACATTGGCTATGATAATAGAAAACTCGTATTCATCGTCATATTGTTCATTAGAAATATGGTCAAACTTTTCATTTCAAGTCAGTACTTGAACAACAGTTTCAACATCTAGCCGAGAGAATGAAAATATAGTGTAAATCCAATGTTGGGGTGCAGTCTCCCCTATTGATTTAGCTTTTACCAATGCACTGGTGAGCTTCATTTGCATTTCATAACCACTATGTAGTTTGACATCTGATTTGGACTGTTTTTAAACCCTAAATCAAGTCACAGCAATATTAAATGAAGTTGAAATGAATGAGATTTGCAATTCAAATCTTCCTTGCTGGATGTAAATATTAAAAAAAACACTTTTTTTTCTTATAATCACCTTCATACCGATATTTACTCAAATCTTCAGGAGACCGAGTAAATTTTGTATCAGTATTGCTCAGGTTCTAGTGTGAATGTATGTTCGAACCTGTAACTATAGATTAAAAAATTGAATATTTGGAACTCTTGGTTGGAGGTTCCTAGGATGTGACCAGCAGATCTGGTTTGGAGCAGTCATTTTTTGTGGTAGTATTTGCAAATAGAACTGAATGGTAGGTTTGTACCTCTGGCCAGGTAGTGTGAATGATGAGATGAAAGAAAATACTTACTCAGGGTACATGCTTTCATTGTATGAATTTCTTAATATAGTCAACCTGCAATAAAGTAAATATAACAGCTTGTGTTTAACTCATTGGAATAGATCTATTTTAAAAGTATTACGTTGCCAGCTTGCTTCTCCTTTTGTTACACACTTAAAGTGGAAGAAGCTGACCCAATAGATAATAATAATACCTGTGCCCAAGAAGAATGTGGTAACCTGCCTCAGTGACTATTGTCTGGTTGCACTTACATCCATTGTGATGAAGAGCTTTGGGAAGTTGGTATTGAATCATATCAACTCCTGCCTACTGTCACAACAGGTCGATGGCAGATGCCATTTCATTGGGTTCAACCGTGGAACATCTGGACAGTGAAAATGCATACAGCAGGATGCTCTCTGTTGACTACAGCTCTGCATTCATCACAACCATTCCCTCAAAAGCTCCAAGACCTAGGCCTCAATACATCCTTGTGCAAGTGGATTCTCAATTTCATCACCCGCAGACCCGACTTATTTTGTATTGGCAACAATGTCGACTAAATAATCACCATCAGCACAGCTACACCACAGTGCTGTGCGCTTAGCCCCCGCTCTACTCAGTTTTTACTTATGACTGAGGCTAACCGCAGCTCCAGTGCCATATTTAATATTGCTAATGACACGACTGTTGTTGGCTGAAGCAAGGGTGGTGACCAATCAAAAGACTGAATCAGAGGGGATAGTTTCACTCACCCTAACAATGAACTGATTCCACAACCTATGGACTCTACAAGTCAGGTTCTCAATATTTATTATGTATTTATGTATTAATATTAAGTTCAAGTTCAATTGTCATTCAACCACATACATGTATGCAGCTAAACCTGCGGAGCAGTTTCGATGGGCCAAATGAACTAATCCTGCTCCTATATCCTATGGTCTAAATGAAACAGCGTTCCTCTGAGGCCAAGGTGGAAAACACCGTACCTACAGTCACACATGGCACATGTAGATATGATAGCACTTAACAGTCATCAAATATATTAGCACAAGTCCCTAAGTGGCATGGTCTGAGGATTGATGGTACATGGAATATTGTCCTGGAGCCACGCTTCTTCAAGGACAAGCGCGCGACAGTTGCTCATCTCCGGCAGCGGCAGGCAAAGGCAATCCAGCTTGTCCTCCGGGAGCAAAAACTGAAGAGCAGCACCGATGGAAGAGCCCAGCCTCCAACCCAGCACGGATTTCAGCGTGCCACCGTGTCTCTGTTCCCTCCAACCCAGCACGGATTACACTGTGCCACCGCGTCTCTGTTCCCTCCAACCCAGCACGGATTACACTGTGCCACCGCGTCTCTGTTCCCTCCAACCCAGCACGGATTACACTGTGCCACCGCGTCTCTGTTCCCTCCAACCCAGCACGGATTACAGCGTTCCACCGCGTCTCTGTTTTCTCCAACCCAGCGCGGATAACACCGTGCCACCGCGTCACTGTTCTCTCCAACCCAGCACGGATTACACCGTCCCACCACGTCTCTATTCTCTCCAACCCAGCACGGATTACAGCGTGTCACTGTGTCTCTGTTCTCTCCAAACCAGCACGGATTACACCGTGCCACCGCGTCACTGTGCCCTCCAACCCAGCGCGGATAACACCGTGCCACCGCGTCACTGTTCTCTCCAACCCAGCACGGATTACACCGTCCCACCACGTCTCTATTCTCTCCAACCCAGCACGGATTACACCGTGCCACCGCGTCTCCGTTCCCTCCAACCCAGCACGGATTACAGCGTGCCACGGCGTCTCTGTTCCCTCCAACCCAGCACGGATTTCACCGTGCCACCGCGTCACTGTGCCCTCCAACCCAGCGCGGATTACACCGTCCCACCGCGTCACTGTTCTCTCCAACCCAGCACGGATTACACCGTCCCGCCGCGTCTCTGTTCTCTCCAACCCAGCACGGATTTCACCGTGCCACCGCGTCACTGTGCCCTCCAACCCAGCGCGGATTACACCGTCCCGCCGCGTCTCTGTTCTCTCCAACCCAGCACGGATTACACAGTGCCGCCGCGTCTCTGTGCCCTCCAACCCAGCACGGATTACACCGTCCCACCGCGTCACTGTTCTCTCCAACCCAGCACAGATTACACCGTGCCACCGCGTCTCTGTGCCCTCCAACCCAGCACGGATTTCACCGTCCCACCGCGTCACTGTTCTCTGCAACCCAGCACGGATTACACCGTCCCGCCGCGTCTCTGTTCTCTCCAACCCAGCACGGATTTCACCGTGCCACCGCGTCACTGTGCCCTCCAACCCAGCGCGGATTACACCGTCCCGCCGCGTCTCTGTTCTCTCCAACCCAGCACGGATTACAACGTGCCACCGCGTCTCTGTGCCCTCCAACCCAGCACGGATTACAGCTTGCCACCGCGTCTCTGTGCCCTCCAACCCAGCGCGGATTACAGCGTGTCACTGCGTCTCTGTTCTCTCCAAACCAGCACGGATTACACCGTGCCACCGCGTCTCTGTTCCCTCCAACCCAGCACGGATTACAGCGTGCCACCGCGTCTCTGTTCCCTCCAACCCAGCACGGATTACACCGTTCCACCGCGTCTCTGTTTTCTCCAACCCAGCGCGGATAACACCGTGCCACCGCGTCACTGTTCTCTCCAACCCAGCACGGATTACACCGTCCCACCACGTCTCTATTCTCTCCAACCCAGCACGGATTTCACCGTGCCACCACGTCTCTATTCTCTCCAACACAGCACGGATTACAGCGTGCCACCGCGTCTCTGTGCCCTCCAACCCAGCACAGATTACAGCGTTCCACCACGTCTCTATTCTCTCCAACCCAGCACGGATTACAGCGTGTCACTGTGTCTCTGTTCTCTCCAAACCAGCACGGATTACACCGTGCCACCGCGTCACTGTGCCCTCCAACCCAGCGCGGATTACACCGTCCCACCACGTCTCTATTCTCTCCAACCCAGCACGGATTACACCGTGCCACCGCGTCTCCGTTCCCTCCAACCCAGCACGGATTTCACCGTGCCACCGCGTCTCTGTGCCCTCCAACCCAGCACAGATTACAGCGTTCCACCACGTCTCTATTCTCTCCAACCCAGCACGGATTACAGCGTGTCACTGTGTCTCTGTTCTCTCCAAACCAGCACGGATTGCACCGTGCCACCGCGTCACTGTTCTCTCCAACCCAGCACGGATTACACCGTCCCACCACGTCTCTATTCTCTCCAACCCAGCACGGATTACACCGTGCCACCGCGTCTCCGTTCCCTCCAACCCAGCACGGATTACAGCGTGCCACGGCGTCTCTGTTCCCTCCAACCCAGCACGGATTTCACCGTGCCACCGCGTCACTGTGCCCTCCAACCCAGCGCGGATTACACCGTCCCACCGCGTCACTGTTCTCTCCAACCCAGCACGGATTACACCGTCCCGCCGCGTCTCTGTTCTCTCCAACCCAGCACGGATTTCACCGTGCCACCGCGTCACTGTGCCCTCCAACCCAGCGCGGATTACACCGTCCCGCCGCGTCTCTGTTCTCTCCAACCCAGCACGGATTACACAGTGCCGCCGCGTCTCTGTGCCTTCCAACCCAGAACGGATTACAACGTGCCACCGCGTCTCTGTGCCCTCCAACCCAGCACGGATTTCACCGTCCCACCGCGTCACTGTTCTCTCCAACCCAGCACGGATTACACCGTCCCGCCGCGTCTCTGTTCTCTCCAACCCAGCACGGATTTCACCGTGCCACCGCGTCACTGTGCCCTCCAACCCAGCGCGGATTACACCGTCCCGCCGCGTCTCTGTTCTCTCCAACCCAGCACGGATTACAACGTGCCACCGCGTCTCTGTGCCCTCCAACCCAGCACGGATTACAGCTTGCCACCGCGTCTCTGTGCCCTCCAACCCAGCGCGGATTACAGCGTGTCACTGCGTCTCTGTTCTCTCCAAACCAGCACGGATTACACCGTGCCACCGCGTCTCTGTTCCCTCCAACCCAGCACGGATTACACCGTGCCACCGCGTCTCTGTTCCCTCCAACCCAGCACGGATTACACCGTTCCACCGCGTCTCTGTTTTCTCCAACCCAGCGCGGATAACACCGTGCCACCGCGTCACTGTTCTCTCCAACCCAGCACGGATTACACCGTCCCACCACGTCTCTATTCTCTCCAACCCAGCACGGATTTCACCGTGCCACCACGTCTCTATTCTCTCCAACACAGCACGGATTACAGCGTGCCACCGCGTCTCTGTGCCCTCCAACCCAGCACAGATTACAGCGTTCCACCACGTCTCTATTCTCTCCAACCCAGCACGGATTACAGCGTGTCACTGTGTCTCTGTTCTCTCCAAACCAGCACGGATTACACCGTGCCACCGCGTCACTGTTCTCTCCAACCCAGCACGGATTACACCGTCCCACCACGTCTCTATTCTCTCCAACCCAGCACGGATTTCACCGTGCCACCGCGTCTCTGTGCCCTCCAACCCAGCACAGATTACAGCGTTCCACAGCGTCTCTGTGCCCTTCAAACCAGCACGGATTACAGCGTGCCACCGCGTCTCTGTGCCCAAAAACCCAGCACGAATTACAGCGTGCCACCGCATCTCTGTGCCCTTCAACCCAGCGCGGATAACACCGTGCCACCGCGTCACTGTGTCTCTGTTCTCTCCAAACCAGCACGGATTACACCGTGCCACCGCGTCACTGTGCCCTCCAACCCAGCGCGGATAACACCGTGCCACCGCGTCACTGTTCTCTCCAACCCAGCACGGATTACACCGTCCCACCACGTCTCTATTCTCTCCAACCCAGCACGGATTACACCGTCCCACCACGTCTCTATTCTCTCCAACCCAGCACGGATTACACCGTCCCACCGCGTCTCCGTTCCCTCCAACCCAGCACGGATTACAGCGTGCCACGGCGTCTCTGTTCCCTCCAACCCAGCACGGATTACAGCGTGCCACGGCGTCTCTGTTCCCTCCAACCCAGTGCGGATTACAGCGTTCCACCGCGTCTCTGTTCCCTCCAACCCAGCGTGGATTACAGCGTGCCACTGCGTCTCTGTGCCCTCCAACCCAGCACGGATTACAGCGTGCCACCGCGTCTCTGTTCCTTCCAACCCAGCACGGATTACACCGTGCCACCGCCTCACTGTTCTCTCCAACCCAGCGCGGATTACACCGTGCCGCTGCGTCTCTGTTCCCTCCAACCCAGCACGGATTACACCGTGCCACTGCGTCTCTGTTCCCTCCAACCCAGCACGGATTACACCGTGCCACCGCGTCTCTGTTCTCTCCATCCCAGCACGGATTACAGCGTGCCACCGCGTCTCTGTTCCCTCCAACCCAGCACGGATTACACCGTGCCACCTCGTCTCTGTTCCCTCCAACCCAGCGCGGATTACAGCGTGCCACCGCGTCTCTGTTCCCTCCAACCCAGCATGGATTACAGCGTGCCACCGCGTCTCTGTTCCCTCCAACCCAGCACGGATTACAGCGTGCCACCGCGTCTCTGTTCCCTCCAACCCAGCACGGATTACAGCGTGCCACCGCGTCTCTGTTCCCTCCAACCCAGCACGGATTACACCGTGCCGTCGCGTCTCTGTGCCCTCCAACCCAGCACGGATTACAGCGTGCCACTGCGTCTCTGTGCCCTCCAACCCAGCACGGATTACACCGTGCCACTGCGTCTCTGTGCCCTCCAACCCAGCACGGATTACAGCGTTCCACCGCGTCGCTGTTCCCTCCAACCCAGCACGAATTACAGCGTGCCACCACGTCTCTGTGCCCTCCAACCCAGCACGGATTTCACCTTGCCACCAAGTCTCTGTGCCCTCCAACCCAGCGCGGATTACACCGTGCCACCGCGTCTCTGTTCTCTCCAACCCAGCGCGGATTACAGCGTGCCACCACCTCTCTGTTCTCTCCAATCCAGCGCGGATTACACCGTGCCACCATGTCTCTGTGCCCTCCAACCCAGCACGGATTTTTCACCGTGCCACCACGTCTCTGTGCCCTCCAACCCAGCACGGATTTCACCGTGCCACCGCGTCGCTGTTCCCTCCAACCCAGCGCGGATTACACCGTGCCGCCGCGTCTCTGTTCTCTCCAACCCAGCACGGATTACAGCGTGCCACCGCGTCTCTGTTCCCTCCAACCCAGCACGGATTTCACCGTGCCACCGCGTCGCTGTTCCCTCCAACCCAGCGCGGATTACACCGTGCCGCCGCGTCTCTGTTCTCTCCAACCCAGCACGGATTACAGCGTGCCACCGGGTCTCTGTTCCCTCCAACCCAGCACGGATTACACCGTGCCACCGCGTCTCTGTTCTCTCCAACCCAGCGCGGATTACACCGTGCCACCGCGTCTCTGTTCCCTCCAACCCAGCGCGGATTACAGCGTGCCACCGCGTCTCTGTTCCCTCCAACCCAGCGCGGATTACAGCGTGTCACCGCGTCCCTGTGCCCTCCAACCCAGCACGGATTACACCGTGCCACCGCGTCTCTGTGCCGTCGAACCCAGCACGGATTACAGCGTGCCACCGCGTCACTCTCCCTCCAAACCAGCACGGATTACAGTGTTCCACCGCGTCTCTGTGCCCTCCAACCCAGCACGGATTACACCATGCCACCGCATCTCTGTTCCCTCCAACCCAGCACGGATTACACCGTTCCACCGCGTCTCTGTTTTCTCCAACCCAGCACGGATTACAGCGTGCCGCCGCGTCTCTGTTCTCTCCAACCCAGCGCGGATTACAGCGTGCCACCGCGTCTCTGTTCCCTCCAACCCAGCGCGGATTACAGCGTATCACCGCGTCCCTGTGCCCTCCAACCCAGCACGGATTACAGTATTCCACCGCGTCTCTGTGCCCTCCAACCCAGCACGGATTACAGCGTTCCGTTGCGTCTCTGTGCCCTCCAACCCAGCACGGATTACACCGTGCCACCGCGTCTCTGTGCCGTCGAACCCAGCACGGATTACACCGTGCCACCGCGTCACTCTCCCTCCAAACCAGCACGGATTACAGTGTTCCACCGCGTCTCTGTGCCCTCCAACCCAGCACGGATTACACCATGCCACCGCATCTCTGTTCCCTCCAACCCAGCACGGATTACACCGTTCCACCGCGTCTCTGTTTTCTCCAACCCAGCACGGATTACAGCGTGCCGCCGCGTCTCTGTTCTCTCCAACCCAGCACGGATTACAGCGTGCCACCGCGTCTCTGTTCCCTCCAACCCAGCGCGGATTACAGCGTATCACCGCGTCCCTGTGCCCTCCAACCCAGCACGGATTACAGTATTCCACCGCGTCCCTGTGCCCTCCAACCCAGCACGGATTACAGCGTTCCGTTGCGTCTCTGTGCCCTCCAACCCAGCACGGATTACAACGTGCCACCGCGTCTCTGTGTCCTCCAACCCAGCACAGATTACAGCGTTCCACCGCGTCTCTGTTCTCTCCAACCCAGCACGGATTACAGCGTGCCACCGCTTCACTGTTCCCTCCAACCCAGCACGGATTACACCGTGCCACTGCGTCTCTGTGCCCTCCAACCCAGCACGGATTACAGCGTTCCACAGCGTCGCTGTTCCCTCCAACCCAGCACGAATTACAGCGTGCCACCACGTCTCTGTGCCCTCCAACCCAGCACGGATTTCACCGTGCCACCAAGTCTCTGTGCCCTCCAACCCAGCGCGGATTACACCGTGCCACCGCGTCTCTGTTCTCTCCAACCCAGCGCGGATTACAGCGTGCCACCACCTCTCTGTTCTCTCCAATCCAGCGCGGATTACACCGTGCCACCATGTCTCTGTGCCCTCCAACCCAGCACGGATTTCACCGTGCCACCACGTCTCTGTGCCCTCCAACCCAGCACGGATTTCACCGTGCCACCGCGTCGCTGTTCCCTCCAACCCAGCGCGGATTACACCGTGCCGCCGCGTCTCTGTTCTCTCCAACCCAGCACGGATTACAGCGTGCCACCGCGTCTCTGTTCCCTCCAACCCAGCGCGGATTACAGCGTGCCACCGCGTCTCTGTTCTCTCCAAACCAGCACGGATTTCACCGTGCCACCGCGTCGCTGTTCCCTCCAACCCAGCGCGGATTACACCGTGCCGCCGCGTCTCTGTTCTCTCCAACCCAGCACGGATTACAGCGTGCCACCGGGTCTCTGTTCCCTCCAACCCAGCGCGGATTACAGCGTGCCACCGCGTCTCTGTTCTCTCCAACCCAGCGCGGATTACACCGTGCCACCGCGTCTCTGTTCCCTCCAACCCAGCGCGGATTACAGCGTGCCACCGCGTCTCTGTTCCCTCCAACCCAGCGCGGATTACAGCGTGTCACCGCGTCCCTGTGCCCTCCAACCCAGCACGGATTACACCGTGCCACCGCGTCTCTGTGCCGTCGAACCCAGCACGGATTACACCGTGCCACCGCGTCACTCTCCCTCCAAACCAGCACGGATTACAGTGTTCCACCGCGTCTCTGTGCCCTCCAACCCAGCACGGATTACACCGTGCCACCGCATCTCTGTTCCCTCCAACCCAGCACGGATTTCACCGTGCCACCACGTCTCTGTGCCCTCCAACCCAGCACGGATTTCACCGTGCCACCGCGTATCTTTTCTCTCCAACCCAGCACGGATTACACCGTGACACCACGTCTCTGTGCCCTCCAACCCAGCACGGATTTCACCGTGCCACCACGTCTCTGTGCCCTCCAACCCAGCACGTATTTCACCGTGCCACCGCGTATCTGTTCTCTCCAACCCAGCACGGATTTCAGCGTTCCACCGCGTCTCTGTTCCCTCAAACCCAGCACGTTTACAGCGTGCCGCCGCGTCTCTGTTCCCTCCAACCCAGCACGGATTACACAGTGCCGCCGCGTCTCTGTTCTCTCCAACCCAGCGCGGATTACACCGTGCCACCGTGACTCTGTTCTCTCCAACCCAGCACGGATTACACAGTGCCGCCGCGTCTCTGTTCTCTCCAACCCAGCACGGATTACACCGTCCCGCCGCGTCTCTGTGCCCTCCAACCCAGCACGGATTACAGCGTTCCGCTGCGTCTCTGTTCCCTCCAACCCAGCACGGATTACACAGTGCCGCCGCGTCTCTGTTCTCTCCAACCCAGCACGGATTACACCGTGACACCACGTCTCTGTGCCCTCCAACCCAGCACGGATTTCACCGTGCCACCACGTCTCTGTGCCCTCCAACCCAGCACGGATTTCACCGTGCCACCGCGTATCTGTTCTCTCCAACCCAGCACGGATTTCAGCGTTCCACCGCGTCTCTGTTCCCTCAAACCCAGCACGTTTACAGCGTGCCGCCGCGTCTCTGTTCCCTCCAACCCAGCACGGATTACACAGTGCCACCGCGTCTCTGTTCTCTCCAACCCAGCGCGGATTACACCGTGCCACCGTGACTCTGTTCTCTCCAACCCAGCACGGATTACACAGTGCCGCCGCGTCTCTGTTCTCTCCAACCCAGAACGGATTACACCGTCCCGCCGCGTCTCTGTGCCCTCCAACCCAGCACGGATTACAGCGTTCCGCTGCGTCTCTGTTCCCTCCAACCCAGCACGGATTACACAGTGCCGCCGCGTCTCTGTTCTCTCCAACCCAGCGCGGATTACACCGTGCCACCGTGACTCTGTTCTCTCCAACCCAGCACGGATTACACAGTGCCGCCGCGTCTCTGTTCTCTCCAACCCAGCACGGATTACACCGTCCCGCCGCGTCTCTGTGCCCTCCAACCCAGCACGGATTACAGCGTTCCGCTGCGTCTCTGTGCCCTTCAACCCAGCGCGGATTACAGCGTGTCACTGTGTCTCTGTTCTCTCCAAACCAGCACGGATTACACCGTGCCACCGCGTCACTGTGCCCTCCAACCCAGCACGGATTACAGCGTGCCACCGCGTCTCTGTTCTCTCCAACCCAGCACGAATTACACCGTGCCACCGCGTCACTGTGCCCTCCAACCCAGCGCGGATTACACCGTGCCACCGCGTCACTGTTCTCTCCAACCCAGCACAGATTACACCGTGCCACCGCTTCACTGTTCTCTCCAAACCAGCACGGATTACACCGTGCCACCGCGTCTCTGTTCTCTCCAACCCAGCACGGATTACACCGTGCCACCGCGTCTCTGTTCTCTCCAACCCAGCGCGGATTACACCGTGCCACCGCGTCACTGTGCCCTCCAAACCAGCACGGATTACACCGTGCCGCCGCGTCTCTGTTCTCTCCAACCCAGCACGGATTACAGCGTTCCACTGCGTCTCTGTTCCCTCCAACCCAGCGCGGATTACACCGTGCCACCGCGTCTCCGTTCCGTCCAACCCAGCACCGATTAAACCGTGCCACCGCGTCACTGTGCCCTCCAACCCAGCACGGATTACAGCGTTCCACTGCGTCTCTGTGCCCTCCAACCCAGAACGGATTTCACCGTGCCACCGCGTCTCTGTGCCCTCCAACCCAGCACGGATTACAGCTTGCCACCGCGTCTCTGTGCCCTCCAACCCAGCACGGATTACAGCGTGTCACTGCGTCTCTGTTCTCTCCAAACCAGCACGGATTACACCGTGCCACCGCGTCTCTGTTCCCTCCAACCCAGCACGGATTACACCGTTCCACCGCGTCTCTGTTCCCTCCAACCCAGCACGGATTACAGCGTGCCACCGCGTCTCTGTTCCCTCCAACCCAGCGCGGATTACAGCGTATCACCGCGTCCCTGTGCCCTCCAACCCAGCACGGATTACAGTATTCCACCGCGTCTCTGTGCCCTCCAACCCAGCACGGATTACTGCGTTCCGTTGCGTCTCTGTGCCCTCCAACCCAGCACGGATTACACCGTGCCACCGCGTCTCTGTGCCGTCGAACCCAGCACGGATTACACCGTGCCACCGCGTCACTCTCCCTCCAAACCAGCACGGATTACAGTGTTCCACCGCGTCTCTGTGCCCTCCAACCCAGCACGGATTACACCATGCCACCGCATCTCTGTTCCCTCCAACCCAGCACGGATTACACCGTTCCACCGCGTCTCTGTTTTCTCCAACCCAGCACGGATTACAGCGTGCCGCCGCGTCTCTGTTCTCTCCAACCCAGCGCGGATTACAGCGTGCCACCGCGTCTCTGTTCCCTCCAACCCAGCGCGGATTACAGCGTATCACCGCGTCCCTGTGCCCTCCAACCCAGCACGGATTACAGTATTCCACCGCGTCTCTGTGCCCTCCAACCCAGCACGGATTACAGCGTTCCGTTGCGTCTCTGTGCCCTCCAACCCAGCACGGATTACAACGTGCCACCGCGTCTCTGTGTCCTCCAACCCAGCACAGATTACAGCGTTCCACCGCGTCTCTGTTCTCTCCAACCCAGCACGGATTACAGCGTGCCACCGCTTCACTGTTCCCTCCAACCCAGCACGGATTACACCGTGCCACTGCGTCTCTGTGCCCTCCAACCCAGCACGGATTACAGCGTTCCACAGCGTCGCTGTTCCCTCCAACCCAGCACGAATTACAGCGTGCCACCAAGTCTCTGTGCCCTCCAACCCAGCACGGATTTCACCGTGCCACCAAGTCTCTGTGCCCTCCAACCCAGCGCGGATTACACCGTGCCACCGCGTCTCTGTTCTCTCCAACCCAGCGCGGATTACAGCGTGCCACCACCTCTCTGTTCTCTCCAATCCAGCGCGGATTACACCGTGCCACCATGTCTCTGTGCCCTCCAACCCAGCACGGATTTCACCGTGCCACCACGTCTCTGTGCCCTCCAACCCAGCACGGATTTCACCGTGCCACCGCGTCGCTGTTCCCTCCAACCCAGCGCGGATTACACCGTGCCGCCGCGTCTCTGTTCTCTCCAACCCAGCACGGATTACAGCGTGCCACCGCGTCTCTGTTCCCTCCAACCCAGCGCGGATTACAGCGTGCCACCGCGTCTCTATTCTCTCCAAACCAGCACGGATTTCACCGTGCCACCGCGTCGCTGTTCCCTCCAACCCAGCGCGGATTACACCGTGCCGCCGCGTCTCTGTTCTCTCCAACCCAGCACGGATTACAGCGTGCCACCGGGTCTCTGTTCCCTCCAACCCAGCGCGGATTACAGCGTGCCACCGCGTCTCTGTTCTCTCCAACCCAGCGCGGATTACACCGTGCCACCGCGTCTCTGTTCCCTCCAACCCAGCGCGGATTACAGCGTGCCACCGCGTCTCTGTTCCCTCCAACCCAGCGCGGATTACAGCGTGTCACCGCGTCCCTGTGCCCTCCAACCCAGCACGGATTACACCGTGCCACCGCGTCTCTGTGCCGTCGAACCCAGCACGGATTACACCGTGCCACCGCGTCACTCTCCCTCCAAACCAGCACGGATTACAGTGTTCCACCGCGTCTCTGTGCCCTCCAACCCAGCACGGATTACACCGTGCCACCGCATCTCTGTTCCCTCCAACCCAGCACGGATTTCACCGTGCCACCACGTCTCTGTGCCCTCCAACCCAGCACGGATTTCACCGTGCCACCGCGTATCTGTTCTCTCCAACCCAGCACGGATTACACCGTGACACCACGTCTCTGTGCCCTCCAACCCAGCACGGATTTCACCGTGCCACCACGTCTCTGTGCCCTCCAACCCAGCACGTATTTCACCGTGCCACCGCGTATCTGTTCTCTCCAACCCAGCACGGATTTCAGCGTTCCACCGCGTCTCTGTTCCCTCAAACCCAGCACGTTTACAGCGTGCCGCCGCGTCTCTGTTCCCTCCAACCCAGCACGGATTACACAGTGCCGCCGCGTCTCTGTTCTCTCCAACCCAGCGCGGATTACACCGTGCCACCGTGACTCTGTTCTCTCCAACCCAGCACGGATTACACAGTGCCGCCGCGTCTCTGTTCTCTCCAACCCAGCACGGATTACACCGTCCCGCCGCGTCTCTGTGCCCTCCAACCCAGCACGGATTACAGCGTTCCGCTGCGTCTCTGTTCCCTCCAACCCAGCACGGATTACACAGTGCCGCCGCGTCTCTGTTCTCTCCAACCCAGCACGGATTACACCGTGACACCACGTCTCTGTGCCCTCCAACCCAGCACGGATTTCACCGTGCCACCACGTCTCTGTGCCCTCCAACCCAGCACGGATTTCACCGTGCCACCGCGTATCTGTTCTCTCCAACCCAGCACGGATTTCAGCGTTCCACCGCGTCTCTGTTCCCTCAAACCCAGCACGTTTACAGCGTGCCGCCGCGTCTCTGTTCCCTCCAACCCAGCACGGATTACACAGTGCCGCCGCGTCTCTGTTCTCTCCAACCCAGCGCGGATTACACCGTGCCACCGTGACTCTGTTCTCTCCAACCCAGCACGGATTACACAGTGCCGCCGCGTCTCTGTTCTCTCCAACCCAGCACGGATTACACCGTCCCGCCGCGTCTCTGTGCCCTCCAACCCAGCACGGATTACAGCGTTCCGCTGCGTCTCTGTTCCCTCCAACCCAGCACGGATTACACAGTGCCGCCGCGTCTCTGTTCTCTCCAACCCAGCGCGGATTACACCGTGCCACCGTGACTCTGTTCTCTCCAACCCAGCACGGATTACACAGTGCCGCCGCGTCTCTGTTCTCTCCAACCCAGCACGGATTACACCGTCCCGCCGCGTCTCTGTGCCCTCCAACCCAGCACGGATTACAGCGTTCCGCTGCGTCTCTGTGCCTTCAACCCAGCGCGGATTACAGCGTGTCACTGTGTCTCTGTTCTCTCCAAACCAGCACGGATTACACCGTGCCACCGCGTCACTGTGCCCTCCAACCCAGCACGGATTACAGCGTGCCACCGCGTCTCTGTTCTCTCCAACCCAGCACAGATTACACCGTGCCACCGCGTCACTGTGCCCTCCAACCCAGCGCGGATTACACCGTGCCACCGCGTCACTGTTCTCTCCAACCCAGCACAGATTACACCGTGCCACCGCTTCACTGTTCTCTCCAAACCAGCACGGATTACACCGTGCCACCGCGTCTCTGTTCTCTCCAACCCAGCACGGATTACACCGTGCCACCGCGTCTCTGTTCTCTCCAACCCAGCGCGGATTACACCGTGCCACCGCGTCACTGTGCCCTCCAAACCAGCACGGATTACACCGTGCCGCCGCGTCTCTGTTCTCTCCAACCCAGCATGGATTACAGCGTTCCACTGCGTCTCTGTTCCCTCCAACCCAGCGCGGATTACACCGTGCCACCGCGTCTCCGTTCCGTCCAACCCAGCACCGATTAAACCGTGCCACCGCGTCACTGTGCCCTCCAACCCAGCACGGATTACAGCGTTCCACTGCGTCTCTGTGCCCTCCAACCCAGAACGGATTTCACCGTGCCACCGCGTCTCTGTGCCCTCCAACCCAGCACGGATTACAGCGTGCCACCGCGTCACTGTTCCCTCCAACCCAGCACGGATTACAGCGTGCCACCGCGTCTCTGTTCCCTCCAACCCAGCACGGATTACAGCGTGCCACCGCGTCTCTGTTCCCTCCAACCCAGCACGGATTACAGCGTGCCACCGCGTCTCTGTTCCCTCCAACCCAGCACGGATTACAGCGTGCCACCGCGTCTCTGTTCCCTCCAACCCAGCACGTATTACAGCGTGCCACCGCGTCTCTGTTCCCTCCAACCCAGCACGGATTACACCGTGCCACCGCGTCTCTGTGCCCTCCAACCCAGCACGGATTACAGCGTGCCACCGCGTCTCTGTTCCCTCCAACCCAGCACAGATTACAGCATGCCACCGCGTCTCTGTTCTCTCCAACGCAGCACGGATTACACCGTGGCATCGCGTCTCTGTTCTCTCCAACCCAGCACGGATTACACCGTGCCACTGCGTCTCTGTTCCCTCCAAACCAGCACGGATTTCAGCGTTCCACCGCGTCTCTGTTCCCTCCAACCCAGCACGGATTTCACCGTGCCACCGCGTATCTTTTCTCTCCAACCCAGCACGGATTACACCGTGACACCACGTCTCTGTGCCCTCCAACCCAGCACGGATTTCACCGTGCCACCACGTCTCTGTGCCCTCCAACCCAGCACGTATTTCACCGTGTCACCGCGTATCTGTTCTCTCCAACCCAGCACGGATTTCAGCGTTCCACCGCGTCTCTGTTCCCTCAAACCCAGCACGTTTACAGCGTGCCGCCGCGTCTCTGTTCCCTCCAACCCAGCACGGATTACACAGTGCCGCCGCGTCTCTGTTCTCTCCAACCCAGCGCGGATTACACCGTGCCACCGTGACTCTGTTCTCTCCAACCCAGCACGGATTACACAGTGCCGCCGCGTCTCTGTTCTCTCCAACCCAGCACGGATTACACCGTCCCGCCGCGTCTCTGTGCCCTCCAACCCAGCACGGATTACAGCGTTCCGCTGCGTCTCTGTTCCCTCCAACCCAGCACGGATTACACAGTGCCGCCGCGTCTCTGTTCTCTCCAACCCAGCACGGATTACACCGTGACACCACGTCTCTGTGCCCTCCAACCCAGCACGGATTTCACCGTGCCACCACGTCTCTGTGCCCTCCAACCCAGCACGGATTTCACCGTGCCACCGCGTATCTGTTCTCTCCAACCCAGCACGGATTTCAGCGTTCCACCGCGTCTCTGTTCCCTCAAACCCAGCACGTTTACAGCGTGCCGCCGCGTCTCTGTTCCCTCCAACCCAGCACGGATTACACAGTGCCGCCGCGTCTCTGTTCTCTCCAACCCAGCGCGGATTACACCGTGCCACCGTGACTCTGTTCTCTCCAACCCAGCACGGATTACACAGTGCCGCCGCGTCTCTGTTCTCTACAACCCAGCACGGATTACACCGTCCCGCCGCGTCTCTGTGCCCTCCAACCCAGCACGGATTACAGCGTTCCGCTGCGTCTCTGTTCCCTCCAACCCAGCACGGATTACACAGTGCCGCCGCGTCTCTGTTCTCTCCAACCCAGCGCGGATTACACCGTGCCACCGTGACTCTGTTCTCTCCAACCCAGCACGGATTACACAGTGCCGCCGCGTCTCTGTTCTCTCCAACCCAGCACGGATTACACCGTCCCGCCGCGTCTCTGTGCCCTCCAACCCAGCACGGATTACAGCGTTCCGCTGCGTCTCTGTGCCCTTCAACCCAGCGCGGATTACAGCGTGTCACTGTGTCTCTGTTCTCTCCAAACCAGCACGGATTACACCGTGCCACCGCGTCACTGTGCCCTCCAACCCAGCACGGATTACAGCGTGCCACCGCGTCTCTGTTCTCTCCAACCCAGCACGGATTACACCGTGCCACCGCGTCACTGTGCCCTCCAACCCAGCGCGGATTACACCGTGCCACCGCGTCACTGTTCTCTCCAACCCAGCACAGATTACACCGTGCCACCGCTTCACTGTTCTCTCCAAACCAGCACGGATTACACCGTGCCACCGCGTCTCTGTTCTCTCCAACCCAGCACGGATTACACCGTGCCACCGCGTCTCTGTTCTCTCCAACCCAGCGCGGATTACACCGTGCCACCGCGTCACTGTGCCCTCCAAACCAGCACGGATTACACCGTGCCGCCGCGTCTCTGTTCTCTCCAACCCAGCACGGATTACAGCGTTCCACTGCGTCTCTGTTCCCTCCAACCCAGCGCGGATTACACCGTGCCACCGCGTCTCCGTTCCGTCCAACCCAGCACCGATTAAACCGTGCCACCGCGTCACTGTGCCCTCCAACCCAGCACGGATTACAGCGTTCCACTGCGTCTCTGTGCCCTCCAACCCAGAACGGATTTCACCGTGCCACCGCGTCTCTGTGCCCTCCAACCCAGCACGGATTACAGCTTGCCACCGCGTCTCTGTGCCCTCCAACCCAGCACGGATTACAGCGTGTCACTGCGTCTCTGTTCTCTCCAAACCAGCACGGATTACACCGTGCCACCGCGTCTCTGTTCCCTCCAACCCAGCACGGATTACACCGTTCCACCGCGTCTCTGTTCCCTCCAACCCAGCACGGATTACAGCGTGCCACCGCGTCTCTGTTCCCTCCAACCCAGCGCGGATTACAGCGTATCACCGCGTCCCTGTGCCCTCCAACCCAGCACGGATTACAGTATTCCACCGCGTCTCTGTGCCCTCCAACCCAGCACGGATTACAGCGTTCCGTTGCGTCTCTGTGCCCTCCAACCCAGCACGGATTACACCGTGCCACCGCGTCTCTGTGCCGTCGAACCCAGCACGGATTACACCGTGCCACCGCGTCACTCTCCCTCCAAACCAGCACGGATTACAGTGTTCCACCGCGTCTCTGTGCCCTCCAACCCAGCACGGATTACACCATGCCACCGCACCTCTGTTCCCTCCAACCCAGCACGGATTACACCGTTCCACCGCGTCTCTGTTTTCTCCAACCCAGCACGGATTACAGCGTGCCGCCGCGTCTCTGTTCTCTCCAACCCAGCGCGGATTACAGCGTGCCACCGCGTCTCTGTTCCCTCCAACCCAGCGCGGATTACAGCGTATCACCGCGTCCCTGTGCCCTCCAACCCAGCACGGATTACAGTATTCCACCGCGTCTCTGTGCCCTCCAACCCAGCACGGATTACAGCGTTCCGTTGCGTCTCTGTGCCCTCCAACCCAGCACGGATTACAACGTGCCACCGCGTCTCTGTGTCCTCCAACCCAGCACAGATTACAGCGTTCCACCGCGTCTCTGTTCTCTCCAACCCAGCACGGATTACAGCGTGCCACCGCTTCACTGTTCCCTCCAACCCAGCACGGATTACACCGTGCCACTGCGTCTCTGTGCCCTCCAACCCAGCACGGATTACAGCGTTCCACAGCGTCGCTGTTCCCTCCAACCCAGCACGAATTACAGCGTGCCACCACGTCTCTGTGCCCTCCAACCCAGCACGGATTTCACCGTGCCACCAAGTCTCTGTGCCCTCCAACCCAGCGCGGATTACACCGTGCCACCGCGTCTCTGTTCTCTCCAACCCAGCGCGGATTACAGCGTGCCACCACCTCTCTGTTCTCTCCAATCCAGCGCGGATTACACCGTGCCACCATGTCTCTGTGCCCTCCAACCCAGCACGGATTTCACCGTGCCACCACGTCTCTGTGCCCTCCAACCCAGCACGGATTTCACCGTGCCACCGCGTCGCTGTTCCCTCCAACCCAGCGCGGATTACACCGTGCCGCCGCGTCTCTGTTCTCTCCAACCCAGCACGGATTACAGCGTGCCACCGCGTCTCTGTTCCCTCCAACCCAGCGCGGATTACAGCGTGCCACCGCGTCTCTATTCTCTCCAAACCAGCACGGATTTCACCGTGCCACCGCGTCGCTGTTCCCTCCAACCCAGCGCGGATTACACCGTGCCGCCGCGTCTCTGTTCTCTCCAACCCAGCACGGATTACAGCGTGCCACCGGGTCTCTGTTCCCTCCAACCCAGCGCGGATTACAGCGTGCCACCGCGTCTCTGTTCTCTCCAACCCAGCGCGGATTACACCGTGCCACCGCGTCTCTGTTCCCTCCAACCCAGCGCGGATTACAGCGTGCCACCGCGTCTCTGTTCCCTCCAACCCAGCGCGGATTACAGCGTGTCACCGCGTCCCTGTGCCCTCCAACCCAGCACGGATTACACCGTGCCACCGCGTCTCTGTGCCGTCGAACCCAGCACGGATTACACCGTGCCACCGCGTCACTCTCCCTCCAAACCAGCACGGATTACAGTGTTCCACCGCGTCTCTGTGCCCTCCAACCCAGCACGGATTACACCGTGCCACCGCATCTCTGTTCCCTCCAACCCAGCACGGATTTCACCGTGCCACCACGTCTCTGTGCCCTCCAACCCAGCACGGATTTCACCGTGCCACCGCGTATCTGTTCTCTCCAACCCAGCACGGATTACACCGTGACACCACGTCTCTGTGCCCTCCAACCCAGCACGGATTTCACCGTGCCACCACGTCTCTGTGCCCTCCAACCCAGCACGTATTTCACCGTGCCACCGCGTATCTGTTCTCTCCAACCCAGCACGGATTTCAGCGTTCCACCGCGTCTCTGTTCCCTCAAACCCAGCACGTTTACAGCGTGCCGCCGCGTCTCTGTTCCCTCCAACCCAGCACGGATTACACAGTGCCGCCGCGTCTCTGTTCTCTCCAACCCAGCGCGGATTACACCGTGCCACCGTGACTCTGTTCTCTCCAACCCAGCACGGATTACACAGTGCCGCCGCGTCTCTGTTCTCTCCAACCCAGCACGGATTACACCGTCCCGCCGCGTCTCTGTGCCCTCCAACCCAGCACGGATTACAGCGTTCCGCTGCGTCTCTGTTCCCTCCAACCCAGCACGGATTACACAGTGCCGCCGCGTCTCTGTTCTCTCCAACCCAGCACGGATTACACCGTGACACCACGTCTCTGTGCCCTCCAACCCAGCACGGATTTCACCGTGCCACCACGTCTCTGTGCCCTCCAACCCAGCACGGATTTCACCGTGCCACCGCGTATCTGTTCTCTCCAACCCAGCACGGATTTCAGCGTTCCACCGCGTCTCTGTTCCCTCAAACCCAGCACGTTTACAGCGTGCCGCCGCGTCTCTGTTCCCTCCAACCCAGCACGGATTACACAGTGCCGCCGCGTCTCTGTTCTCTCCAACCCAGCGCGGATTACACCGTGCCACCGTGACTCTGTTCTCTCCAACCCAGCACGGATTACACAGTGCCGCCGCGTCTCTGTTCTCTCCAACCCAGCACGGATTACACCGTCCCGCCGCGTCTCTGTGCCCTCCAACCCAGCACGGATTACAGCGTTCCGCTGCGTCTCTGTTCCCTCCAACCCAGCACGGATTACACAGTGCCGCCGCGTCTCTGTTCTCTCCAACCCAGCGCGGATTACACCGTGCCACCGTGACTCTGTTCTCTCCAACCCAGCACGGATTACACAGTGCCGCCGCGTCTCTGTTCTCTCCAACCCAGCACGGATTACACCGTCCCGCCGCGTCTCTGTGCCCTCCAACCCAGCACGGATTACAGCGTTCCGCTGCGTCTCTGTGCCTTCAACCCAGCGCGGATTACAGCGTGTCACTGTGTCTCTGTTCTCTCCAAACCAGCACGGATTACACCGTGCCACCGCGTCACTGTGCCCTCCAACCCAGCACGGATTACAGCGTGCCACCGCGTCTCTGTTCTCTCCAACCCAGCACGGATTACACCGTGCCACCGCGTCACTGTGCCCTCCAACCCAGCGCGGATTACACCGTGCCACCGCGTCACTGTTCTCTCCAACCCAGCACAGATTACACCGTGCCACCGCTTCACTGTTCTCTCCAAACCAGCACGGATTACACCGTGCCACCGCGTCTCTGTTCTCTCCAACCCAGCACGGATTACACCGTGCCACCGCGTCTCTGTTCTCTCCAACCCAGCGCGGATTACACCGTGCCACCGCGTCACTGTGCCCTCCAAACCAGCACGGATTACACCGTGCCGCCGCGTCTCTGTTCTCTCCAACCCAGCACGGATTACAGCGTTCCACTGCGTCTCTGTTCCCTCCAACCCAGCGCGGATTACACCGTGCCACCGCGTCTCCGTTCCGTCCAACCCAGCACCGATTAAACCGTGCCACCGCGTCACTGTGCCCTCCAACCCAGCACGGATTACAGCGTTCCACTGCGTCTCTGTGCCCTCCAACCCAGAACGGATTTCACCGTGCCACCGCGTCTCTGTGCCCTCCAACCCAGCACGGATTACAGCTTGCCACCGCGTCACTGTTCCCTCCAACCCAGCACGGATTACAGCGTGCCACCGCGTCTCTGTTCCCTCCAACCCAGCACGGATTACAGCGTGCCACCGCGTCTCTGTTCCCTCCAACCCAGCACGGATTACAGCGTGCCACCGCGTCTCTGTTCCCTCCAACCCAGCACGGATTACAGCGTGCCACCGCGTCTCTGTTCCCTCCAACCCAGCACGTATTACAGCGTGCCACCGCGTCTCTGTTCCCTCCAACCCAGCACGGATTACACCGTGCCACCGCGTCACTGTGCCCTCCAACCCAGCACGGATTACAGCGTGCCACCGCGTCTCTGTTCCCTCCAACCCAGCACAGATTACAGCATGCCACCGCGTCTCTGTTCTCTCCAACGCAGCACGGATTACACCGTGGCATCGCGTCTCTGTTCTCTCCAACCCAGCACGGATTACACCGTGCCACTGCGTCTCTGTTCCCTCCAAACCAGCACGGATTTCAGCGTTCCACCGCGTCTCTGTTCCCTCCAACCCAGCATGGATTTCAGCGTTCCACCGCGTCACTGTTCCCTCCAACCCAGCATGGATTTCAGCGTTCCACCGCGTCACTGTTCCCTTCAACCCAGCGCGGATTACAGCGTGTCACCGCGTCTCTGTTGCCTCCAACCCAGCATGGATTACAGCGTGCCACCGCGTCTCTGTTCTCTCCAACCCAGCGCGGATTACAGCGTGCCACCGCGTCTCTGTTCCCTCCAACCCTGCACGGATTACAGCGTTCCACCGCGTCACTGTGCCCTCCAACCCAGCACGGATTACAGCGTGCCACCGCGTCTCTGTTCCCTCCAACCCAGCACGGATTACACCGTGCCACCGCGTCTCTATTCTCTCCAACGCAGCACGGATTACACCGTGGCATCGCGTCTCTGTTCTCTCCAACCCAGCACGGATTACAGCGTGCCACCGCGTCTCTGTTCTCTCCAACCCAGCGCGGATTACAGCGTGCCACCGCGTCTCTGTTCCCTCCAACCCTGCACGGATTACAGCGTTCCACCGCGTCACTGTGCCCTCCAACCCAGCACGGATTACAGCGTGCCACCGCGTCTCTGTTCCCTCCAACCCAGCACGGATTACACCGTGCCACCGCGTCTCTGTTCTCTCCAACGCAGCACGGATTACACCGTGGCATCGCGTCTCTGTTCTCTCCAACCCAGCACAGATTACAGCGTGCCACCGCATCTCTGTTCCCTCCAACCCAGCACGTATTACAGCGTGCCACCGCGTCTCTGTTCCCTCCAACCCAGCACGGATTACACCGTGCCACCGCGTCACTGTGCCCTCCAACCCAGCACGGATTACAGCGTGCCACCGCGTCTCTGTTCCCTCCAACCCAGCACAGATTACAGCGTGCCACCGCGTCTCTGTTCTCTCCAACGCAGCACGGATTACACCGTGGCATCGCGTCTCTGTTCCCTCCAACCCAGCATGGATTTCAGCGTTCCACCGCGTCACTGTTCCCTACAACCCAGCATGGATTTCAGCGTTCCACCGCGTCACTGTTCCCTTCAACCCAGCGCGGATTACAGCGTGTCACCGCGTCTCTGTTCCCTCCAACCCTGCACGGATTACAGCGTTCCACCGCGTCACTGTGCCCTCCAACCCAGCACGGATTACAGCGTGCCACCGCGTCTCTGTTCCCTCCAACCCAGCACGGATTACACCGTGCCACCGCGTCTCTGTTCTCTCCAACGCAGCACGGATTACACCGTGGCATCGCGTCTCTGTTCTCTCCAACCCAGCACGGATTACAGCGTGCCACCGCGTCTCTGTTCCCTCCAACCCAGTGCGGATTACAGCGTTCCACCGCGTCACTGTTCTCTCCAACCCAGCACGGATTACACCGTGCCACTGCGTCTCTGTTCCCTCCAAACCAGCACGGATTTCAGCGTTCCACCGCGTCTCTGTTCCCTCCAACCCAGCATGGATTTCAGCGTTCCACCGCGTCACTGTTCCCTCCAACCCAGCATGAATTTCAGCGTTCCACCGCGTCACTGTTCCCTTCAACCCAGCGCGGATTACAGCGTGTCACCGCGTCTCTGTTCCCTCCAACCCAGCACGTATTACAGCGTGTCACCGCGTCTCTGTTCCCTCCAACCCAGCATGGATTACAGCATGCCACCGCGTCTCTGTTCTCTCCAACCCAGCGCGGATTACAGCGTGCCACCGCGTCTCTGTTCCCTCCAACCCAGCGCGGATTACAGCGTTCCACCGCGTCACTGTTCCCTCCAACCCAGCACGGATTACACCGTGACACCGCGTCTCTGTGCCCTCCAACCCAGCACGGATTTCACCGTGCCACCACGTATCTGTTCTCTCCAACCCAGCACGGATTTCACCGTGCCACCACGTATCTGTTCTCTCCAACCCAGCACGGATTTCACCGTGCCACCGCGTCGCTGTTCCCTCCAACCCAGCGCGGATTACAGCGTGCCGCCGCGTCTCTGTTCTGTCCAACCCAGCACGGATTACAGCGTGCCACCGCGTCTCTGTTCCCTCCAACCCAGCGCGGATTACAGCGTGCCACCGCGTCTCTGTTCCCTCCAACCCAGCGCGGATTACAGCGTGCCACCGCATCTCTGTTCCCTCCAACCCAGCACGGATTTCACCGTGTCACTGCGTCTCTGTGCCCTCCAACCCAGCGCGGATTACAGCGTTCCACCGCGTCTCTGTTCTCTCCAACCCAGCGCAGATTACAGCGTGCCACCGCGTCACTGTTCCCTCCAACCCAGCGCGGATTACAGCGTGCCACCGCGTCTCTGTTCCCTCCAACCCAGCGCGGATTACAGCGTGCCACCGCGTCTCTGTGCCGTCGAACCCAGCACGGATTTCACCGTGCCACCGCGTCTCTGTTCCCTCCAAACCAGCACGGATTACAGCGTTCCACCGCGTCACTGTTCTCTCCAACCCAGCACGGATTACACCGTCCCACCACGTCTCTATTCTCTCCAACCCAGCATGGATTACACCGTGCCACCGCGTCTCCGTTCCCTCCAACCCAGCACGGATTACAGCGTGCCACCGCGTCTCTGTTCCCTCCAACCCAGCACGGATTTCACCGTGTCACTGCGTCTCTGTGCCCTCCAACCCAGCACAGATTACAGCGTTCCACCACGTCTCTGTGCCCTCCAACCCAGCACGGATTACAGCGTTCCACAGCGTCTCCGTGCCCTTCAACCCAGCACGGATTACAGCGTGCCACCGCATCTCTGTTCCCTCCAACCCAGCACGGATTTCACCGTGTCACTGCGTCTCTGTGCCCTCCAACCCAGCACAGATTACAGCGTTCCACCACGTCTCTGTGCCCTCCAACCCAGCACGGATTACAGCGTTCCACAGCGTCTCTGTGCCCTTCAACCCAGCACGGATTACAGCGTGCCACCGCATCTCTGTGCCCTCCAACCCAGCACGGATTTCACCGTGTCACTGCGTCTCTGTGCCCTCCAACCCAGCACAGATTACAGCGTTCCACCACGTCTCTGTGCCCTCCAACCCAGCACGGATTACTCCGTGCCACCGCGTCACTGTTCCCTCCAACCCAGCACGGATTACACCGTGCCACCGCGTCTCTGTTCTCTCCAACCCAGCACGGATTACAGCGTTCCACCGCGTCTCTGTTCTCTCCAACCCAGCACGGATTACAGCGTTCCACTGCGTCACTGTTCCCTCCAACCCAGCACGGATTACAACGTGCCACCGCGTCTCTGTGCCCTCCAACCCAGCACGGATTACAGCTTGCCACCGCGTCTCTGTGCCCTCCAACCCAGCACGGATTACAGCGTGTCACTGCGTCTCTGTTCTCTCCAAACCAGCACGGATTACACCGTGCCACCGCGTCTCTGTTCCCTCCAACCCAGCACGGATTACAGCGTGCCACCGCGTCACTGTGCCCTCCAACCCAGCATGGATTACACCGTGACACCACGTCTCTGTGCCCTCCAACACAGCATGGATTACAGCGTTCCACCGCGTCACTGTTCTCTCCAACCCAGCACGGATTACAACGTGCCACCGCGTCTCTGTTCTCTCCAACGCAGCACGGATTACACCGTGTCACCGCGTCTCTGTTCTCTCCAACCCAGCGCGGATTACAGCGTGCCACCGCGTCTCTGTGCCCTCCAACACAGCACGGATTACAGCGTGCCACCGCTTCTCTGTTCCCTCCAACCCAGTGCGGATTACAGCGTTCCACCGCGTCACTGTTCTCTCCAACCCAGCACGGATTACACCGTGCCACTGCGTCTCTGTTCCCTCCAAACCAGCACGGATTTCAGCGTGCCACCGCGTCTCTGTTCCCTCCAACCCAGTGCGGATTACAGCGTTCCACCGCGTCACTGTTCTCTCCAACCCAGCACGGATTACACCGTGCCACTGCGTCTCTGTTCCCTCCAACCCAGCATGGATTTCAGCGTTCCACCGCGTCACTGTTCCCTCCAACCCAGCGCGGATTACAGCGTGTCACCGTGTCTCTGTTCCCTCCAACCCAGCACGTATTACAGCGTGTCACCGCGTCTCTGTTCCCACCAACCCAGCATGGATTACAGCGTTCCACCGTGTCTCTGTTCCCTCCAACCCAGCACGGATTACAGCGTTCCACCGCGTTACTGTTCTCTCCAACCCAGCGCGGATTACAGCGTGCCACCGCGTCTCTGTTCCCTCCAACCCAGCACGGATTACAGCGTTCCACCGCGTCACTGTTCCCTCCAACCCAGCACGGATTACACAGTGCCACCACGTCTCTGTTCCCTCCAACCCAGCACGGATTACACCGTGACACCACGTCTCTGTGCCCTCCAACCCAGCACGGATTTCACCGTGCCACCACGTCTCTGTGCCCTCCAACCCAGCACGGATTTCACCGTGCCACCGCGTATCTGTTCTCTCCAACCCAGCACGGATTTCAGCGTTCCACCGCGTCTCTGTTCCCTCAAACCCAGCACGTTTACAGCGTGCCGCCGTGTCTCTGTTCCCTCCAACCCAGCACGGATTACACAGTGCCGCCGCGTCTCTGTTCTCTCCAACCCAGCACGGATTACACCGTGCCGCCGCGTCTCTGTTCTCTCCAACCCAGCGCGGATTACACCGTGCCACCGTGACTCTGTTCTCTCTAACCCAGCACGGATTACACAGTGCCGCCGCGTCTCTGTTCTCTCCAACCCAGCACGGATTACACCGTCCCACCGCGTCTCTGTGCCCTCCAACCCAGCACGGATTACAGCGTTCCGCTGCGTCTCTGTGCCCTCCAACCCAGCACGGATTACAGCGTTCCGCTGCGTCTCTGTGCCCTCCAACCCAGCACGGATTAAACCGTGCCACCGCGTCTCTGTGCCCTCCAACCCAGCACGGATTACAACGTGCCACCGCGTCTCTGCGCCCTCCAACCCAGCTCAGATTACACCGTGCCACCGCGTCTCTGTGCCCTCCAACCCAGCACAGATTACAGCGTTCCACCGCGTCTCTGTTCCCTCCAACCCAGCATGGATTACACTGTGCCACCGCCTCACTGTTCTCTCCAACCCAGCACGGATTACAGCGTGCCGCCGCGTCTCTGTTCTGTCCATCCCAGCACGGATTACACCGTGGCACCGCGTCTGTGTTCTCTCCAACCCAGCACGGATTACTGCGTGCCACCGCGTGTCTGTTCCCTCCAACCCAGCACGGATTACAGCGTGCCACCGCATCTCTGTGCCGTCCAACCCAGCACGGATTACACCGTGTCACCGCGTCTCCGTTGCCTCCAACCCAGCACGGATTGCAGTGTGCCACCGCGTCTCTGTTCTCTCCAATCCAGCACGGATTACACCGTGTCACCGCGTCTCCGTTGCCTCCAACCCAGCACGGATTACAGCGTTCCACCTCGTCTCTGTTCTCTCCAAACCAGCACGGATTACAGCGTGCCACCGCGTCACTCTCCCTCCAAACCAGCACGGATTACACCGTGCCACCGCGTCTCTGTTCCCTCCAACCCAGCGCGGATTACACCGTGCCACCACGTCCCTCTGCCCTCCAACCCAGCACGGATTACAGCGTGCCACCGCGTCACTCTCCCTCCAACCCAGCACGGATTACACCGTGCCGCCGCGTCTCTGTTCTCTCCAACCCAGTATGGATTACACCGTGCCACCGCGTCTCTGTTCTCTCCAACCCAGCACGGATTACACCGTCCCGCCGCGTCTCTGTTCTCTCCAACCCAGCACGGATTACAGCGTGCCACGCGTCACTATTCCCTCCAAACCAGCACGGATTACACCGTGCCACCGCGTCACTGTGCCCTCCAACACAGCACGGATTACAGTGTTCCACCGCGTCTCTGTGCCCTCCAACCCAGCACGGATTACAGCGTTCCACTGCGTCTCTGTGCCCTCCAACCCAGCACGGATTACAGCGTGCCACCGCGTCTCTGTGCCCTCCAACCCAGCACGGATTACACCGTGCCACCGCGTCTCTGTGCCCTCCAACCCAGCACGGATTACAGCGTGCCACCGCGTCTCTGTGCCCTCCAACCCAGCACGGATTCCACCGTGCCACCGCGTCTCTGTGCCCTCCAACCCAGCACGGATTACAACGTGCCACCGCGTCTCTATGCCCTCCAACCCAGCACAGATTTCACCGTGCCACCGCGTCTCTGTGCCCTCCAACCCAGCACAGATTACAGCGTTCCACCGCGTCTCTGTGCCCTCCAACCCAGCACGGATTACAGCGTGCCACCGCGTCTCTGTGCCCTCCAACCCAGCACGGATTACAGCGTGCCGCCGCGTCTCTGTTCTCTCCAACCCAGCGCAGATTACACCGTTCCACCGCGTCACTGTTCCCTCTAACCCAGCGCGGATTACACCGTCCCACCGCGACTCTGTTCTCTCCAACCCAGCACGGATTACAGCGTGCCACCGCGTCTCTGTGCCCTCCAACCCAGCACGGATGACACCGTCCCGCCGCGTCTCCGGTCTCTCCAACCCAGCACGGATTAAACCGTGCCACCGCGTCACTGTGCCCTCCAACCCAGCACGGATTACACTGTTCCACCGCGTCTCTGTGCCCTCCAACCCAGCACGGATTACAGTGTTCCACCGCGTCTCGGTGCCCTCCAAACCAGCACGGATTACAGCGTGCCACCGCGTCTCTGTTCCCTCCAACCCAGTGCGGATTACAGCGTTCCACCGCGTCACTGTTCTCTCCAACCCAGCACGGATTACACCGTGCCACTGCGTCTCTGTTCCCTCCAAACCAGCACGGATTTCAGCGTTCCACCGCGTCTCTGTTCCCTCCAACCCAGCATGGATTTCAGCGTTCCACCGCGTCACTGTTCCCTTCAACCCACTGCGGATTACAGCGTGTCACCGTGTCTCTGTTCCCTCCAACCCAGCACGCATTACAGCGTGTCACCGCGTCTCTGTTCCCTCCAACCCAGCATCGATTACAGCGTTCCACCGCGTCTCTGTTCTCTCCAACCCAGCGCGGATTACAGCGTGCCACCGCGTCTCTGTTCCCTCCAACCCAGCACGGATTACAGCGTTCCACCGCGTCACTGTTCCCTCCAACCCAGCACGGATTACACAGTGCCACCACGTCTCTGTTCCCTCCAACCCAGCACGGATTACACCGTGACACCACGTCTCTGTGCCCTCAAACCCAGCACGGATTTCACCGTGCCACCGCGTATCTGTTCTCTCCAACCCTGCGCGGATTACACCGTGCCACCGCGTCACTGTTCTCTCCAAACCAGCACGGATTACAGCGTTCCACCGCGTCTCTGTTCCCTCAAACCCAGCATGGATTACACCGTGCCACCGCGTATCTGTTCCCTCCAACCCAGCACGGATTACACCGTTCCACCGCGTCTCTGTTTTCTCCAACCCAGCGCGGATTACACCGTGCCACCGCGTCACTGTTCTCTCCAACCCAGCGCGGATTACACCGTGCCGCCGCGTCTCTGTTCTCTCCAACCCAGCGCGGATTACACCGTGCCACCGTGACTCTGTTCTCTCCAACCCAGCACGGATTACACAGTGCCGCCGCGTCTCTGTTCTCTCCAACCCAGCACGGATTACACCGTCCCGCCGCGTCTCTGTTCTCTCCAACCCAGCACGGATTACAGCGTGCCACCGCGTCACTGTGCCCTCCAACCCAGCACGGATTACAGTGTTCCACCTCGTCTCTGTGCCCTCCAACCCAGCACGGATTACAGCATTCCGCTGCGTCTCTGTGCCCTCCAACCCAGCACGGATTACAACGTGCCACCGCGTCTCTGTGCCCTCCAACCCAGCACAGATTACAGCGTTCCACTGCGTCTCTGTGCCCTCCAACGCAGCGCGGATTACACTGTGCCACCGCCTCACTGTTCTCTCCAACCCAGCACGGATTACAGCGTGCCGCCGCGTCTCTGTTCTGTCCATCCCAGCACGGATTACACCGTGGCACCGCGTCTCTGTTCTCTCCAACCCAGCACGGATTACAGCGTGCCACCGCGTCTCTGTTCCCTCCAACCCAGCACGGATTACAGCGTGCCACCGCATCTCTGTGCCGTCCAACCCAGCACGGCTTACACCGTGTCACCGCGTCTCCGTTGCCTCCAACCCAGCACGGATTACAGCGTGCCACCGTGTCTCTGTTCCCTCCAATCCACCACGGATTACACCGTGTCACTGCGTCTCCGTTGTCTCCAACCCAGCACGGATTACAGCGTGCCGCCGCGTCTCTGTTCTGTCCATCCCAGCACGGATTACACCGTGGCACCGCGTCTCTGTTCTCTCCAACCCAGCACAGATTAAAGCGTGCCACCGTGTCACTGTTCCCTCCAACCCAACACGGATTACACCGTGCCACCGCGTCTCTGTTCCCTCCAACCCAGCACGGATTACACCGTGCCACCGCGTCTCTGTTCCCTCTAACCCAGCGTGGATTACAGCGTGCCACCGCATCGCTGTGCCGTCCAACACAGCACGAATTACACCGTTCCACCTCGTCTCTGTTCTCTTCGAACCAGCGCATATTACACCGTGCCACCGCGTCTCTGTTCCCTCCAATCCAGCACGGATTACAGCGTCCCACTGCGTCTCTGTTCCCTCCAACCCAACGCGGATTACAGCGTGCCACCGCTTCTCTCTTCCTTCCAACCCAGCGCGGATTTCAGCGTTCCACCGCGTCACTGTGCCCTCCAACGCAGCACGGATTACACCGTGCCACCGCGTCTCTGTTCCCTCCAACCCAGCGCGGATTACACCGTGCCACCACGTCCCTCTGCCCTCCAACCCAGCACGGATTACAGCGTGCCACCGCGTCACTCTCCCTCCAAACCAGCACGGATTAAACCGTGCCGCCGCGTCTCTGTTGTCTCCAACCCAGCACGGATTACACCGTGCCACCGCGTCTCTGTTCTCTCCAACCCAGCACGGATTACACCGTGCCACCGCGTGTCTGTTCTCTCCAACCCAGCACGGATTACACGGTCCCACCGCGTCTCTGTTCTCTCCAACCCAGCACGGATTACAGCGTGCCACCACGTCACTGTGCCCTCCAACCCAGCACGGATTACAACGTGCCACCGCGTCTCTGTGCCCTCCAACCCAGCACAGATTTCACCGTGCCACCGCGTCTCTGTGCCCTCCAACCCAGCACAGATTACAGCGTTCCACCGCGTCTCTGTGTCCTCCAACCGAGCACGGATTACAGCGTGCCACCGCCTCACTGTTCTCTCCAACCCAGCACGGATTACAGCGTGCCGCCGCGTCTCTGTTCTGTCCATCCCAGCACGGATTACACCGTGGCACCGCGTCTCTGTTCTCTCCAACCCAGCACAGATTACAGCGTGCCACCGCGTCACTGTTCCCTCCAACCCAGCACGGATTACACCGTGCCACCGCGTCACTGTTCCCTCCAACCCAGCACGGATTACACCGTGCCACCGCATCTCTGTTCCCTCCAATCCAGCACGGATTACAGCGTGCCACCGCGTCTCTGTTCCTTCCAACCCAGCGCGGATTACAGCGTGCCACCGCGTCTCTATGCCGTCGAACCCAGCATGGATTACAGCGTTCCACCGCGTCTCTGTTCCCTCCAACCCAGCGCGGATTACACCGTGCCACCGCGTCTCTGTTCCCTCCAACCCAGCGCGGATTACACCGTGCCACCACGTCCCTCTGCCCTCCAACCCAGCACGGATTACAGCGTGCCACCGCGTCACTCTCCCTCCAACCCAGCACGGATTACACCGTCCCGCCGCGTCTCTGTTCTCTCCAACCCAGCACGGATTACAGCGTGCCACGCGTCACTATTCCCTCCAAACCAGCACGGATTACAGCGTGCCACCGCGTCTCTGTGCCCTCCAACCCAGCACGGATTACAGCGTGCCGCCGCGTCTCTGTTCTCTCCAACCCAGCGCAGATTACACCGTTCCACCGCGTCACTGTTCCCTCTAACCCAGCGCGGATTACACCGTCCCACCGCGACTCTGTTCTCTCCAACCCAGCACGGATTACACCGTGCCACCGCGTCTCTGTTCTCTCCAACCCAGCACGGATTACACCGTGCCACCGCGTCTCTGTTCTCTCCAACCCAGCACGGATTACACGGTCCCGCCGCGTCTCTGTTCTCTCCAACCCAGCACGGATTACACCGTCCCGCCACGTCACTATTCCCTCCAAACCTGCACGGATTACACCGTGCCACCGCGTCACTGTGCCCTCCAACCCAGCACGGATTACAGTGTTCCACCGCGTCTCTGTGCCCTCCAACCCAGCACGGATTACAGCGTTCCATTGCGTCTCTGTGCCCTCCAACCCAGCACGGATTACAACGTGCCACCGCGTCTCTATGCCCTCCAACCCAGCACAGATTTCACCGTGCCACCGCGTCTCTGTGCCCTCCAACCCAGCACGGATTACAGCGTGCCACCGCGTCTCTGTGCCCTCCAACCCAGCACGGATTACAGCGTGCCACTGCGTCTCTGTGCCCTCCAACCCAGCACAGATTACAGCGTTCCACCTCGTCTCTGTGCCCTCCAACCCAGCACGGATTACAGCGTGCCACCGCGTCTCTGTGCCCTCCAACCCAGCACGGATTACAGCGTTCCACCGCGTCTCTGTGCCCTCCAACCCAGCACAGATTACAGCTTGCCACCGCGTCTCTGTGCCCTCCAACCCAGCACGGATTACAGCGTTCCACCGCGTCTCTGTGCCCTCCAACCCAGCACGGATTACAGCGTGTCACTGCGTCTCTGTTCCCTCCAACCCAGCACGGATTACACCGTGCCACCGCGTCGCTGTTCTCTCCAACCCAGCACGGATTACAGCGTGCCACCGCGTTCCTGTGCCCTCCAACCCAGTGCGGATTACACCGTGCCACCGCCTCACTGTTCTCTCCAACCCAGCATGGATTACAGCGTGCCGCCGCGTCTCTGTTCTCTCCAACCCAGCGAAGATTACACCGTTCCACCGCGTCACTGTTCCCTCTAACCCAGCGCGGATTACACCGTCCCACCGCGACTCTGTTCTCTCCAACCCAGCACGGATTACACAGTTACGCCGCGTCTCTGTTCTCTCCAACCCAGCACGGATTACACCGTCCCGCCGCGTCTCTGTTCTCTCCAACCCAGCACGGATTACACCGTGGCATCGCGTCTCTGTTCTCTCCAACCCAGCACGGATTACAGCGTGCCACCGCGTCTCTGTGCCCTCCAACCCAGCACGGATGACACCGTCCCGCCGCGTCTCCGGTCTCTCCAACCCAGCACGGATTACAGCTATCCACCGCGTCTCTGTGCCCTCCAACCCAGCACGGATTACAGCTTGCCACCGCGTCTCTGTGCCCTCCAACCCAGCATGGATTACAGCGTGCCACCGCGTCTTTGTGCCCTCCAAGCCAGCACGGATGATACCGTCCCGCCGCGTCTCCGGTCTCTCCAACCCAGCACGGATTACAGCGTTCCACCGCGTCTCTGTGCCCTCCAACCCAGCACGGATTACAGCTTGCCACCGCGTCTCTGTGCCCTCCAACCCAGCACGGATTACAGCGTTCCACCGCGTCTCTGTGCCCTCCAACCCAGCACGGATTACACCGTGCCACCGCGTCGCTGTTCTCTCCAACCCAGCACGGATTACAGCGTGCCACCGCGTCTCTGTTCCCTCCAACCCAGTGCGGATTACAGAGTGCCACCGCGTCGCTGTTCTCTCCAACCCAGCCCGGATTACAGCATGCCACCGCGTCTCTGTTCTCTCCAACCCAGCACGGATTACAGCATGCCACCGCGTTCCTGTGCCCTCCAACCCAGTGCGGATTACAGCGTTCCACCGCGTCACTGTTCCCTCCAACCCAGCACGGATTACACCGTGCCACCGCCTCACTGTTCTCTCCAACCCAGCATGGATTACAGCGTGCCACCGCGTCTCTGTTCTCTCCAACCCAGCGCAGATTACACCGTTCCACCGCGTCACTGTTCCCTCTAACCCAGCGCGGATTACACCGTCCCACCGCGACTCTGTTCTCTCCAACCCAGCACGGATTACACAGTGCCGCCGCGTCTTTGTTCTCTCCAACCCAGCACGGATTACAGCGTGCCACCGCGTCACTGTTCCCTCTAACCCAGCGCGGATTACACCGTCCCACCGCGTCTCTGTTCTCTCCAACCCAGCACAGATTACAGCGTGCCACCGCGTCTCTGTTCTCTCCAACCCAGCATGGATTACACCGTGCCACTGCGTCTCTGTTCTCTCCAACCCAGCACAGATTACACCGTGCCACCGCGTCTCTGTGCCCTCCAACCCAGCACAGATTACAGCGTGCCACTGCGTCTCTGTTCCCTCCAACCCAGCACGGATGACACCGTCCCGCCGCGTCTCCGGTCTCTCCAACCCAGCACGGATTAAACCGTGCCACCGCGTCACTGTGCCCTCCAACCCAGCACGGATTACACTGTTCCACCGCGTCTCTGTGCCCTCCAACCCAGCACGGATTACAGTGTTCCACCGCGTCTCGGTGCCCTCCAAACCAGCACAGATTACAGCGTTCCACCGCGTCACTGTGCCCTCCAACCCAGCACGGATTACAGCGTTCCACCGCGTCTCTGTGCCCTCCAACCCAGCACAGATTACAGCGTGCCACTGCGTCTCTGTTCCCTCCAACCCAGCGCGGATTACAGCGTGCCACCGCGTCTCTGTGCCGTCCAACCCAGCACGGATTACACCGTTCCACCTCGTCTCTGTTCTCTCTAAACCAGCATGGATTACACCGTGCCACCGCGTCTCTGTTCCCTCCAACCCAGTGCGGATTACAGCGTTCCACCGCGTCTCTGTGCCCTCCAACCCAGCACAGATTACAGCGTGCCACTGCGTCTCTGTTCCCTCCAACCCAGCACGGATTACAGCGTGCCACCGCGTCTCTGTGCCGTCCAACCCAGCACGGATTACACCGTTCCACCTCGTCTCTGTTCTCTCTAAACCAGCATGGATTACACCGTGCCACCGCGTCTCTGTTCCCTCCAATCCAGCACGGATTACAGCCTGCCACCGCGTCTCTGTTCCCTCCAATCCAGTACGGATTACAGCGTGCCGCCGCGTCTCTGTTCCCTCCAACCCAGTGCGGATTACAGCGTTCCACCGTGTATCTGTTCTCTCCAACCCAGCGTGGATTACACCGTGCCACTGCCTCACTGTTCTCTCCAACCCAGCACGGATTACAGCGTTCCACCGCGTCACTGTGCCCTCCAACCCAACACGGATTACAGCGTGCCACCGCGTCTCTGTTCCCTCCAACCCAGTGCGGATTACAGCGTTCCACCGCGTCACTGTTCCCTCTAACCCAGCGCGGATTACACCGTGCCACCGTGTCTCTGTTCTCTCCAACCCAGCATGGATTACACCGTCCCACCGCGACTCTGTTCTCTCCATCACAGCACGGATTACACAGTGCCGCCGCGTCTCTGTTCCCTCCAACCCAGCATGGATTAAACCGTGCCACCGCGTCTCTGTTCTCTCCAACCCAGCACGGATTACACCGTGTCACCGCGTCTCTGTTCTCTCCAACCCAGCACAGATTACAGCGTGCCACCGCGTCTCTGTGCCCTACAACCCAGCACGGATGACACCGTCCCGCCGCGTCTCCGGTCTCTCCAAACCAGCACGGATTAAACCGTGCCACCGCATCACTGTGCCCTCCAACCCAGCACGGATTACACTGTTCCACCGCGTCTCTGTGCCCTCCAACCCAGCACGGATTACAGCGTTCCACCGCGTCACTGTGCCCTCCAACCCAGCACGGATTACAGCGTTCCACCGCGTCTCTGTGCCCTCCAACCCAGCACGGATTACACCGTTCCACCTCGTCTCTGTTCTCTCTAAACCAGCATGGATTACACCGTGCCACCGCGTCTCTGTTCCCTCCAACCCAGCACGGATTACAGCGTGCCGCCGCGTCTCTGTTCCCTCCAACCCAGTGCGGATTACAGCGTTCCACCGCGTCTCTGTGCCCTCCAACCCAGCACAGATTACAGCGTGCCACTGCGTCTCTGTTCCCTCCAACCCAGCGCGGATTACAGCGTGCCACCGCGTCTCTGTGCCGTCCAACCCAGCACGGATTACACCGTTCCACCTCGTCTCTGTTCTCTCTAAACCAGCATGGATTACACCGTGCCACCGCGTCTCTGTTCCCTCCAACCCAGCACGGATTACACCGTGCCACCGCGTCTCTGTTCCCTCCAATCCAGCACGGATTACAGCGTGCCGCCGCGTCTCTGTTCCCTCCAACCCAGTGCGGATTACAGCGTTCCACCGCGTCACTGTGCCCTCCAACCCAGCACGGATTACAGCGTTCCACCGCGTCTCTGTGCCCTCCAACCCAGCACGGATTACACCGTTCCACCTCGTCTCTGTTCTCTCTAAACCAGCATGGATTACACCGTGCCACCGCGTCTCTGTTCCCTCCAACCCAGCACGGATTACAGCGTGCCGCCGCGTCTCTGTTCCCTCCAACCCAGTGCGGATTACAGCGTTCCACCGCGTCTCTGTGCCCTCCAACCCAGCACAGATTACAGCGTGCCACCGCGTCTCTGTGCCGTCCAACCCAGCACGGATTACACCGTTCCACCTCGTCTCTGTTCTCTCTAAACCAGCATGGATTACACCGTGCCACCGCGTCTCTGTTCCCTCCAACCCAGCACGGATTACAGCGTGCCGCCGCGTCTCTGTTCCCTCCAACCCAGTGCGGATTACAGCGTTCCACCGCGTCTCTGTGCCCTCCAACCCAGCACAGATTACAGCGTGCCACTGCGTCTCTGTTCCCTCCAACCCAGCGCGGATTACAGCGTGCCACCGCGTCTCTGTGCCGTCCAACCCAGCACGGATTACACCGTTCCACCTCGTCTCTGTTCTCTCTAAACCAGCATGGATTACACCGTGCCACCGCGTCTCTGTTCCCTCCAACCCAGCACGGATTACACCGTGCCACCGCGTCTCTGTTCCCTCCAATCCAGCACGGATTACAGCGTGCCGCCGCGTCTCTGTTCCCTCCAACCCAGTGCGGATTACAGCGTTCCACCGTGTATCTGTTCTCTCCAACCCAGCGTGGATTACACCGTGCCACTGCCTCACTGTTCTCTCCAACCCAGCACGGATTACAGCGTTCCACCGCGTCTCTGTGCCCTCCAACCCAACACGGATTACAGCGTGCCACCGCGTCTCTGTTCCCTCCAACCCAGTGCGGATTACAGCGTTCCACCGCGTCACTGTTCCCTCCAACCCAGTGCGGATTACAGCGTGCCACCGCGTCCCTGTTCCCTCCAACCCAGTGCGGATTACACCGTGCCACCGCGTCTCTGTTTTCTCCAACCCAGCGCAGATTACACCGTTCCACCGCGTCACTGTTCCCTCTAACCCAGCGCGGATTACACCGTGCCACCGTGTCTCTGTTCTCTCCAACCCAGCATGGATTACACCGTCGCACCGCGACTCTGTTCTCTCCAACCCAGCACGGATTACACAGTGCCGCCGCGTCTCTGTTCCCTCCAACCCAGCACGGATTACACCGTGCCGCCGCGTCTCTGTTCCCTCCATCCCAGCATGGATTAAACCGTGTCACCGCGTCTCCGTTCCCTCCAACCCAGCACGGATTACACCGTGTCACTGCGTCTCTGTTCCCTCCAAACCAGCACAGATTAAACCGTGCCACCGCGTCTCTGTGCCCTCCAACCCAGCACAGATTACAGCGTTCCACTGCGTCTCTGTGCCCTCCAACCCAGCACAGATTACAGCGTGTCACCTCGTCTCTGTTCTCTCCAACCCAGCACAGATTACAGCGTTCCACCGCGTCACTGTGCCCTCCAACCCAGCACGGATTACCCCGTGTCACCGCCTTACTGTTCTCTCCAACCCAGCACGGATTTCAGCGTTCCACCGCGTCACTGTTCCCTCTACCCAGCGCGGATTACAGCGTTCCACCGCGTCTCTGTTTTCTCCAACCCAGCACGGATTACACAGTACCGCCGCGTCTCTGTTCTCTCCAACCCAGCGCGTATTACACCGTGCCGCCGCGTCTCTGTTCCCTCCAACCCAGCGTGGATTACAGCGTACCACCGCGTCTCTGTTCACTCCAACCCAGCACGGATTACACAGTGCCACCGTGTCTCTGTTCTCTCCAACCCAGCACGGATTACAGTGTTCCACCGCGTCTCTGTGCCCTCCAACCCAGCACGGATTACAGCGTTCCACTGCGTCTCTGTGCCCTCCAACCCAGCACGGATTACAACGTGCCACCGCGTCTCTGTGCCCTCCAACCCAGCACAGATTTCACCGTGCCATCGCGTCTCCGGTCTCTCCAACCCAGCACGGATTACAACGTGCCACCGCGTCTCTGTGCCCTCCAACCCAGCACAGATTACAGCGTTCCACCGCGTCTCTGTGCCCTGCAACCCAGCACAGATTACAGCGTTCCACCGCGTCTCTGTGCCCTCCAACCCAGCACGGATTACAGCGTTCCACCGCGTCTCTGTGCCCTCCAACGCAGCACAGATTACAGCGTTCCACCGCGTCTCTGTGCCCTCCAACCCAGCACGGATTACAGCGTTCTACCGTGTGTCTGTGCCCTCCAACCCAGCACGGATTTCACCATGCCACCGCGTCTCTGTGCCCTCCAACCCAGCACGGATTACAGCGTGTCACCGCGTCACTGTGCCCTCCAACCCAGCACGGATAACAGCGTGTCACTGCGTCTCTGTTCTCTCCAAACCAGCACGGATTACACCGTTCCACCTCGTCTCTGTTCTCTCCAGCCCAGCGCGGATTACAGCGTTCCACCGCGTCTCTGTTCCCTCCAACCCAGCGCGGATTACACTGTGCCACCGCGTCTCTGTGCCCTCCAACCCGGCACAGATTTCACCGTGCCACCGCGTCTCTGTGCCCTCCAACCCAGCACAGATTACAGCGTTCCACCGCGTCTCTGTGCCCTCCAACCCAGCACGGATTACACTGTGCCACCGCCTCACTGTGCCCTCCAACCCAGCACAGATTTCACCGTGCCACCGCGTCTCTGTGCCCTCCAACCCAGCACGGATTACAGCGTTCCACCGCGTCTCTGTGCCCTCCAACCCAGCGCGGATTACAGCGTTCCACCGTGTCTCTGTTCTCTCCAACCCAGCACGGATTACAGCGTGCCGCCGCGTCTCTGTTCCCTCCAACCCAGCACGGATTACAGCGTGCCACCGCGTCTCTGTGCCCTCCAACCCAGCGCGGATTACAGCGTTCCACCGCGTCTCTGTACTCTCCAACCCAGCACGGATTACACCGTGCCACCGCGTCTCTGTTCCCTCCAACCCAGCACGGATTACAGCGTGCCACCGCGTCTCTGTTCCCTCCAACCCAGCACAGATTACACCGTGCCACTGCGTCACTGTGCCCTCCAACCCAGCACGGATTACAACGTGCCACCGCGTCTCTGTTCCCTCCAACCCAGCACGGATTACAGCGTGCCACCGCATCTCTGTGCCGTCCAACCCAGCACGGATTACACCGTGTCACCGCGTCTCCGTTGCCTCCAACCCAGCACGGATTACAGCGTGCCACCGCGTCTCTGTTCTCTCCAACCCAGCACGGATTACACCGTGTCACTGCGTCTCCGTTGTCTCAAACCCAGCACGGATTACAGCGTGCCGCCGCGTCTCTATTCTGTCCATCCCAGCACGGATTACACCGTGGCACCGCGTCTCTGTTCTCTCCAACCCAGCACAGATTAAAGCGTGCCACCGCGTCACTGTTCCCTCCAACCCAACACGGATTACAGCGTGCCACCGCGTCTCTGTTCCCTCCAACCCAGCGTGGATTACAGCGTGCCACCGCATCGCTGTGCCGTCCAACACAGCACGGATTACACCGTTCCACCTCGTCTCTGTTCTCTTCGAACCAGCGCATATTACACCGTGCCACCGCGTCCCTGTTCCCTCCAATCCAGCACGGATTACACCGTGCCACCGCGTCTCTGTTCCCTCCAATCCAGCACGGATTACAGCGTCCCACCGCGTCTCTGTTCCCTCCAACCCAACGCGGATTACAGCGTGCCACCGCGTCTCTGTTCCTTCCAACCCAGCGCGGATTTCAGCGTTCCACCGCGTCACTGTGCCCTCCAACCCAGCACGGATTACAGCGTTCCACCGCGTCTCTGTTCCCTCCAACCCAGCGCGGATTACACCGTGCCACGGCGTCTCTGTTCCCTCCAACACAGCGCGGATTACACCGTGCCACCACGTCCCTCTGCCCTCCAACCCAGCACGGATTACAGCGTGCCACCGCGTCACTCTCCGTCCAAACCAGCACGGATTACACCGTGCCGCCGCGTCTCTGTTCTCTCCAACCCAGCACGGATTACACCGTGCCACCGCGTCTCTGTTCTCTCCAACCCAGCACGGATTACACCGTCCCGCCGCGTCTCTGTTCTCTCCAGCCCAGCACGGATTACACCGTCCCGCCGCGTCACTATTCCCTCCAAACCAGCACGGATTACACCGTGCCACCGCGTCACTGTGCCCTCCAACCCAGCACGGATTACAGTGTTCCACCGCGTCTCTGTGCCCTCCAACCCAGCACGGATTACAGCTTGCCACCGCGTCTCTGTGTCCTCCAACCCAGCACGGATTACACCGTGCCACCGCGTCGCTGTTCTCTCCAACCCAGCACGGATTACAACGTGCCACCGCGTCTCTGTTCCCTCCAACCCAGTGCGGATTACAGCGTGCCACCGCGTCGCTGTTCTCTCCAACCCAACACGGATTACAGCGTGCCACCGCGTCTCTGTTCCCTCCAACCCAGTGCGGATTACAGCGTGCCACCGCGTTCCTGTGCCCTCCAACCCAGTGCGGATTACACCGTGCCACCGCCTCACTGTTCTCTCCAACCCAGCATGGATTACAGCGTGCCGCCGCGTCTCTGTTCTCTCCAACCCAGCGCAGATTACACCGTTCCACCGCGTCACTGTTCCCTCTAACCCAGCGCGGATTACACCGTCCCACCGCGACTCTGTTCTCTCCAACCCAGCACGGATTACAGAGTGCCGCCGCGTCTCTGTTCTCTCCAACCCAGCACGGATTACACCGTCCCGCCGCGTCTCTGTTCTCTCCAACCCAGCACGGATTACACCGTGGCATCGCGTCTCTGTTCTCTCCAACCCAGCACGGATTACAGCGTGCCACCGCGTCTCTGTGCCCTCCAACCCAGCACGGATGACACCGTCCCGCCGCGTCTCCGGTCTCTCCATCCCAGCACGGATTACAGCGTTCCACGGCGTCTCTGTGCCCTCCAACCCAGCACGGATTACAGCTTGCCACCGCGTCTCTGTGCCCTCCAACCCAGCACGGATTACAGCGTGCCACCGCGTCTCTGTGCCCTCCAACCCAGCACGGATGACACCGTCCCGCCGCGTCTCCGGTCTCTCCAACCCAGCACGGATTACAGCGTTCCACCGCGTCTCTGTGCCCTCCAACCCAGCACGGATTACAGCTTGCCACCGCGTCTCTGTGCCCTCCAACCCAGCACGGATTACAGCGTTCCACCGCGTCTCTGTGCCCTCCAACCCAGCACGGATTACACCGTGCCACCGCGTCGCTGTTCTCTCCAACCCAGCCCGGATTACAGCATGCCACCGCGTCTCTATTCTCTCCAACCCAGCACGGATTACAGCATGCCACCGCGTTCCTGTGCCCTCCAACCCAGTGCGGATTACAGCGTTCCACCGCGTCACTGTTCCCTCCAACCCAGCACGGATTACACCGTGCCACCGCCTCACTGTTCTCTCCAACCCAGCATGGATTACAGCGTGCCGCCGCGTCTCTGTTCTCTCCAACCCAGCGCAGATTACACCGTTCCACCGCGTCACTGTTCCCTCTAACCCAGCGCGGATTACACCGTCCCACCGCGACTCTGTTCTCTCCAACCCAGCACGGATTACACAGTGCCGCCGCGTCTCTGTTCTCTCCAACCCAGCACGGATTACACCGTCCCGCCGCGTCTCTGTTCTCTCCAACCCAGCACGGATTACACCGTCCCGCCGCGTCACTATTCCCTCCAAACCAGCACGGATTACACCGTGCCACCGCGTCACTGTGCCCTCCAACCCAGCACGGATTACAGTGTTCCACCGCGTCTCTGTGCCCTCCAACCCAGCACGGATTACAGCTTGCCACCGCGTCTCTGTGCCCTCCAACCCAGCACGGATTACAGCGTTCCACCGCGTCTCTGTGTCCTCCAACCCAGCACGGATTACACCGTGCCACCGCGTCGCTGTTCTCTCCAACCCAGCACGGATTACAACGTGCCACTGCGTCTCTGTTCCCTCCAACCCAGCACGGATTTCACCATGCCACCGCGTCTCTGTGCCCTCCAACCCAGCACGGATTACAGCGTGTCACCGCGTCACTGTGCCCTCCAACCCAGCACGGATAACAGCGTGTCACTGCGTCTCTGTTCTCTCCAAACCAGCACGGATTACACCGTTCCACCTCGTCTCTGTTCTCTCCAGCCCAGCGCGGATTACAGCGTTCCACCGCGTCTCTGTTCCCTCCAACCCAGCGCGGATTACACTGTGCCACCGCGTCTCTGTGCCCTCCAACCCGGCACAGATTTCACCGTGCCACCGCGTCTCTGTGCCCTCCAACCCAGCACAGATTACAGCGTTCCACCGCGTCTCTGTGCCCTCCAACCCAGCACGGATTACACTGTGCCACCGCCTCACTGTGCCCTCCAACCCAGCACAGATTTCACCGTGCCACCGCGTCTCTGTGCCCTCCAACCCAGCACGGATTACAGCGTTCCACCGCGTCTCTGTGCCCTCCAACCCAGCGCGGATTACAGCGTTCCACCGTGTCTCTGTTCTCTCCAACCCAGCACGGATTACAGCGTGCCGCCGCGTCTCTGTTCCCTCCAACCCAGCACGGATTACAGCGTGCCACCGCGTCTCTGTGCCCTCCAACCCAGCGCGGATTACAGCGTTCCACCGCGTCTCTGTACTCTCCAACCCAGCACGGATTACACCGTGCCACCGCGTCTCTGTTCCCTCCAACCCAGCGCGGATTACAGCGTGCCACCGCGTCTCTGTTCCCTCCAACCCAGCACAGATTACACCGTGCCACTGCGTCACTGTGCCCTCCAACCCAGCACGGATTACAACGTGCCACCGCGTCTCTGTTCCCTCCAACCCAGCACGGATTACAGCGTGCCACCGCATCTCTGTGCCGTCCAACCCAGCACGGATTACACCGTGTCACCGCGTCTCCGTTGCCTCCAACCCAGCACGGATTACACCGTTCCACCTCGTCTCTGTTCTCTTCGAACCAGCGCATATTACACCGTGCCACCGCGTCCCTGTTCCCTCCAATCCAGCACGGATTACACCGTGCCACCGCGTCTCTGTTCCCTCCAATCCAGCACGGATTACAGCGTCCCACCGCGTCTCTGTTCCCTCCAACCCAACGCGGATTACAGCGTGCCACCGCGTCTCTGTTCCTTCCAACCCAGCGCGGATTTCAGCGTTCCACCGCGTTACTGTGCCCTCCAACCCAGCACGGATTACAGCGTTCCACCGCGTCTCTGTTCCCTCCAACCCAGCGCGGATTACACCGTGCCACGGCGTCTCTGTTCCCTCCAACACAGCGCGGATTACACCGTGCCACCACGTCCCTCTGCCCTCCAACCCAGCACGGATTACAGCGTGCCACCGCGTCACTCTCCGTCCAAACCAGCACGGATTACACCGTGCCGCCGCGTCTCTGTTCTCTCCAACCCAGCACGGATTACACCGTGCCACCGCGTCTCTGTTCTCTCCAACCCAGCACGGATTACACCGTCCCGCTGCGTCTCTGTTCTCTCCAACCCAGCACGGATTACACCGTCCCGCCGCGTCACTATTCCCTCCAAACCAGCACGGATTACACCGTGCCACCGCGTCACTGTGCCCTCCAACCCAGCACGGATTACAGTGTTCCACCGCGTCTCTGTGCCCTCCAACCCAGCACGGATTACAGCTTGCCACCGCGTCTCTGTGCCCTCCAACCCAGCACGGATTACAGCGTTCCACCGCGTCTCTGTGTCCTCCAACCCAGCACGGATTACACCGTGCCACCGCGTCGCTGTTCTCTCCAACCCAGCACGGATTACAACGTGCCACCGCGTCTCTGTTCCCTCCAACCCAGTGCGGATTACAGCGTGCCACCGCGTCGCTGTTCTCTCCAACCCAGCACGGATTACAGCGTGCCACCGCGTCTCTGTTCCCTCCAACCCAGTGCGGATTACAGCGTGCCACCGCGTTCCTGTGCCCTCCAACCCAGTGCGGATTACACCGTGCCACCGCCTCACTGTTCTCTCCAACCCAGCATGGATTACAGCGTGCCGCCGCGTCTCTGTTCTCTCCAACCCAGCGCAGATTACACCGTTCCACCGCGTCACTGTTCCCTCTAACCCAGCGCGGATTACACCGTCCCACCGCGACTCTGTTCTCTCCAACCCAGCACGGATTACACCGTCCCGCCGCGTCTCTGTTCTCTCCAACCCAGCACGGATTACACCGTGGCATCGCGTCTCTGTTCTCTCCAACCCAGCATGGATTACAGCGTGCCACCGCGTCTCTGTGCCCTCCAACCCAGCACGGATGACACCGTCCCGCCGCGTCTCCGGTCTCTCCATCCCAGCACGGATTACAGCGTTCCACCGCGTCTCTGTGCCCTCCAACCCAGCACGGATTACAGCTTGCCACCGCGTCTCTGTGCCCTCCAACCCAGCACGGATTACAGCGTGCCACCGCGTCTCTGTGCCCTCCAACCCAGCACGGATGACACCGTCCCGCCGCGTCTCCGGTCTCTCCAACCCAGCACGGATTACAGCGTTCCACCGCGTCTCTGTGCCCTCCAACCCAGCACGGATTACAGCTTGCCACCGCGTCTCTGTGCCCTCCAACCCAGCACGGATTACAGCGTTCCACCGCGTCTCTGTGCCCTCCAACCCAGCACGGATTACACCGTGCCACCGCGTCGCTGTTCTCTCCAACCCAGCCCGGATTACAGCATGCCACCGCGTCTCTATTCTCTCCAACCCAGCACGGATTACAGCATGCCACCGCGTTCCTGTGCCCTCCAACCCAGTGCGGATTACAGCGTTCCACCGCGTCACTGTTCCCTCCAACCCAGCACGGATTACACCGTGCCACCGCCTCACTGTTCTCTCCAACCCAGCATGGATTACAGCGTGCCGCCGCGTCTCTGTTCTCTCCAACCCAGCGCAGATTACACCGTTCCACCGCGTCACTGTTCCCTCTAACCCAGCGCGGATTACACCGTCCCACCGCGACTCTGTTCTCTCCAACCCAGCACGGATTACACAGTGCCGCCGCGTCTCTGTTCTCTCCAACCCAGCACGGATTACACCGTCCCGCCGCGTCTCTGTTCTCTCCAACCCAGCACGGATTACACCGTCCCGCCGCGTCACTATTCCCTCCAAACCAGCACGGATTACACCGTGCCACCGCGTCACTGTGCCCTCCAACCCAGCACGGATTACAGTGTTCCACCGCGTCTCTGTGCCCTCCAACCCAGCACGGATTACAGCTTGCCACCGCGTCTCTGTGCCCTCCAACCCAGCATGGATTACAGCGTTCCACCGCGTCTCTGTGTCCTCCAACCCAGCACGGATTACACCGTGCCACCGCGTCGCTGTTCTCTCCAACCCAGCACGGATTACAACGTGCCACCGCGTCTCTGTTCCCTCCAACCCAGTGCGGATTACAGCGTGCCACCGCGTCGCTGTTCTCTCCAACCCAGCACGGATTACAGCGTGCCACCGCGTCTCTGTTCCCTCCAACCCAGTGCGGATTACAGCGTGCCACCGCGTTCCTGTGCCCTCCAACCCAGTGCGGATTACACCGTGCCACCGCCTCACTGTTCTCTCCAACCCAGCATGGATTACAGCGTGCCGCCGCGTCTCTGTTCTCTCCAACCCAGCGCAGATTACACCGTTCCACCGCGTCACTGTTCCCTCTAACCCAGCGCGGATTACACCGTCGCACCGCGACTCTGTTCTCTCCAACCCAGCACGGATTACACAGTGCCGCCGCGTCTCTGTTCTCTCCAACCCAGCACGGATTACACCGTCCCGCCGCGTCTCTGTTCTCTCCAACCCAGCACGGATTACACCGTGGCATCGCGTCTCTGTTCTCTCCAACCCAGCACGGATTACAGCGTGCCACCGCGTCTCTGTGCCCTCCAACCCAGCACGGATGACACCGTCCCGCCGCGTCTCCGGTCTCTCCATCCCAGCACGGATTACAGCGTTCCACCGCGTCTCTGTGCCCTCCAACCCAGCACGGATTACAGCTTGCCACCACGTCTCTGTGCCCTCCAACCCAGCACGGATTACAGCGTGCCACCGCGTCTCTGTGCCCTCCAACCCGGCACGGATGACACCGTCCCGCCGCGTCTCCGGTCTCTCCAACCCAGCACGGATTACAGCGTTCCACCGCGTCTCTGTGCCCTCCAACCCAGCACGGATTACAGCTTGCCACCGCGTCTCTGTGCCCTCCAACCCAGCACGGATTACAGCGTTCCACCGCGTCTCTGTGCCCTCCAACCCAGCACGGATTACACCGTGCCACCGCGTCGCTGTTCTCTCCAACCCAGCCCGGATTACAGCATGCCACCGCGTCTCTATTCTCTCCAACCCAGCACGGATTACAGCATGCCACCGAGTTCCTGTGCCCTCCAACCCAGTGCGGATTACAGCGTTCCACCGCGTCACTGTTCCCTCCAACCCAGCACGGATTACACCGTGCCACCGCCTCACTGTTCTCTCCAACCCAGCATGGATTACAGCGTGCCGCCGCGTCTCTGTTCTCTCCAACCCAGCGCAGATTACACCGTTCCACCGCGTCACTGTTCCCTCTAACCCAGCGCGGATTACACCGTCCCACCGCGACTCTGTTCTCTCCAACCCAGCACGGATTACACAGTGCCGCCGCGTCTCTGTTCTCTCCAACCCAGCACGGATTACAGCGTTCCACCGCGTCTCTGTGCCCTCCAACCCAGCACAGATTACAGCGTGCCACGGCGTCTCTGTTCCCTCCAACCCAGCGCGGATTACAGCGTGCCACCGTGTCTCTGTGCCGTCCAACCCAGCACGGATTACACCGTTCCACCTCGTCTCTGTTCTCTCTAAACCAGCATGGATTACACCGTGCCACCGCGTCTCTGTTCCCTCCAACCCAGTGCGGATTACAGCGTTCCACCGCGTCTCTGTGCCCTCCAACCCAGCACAGATTACAGCGTGCCACTGCGTCTCTGTTCCCTCCAACCCAGCACGGATTACAGCGTGCCACCGCGTCTCTGTGCCGTCCAACCCAGCACGGATTACACCGTTCCACCTCGTCTCTGTTCTCTCTAAACCAGCATGGATTACACCGTCCCACCACGTCACTGTTCCCTCCAACCCAGTGCGGATTACACCGTGCCACCGCGTCTCTGTTCCCTCCAATCCAGCACGGATTACAGCGTGCCGCCGCGTCTCTGTTCCCTCCAACCCAGTGTGGATTACAGCGTTCCACCGTGTATCTGTTCTCTCCAACCCAGCGTGGATTACACCGTGCCACTGCCTCACTGTTCTCTCCAACCCAGCACGGATTACAGCGTTCCACCGCGTCACTGTGCCCTCCAACCCAACACGGATTACAGCGTGCCACCGCGTCTCTGTTCCCTCCAACCCAGTGCGGATTACAGCGTTCCACCGCGTCACTGTTCCCTCCAACCCAGTGCGGATTACAGCGTGCCACCGCGTCCCTGTTCCCTCCAACCCAGTGCGGATTACACCGTGCCACCGCGTCTCTGTTTTCTCCAACCCAGCGCAGATTACACCGTTCCACCGCGTCACTGTTCCCTCTAACCCAGCGCGGATTACACCGTGCCACCGTGTCTCTGTTCTCTCCAACCCAGCATGGATTACACCGTCCCACCGCGACTCTGTTCTCTCCAACCCAGCACGGATTACACCGTGCCGCCGCGTCTCTGTTCCCTCCAACCCAGCACGGATTACACCGTGCCGCCGCGTCTCTGTGCCCTCCAACCCAGCACGGATGACACCGTCCCGCCGCGTCTCCGGTCTCTCCAAACCAGCACGGATTAAACCGTGCCACCGCGTCACTGTGCCCTCCAACCCAGCACGGATTACACTGTTCCACCGCGTCTCTGTGCCCTCCAACCCAGCACGGATTACAGTGTTCCACCGCGTCTCTGTGCCCTCCAACCCAGCACAGATTACAGCGTGCCACTGCGTCTCTGTTCCCTCCAACCCAGCGCGGATTACAGCGTGCCACCGCGTCTCTGTGCCGTCCAACCCAGCACGGATTACACCGTTCCACCTCGTCTCTGTTCTCTCTAAACCAGCATGGATTACACCGTGCCACCGCGTCTCTGTTCCCTCCAACCCAGCCCGTATTACACTGTGCCGCCGCGTCTCTGTTCCCTCCAACCCAGCGTGGATTACAGCGTACCACCGCGTCTCTGTTCCCTCCAACCCAGCGTGGATTACAGCGTACCACCGCGTCTCTGTTCCCTCCAACCCAGCATGGATTACACCGTGCCACCACGTCTCTGTTCCCTCCAACCCAGCACGTATTACACAGTGCCACCGCGTCTCTGTTCTCTCCAACCCAGCACGGATTACAGTGTTCCACCGCCTCTCTGTGCCCTCCAACCCAGCACGGATTACAGCGTTCCACTGCGTCTCTGTGCCCTCCAACCCAGCACGGATTACAACGTGCCACCGCGTCTCTGTGCCCTCCAACCCAGCACAGATTTCACCGTGCCATCGCGTCTCCGGTCTCTCCAACCCAGCACGGATTACAACGTGCCACCGCGTCTCTGTGCCCTCCAACCCAGCACAGATTACAGCGTTCCACCGCGTCTCTGTGCCCTCCAACCCAGCGCGGATTACACTGTGCCACCGCGTCTCTGTGCCCTCCAACCCAGCACAGATTACAGCGTTCCACCGCGTCTCTGTGCCCTCCAACCCAGCACGGATTACACTGTGCCACCGCCTCACTGTGCCCTCCAACCCAGCACAGATTTCACCGTGCCACCGCGTCTCTGTGCCCTCCAACCCAGCACGGATTACAGCGTTCCACCGCGTCTCTGTGCCCTCCAACCCAGCGCGGATTACAGCGTTCCACCGCGTCTCTGTTCTCTCCAACCCAGCACGGATTACACCGTGCCACCGCGTCTCTGTTCCCTCCAACCCAGCGCGGATTACAGCGTGCCACCGCGTCTCTATGCCGTCGAACCCAGCACGGATTACAGCGTTCCACAGCGTCTCTGTTCCCTCCAACCCAGCGCGGATTACACCATGCCACCGCGTCTCTGTTCCCTCCAACCCAGCACGGATTACAGCGTGCCACCGCGTCACTCTCCCTCCAAACCAGCACAGATTTCACCGTGCCACCGCGTCTCTGTGCCCTCCAACCCAGCGCGGATTACAGCGTTCCACCGCGTCTCTGTTCTCTCCAACCCAGCACGGATTACAGCGTGCCACCGCGTCTCTGTGCCCTCCAACCCAGCGCGGATTACAGCGTTCCACCGCGTCTCTGTTCTCTCCAACCCAGCACGGATTACACCGTGCCACCGCGTCTCTGTTCCTTCCAACCCAGCACGGATTACAGCGTGCCACCGCGTCTCTATGCCGTCGAACCCAGCACGGATTACAGCGTTCCACAGCGTCTCTGTTCCCTCCAACCCAACGCGGATTACACCGTGCCACCGCGTCTCTGTTCCCTCCAACCCAGCACGGATTACAGCGTGCCACCGCGTCACTCTCCCTCCAAACCAGCACGGATTACACCGTGCCACCGCGTCTCTGTTCCCTCCAACCCAGCATGGATTACACCGTCCCACCGCGACTCTGTTCTATCCAACCCAGCACGGATTACACAGTGCCGCCGCGTCTCTGTTCTCTCCAACCCAGCACGGATTACACCGTCCCGCCGCGTCTCTGTTCTCTCCAACCCAGCACGGATTACAGCGTGCTACGCGTCACTATTCCCTCCAAACCAGCACGGATTACAGCGTTCCACCGTGTATCTGTTCTCTCCAACCCAGCGTGGATTACACCGTGCCACTGCCTCACTGTTCTCTCCAACCCAGCACGGATTACAGCGTTCCACCGCGTCACTGTGCCCTCCAACCCAACACGGATTACAGCGTGCCACCGCGTCTCTGTTCCCTCCAACCCAGTGCGGATTACAGCGTTCCACCGCGTCACTGTTCCCTCCAACCCAGTGCGGATTACAGCGTGCCACCGCGTCCCTGTTCCCTCCAACCCAGTGCGGATTACACCGTGCCACCGCGTCTCTGTTTTCTCCAACCCAGCGCAGATTACACCGTTCCACCGCGTCACTGTTCCCTCTAACCCAGCGCGGATTACACCGTGCCACCGTGTCTCTGTTCTCTCCAACCCAGCATGGATTACACCGTCCCACCGCGACTCTGTTCTCTCCAACCCAGCACGGATTACACCGTGCCGCCGCGTCTCTGTTCCCTCCAACCCAGCACGGATTACACCGTGCCGCCGCGTCTCTGTGCCCTCCAACCCAGCACGGATGACACCGTCCCGCCGCGTCTCCGGTCTCTCCAAACCAGCACGGATTAAACCGTGCCACCGCGTCACTGTGCCCTCCAACCCAGCACGGATTACACTGTTCCACCGCGTCTCTGTGCCCTCCAACCCAGCACGGATTACAGTGTTCCACCGCGTCTCGGTGCCCTCCAAACCAGCACAGATTACAGCGTTCCACCGCGTCACTGTGCCCTCCAACCCAGCACGGATTACAGCGTTCCACCGCGTCTCTGTGCCCTCCAACCCAGCACAGATTTCAGCGTGCCACTGCGTCTCTGTTCCCTCCAACCCAGCGCGGATTACAGCGTGCCACCACGTCTCTGTGCCGTCCAACCCAGCACAGATTACACCGTTCCACCTCGTCTCTGTTCTCTCTAAACCAGCATGGATTACACCGTGCCACCGCGTGTCTGTTCCCTCCAACCCAGCACGGATTACAGCGTGCCGCCGCGTCTCTGTTCCCTCCAACCCAGTGCGGATTACAGCGTTCCACCACGTCTCTGTGCCCTCCAACCCAGCACAGATTACAGCGTGCCACTGCGTCTCTGTTCCCTCCAACCCAGCGCGGATTACAGCGTGCCACCGCGTCTCTGTTCCCTCCAACCCAGCCCGTATTACACTGTGCCGCCGCGTCTCTGTTCCCTCCAACCCAGCGTGGATTACAGCGTACCACCGCGTCTCTGTTCCCTCCAACCCAGCGTGGATTACAGCGTACCACCGCGTCTCTGTTCCCTCCAACCCAGCATGGATTACACCGTGCCACCACGTCTCTGTTCCCTCCAACCCAGCACGTATTACACAGTGCCACCGCGTCTCTGTTCTCTCCAACCCAGCACGGATTACAGTGTTCCACCGCCTCTCTGTGCCCTCCAACCCAGCACGGATTACAGCGTTCCACTGCGTCTCTGTGCCCTCCAACCCAGCACGGATTACACCGTGCCACCGCGTCTCTGTGCCCTCCAACCCAGCACAGATTTCACCGTGCCATCGCGTCTCCGGTCTCTCCAACCCAGCACGGATTACAACGTGCCACCGCGTCTCTGTGCCCTCCAACCCAGCACAGATTACAGCGTTCCACCGCGTCTCTGTGCCCTCCAACCCAGCGCGGATTACACTGTGCCACCGCGTCTCTGTGCCCTCCAACCCAGCACAGATTACAGCGTTCCACCGCGTCTCTGTGCCCTCCAACCCAGCACGGATTACACTGTGCCACCGCCTCACTGTGCCCTCCAACCCAGCACAGATTTCACCGTGCCACCGCGTCTCTGTGCCCTCCAACCCAGCACGGATTACAGCGTTCCACCGCGTCTCTGTGCCCTCCAACCCAGCGCGGATTACAGCGTTCCACCGCGTCTCTGTTCTCTCCAACCCAGCACGGATTACACCGTGCCACCGCGTCTCTGTTCCCTCCAACCCAGCGCGGATTACAGCGTGCCACCGCGTCTCTATGCCGTCGAACCCAGCACGGATTACAGCGTTCCACAGCGTCTCTGTTCCCTCCAACCCAGCGCGGATTACACCATGCCACCGCGTCTCTGTTCCCTCCAACCCAGCACGGATTACAGCGTGCCACCGCGTCACTCTCCCTCCAAACCAGCACAGATTTCACCGTGCCACCGCGTCTCTGTGCCCTCCAACCCAGCGCGGATTACAGCGTTCCACCGCGTCTCTGTCCTCTCCAACCCAGCACGGATTACACCGTGCCACCGCGTCTCTGTTCCTTCCAACCCAGCACGGATTACAGCGTGCCACCGCGTCTCTATGCCGTCGAACCCAGCACGGATTACAGCGTTCCACAGCGTCTCTGTTCCCTCCAACGCAACGCGGATTACACCGTGCCACCGCGTCTCTGTTCCCTCCAACCCAGCACGGATTACAGCGTGCCACCGCGTCACTCTCCCTCCAAACCAGCACGGATTACACCGTGCCACCGCGTCTCTGTTCCCTCCAACCCAGCATGGATTACACCGTCCCACCGCGACTCTGTTCTATCCAACCCAGCACGGATTACACAGTGCCGCCGCGTCTCTGTTCTCTCCAACCCAGCACGGATTACACCGTCCCGCCGCGTCTCTGTTCTCTCCAACCCAGCACGGATTACAGCGTGCTACGCGTCACTATTCCCTCCAAACCAGCACGGATTACAGCGTTCCACCGTGTATCTGTTCTCTCCAACCCAGCGTGGATTACACCGTGCCACTGCCTCACTGTTCTCTCCAACCCAGCACGGATTACAGCGTTCCACCGCGTCACTGTGCCCTCCAACCCAACACGGATTACAGCGTGCCACCGCGTCTCTGTTCCCTCCAACCCAGTGCGGATTACAGCGTTCCACCGCGTCACTGTTCCCTCCAACCCAGTGCGGATTACACCGTGCCACCGCGTCTCTGTTTTCTCCAACCCAGCGCAGATTACACCGATCCACCGCGTCACTGTTCCCTCTAACCCAGCGCGGATTACACCGTGCCACCGTGTCTCTGTTCTCTCCAACCCAGCATGGATTACACCGTCCCACCGCGACTCTGTTCTCTCCAACCCAGCACGGATTACACCGTGCCGCCGCGTCTCTGTTCCCTCCAACCCAGCACGGATTACACCGTGCCGCCGCGTCTCTGTGCCCTCCAACCCAGCACGGATGACACCGTCCCGCCGCGTCTCCGGTCTCTCCAAACCAGCACGGATTAAACCGTGCCACCGCGTCACTGTGCCCTCCAACCCAGCACGGATTACACTGTTCCACCGCGTCTCTGTGCCCTCCAACCCAGCACGGATTACAGTGTTCCACCGCGTCTCGGTGCCCTCCAAACCAGCACAGATTACAGCGTTCCACCGCGTCACTGTGCCCTCCAACCCAGCACGGATTACAGCGTTCCACCGCGTCTCTGTGCCCTCCAACCCAGCACAGATTTCAGCGTGCCACTGCGTCTCTGTTCCCTCCAACCCAGCGCGGATTACAGCGTGCCACCGCGTCTCTGTGCCGTCCAACCCAGCACAGATTACACCGTTCCACCTCGTCTCTGTTCTCTCTAAACCAGCATGGATTACACCGTGCCACCGCGTGCCTGTTCCCTCCAACCCAGCACGGATTACAGCGTGCCGCCGCGTCTCTGTTCCCTCCAACCCAGTGCGGATTACAGCGTTCCACCGCGTCTCTGTGCCCTCCAACCCAGCACAGATTACAGCGTGCCACCGCGTCTCTGTGCCGTCCAACCCAGCACGGATTACACCGTTCCACCTCGTCTCTGTTCTCTCTAAACCAGCATGGATTACACCGTGCCACCGCGTCTCTGTTCCCTCTAACCCAGCCCGTATTACACTGTGCCGCCGCGTCTCTATTCCCTCCAACCCAGCGTGGATTACAGCGTACCACCGCGTCTCTGTTCCCTCCAACCCAGCGTGGATTACAGCGTACCACCGCGTCTCTGTTCCCTCCAACCCAGCATGGATTACACCGTGCCACCACGTCTCTGTTCCCTCCAACCCAGCACGTATTACACAGTGCCACCGCGTCTCTGTTCTCTCCAACCCAGCACGGATTACAGTGTTCCACCGCCTCTCTGTGCCCTCCAACCCAGCACGGATTACAGCGTTCCACTGCGTCTCTGTGCCCTCCAACCCAGCACGGATTACAACGTGCCACCGCGTCTCTGTGCCCTCCAACCCAGCACAGATTTCACCGTGCCATCGCGTCTCCGGTCTCTCCAACCCAGCACGGATTACAACGTGCCACCGCGTCTCTGTGCCCTCCAACCCAGCTCAGATTACAGCGTTCCACCGCGTCTCTGTGCCCTCCAACCCAGCGCGGATTACACTGTGCCACCGCGTCTCTGTGCCCTCCAACCCAGCACAGATTACAGCGTTCCACCGCGTCTCTGTGCCCTCCAACCCAGCACGGATTACACTGTGCCACCGCCTCACTGTGCCCTCCAACCCAGCACAGATTTCACCGTGCCACCGCGTCTCTGTGCCCTCCAACCCAGCACGGATTACAGCGTTCCACCGCGTCTCTGTGCCCTCCAACCCAGCGCGGATTACAGCGTTCCACCGCGTCTCTGTTCTCTCCAACCCAGCACGGATTACACCGTGCCACCGCGTCTCTGTTCCCTCCAACCCAGCGCGGATTACAGCGTGCCACCGCGTCTCTATGCCGTCGAACCCAGCACGGATTACAGCGTTCCACAGCGTCTCTGTTCCCTCCAACCCAGCGCGGATTACACCATGCCACCGCGTCTCTGTTCCCTCCAACCCAGCACGGATTACAGCGTGCCACCGCGTCACTCTCCCTCCAAACCAGCACAGATTTCACCGTGCCACCGCGTCTCTGTGCCCTCCAACCCAGCGCGGATTACAGCGTTCCACCGCGTCTCTGTTCTCTCCAACCCAGCACGGATTACAGCGTGCCACCGCGTCTCTGTGCCCTCCAACCCAGCGCGGATTACAGCGTTCCACCGCGTCTCTGTTCTCTCCAACCCAGCACGGATTACACCGTGCCACCGCGTCTCTGTTCCTTCCAACCCAGCACGGATTACAGCGTGCCACCGCGTCTCTATGCCGTCGAACCCAGCACGGATTACAGCGTTCCACAGCGTCTCTGTTCCCTCCAACCCAACGCGGATTACACCGTGCCACCGCGTCTCTGTTCCCTCCAACCCAGCACGGATTACAGCGTGCCACCGCGTCACTCTCCCTCCAAACCAGCACGGATTACACCGTGCCACCGCGTCTCTGTTCCCTCCAACCCAGCATGGATTACACCGTCCCACCGCGACTCTGTTCTATCCAACCCAGCACGGATTACACAGTGCCGCCGCGTCTCTGTTCTCTCCAACCCAGCACGGATTACACCGTCCCGCCGCGTCTCTGTTCTCTCCAACCCAGCACGGATTACAGCGTGCTACGCGTCACTATTCCCTCCAAACCAGCACGGATTACAGCGTTCCACCGCGTCTCTGTGCCCTCCAACCCAGCACGGATTACAGCGTTCCACCGCGTCTCTGTGCCCTCCAACCCAGCACAGATTACAGCGTTCCACCGCGTCTCTGTTCCCTCCAACCCAGCACGGATTACAGCGTGCCACCGCGTCTCTGTGCCCTCCAACCCAGCACAGATTACAGCTTGCCACCGCGTCTCTCTTCCCTCCAACCCAGCACGGATTACACCGTGCCACCGCGTCTCTGTTCCGTCCAACCCAGCACGGATTACACCGTGCCACCGCGTCTCTGTTCTCTCCAACCCAGCACAGATTACAGCGTTCCACCGCGTCTCTGTTCCCTCCAACCCAGCACAGATTACAGCGTTCCACCGCGTCTCTGTTCTCTCCAACCCAGCACAGATTACAGCGTTCCACCGCGTCACTGTGCCCTCCAACCCAGCACGGATTACACCGTGTCACCGCCTCACTGTTCTCTCCAACCTAGCACGGATTACAGCGTGCCGCTGCGTCTCTGTTCCCTCCAACCCAGCGCAGATTACACCGTTCCACCGCGTCACTGTTCCCTCTAACCCAGCGCGGATTACACCGTGCCACCGCCTCACTGTTCTCTCCAACCCAGCACGGATTACAGCGTTCCACCGCGTCACTGTGCCCTCCAACCCAACACGGATTACAGCGTGCCACCGCGTCTCTGTTCGCTCCAACCCAGTGCGGATTACAGCGTTCCACCGCGTCACTGTTCCCTCCAACCCAGTGCGGATTACAGCGTTCCACCGCGTCACTGTTCCCTCCAACCCAGCAAGGATTACACCGTGCCACCGCGTCTCTGTTTTCTCCAACCCAGCGCAGATTACACCGTTCCACCGCGTCACTGTTCCCTCTAACCCAGCGCGGATTACACCGTGCCACCGTGTCTCTGTTCTCTCCAACCCAGCACGGATTACACCGTGCCGCCGCGTCACTGTTCCCTCCAACCCAGCACGGATTACACCGTGCCACCGTGTCTCTGTTCCCTCCAACCCAGCACGGATTAAACCGTGTCACCGCGTCTCTGTTCTCTCCAACCCAGCACAGATTACAGCGTTCCACCGCGTCTCTGTGCCCTCCAACCCAGCACGGATTACAGCGTTCCACCGCGTCTCTGTTCCCTCCAACCCAGCACGGATTAAACCGTGCCACCGCGTCTCTGTGCCCTCCAACCCAGCACAGATTACAGCGTTCCACCGCGTCTCTGTGTTCTCCAACCCAGCACGGATTACACCGTGCCACCGCGTCTCTGTGCCCTCCAACCCAGCACAGATTACAGCGTGTCACCTCGTCTCTGTTCTCTCCAACCCAGCACAGATTACAGCGTTCCACCGCGTCACTGTGCCCTCCAACCCAGCACGGATTACCCCGTGTCACCGCCTTACTGTTCTCTCCAACCCAGCACGGATTTCAGCGTTCCACCGCGTCACTGTTCCCTCCACCCAGCGCGGATTACAGCGTTCCACCGCGTCTCTGTTTTCTCCAACCCAGCACGGATTACACAGTGCCGCCGCGTCTCTGTTCTCTCCAACCCAGCGCGTATTACACCGTGCCACCGCGTCACTGTTCCCTCCAACCCAGCATGGATTACAGCGTGCCACCGCGTCTCCGTTCCCTCCAACCCAGCGTGGATTACAGCGTGCCACCGCGTGTCTGTTCCCTCCAACCCAGCACGGATTACACCGTGCCACCACGTCTCTGTTCCCTCCAACCCAGCACGTATTACACAGTGCCACCGCGTCTCTGCTCTCTCCAACCCAGCACGGATTACAGCGTGCCACCACGTCTCACAGCGTGCCACCACGTCTCTGTGCCCTCCAACCCAGCACGGACTACAGCGTGCCAACGCGTCTCTGTTCCCTCCAACCCAGCGCGGATTTCAGCGTGCCACCGCGTCTCTGTTCTGTCCAACCCAGCACGGATTTCAGTGTGCCACCGCGTCTCCGTTCCCTCCAACCCAGCACGGATTACAGCGTGCCACCGCGTCTCCGTTCCCTCCAACCCAGCACGGATTACACCGTGTCACCGCGTCTCTGTTCCCTCCAACCTAGCGCGGATTACAGCGTGTCGCCGCGTCTCTGTTCTCTCCAACCCAGCACGGATTACACTGTGCCACCGCGTCACTGTGCCCTCAAACCTAGCGCGGATTACACCGTCCCACCGCGTCTCTGTTCCCTGCAACCCAGCACAGATTACAGCGTGCCACCGCGTCACTGTTCTTTCCAATTTAGCGCGGATTACAGCGTTGCACTGCGTCTCTGTGCCCTCCAACCCAGCACGGATTTCACCGTGCCACCGCGTCTCTGTGCCCTCCAACCCAGCACAGATTACAGCGTTCCACCGTGTCTCTGTGCCCTCCAACACAGCACGGATTACAGCGTTGCACTGCGTCTCTGTGCCCTCCAACCCAGCACGGATTACAGCGTGCCACCGCGTCTCTGTGCCCTCCAACCCAGCATGGATTTCACCGTGCCACCGCGTCTCTGTGCCCTCCAACCCAGCACAGATTACAGCATTCCACCGTGTCTCTGTGCCCTCCAACCCAGCACAGATTACAGCGTGCCACCGCGTCTCTGTGCCCTCCAACCCAGCACAGATTACAGCGTGCCACCGCGTCTCTGTGCCCTCCAACCCAGCACGGATTACACAGTGCCACCGCGTCTCTGTTCCCTCCAACCCAGCACGGATTACAGCGTGCCACCGCGTCTCTGTTCCCACCAACCCAGCACGGATTGCACCGTGCCACCGCCTCACTGTTCTCTCCAACCCAGCATGGATTTCAGCCTGCCACTGTGTCTCTGTTCCCTGCAACTCAGTGCGGATTACACCGTGCCACTGCGTCACTGTGCCCTCCAACCTAGCGCGGATTACAGCGTGCCACCGCGTCTCTGTTCCCTCCAACCCAGCACGGATTACAGCGTGTCGCCGCGTCTCTGTGCCTTCCAACCCAGCACGGATTACACCGTGCCACCGCGTCTCTGTTCTCTCCAAGCCAGCGCGGATTACAGCGTGCCACCGCGTCTCTGTTCCCTCCAACCCAGCACGGATTACAGCATTCCACCGCGTCACTGTTCCCTCCAACCCAGCGCGGATTACACCGTGCCGCCGCGTCTCTGTTCCCTCCATACCAGCGCGGATTTACAGCGTGCCACCGCGTCACTGTTCCCTCCAACCCAGCACGGATTACACCATGCCACCGCGTCTCTGTGCCCTACAACCCAGCATGGATTACAGCGTTCCACCGCGTCTCTGTGCCCTCCAACCCAGCACGGATTACAGCGTTCCACCGCGTCACTGTTCTCTCCAACCCAGCACGGATTACACCGTGTCACCGCGTCTCTGTTCTCTCCAACCCAGCACGGATTACAGCATGCCACCGCGTCTCTGTTCTCTCCAACCCAGCGCGGATTACAGCGTGCCACCGCGTCTCTGTTCCCTCCAACCCAGCGCGGATTACACTGTGCCACTGCGTCTCTCTTCCCTCCAACCCAGCGCGGATTACAGCGTGCCACCGCGTCTCTGTTCCCTCCAACCCAGCACGGATTACACCGTCCCACCGCGTCTCTGTTCCCTCCAACCCAGCGCGGATTACAGCGTGCCACCGCGTCTCTGTTCCCTCCAACCCAGCGCGGATTACAGCGTGTCACCGCGTCTCTGTTCCCTCCAACCCAGCGCGGATTACAGCGTGCCACCGCGTCTCTGTTCCCTCCAACCCAGCACGGATTACAGCGTGCCAGCGCGTCTCTGTTCCCTCCAACCCAGCACAGATTACACCGTGCCACCGCGTCTCTGTTCCCTCCAACCCAGCGCGGATTACAGCGTTCCACCGCGTCTCTGTTCCCTCCAACCCAGCGCGGATTACACCATGCCACCGCGTCTCTGTTCCCACCAACCCAGCACGGATTACACCGTGGCACCGTGTCACTCTCCCTCCAAACCAGCACGGATTACACCGTGCCAACACGTCACAGTGCCCTCCAACACAGCACGGATTACAGCGTTCCACCGCGTCTCTGTGCCCTCCAACCCAGCACGGATTACAGCGTTCCACCGCGTCTCTGTGCCCTCCAACCCAGCACGGATTACACCGTGCCACCGCGTCTCTGTTCTCTCCAACCCAGCATGGATTACAGCGTTCCACGGCGTCTCTGTTCCCTCCAACCCAGCACAGATTACAGCGTTCCACCGCGTCACTGTTCTCTCCAACCCAGCACGGATTACAGCGTGCCACCGCGTCTCTGTTCCGTCCAACCCAGCACGGATTACACCGTGCCACCGCGTCACTGTGCCCTCCAACCCAGCACGGATTACAGCGTTCCACCGCGTCTCTGTGCCCTCCAACCCAGCACGGATTACACCGTGCCACCGCGTCTCTGTTCTCTCCAACCCAGCACGGATTACAGCGTTCCACGGCGTCTCTGTTCCCTCCAACCCAGCACAGATTACAGCGTTCCACCGCGTCACTGTTCTCTCCAACCCAGCACGGATTACAGCGTGCCACCGCGTCTCTGTTCCGTCCAACCCAGCACGGATTACACCGTGCCACCGCGTCTCTGTTCCGTCCAACCCAGCGCGGATTACACCGTGCCACCGCGTCTCTGTGCCCTCCAACCCAGCACGGATTTCACCGTGCCACCACGTCTCTGTGCCCTCCAACCCAGCACGGATTTCACCGTGCCACCACGTCTCTGTGCCCTCCAACCCAGCACGGATTACACCGTGCCACCGCGTCTCTGTTCTCTCCAACCCAGCACGGATTACACCGTGCCACCGCGTCTCTGTTCTCTCCAACCCAGCACGGATTACACCGTGCCGCCGCGTCTGTTCTCTCCAACCCAGCACGGATTACACCGTGCCACCGCGTCACTGTGCCCTCCAACCCAGCACGGATTACAGCGTGCCACCGCGTCTCTGTTCTCTCCAACCCAGCACCGATTACACCGTGCCACCGCGTCTCTGTTCTCTCCAACCCAGCGCGGATTACAGCGTGCCACGGCGTCTCTGTTCTCTCCAACCCAGCGCGGATTACAGCGTGCCACCACGTCTCTGTGCCCTCCAACCCAGCACGGATTACAGCGTGCCACCGCGGCACTGTTCCCTCCAACCCAGCGCGGATTACACCGTGCCACCGCGTCTCTGTGCCCTCCAACCCAGCACGGATTTCACCGTGCCACTGCGTCTCTGTGCCCTCCAACCCAGCACGGATTACAGCGTTCCACCGCGTCTCTGTGCCCTCCAACCCAGCACGGATTACAGCGTTCCACCGCGTCTCTGTGCCCTCCAAACCAGCATGGATTACAGCGTGCCACCGCGTCTCTGTTCTCTCCAACCCAGCACGGATTACACCGTTCCACCGCGTCTCTGTTTTCTCCAACCCAGCGCGGATTACACCGTGCCACCGCGTCTCTGTTCTCTCCAACCCAGCACGGATTACAGCGTTCCACGGCGTCTCTGTTCCCTCCAACCCAGCACAGATTACAGCGTTCCACCGCGTCACTGTTCTCTCCAACCCAGCACGGATTACAGCGTGCCACCGCGTCTCTGTTCCGTCCAACCCAGCACGGATTACACCGTGCCACCGCGTCTCTGTTCCGTCCAACCCAGCGCGGATTACACCGTGCCACCGCGTCTCTGTGCCCTCCAACCCAGCACGGATTTCACCGTGCCACCACGTCTCTGTGCCCTCCAACCCAGCACGGATTTCACCGTGCCACCACGTCTCTGTGCCCTCCAACCCAGCACGGATTACACCGTGCCACCGCGTCTCTGTTCTCTCCAACCCAGCACGGATTACACCGTGCCACCGCGTCTCTGTTCTCTCCAACCCAGCACGGATTACACCGTGCCGCCGCGTCTCTGTTCTCTCCAACCCAGCACGGATTACACCGTGCCACCGCGTCACTGTGCCCTCCAACCCAGCACGGATTACAGCGTGCCACCGCGTCTCTGTTCTCTCCAACCCAGCACCGATTATACCGTGCCACCGCGTCTCTGTTCTCTCCAACCCAGCGCGGATTACAGCGTGCCACGGCGTCTCTGTTCTCTCCAACCCAGCGCGGATTACAGCGTGCCACCACGTCTCTGTGCCCTCCAACCCAGCACGGATTACAGCGTGCCACCGCGGCACTGTTCCCTCCAACCCAGCGCGGATTACACCGTGCCACCGCGTCTCTGTGCCCTCCAACCCAGCACGGATTTCACCGTGCCACTGCGTCTCTGTGCCCTCCAACCCAGCACGGATTACAGCGTTCCACCGCGTCTCTGTGCCCTCCAACCCAGCACGGATTACAGCTTTCCACCGCGTCTCTGTGCCCTCCAAACCAGCATGGATTACAGCGTGCCACCGCGTCTCTGTTCTCTCCAACCCAGCACTAATTACACCGTTCCACCGCGTCTCTGTTTTCTCCAACCCAGCGCGGATTACACCGTGCCACCGCGTCACTGTTCTCTCCAAACCAGCGCGGATTACACCGTGCCGCCGCGTCTCTGTTCCCTCCAACCCAGCACGGATTACACCGTGACACCACGTCTCTGTTCTCTCCAACCCAGCGCGGATTACACCGTGTCACCGCGTCTCCGTTCCCTCCAACCCAGCACGGATTACAGCGTGCCACCGCGTCACTGTTCTCTCCAACCCAGCGCGGATTACACCGTGCCGCTGCATCTCTGTTCCGTCCAACCCAGCACGGATTACACCGTGCCACCGCGTCACTGTGCCCTCCAACCCAGCACGGATTACAGCGTTCCACTGCGTCTCTGTGCCCTCCAACCCAGCACGGATTACACCGTGCCACCGCGTCTCTGTTCTCTCCAACCCAGCACGGATTACAGCGTTCCACGGCTTCTCTGTTCCCTCCAACCCAGCACAGATTACAGCGTTCCACCGCGTCACTGTTCTCTCCAACCCAGCACGGATTACAGCGTGCCACCGCGTCTCTGTTCCGTCCAACCCAGCACGGATTACACCGTGCCACCGCGTCTCTGTTCCGTCCAACCCAGCGCGGATTACACCGTGCCACCGCGTCTCTGTGCCCTCCAACCCAGCACGGATTTCACCGTACCACCACGTCTCTGTGCCCTCCAACCCAGCACGGATTTCACCGTGCCACCACGTCTCTGTGCCCTCCAACCCAGCACGGATTACACCGTGCCACCGCGTCTCTGTTCTCTCCAACCCAGCACGGATTACACCGTGCCACCGCGTCTCTGTTCTCTCCAACCCAGCACGGATTACACCGTGCCGCCGCGTCTCTGTTCTCTCCAACCCAGCACGGATTACACCGTGCCACCGCGTCACTGTGCCCTCCAACCCAGCACGGATTACAGCGTGCCACCGCGTCTCTGTTCTCTCCAACCCAGCACCGATTATACCGTGCCACCGCGTCTCTGTTCTCTCCAACCCAGCGCGGATTACAGCGTGCCACGGCGTCTCTGTTCTCTCCAACCCAGCGCGGATTACAGCGTGCCACCACGTCTCTGTGCCCTCCAACCCAGCACGGATTACAGCGTGCCACCGCGGCACTGTTCCCTCCAACCCAGCGCGGATTGCACCGTGCCACCGCGTCTCTGTGCCCTCCAACCCAGCACGGATTTCACCGTGCCACTGCGTCTCTGTGCCCTCCAACCCAGCACGGATTACAGCGTTCCACCGCGTCTCTGTGCCCTCCAACCCAGCACGGATTACAGCGTTCCACCGCGTCTCTGTGCCCTCCAAACCAGCATGGATTACAGCGTGCCACCGCGTCTCTGTTCTCTCCAACCCAGCACGGATTACACCGTTCCACCGCGTCTCTGTTTTCTCCAACCCAGCGCGGATTACACCGTGCCACCGCGTCACTGTTCTCTCCAAACCAGCGCGGATTACACCGTGCCGCCGCGTCTCTGTTCCCTCCAACCCAGCACGGATTACACCGTGACACCACGTCTCTGTTCTCTCCAACCCAGCGCGGATTACACCGTGTCACCGCGTCTCCGTTCCCTCCAACCCAGCACGGATTACAGCGTGCCACCGCGTCACTGTTCTCTCCAACCCAGCGCGGATTACACCGTGCCGCCGCATCTCTGTTCCGTCCAACCCAGCACGGATTATACCGTGCCACTGCGTCACTGTGCCCTCCAACGCAGCATGGATTACACCGTGTCACCGCGTCTCTGTTCTCTCCAACCCAGCATGGATTACAGCGTGCCGCCGCGTCTCTGTTCTCTCCAACCCAGCACGGATTACACCGTGCCACTGCGTCTCTGTGCCGTCGAACCCAGCACGGATTACACCGTGCCGCCGCGTCTCTGTGCCCTCCAACCCAGCACGGATTACAGCGTGTCACCGCGTCTCTGTTCCCTCCAACCCAGCACGGATTACAGCGTGTCACCGCGTCTCTGTTCCCTCCAACCCAGCACGGATTACAGCGTGTCACCGCGTCTCTGTTCCCTCCAACCCAGCACGGATTTCAGTGTGCCACCGCGTCTCTGTTCTCTCCCATACCTCCTCCGGGTGGCTGTAGCAGGCGATGCCACAGCATGAGGGCTTGGTCCATACGACAACTGAGGCCGCACAGCTGCCCCTCCGTCTCACCTGTGAACCGGACTCGCAGTATTTTATATTTCTGATCTTCAACAGGGTTTATTTATTTATTTTTTTTCTTCTCATTCTGTATTTGCACAATTTTTTTGTCATTTGCACGATGGTTGTTTAACTGTTTTCGTTTCTGTGTAGTTTTCCATTGATTCTGTTGGGTTTCTTTGTATTTATTGTGAATGCCCACAAGAAAATGAATCTCACGGTGACATATATGTACTTGGATAATAAATTTATGTTGAGCTTTAAACAATTGGAAATTATTATAGATGCCGGAAACCATATATAAAATATTTAAATCAGGCTTCACCTGTGGATAGTGTTACGTACCCCGTAACTGGGTTGCCAAACCAGCAGAAATGGATCACTCAGTTGGAGTCTGGAGTACTAGAACTAAGAAAGTTTTATTAAAGAAACAAGCAACACAGTAATCGAAAGGATAATAAATGCAACAGTTCAGTGATGATAAACACACAGGTGCACAGCATTAAGATAACAGCATCAATCAAGCTCTATCGTTGTCTAGGGGTAAATGACCAATTTCAAAATGACTCAAAGTTCAGTCCAGTTAGTAGTTCAGTTCGCAGTAATCGTTGCCATGGCGGTGGACAACGTGGGGGAAGAGAGAGATAGAATAGGAACAACTCATCATTCAGAACGGCTTCACTCACAGACCAGCAAGATGGCTCACAGACCAGCGAGATGGCTCACAAACAGCTTTTGGGCGGGTCCTTGGTGATGTCACCTGAGGTCACCGACTGTGACCCCTCCTCCAGATGCGGTCGATCCTCTGCAGTGAACCCGGCACCCAGGCAAGGGCGGACACACACCGGGTTCCCGCTGATCGTACCTTTCCACCCTGGTCGTTGTCTGGTACTTCTCACCCACTCGTGAGAAGCGTACCGCTTCCAGGGTCTCGTTACCTCGGGTGGCGTGTGTGTCTGTCTTAGCGAACCTGTCCCTTTTTATCCCCCTGCTGGGGTATCGCCTGTCCATCACTTCAAACAGTTCAGGGTTCAAAGGGGGGAGCCGCTCCAGACAGCTCTTCCTCCCACATCCCTTCATTACACATCTCCAGACGCTGCTCCATTGTTCCTTATCTCTCCTTCCCCTGAGGGCAGGTGGCAGACCAACTGCTGATGCCACTGATGCTAGCCCAGGCCAGCAAACATCTTAATTTTATGTGTATTCTCGTAACAATAGAGAAACAGTTAATGTTGAATCATTGTTTGTCCTTGCACAGGTTTTGCGTAGCATGCTGAATACTTCCTTCATTTTTTCATTAAGTTATTATGAATACTACAGAAACAGTAAAATTATTTCATGACAGTAAACTCAGTTTTATTTTCTTTTGACAGGAGATGTGTCTATCAGTATCTCAGTGTCAAATAGTGAGATCCAGGAAAATGTGGTAAGTTGTGTTTGTAGAGAAAAAAAATTTACTCTTCACCACAGTAATAAATACTCATGGTTGCCCAACTGTGTCACTGAAATAGTTTTGTTTATTTTAGAAGAAAATAATTCAGGAAGGACCATCAGTGACCTCTTGCAGAATATTGAAGATGGAAATGGATCATTGATGAAATTCATTAAAGCATTAAATTATTATTGATGCTTCTTAACCTATAACAGCCTACAAACCTCCCCCCGCCCCATCCCATCGCATTTGCACTGAATGTTTAAAACCTGGGAGTAACGTCTTTAGAAAAACTGCAAGTTTAAATCATTCAGTACAGATGGGTTATTTCTCAGGTATGTCTCAGGAACTAGGAAGTAAATAAACCAAATAAGTCATGCAGATCCTTTCCAAAGTCTTGATATCCTTGCTAAAGTGTGGTCCCTAACAATGTGTGCAACACCCTAGCAGGGGTGGAGGCTTTTATATAGATTTAGTACCCTGACTTGCTTGCTTTATACATCTATAAACCTAAAATCTCATGTGGTTTATAAACTGCCTTTTAAAAAATTTATCCAGTTATCTCCAACATGCCCTCTAATGTTTCTCTCCTCTTGAAACCAGTTATGTTGACCATTTTTACACCAAAATATATCACATTTTTCTGCCCTGAATTTCTTCTGTAACTTGTCCACTAATTACACTAGTATGTCTAAGCCTTCTTCAACAGTTACTATTTTATTCACCGTTCCACTCTATGTCTTTGTGTCGTATACAAATCTTGAAATTCTATCCCCAAGTCCAGGTCATTAATAGTCATCGAGACAAAAGTGTTGTTGTTATTGAAACATAGTGGCCATCTCTCACGATGATAAATAGGTACTTCTCTATTATAGTATTTGTGAAATTTTGTCCCTAAATATTGTAATCTATGAAAGATATGAGTAAAATATGACAGCAGTATATAGGATATGAATACTTGGCATTTAAGGATTAAATGTAGAGTCTGTAATTTAGAAGTGGTTTTATTTTTGGTGAGCATTTGCAGTTTTGTATATCAAGACTGAATAATGTGACTCTCTCCCAACAGGATATCAGCACAGTATATCAAATATTTCCAGATGAAGTACTGGGTTCAGGACAATTTGGAATAGTATATGGAGGTACTATTACCTTATAAAACATACAAATCTTCAATTTTTATAGAGTAGTCATTCTATAGAAATCTGTTAAATGTTTCTACTTTTACATTGGGTTGAAGCTTTGTATCCGATATTTAATTTTGCTCATGGATTAGTGGTCAGTAATTTTATGCATGTCTTGACCATATCAGTGCACTCAATTCTCAAGAGTCAATGACCACACCTTCATTTCAAATATCCAGACCTGTGATTATTTGGTAAGTGATGCAAATACTAATGAAGATGCAATGATACTTCTCCACCACATGCCGTCAGTTTTCTTGTGGTAGTAACTTGTTCTTTTTAAGTTATCAAGTATGGATGGTTCTTTGTCTCCCTTTTGATAAAAAGCACAGTTTTTTTTCACTGATGGAGGTAATCAGCATCAGGCCTTTTTAAAGACAAAGTTAAAAAATAATTCTATATGCAGAAGGAGGCAGAGTTTTAAAAATTGTCAATCTTATAGAGCAAAAGGATTAGGGAATGGCAGAGAAGGGTCAGATCTTCTTAATAAGTGAAATACTAAAAAAGCATCCAATTACACCAATTAATTAAAAAAGTTGTTGCAGGAATAGACAATATAAAAATAGGTTTTGATACAATTTTACAGGACAATGGTGAGACTGCGGCTGGAGCATCTATTTTTGTTGAGGTTTGAAGTTAATATCTATGAAATCTGTGGAATTCCCTACCTCAGACAGCTGTGGAGAGGCTTCATAAAAGGTGGAAATTGACAGTCATTTAAAATACAGAGAAGTCAAGGAGGATTAGAAGAGTGAGCAGGAAAGTGGTGTGAAGGACAAGACTGGATTATCTAAATTAAATGGTGAAGCAGGTTTGAGTAGCCAACTGACCTATTCTACGCTTATTCAATATGTTCTCGTTGTCATGTCAGATTTTAATAACATACATTTCATTGCAAAAATCTAAGTGATATGGGGAGATGTGGGGTTAGGTTTGCCATACTTTCATATAAAGATGGAACAAACTCGAGGGTCTTATTCTGTCCCTGTAATTATATATGTAGTTACACAGGAGCAGTTTTATATTACACTTAATTCAATCTTGTATAGGTCAGTTACCCAGTTTATTAATAGTTATGTAAAGATTGGATTTTTACCTCAAGGAACAAAAGTTTACCATGATTATAACTTGCCATTACTTTTGATATTTAGTGATCTACAGGCAGTCATCTTGTAAGGTGACTCATTCTCTTTTACAAAGAATTTTGGTCCAGCAAACGGAATAAAATAACTGGTAGTATTTTATAAATGATGGTTTATGGTCTCTATAAGTGGGGTGAAAGCAGAGCTGCAAAGAAGATATTTAGCCTGGGCAGTCACTTGCTCTGATGCATCAATTCTGTCTGTGTGAAGACTTTGACAGTTTTGCCAAATACTCCAAGAGATGTGGGAGAAAAGGCTTTTTTGTTGCCTGCAACATGTAAGTGAATGATTCCTCTATCAAACGATGGGCAGATGGCATTGCATAGATTACACGTAATGAAATTTTTACTGGAAGTATCAGTTATATTTAAGGTAAATTTATTTAAATACTATAATTAAACATTTACCTTCAGCAGAGCACTAAACCAGTACACTCTTACGAGTTTCTGTTGCTGTGCTCTATCTGATTTTATCTGGCCAGATAATTGATAATACCTCCAGATTTTGATAGCCAGAGTTAATTGCATGTAATTTCTCATTTTAGATCTTGATTATTGAAATCAGAATGTCAGGAAGATCAGATAGATGTATACATATTTTATTTCAAAATACCAACTGCACCATACAAAATCTTCCATGTTTGTATCAGTAGATCACATTAGAAGCATCCCCATTTACAAAGTAATATCAATTGGTTGCACACATTACATTTACCACATAATTATTTTCTAAAGCAGCTCACCAGGAAATATACTCTTATATTGATGATAAATTGTTTACTTTAAACTTTGTCACACAGGACAATTATTGATGAAGTTGCCTCGCATGAGTTCACTTCCTATTTTTCTAATTTCTGCGAGTTTCCCTTTTAAGAATATCCAGTCTCAGATCGTGTGCCTCAAGACCTTAGTGGTCAGTTTTGCAGAAACTGACCTTCAGCTGATCAATTCTAACACACCACGCAAACAGTTGCTTTGTAAGATGGTGCACTTGCCCTCTTCAACTATTGATTGCTCCCATCTCGATTGAAAGAGGGGCACCAGCCATCATTGTATTACACTTACGTGCTAATTAGTGTGTTTCATTCTCTGTCATGCGTCTGATATCATTTGCAAGCACTTGGCCAAGGCTCAGGGTGACTACCAAATGGTAACCGCAAAGTTGGAGAGGACAGGAAATGCAATTCATTAATTTAAACCTCACTAGAAAATACTGGCAATTAGGTCAATCCATGTATAAAACATGAATCTTTTTTACTTGGTTGTTAGGTAAACATCGCAAGACAGGCAGAGATGTTGCAATCAAAGTGATTGACAAACTACGATTCCCAACAAAACAAGAAAGTCAGCTTCGGAATGAAGTTGCAATTTTACAGGTAAATAGGTCATAAATTCTGACTATCAACTAAAAAGTCTACATAAATTAGCATTGGGTAGGGAGTCAAAAGTGTTTAAAATATTGTTTAACTTTTGAAATCCATGATAAGAATCTAGCCTTCTAGTGTTGAAAGCCACCTCTCAAATGGTTCTAAGTGACTTAGTAGTCATTTCTAGTACCAACAGGTCAATGTAATAATGTGGGTAGTGTAGACGAGAGGAAGCATCACTCTGTCTGACTTTTGCTTGAGTTCACCATTGTAATTAACTGACTTACTCTTTAGTACTGAAATCATTATGGAAAATAAGTCTATAAATCTTGAAAGTATAAACTAAGTATTTATGGGATGTAGATTGCTGAGTAAGTTTTGGTATTTAATAGCCATGTGGCATTAATTTCAGGATTCCTACACAAAGGTGTAGGTACCAAATTTGCCAGCAGCTCTCCGAGTATACGCCACTTTTGGAGTTCACGCAGTATTCAGCAGCAAGGCAAGACCTGGCTGCATTTCTCCAGGGACTTAAAATAAAACAAAAGGAGAATTTAAATAATAGTTTTGATTGTTTCTAAGAATCAGCAACATTGAAATCTCTGGATGGGTTTGTCATCTAAAGCTGTGGCAGATCTTGTTCTAGCCAACACAACTGACAGCATTACCTTGTGCAGCTGCCAGGGCCTGGTCATTTAGGATTAAGCAGCTTTGTGCAGCTAGTCTAGAAATCTGAAAAAGGTAAATCTTACTTACCACAGTGAACAGCCCAAGCCAGATGTCTTGTTTTTTAATCGAATAGTCCTCTGTAATTTAACTCTGACAATGCTTCATAAAATGTTTAGAGATTTTATGCCTTATAAAACTTCCATTATATATGGGGAAGAACATCTTTTTATAGGTACAATTTCTTTGCTCAGAATCTGCATCACCCTGGTGTAGTGAATTTGGAATGCATGTTTGAGACTCCTGAAAGAGTGTTTGTTGTCATGGAAAAGCTCCATGGAGACATGCTGGAAATGATCCTGTCAAGTGAGAAAGGACGTCTGCCAGAACTTATAACAAAGTTTCTTATTACACAGGTATGTAGCAGTTACAAGTGACGGGTGATTAATAATAGAATTTTCAAAAGGTTAAATAGGGTCATCATCAGGAGTACTTCAGCATTGGCCCAACCAGCATGCAGCCTGCACCTGAAATGAACCATCTCAACCAACTTAACTCAAAAGGAAGTGTAAGGTTAATGCAATCCCCATAGCGACCATATATATTTATATTTTCTTGCCCATGATTGATATGTTGAAATGAAATTATACTTTCGGCATGACCTTTGAGCTCCGAGTCAGAATAGTGAAAAGTAGTGCTTAGATCATCAGTCAAGCACAAATTACCTTGCAGCATTGTCTACACATGTTCATCAAGTTGTTTCTGGTCTTCTGAGATTCTCTGCAGCTGGTGAAGACTTCCCTCTGCATGCTGTTGTTTACTTCACATTTAAGTGGAGTCACAGCTTTGAAGTAATTTTTGTCTATTAATCAAAAATCTACATATTGACAATGAATTAAAAGAGCAATTAGTGCAAGATGAATGAGGGAATTTAAGTGAATGCAATGTGCATTGAATTTAAAGTTATTAAAGGAAGTTATGGGTGAGATGAGTTACAAATAATTTTTCCATTAAACTTTTACTAATAAAAATGTATTCCTCAGGACGTATGAAGAAAAAGATGCCAAAATTGCCCTTTTTTTAATGGAAACCAGCTTTAAACATTGGTTTGAAGTTGTAAAATATAAAAAACTCATTTCGCATCATACATCTGTCAGTCATAAGGTTTTTTTAATGAGTTCTTACATTGAGGAACTGAACAAACTTAAGAAATGTTTTCTCAGATATTCATTCTTACTCAGAATGGTTAAAAAGACAAAGTACAAAACTCCTTTGTGTTATCATCTCATAATACTGGCTGGTATTGTTTTAATGCACTTTCTTCCTTGATTTTGTGCTCTTGGAAAGACAGTGGGTTCTGGTTAATTGGGCCATTGGTTAATTGGGGTAGCTGCTTATTTGGGACAACTCTTATTGAACAAAAAACAAATTGAGAAAATACCCGGGATTCTCTTTGTGTATTTGGGACACCATGTCACGTAATTGAGGCAGGACAAACATTTTCTAACTAGTGTCTGTCACGTGTACATCATGTGGCCTTTTGACACTTCACCATGCTTAGAGTGAACAGATTTTAAATAACATCATTTGTGTCTATTTGTCTTCAAAAAGCAGTGATGTTTGTCACTGATAGTTAACAAGAAATAAGCAGCAAGACAATTCAGAATTGTTTTACTCACTGTGCTATCAAGCCTTCAGACTTAGAAATGCCAGAAACGGCCAGGAGGGAAAATAAAACAATTTCACTACTTCAACAAGTTAGGGACTATGAAGAACTTGACAAAAAATTTGAAGATATTGACAATTATCTTGAATGTTACCTTTGGTCCCTACTGGACATTCAACTGTCACCTGTAGCTCCAAGTAGCTGTTTGTGTGCGAAAGTGGGCACACCCTGGTAAACCACATCAATAGACAGGTTAAACCAGGTGAGGGTAGCTGGCACTGTGAGATCGGGAGAGGCCTGTCCTAGCATGTGAAGTCAGCTCCAGCAGACTGGTCAGATGAGATCAACAGTGTGAACCCAACTGTCAGGAAGACCATTCTACAATGCTATGTGGATAGCGAAGGGCATGACAAGGCACAGAAGTCATAGTCATCCACAGCAACCACGGGGTCCCCAGTTATGACATCAACTCGTCCCTATTGGACCAGGAATTACAAGGTCGAGAGAGTGGAATTGCCCCAATGCAACAGCTTTTCTATTTTAAAAACTCTTACACACAGGTTTTCTGTCATCATCAGATACAATGGACAATCACCAATAATATTGGTAGTGTTCTAGTTTGTTCAATATTTCATTTAAATACATAATTTGTTATTCAGTTAAATGTAGTTTGTTTAACTATTTCCATGAAACTTCATTTAATTGGGCCAGGATTTACTGGTCCCAATTAACCAGAATCCACTATATTCAGTAGGTGGAGTCTAGTTTTCCATATGTTCAATAAAGAGTAAGCAATCATTCTTGCATGATGCTGTTAGTAATTTGATTTTCTTTAAATCAGATACTTGTTGCTTTGCGACATCTCCATTTTAAGAACATAGTTCACTGTGATCTGAAACCTGAGAATGTCCTCCTAGCATCGGCTGATCCCTTGCCACAGGTTAGAATGATTATCTAATGTTAGTCTGCGAAGAGAGTTGCTGTTGATTTCATATATCAGTACATTTGTGACCAATCCTTTTCTTGCAAAATTTTAATACTCATCCTACTTGGTTCTTTTCCAAACATTAGGTTAAGCTTTGTGACTTTGGATTTGCACGTATAATTGGGGAAAAGTCTTTTAGGCGTTCTGTGGTGGGAACACCAGCATATTTGGCTCCAGAAGTGCTCCGCAACAAAGGATATAATCGATCGTTAGACATGTGGTCCGTAGGCGTTATCGTCTATGTCAGTCTTAGTGGCACCTTTCCATTCAACGAAGATGAAGATATTCATGATCAAATTCAGAATGCTGATTTCATGTATCCCCCTAATCCCTGGAAGGAGATCTCACTGGAAGGTAATGCATTAATTAGACACACCAAACCAGAGAAATGTTAGAACCATTATTATGTTTCTTCAATCCATTCAAAAGGAGATGTTCCCTCTGAAGGAGAGCTATATAGAGGCCAATCTTCTTACTGTTTGCAGTGTAGGAAAAAATGTGTTCAGTGCCCTTGCTAGATACAAACATTCTGAACATTTAACTGTTTTATTGTGGCTTAATGTAACATTGTGTTACCTATATTTCTTCATATCAAATGGAAGAGGAGGCTCGAAAAGAAAAATAGTCCTATTTTCTATTTTCACAGAAGGAAAAGCTTTAACTGGTTTTGTCTAACTAATCTCCATCTTGGAGTATGTTAGTTGATCAAATCTGCGTTAGTTAAAAAATGATCAATGTAATTATAAATGTAGTTGTGGTAAAATTGCACTGCATGCCACCATTTTTCCAGTGCTATGGCTACTGATTTGTTTCACATCTCCACTATGAATCACACATATGCACTTTTAGCTTTGCGTAGCAAACTGGGTAAGACGGAAATGTGTGCGTCAGTTGCATCACAAGTATATGCCAGAGATAGAGTAGGCAGGTGGCGGTGTCAAACCTGGTGCAATGTTGATTTGCTGTCACCTCTGCCAAATTGTCCTGTATCTATCCAACTAGTGTAGGTGTTAATCACACATAGAAAACCTGGTGTTTAGCAACAAGAAGCACAAGTCCCATCCACTATCCGCCCCCATCCAGTCTTAGTTTTGTAAAGAATCTTAAAGGACTTGCAGATTTGTTGGTGATTGAATTTGGAATTCAGTTTCTTCAAAGAAGTGCACATTGATTGAAGTGAGTTGATAATTACAGATCTTCAGCTGTCTTTTTGGTTGACACAAATAGGGCCAATGCTTGCGATACTCCTGGGCTTTTGCAATATGAAAAAGCATGCAGCCCAAAGTGCATGGTGACTTACCAAAAGAGAAATAGGAGAAAATGTCTATGAAGGTTCTCAATCATCCAGTTCTTTGTATATCAAGCAGTAGAGTGTCAAGGCTACAGGACTTGCTCTGTTGTCTAGAAGATATTTTGCCAGTCATCCGAGAGACTTCTTCATTTCTGATCCATGGTGCGTAGTTTAACTGACTTATAAACTCTGTGAGTTGTTTAAAGGTAAAAGCAGCTTCAGAAGCTATCAAGACAGTAAGAAAACTGATATGTCAGGACAGTAGCCTGGACAATAGAACCACACTCAACTCGGATCAGGTATGTACTCTACCCGATGTCTCCTACGGGTAGAAACACGGTTTTACCATGGCTTCGCCTGTTTCTCCTATTGTAGCCAACTTACACATGGAAGAAGTGGAAAGGACAGCCTTGAACACCTTCCATGGAACATCACCCTGTTATTGGTTCAGGTAAGTGGATGACACCTGGGTCAAGATCAAAATCCATGAGGTGTAAGCCTTCACAGAACACATCAACTCGGTGAATAATATCAAATTTACATGAGAAGACATCGAGGACAATAGATTGGCCTTTTTAGACTGTGGAGTACTTATCAAAGAAAATGGACATCTAGATATTGAAGTTTACAGAAAACCAACCCACACAGATCAGTACCTATGGTTTGACTTTCATCACCCATTAGAACGCAAGTTGGGGGTTATGAGAACACTGCATCACCATGCTGACAATGTGCCTACCAACATTACAACTAAAGACAAGGAGCACAAGTACTTGAGAGAAGCCTTGAAAGCTTGAGGCTACCCTGACTGGGCCTTTCTCAAGACAGTAACAAAAACCAGTAGGGATGCCAGCCTAACGGACAGAGGTAAGGAACAAAGCAGACAGAAAAACATAGTCATCTCCTATGTAGCTGGAGTTTCAGAGAAATTCAGAAGGATTTACAACAAACACCCAATCCCTTTGGTTTTCAAACCTACAAACACACTCAGACAGAAACTCGTCCACCCCAAGGATCCTACACCCAAACAGAGGCAGAAAAACTCTGTTAAAGAAGCCGTCTTTGTCAAACTGGAAAACCCAGCCCTGAACAGAGGGGGTGGGGTACGACACCACCTATTAGCTACTTACAATGCAATCCTAATATCTTTACCCCAACATCTCCACAACAATTCATACCTCCATTCATGTAAAGATAAGGCTAATGACCCTCTCATTACCTCTATGACTCTTAATGAACTTCAGGTGATTGCTATACTTTCCGAACAACTCACAGAGTTTATAAACCGGAAAACTATGCACCATGGATTAGGCCTGAAGAAGCCTCCTGGATGAGTGGTGAAATGTCCTCTAGACAACACAGCAAGTCCAGTTGCCTTGACTCACTACTGCTTGATTAAAAAATAGGACAATGGCTGTGACTCAGATGGAAAATCCATTAAGATTCCAAAGGAATACATGTCTATCTGCGTCTGACAAAGGAGCAATGCCTTTGGACACACTATGATTTCTACCTTGGTTTTTGTGTCTGTGGCAGTAAAAATCACATTGGTTTTTCACCCTTCTATGTTGAAGCTAAAGATTTAGAAACCTCTGGATGTTGAAGGTAACAGGCTGTAGCCTGAAGCAGCGCCAAACTCATCTCCTCCCTCTGGCACAGCAGTAAGGAGTCTGTATCTGAAGGTTCACAGATAGTTGGGGGGGGAGGGGAGGGGGGAGAAGGGATGGCAATTGAATGTCCTTGGCTTAAGCATCTGTTTTAGAACACAGATGTGTACTACAACAGCAGTGCATTTCATTGGCTATATCGAAGGCTTGCAGGTAGCAGCAAGGCCTGTCTTCATTCAAGCAGGGTCTGATAGCACAAGTAATATTCACAGAATTCCTGTGTGAAGCAATTACTGCCTCCCTAAGGAAGGATATATCTGCTGTTGAGGGAATAGAGTGAAGGTTCATTGCAATGATTAGTACCCGGCATATAATTTCTGGAGTTTCATTAGCGAGGTGATCACAGTAAAACATACAAGGTTCTTTTGAGGCATGACAGGGAGAGAAGTACAGTTGATGTTTTCTCAGTCTCAAATCCAGGTGTCGCCGTCTCAAAATAGAAGGTGGGTTTAGATCAAAGCTGGTGATCTGCATTTCTGGCCTCTGCACTATAGAAACAATGTGATTGTACTGGAGAAAATGCTGAGGAGACTGACCACCAGAATGGTGCCTTGGGAATTTGTTCCCACAACAGAGATATCTAAAACCAGAGTGTGTAGGTATAAGGAGAGAAGTAAGAGGGCTATATGGGAGTGAGGAAGAACATTCAAAAGGTAATTACAAAGTACAATACATTGCCTAAGAATTTAAGAAGTATCTGGGTGAGTAATTGAATCTCTAAGGTGTGGAATGATTAAAGTGTTGCTAAGTAGATTTGGTATAGATGGACGACTGATGATCAGCATAGCTGTCTTAGGCAGAAGGGCCTGTTTCTATGCTGTGACACTGTAAATTTCTCTATCCTTTGTGTGATCCTATGGAAAAGCTGGACTTGTGGTTGGAAATAAGCAGAACAGAGAGGAGTGAACAAAGTTCAGGGCATCAGAAAGAATGAATGTTTTTAGGTGGCGGGGAGAAATAATAAAAGGCAAAACGTCACTTTTACATGAAATTTCTTTTTTTCTGATCAACAAATGATGTGCTACAGGGATCAGTAAGTAGTGGAACCTCGACTTTTTGCAATTTCTGTAAGTGAATTGTATGAAGACATTTAAGCTATAATTACTAAATTTGCTGTTGGCATAAAGGTATGTCAAAAAGTAAGTTCTGAAGATGAGGAAAAGAGGCTAAAAAAGTTATACTTGCTTAGTTCCCAGTGGAGTATAGCCTATTAGAAACATAGAAACATAGAAAATAGGTGCAGGAGTAGGCCATTTGGCCCTTCGAGCCTGCACCGCCATTTATTATGATCATGGCTGATCATCCAACTCAGAACCCCGCCCCAGCCTTCCCTCCATACCCCCTGACCCCTGTAGCCACAAGGGCCATATCTAACTCCCTCTTAAACATAGCCAATGAACTGGCCTCAACAGTTTCCTGTGGCAGAGAATTCCACAGATTCACCACTCTCTGTGTGAAGAAGTTTTTCCTAATCTCGGTCCTAAATGGCTTCCCCTCTATCCTCAAACTGTGACCCCTCGTTCTGGACTTCCCCAACATCGGGAACAATCTTCCTGCATCTAGCCTGTCCAATCCCTTTAGGATCTTATACGTTTCAATCAGATCCCCCCTCAATCTTCTAAATTCCAACGAGTACAAGCCCAGTTCATCCAGTCTTTCTTCATATGAAAGTCCTGCCATCCCAGGAATCAATCTGGTGAACCTTCTTTGTACTCCCTCTATGGCAAAGATGTCTTTCCTCAGATTAGGGGACCAAAACTGCACACAATACTCCAGGTGTGGTCTCACCAAGGCCTTGTACAACTGCAGTAGTACCTCCCTGCTCCTGTACTCAAATCCTCTCGCTATAAATGCCAGCATACCATTCGCCTTTTTCACCACCTGCTGTACCTGCATGCCCACTTTTAATGACTGGTGTATAATGACACCCAGGTCTCGTTGCACCTCCCCTTTTCCTAATCGGCCACCATTCAGATAATAATCTGTTTTCCTATTTTTGCCACCAAAGTGGATAACTTCACATTTATCCACATTTTTAAGTTGCATCTGCCATGAGTTTGTCCACTCACCCAACCTATCCAAGTCACTCTGCATCCTCTTAGCATCCTCCTCACTGCTAAGACTGCCACCCAGCTTCGTGTCATCTGCAAACTTGGAGATGCCGCATTTAATTCCCTCATCCAAGTCATTAATATATATTGTAAACATATATATTGATGACCTCCCGTCTCCATCACCTTCTGGTCAATGATAAGGTTGGAGTTCATCAATCCTTCTGCAATCCATTGTATCCACAGTACAAGCAATTGGCCTAACAGCTTCACCAGAGCCTTACCCATTTTCACCTCTCACAATGGGGATATAGATTTGGACTTAGGGAAGCCAAAAAAAAAAATACGGATTGGTTAAGTATGTGGGGCAAAGATCTGGCCAAGGTGAGAGGTGGTAGGGCTAAGAATTCCAAGGGATCTGTGTGTCCTGATTCACAAATGGAAAATATTTAGCTGCAAGTAATTAGGAAAAATCAATATTGTAGTTTATTGGTCATATCAAACACAAATGTAGAGAGGCTATGCTCTCCTTACTGTAATCATTGTTAGTCTCCTTTATATTGATACATTAGAAGCAGTTCAGAGAAGGTTTATTAGATTAATACCAAAAATGAGAAAGTAGATGAAGAGAAAGGTGGATACACTGGGGCTTGCATCCACTGCCATTTAGAAGACGGAGGGAACTGGATTGAAATGCAAGGTTACATGGAGTTTTGATAGGATGGAATTAGAGAAAGTGTTTCCTCTTGAAGGAGGATCGAGAACTAAGGGTCGTTACTTAAGACAAAAGGTTATCTGTTTAAGAAAAGTAAAATATTCTCTGACAGATGGTCATGGATCTTAGAACTAATTTCCTCAAAGGCGAGTAGAAGGAAAGACTTTATACATTCTTAGGTCAGAGGTAGATAGAAAGTTGATAAAAATGCAAAGTTAGGGTAACAATCAGATCAACCATAATAGGACTCACTAATGGAGCGAGCTTGAGGGGATGAGTGGCCCCTTTGGTATCCCGATCCCTGATCGGTATGTTTGCATCATCCAGTCTCCACTATCGATGTCTTGGGAAGATTTCATTGGCAAGAAATGTGCCTGGCCCAGCCACATAATATATGCACAATAAAGTGAATAAAGTATATTCTGTGGCGAGATTACCTCTCCAAAAGTCTTTCCACAACTTTAAGCCTTAAAGCAGGAGTGTGAGAGAATGTGCTTAACTTTCACGAAGCTTGAATTCATCCAGGTAGCCTCTTGCTTGGTGTCAATCACCATCCCAAGGAGGAAGCAAAAATAAATTTAACATGCTAATAGGAACATTGAAACTTTTCAAAAAAGGATTGGAAAAGAGCTGCTCTCCTCATTCCACAGTGAATTGTAGGAGAATTAAACAATACAAAATAAATAGATAGTGATATCAATTTACCAGTGGTACAGGCATCAAAGCACAATCCTTGTGGAGGTCACAAATTGAACTGTAGCCTACTTTTCTCTTCCTTTTCCAATCATACTTTTAACATCAAATTATAATGTGCAAATTCATTCGAAGAAAGAAAATTAAACTTTTTTTTCTTTGTCTCTTGGCCTTACCCGAACACGTTTATTCTTTCACAAAAACTCATGCTGATTTAAGTTGTGAATTTTGCCAAGCATTTTCACAACCTGTACTTTCAGTCGAATCACTAGGTATTAAACAGCAATTTGGATTTTTGTAGAGCCTTTAATGGAGCAAACACCTCAAATGTTTAAAAAAAAAGGTTAACTGAGTTGTGCAAGGAAATAAGACCTTAAGCATCTCGAGGGGATGAGAGAGGTAGAGCAAGAGAATTCCAGAGCATAGCATCTTGTTGATGTCTCCTTATGCAATAAATTTTTAAGTTGGTATAGCTAGACCTGGCTTGGAACGGAAGTTCCCCAACCCATTATTCCAAATTTTCAATAGAAATACTGAAATTAAAGATGCTGTGGGAAAAAATACTTCTTTTGGGTCACAAGTTGAAAAATAGTGTAGCTTTTGTGGAACTAGGTCTGGAATTCTAGCACAAGGTATTTCGTCACTTTGCTGAAGAATAAATGGTTAGATTTCAAGAAATATTTGGTAGTCTCTATAATGTAATACACTTTCAGAATTGCAAAAACTGAAAATAAGTTAAAATTCAAATCAAACCTATGGACCTTGACAACTTTTGTTTATTTCAGAGCTGCTGCTTAACTTTCTGATTAGCATGCCTTTTGTTTTATAGTACTTCAGCGCAACTTGAGAACAAACTGCCGCATAAGTAGCAATCAAACGGTGAACAGAATTATTCATGTCTGCCAAGGCATTTTTAAAAGGCCTTTATAATTCATGTCAAACACGTATGCATTTTTTGTGATTGTTCATTCAGCCAAATTATGTTGATGGATGGCTTTTGAAATCTGTAGCCTTGACCTGTTAGATGAGCTTGATTTTTGTTTGCATGCATTTGCTGCTTCCATTGACACACCTAGATTTAAAGTCTAAATTACGCTAACAGTTTAGTGCACTAAAAAATGGGCAATTTTTTTATGTTACAGCTATTGATGTCATCAACAACCTTTTGCAAGTAAAAATGAGAAAGCGTTTTAGTGTGGATAAATCTCTAAGTCACCCTTGGTTGCAGGTAAGATTCCATAATTCTTTGTAATGCTCAGTTAAAATTTGGTGTTTCTTTACTAAATCATGGAAGATGTTTCAATAGTAACTCCAGGGTAAACTATGAGATGCAAAACAAAGATTCTTACAGAAACATGAGAAAATCTGCAGATGCTGGAATTTCAAGCAACGCACATAAAAGTTGCTGGTGAACACAGCAGGCCAGGCAGCATCTCCAGGAAGAGGTACGGTCGACGTTTCGGGCCGAGACCCTTCATCAGGACTAACTGAAATACTGGCTCTCACAGCTATCTGGACTATTCCTCTTCTCACCCTGTCTCTTGCAAAAATGCCATCTCCTTCTCGCCATCTCCGCCGCATCTGCTCTCAGGATGAGGCTTTTCATTCCAGGACGAAAGAGGTGTCCTCCTTTTTCAAAGAAAGGGGCTTCCCTTCCTCCACCATCAACTCTGCTCTCAAACGCATTTCCCCCATTTCACACGCATCTGCTCTCACCCCATCCTCCTGCCACCCCACTAGGAATAGGGTTCCCCTTGTCCTCACCTACCACCCCACCAGCCTCCAGGTCCAACATATAATCCTCCGTAACTTCCGCCACCTCCAACGGGATCCCACCACTAAGCACATCTTTCCTTCCCCCCCCCCGCCTGCTTTCCGCAGGGATCGCTCCCTACGCGACTCCCTTGTCCATTCGTCCCCCCCATCCCTTCCCACCAATCTCCCTCCCGGCACTTATCCTTGTAAGCGGAACAAGTGCTACACATGCCCTTACACTTCCTCCCTTACCACCATTCAGGGCCACAGACAGTCCTTCCAGGTGAGGCAACACTTCACCTGTGAGTCGGCTGGGGTGATTTACTGCGTCCGGTGCTCCCAATGCGGCCTTCTATATAATGGCGAGACACAATGCAGACTAGGAGATCGTTTTACTGAACACCTACGCTCTGTCCGCCAGAGAAAGCAGGAACTGCCGGTGGCCACACATTTTAATTCCACGTCCCATTCCCATTCTGATATGTCTATCCACGGCCTCCTCTACTGTAAAGATGAAGCCACACACCGGTTGGAGGAACAACACCTTATATTATGTCTGGGTAGCCTCCAACCTGATGGCATGGACGTTGACTTCCCAAACTTCTGTTAATGCCCCACCTCCCCCTCGTACCCCATTACTTGTTCATTTATATACACACATTCTTTTTCTCTCTTTCCTTTTTCTCCCTCTGTCCCTCTCACTATACCCCTTGCCCATCCTCTGGGATTCTCCCCCTCCCCCTTTCTTTCTCCCCGGACCTCCTGTCCCATGATCCTCTCATATCCCTTTTGCCAATCAACTGTCCAGCTCTTGGCTCCATCCCTCCCCCTCCTGTCTTCTCCTATCATTTTGGATCTACCCCTTCCCCTCCCACTTTCAAATCTCTTACTAGCTCTTCTTTCATTTGGTCCTGATGAAGGGTCTCGGCCCGAAACGTCAACTGTACCTCTTCCTAAAGATGCTGCTTGGCCTGCTGCGTTCACCAGCAACTCTTATGTGTGATTCTTACAGAAATATCTGCATGATGCTAAGCTAGGGCACATCATCGGTGATGCTACCTCGGGTCGTCGGGTGTTTCGAGTCTTTCAACATCGTACACCCTCGTCCAGGCGACCTGACCAAGGTTGATCCGACCCCGGCCTGTGCCCTAGCAGCAACCCATGGATCTGCCCTCTTTATCCAGAGCCATCTTGGCGCTTTCTCTGCTGCATCTGTGGTAGTAGAAATGGCTCTCCTTCTTCTCTCTCCTGTGATTCCAAGTGCAGTGTATACTTTGAAGAATCTAATAGTTTAACAACACCTTCTTTAAAAGTTGAATTGTCTGTTTAATTTTTGTTAAGTCAATGCATTTTGTGTGGCTCTTGTGTTTTCTCATTCTAGAAACTTTAAATCTGGTAGGATGACATTAACACCCAGCAACAATGGAATTGAGGGCAAGTCCATCAGTGTACCCAAAAATACAATGTTGGTCAGTCCTGTCATGTGTCTTTCCAAACCACTGTTTCCTAGTGATCACCCTTACAACTTAATTATTTGTGTTGTAAATGTTTATAATGCATTAATTGTTACACATTTGGATTTGGTATAGGATTTATTTTTGGTTCTCTCGTATCATAGAATATGCTGACATTTATGATGCTGACAAGCTTACCCCATTTTTCATCTAACACTCCCACTGCAATTTCCCATTTAGACCATAAGACATAGGAGCAGAATTAGGCCATCTGGCTCATCGAGTCTGCTCTGCCATTCAATCATGGCTGATCCTCTTTTTTTCTCCTCCTCAGCCCCAGTTCCTGGCCTTCTCCCTGTAATCTTTGATGCCGTGTCCAATCAAGAACCTATCAATCTCTGCCTTAAATACACCCAACGACCTGGCCTCCACAGCTGCATTTATTTGGGCCTCATACACTTAGCTTCATCTAAATCTAAGAATATTGGCAAGTTATTTTTTAAACTTTTCCTGTACATTCTACAACATTTTATTTATTAAAACATACAATGTAGTCAGCAAATTGAGAGAAACACACTTTTACAGATGTGTTCTAATGGAAGGAAATCATGACTATAGCTTCCTCATGTTCTGTATGGTGCTCAGGAAGGCAACTAATGTACAATGAGACCTCTTAACATAGTTGCTGACCAACCCTATGCATCCATCTGCCTGAGAGATATGATGCATTGTCCAGTTGTTGCCAGTCAACAGTCCCAAACAGTGTTGTTCCTCCAACCTAAGTGTGGCCTCATCACCACAGTGGACTGTTTGGGTAGCCTCCAACCCGATGGCATGAACATCAATTTCTCAAACTTCCGGTAATACTTCCCTTGCCCTCCCCCTTCACCATTTCCCATCCCCTTATCCCTCCTTTACCTTCTTGCCTGCCTATCACCTCCCTCTGGTGCTCCTTCTCTTTTTTTCTTTCTTCCATAGCCTTCTGTCTCTTTCACCAATCAACTTCCCAGCTCTTTACTTCATCCCCTCCCCCTCTAGGTTTCACCTATCACCTGGTGTTTCTCTCTCCCCTCCCCCACCTTTTAAATCTACTCCTCAGCTTCTTTTCTCCAGTCTTGCCGGAGGGTTTTGGCCTGAAACGTCAACTGTACTTTTTCCATAGATGCTGCCTGGCCTGCTGAGTTCCTCCAGCATTTTGTGTGTGTTTCTCAGATTTTAAGCATTTACAGATTTTCTCTTGTTTGTGAAATAAAAGATATATATATGTGTGTGTGTGTATAATATATATATATATATATATACACATACATATATATATATATATATATATACACACACATACATATATATATATATAAATTTATCAAATACCCACCTGGAGATATACCCAATCATTTTTATGACCTTTTAGTAGTCCACCGGACCAATCCAGTATGTTCCTGAATACATAATCTCTGCAGTGGCTGTAATTTTTTCATAATGCACCATTACATACAGGGCAGACAGCAAAATGTGGATTTTGCAAAGCTATCAGGAAGCAGCAGAACTCAGTGTGATTTCCAGATGTCTTCCTCTGAAAATACATCTGTCCTTTGCCTGACAGAGTAAACCCACCAGCACATAAAACGGCAAACACATTGGGCTCTGTGTTACTTTGCCAGCAAAAACTGATTCGACATTTTTAAAGAGGCAGAGAGCTCACAAGTGAGAGTTTCATTGTAGTCTTGCCAATAACACTTCACAGGGATTTTTTGATCTAGGACATGCAGTCATCTGGTGTTAGAAGATGGAGTTAAGGCTCTTTTGTATTGTGCCAGCAGAATAATTTACTTGAATGTTCAAATCAGAAACAGGCTACTTGGCCCAACCATATTCCACAGTTATACACCATACTGACAGTCGTTGCTGTTTGAAAGGATATTCACTGGGTTTAGTTTTCCTACCTGAATATGGAATCTAGGCAGCACCTTCATGACTCAAGTTACAATCTACCTCCCTAGAGAGAAAACTAAGTTTATTCTACAGTCTGGAGCTTGAGTTTGTGGACTATGCTTGAACTCCTGGTGATTGATGAGCAACCTATTGAAAGTATATAATCCTTGATCAAGTTAAAGGGCTTTCTTTTGCTGCAGTGACCCTGAGTTCATCTACAACTTACCAGACTCCTAATAACTTGCATGGGAACACTCTGGAATTGTATCTTTATTTGCACCAACTCCCCTTAAAATTCCTCTGCACAATTTTTCTCAATTCATCCCTGGAGAAGTTCTAAGTTCTTATCATCCCCCAAATTCCCTATTAATTTCTTATATTGATTATGTCCAGTTTTAATTTTCAGCAGAAACGGAACCACTTATCTCTTAACAAAAAAAATTATAGCAAAGTCTCTGTTTTTGTTCCATACTTTTCCTGTTTTCTATTATCCTTATAGGGTTCAGGGATCTTTGTTGTAAATCTGTTTGTGCACATTTTCCCGTGTGTTTTCTTTCTTTTTCAATCAGATGTTTGAACTACATGGTAGGTTGGTGATAGGTACTGGACAGAATTGGAGAATAGCTTTTCCCACCAGTACAAATAATGTAAAAGGGTTGAGACATGAATGCTATAGAGCAGGTTAAATTCATCCAGGACTCACCCAACCCTGGATTTTAAGGTGTACATGAACCAGTTGCACTGCCAACTTTTTGCTGACCTCGAAATTGAATTAGCCTGTAACAGTCCTCTCAGCAAGACAGATAAAAGCCCACCCACAACATGATATTTTGCATGTTGCATTTGAAATACATTGTTAGCATCACTTTGTCTAATTGTGTTGCAACTAATTAACTTTAACAGTGTAAATTACCCACAAGGTGACTGCAATTTCTTTGACACTTTTGTGAACAGAAACAGTGAAACAGCGAAACAGCAGTCCACCCAATATTCTGTTCTATCATTTTCAATAGAAAAGGAAATTAAGCTGGTGTATGCAGTATATGCCATTGCTGTTACGCATTTTGTGTAATGACTCAAGAAAAATTTCATGCTCTGACATCCCAATATTTATTTGGGCCGTGGGAGCATAGATTAATTTTCCTTAACATTTGTTTGAGGTATTTATTCTCCACATACTCCCACCAGTGCACCTTTAGTCAGTCAGTCAGTCAGTAGCTGAGTTATCAAATGTTTCAGGAGACAAGCCCAGAATGAATCATTGAGCTCTTTTCACATATATAAACTTTGGTTCTGATGGAATCCACTTTAACTCGGACCAAAGCAGTAGCATTGTAGTTAGCTCAATGCTATTACATTTCGGGTTGTCGGTGTTTGGAGTTCAGTTTTGATATTATCTGTAAGGAGTCTGAACATCCTTCCCATGAATGGGTAGGTTTTCTCTGGGTGCTCTGGTTTCCTCCCACAGTCCAAAGACGTACCGGTTGTTAGGTTAATTGGTCATTGGAAATTGTCCTGTGATTTGGCTAGGGTTGAATGGGGTTGCTGGAGACGTGGCTTAAAGGGCTGGAATCTCTAAATAAAATATGCCTGTAGGGGGCAGCACAGTAGCATAGTGATTAGCACAACGTTTTACAGTACCAGCGACACAGGTTCGATTCCCATCGCTTTCTCTAAGGAGTTTGTATGTTCTCCCTGTGGCCGTGTGGGTTTCCTCCAGGCGCTCCGGTTCCTTCCCACAGTCCAAAGATGTAACAGTTGGTAGGTTAATAGGTCGTTGTTAATTGTCCCATGATTAGGCTAGGGTTAAGTCAGGGTTTCTGGGCGATGTGGCTCAAAGGGCTGGAAGTTCTGATTCTGCACTGTATCTGAATCAATCAATAAATAAATAGATGTTGCTGTGCTTCTCACATTGATGGTCAACTGGTTTGACGTAAGCAAAATAAATTGTTAAAGGATCCTGCCAGTAAATGTCTCTGTCCATATTTTAAACCCATTCATTTACAGAGCGAGAGGGAGAGGGAAAAGGTCTTTGTCTTATGTACTTAACAGTAAAAATTATTACATACCATTAATATAATGTGAGCATTATAAGGTCTGATTAAAAGCTTACAGTACACTGTATTTGTATTTTACCTTTTTTAGGTTTTATGTTAGGTATAAAAACAATCAGCATTGTAGACTTGTCCTGGTGTTAAAGATTTTCATCTGCGGCAATTTTTGCAAAGTCAGCACTGAAGTTCTCTGCTGCTTCATGATCAGTAGACACTTTATCTTTAAACTTCTTAAAATCTTTAGAAATTTAATGCTGTGCCTTTTCTTAAATTTCTGCAATGAGACTGCTGAATATTCACTATTCAATTTTCAATTTCAATAGATCTCTGCTTGTTTCATGATCAATATAACGTTAAGCAGGATATGTTCACTTTAACACTGATGACTCCACTCTTTCAACATACAATAAAGATGTTAATCTTTTGCTTTATGCAGTGTTTTTTTCTATTTTTCACTAACTTCTGTTTATTATATATGTGAGGTCACTTCTCAGACCTGTCTGTGGTGTGCAGAGACAAGCACATCACCTGGGATTCTTCCCAGCATCTTGTGCAGTTTTCCATTTGTGATGTCATGTCATAAAAATTACAGATTTTGGAGATTTTTGGATTTTGGATTTTCGGATAAGGGGTATTTAACTTAACCATTTCAATTGTTTAAGTGCACGTACTAACGTTAAGTTGTACCTTTTCTCCTAACCATTGTGGAATGATTCCTAAAAGTGATAGTTAATGGAAGTTAAAGGATTTCAGGATGTATATTGTATACATTTCCCTAACATTAAATGTACTTATTGAATCCTATTGAAGTTATTGCCCATTCCACAAAGAGTGTGTGTATAAAATGGTTTGCTAGAATTTGAATATGCAATCTATTCACTCTCATTTTGAAGGATTACCAAACGTGGCTGAATTTACGAGAGCTTGAGTGCAAATTTGGTGAACGTTATATCACTCACGAGAGTGACGATGCCCGTTGGGAAGAGTTTGCTGGACAGCATGGCCTGGAGTATCCAATGCATCTAGTCAACCATAAATCTGACTACTGTGAGAGTACTGTGGAGGAAGAGGCAGAAATGAAAGCTCTAAATGAGCGGGTCAGTATTCTCTGAAAGAACCTATGGTTTTAAGAATATTCATGAGCACAGAGCGGAAACAGAAAAGAATCTATCAAGTAACTGCAACTTCTATCCTCACCACATAAAAATGGAAGGAGAGTGTGATGCTTAGTCTCCACCAATAAAGGGAAGCTTAAAAATCAATTGCCATTCTAATCCTAAAGCTAGCACTCTAATTAATTGTTGTAGCTCGACACTTCCAGAATTGACAAGTTCACTGACTGCATTTCAAGCAGCAATGTGTATATATTATTGTGTGAGTGCAACTATGTTCTTGTACATCCTGTCTAATGCAAGCATTAAATATATAATTTGCAAGTTATTAGCTTGTATGTTTCACATTCCGTAAGATTCCGGTGTGCCTTTGCTGGTAAGATTTTCCATGTATCTATAATGCACCCCTAGTTGGGTGAGAACTTTTGTAAATTTTGCTTTATATTTTTAACCTCTTTCAGTATTTAGCTGTATGGCGGCATATCTTGGAAGAGTATAACATTATAGCTGTTCTGTGAACAATTTTTGGTCTGTTATAAAGAACAAAGTGATTTTTAAAAATATATATTAACTTTTTGGAATAACCATTCCAAAAAAAAGTATAACTTAATCTACATCAAACTGCAACAAGGGAACAAAGCTCAAGATGTGCAGTAACAGAACACTTATGTACAAATGTAAGTTTCTCTTGTAAGCTTTAATGCCTTAGTTATGGCATTTATTACAGGATTGATCAGGTTGAGTTCACCTTTATGTCATAGCATTTTAACTAAAAATTGCTTGATACCATGTTGCTTCTGTCTAAAAAGTTTGAATAAAATTGAAGTTGATGTCAAAATATGCCTCTCAGGAAACTTCATTTCGACATGGCTTAGAATAAATTTAGTTACAACTTTAAGAATGAAAACAGTTTTGAAGTTTGTGATACAATGAGTATTTTTTCAGGCTTTCTCTGTAGGTAACTACAGAGGCATGAAAGAGGAGCTGGCTAAAGTTAATGGAAGGGGACAGTGGAGGGTTGACGGTAAAGCAGCAATAGCTGGAGTTTCTGCAAGTGATTTGGAAAATGCAGGATTGATTCATCCCAAAAAGAAGAAACACTCTAAAAGGAGGATGAGGAAACAATGGCTGACAAACGAAGTCAAAGGGAGCGTACAACATAGCAAAAATTAGTAGGAAGCTAGAGGATTGGAAAGCTTTTGAAAACCAATAGAAGGCAACTAAAATACGCAATAAGAATGGAAAATATGAAATATGAAGGTAAGACAGCCAGAAATATAAGAGAGGATACCAGAACTGTTTCAGATATATAAAGAGTGAAAAGGAAGCAAGAATGGATATTGGACCATTGGGGGCAGGTATTAATGGGGAACAAAGAAATGTGAATGAATTCAGGAAGTATTTTGCATCAGTCTTCACTATAGAAGACACCAGCAACATGCCAGAAATCTGAGAGTCAGGCAGCAGTGAGTGTAGTTGCTATTACTACAAAGAAGGGAGCTGAAAGATCTTAAGTCACCCGGACCAGATGGACTGCCCCGCCCCACATCCCAGAGTTCTGAAAGTTCACTTGCAGTTTGAGTTGGTGGTAAGGAAGAAAAATACAATGTTAGCATTCATTTTGAAAGGACTGGAATATGAGAGCAAGGATGTAATACTGAGGCTTTATAAGGTATTGGTCAGACTACAACTGGAGTATTGTGAACAGTTTTGGGCCTCTTTAGAAAGATGTGCAGGCATCAGAGAGAGTCTAGAGGAGGTTCAGGAGAATGATTCCAGGAATGAAAGAGTTAACATATGAGGAGCGTTTGATGGCTCTGATCCCATACTCACTGGAGTTTAGCAGAATGGGTGGGGATAGGATCTCATTGAAACCTATCAAATATTGAAAGGCATGGATAGAATAAACATGGCGAGGCTGCTTCTAGTGGGGGAGAGTCTAGAACCAGAGGACATAGTCTCCAATAGAAGGCTGTCTCTTTAGAACAGAGATGAGGGGGAAATCCTTTCGCCAAATCTGTGGGATTAATTGCTACACAAGGCTGTGGAGGCCATGTCATTGGATATATTGAAGTGGAGGTTAATAGGTTCTTGATTAGTAAGAGCGTCAAAGGTTATGGGGAGAAGGCAGAAACATAGGTTTAAAAGGAAAATAATTCAGCTGTGATCAAGTGGTGGAGACGACTCAATGTGCCAAATAGCCTAATGCTGCTGCTATGTCTTATGGTTTTATGATCTTTTCATCTTTCTTACTATTTATTTATTTTTACTGTAACTTTTGGCTTGCACTATACTGAAAACAACAGATTTCATGACATATATCAGTGATAATAAACCTGATTCTGATGTTGTATTGTCCAGATAATCAATATGTCCTCCTCTGAACCCACTATCCTCAATGCCCCTGTCCTTGATGAATACAGACCAGAACCATTTATTTAGGAGTTGCTCATGTGCCCCATCTTCACACAGAGCTTACCCCTTAGGTCCCTAAGGGGACCCAGGCTTTCCCAAGCTACACTTTTGCTCTTAATTTACATGGAATAGCAGGATTCTCCTTAATCTCACCTGCCAAGAATAATTCTTGACTACTTGTTAGCCTCCTGATATCCTTCAGTATTCTACTTCACACTCTATATTCTTCAAGGTATTTGTTTCATTGTACTTGCCCCTACCCATCAAGTACTCTCTTTTCTCCCCCCTCCAACCCCCATCAAACATTCAATAACCTTGGTCATCCAGGTACCCTAATCTCACCCTTCAGGAACATGCTGATCCTGGACTCTCACTAATTCCCTTAAAATTTCAAAAGGTTTCAGACTCCTCTGAATTCTTGACTCACTAATACTGTATAAACACAATTTTTTTCTGGGAAATTCAGAATGTTAATAGTATGTCTTTTTTTGATAAAGAGCTGAACTGATACATGCATGTCAATTTCTGATTGTTAATAAAGTAATTCCATTTCTCAGTGAACATGTTATATGCAGAGCTGTAAACCTATCTTGTTTGTCTTTCTTTAAATAAAATTCAATTACTGAACATTCATGGTTACAATATAATGCTTGGCCAGAACATTTACTCTGTGATATCAACTGAATTTCTCAATGAATAGCATTCAGATATGTGGCATGTAAGGAATTAATCTGTATGATTTATCAACTTTGTGGAATATTCCCACCTTGCTACAAAAATATTCCTGGAGTAATAGATTGCATAAATTCCTCAACCTTTATGAAAGATTTATGAAATACTGAAATAATAAATATAGTCATATTCTTTTTATTGTGGGGTATGTTACTCAAGTTTATAAACTATGTTTTCTTATGCAATTAGCAAGATCTGATTGCTACTAAAGACAGATGCAGCATAACACATAAACATCCTTGCAAACCTAATGTGTTCGGTGCATCTTGAAGCTAGCATTGATAGAACTAATTGGTCTGACCCATTTTTCTATCCAGTTAAGAGTTGCACTGACATCTTAGCGTCCAGTTAATTAAATTTCAAAACAAAATGTTCTGATATTTTAGGTTTTATTTGAATTGATGACTATGCAACAACCTTTTGCAAAACACCTAAAGATTATAACAATTACAGGACATTTTATTTTCTGTTTTGTGGCTATTATTGGCTACATGGGCTGAAATGCAAGCAGTGGCATTTTCAACAACTTGACACACATTAAAAAGTAAAGAAAGAACCTAGAGATGCAAGGAAGACGTTCCCTGACAACAGGCCTAGATGGATTCTCCCTCACAGAATAATTCACTTTATTTAAACTTAACGCTCCACGTTGTCTGACAAGTACTTTGTGTTTGAATTTGGTACTTTCCACAGCCAAAAGCAGAATTAAACACTTTCCAATCCAATGAGTCTGATGTGTTTATCCAAATGTTGACAGTCTATCAGTATGCTTACTGTTTACAGCCAATACTCAACAAGAGAGTGGAATTGTTATTCCTGGTATTTTTGAAAGCTAAAACTGGCTTTGGAACTCCAAATGGTATAGGCAATTTTTAAATATTCTTGCACAAATATATTTCTCTTAAATTTTCAAAATGGGTATGTTTTGCACAGTAAGAAGGAAACCTCATCGATGAGATTTAAAATGGTCAGGTTAATTACTGGCTGATTTAATTTACCTGTTCCCATGATATATGATACGGTGTAGCTTTCTACATTTGTTTCAGATTGAAAAATCAGTGGAAGATTCATGACAGTTGAGTAACACACACAAAATGATGAAGGAACTCAGCAGGTGAGGCAGCATTTATGGAAGGGAATAAAGATACAACTTTTCAGGCTGAGACCCTTTCCAGCATGAAATGTCAACTCTTTATTGATGAAGATCTCAGCCTAAAACATTAACTCTTTATTCCTTTCCATAGAAGCTGCCTGACTTGCTGAGCTCCTCCAGCATTTTGTGTGTGTTACTCTGGATTCCAGCTCCTGCAGAATCTCCTGTGTTTATGACAAGTGAGGAGTTTTTTTTTTTGCTAATGTCGGCATCTTTACAGAAATCAGTCGGTCTCAAGCCACGATCCACGAGTAGGAACTTTCGTCGCTCAGCTCCCAATTTGCAGAGGGCATACAAAGCTGGTTAAAGTTTTCTGTAAGGGGAAGAAGGGGAGTGGGAGGATAGCACGCGGCAGGAGGATAAATTTCTCTAGTGTGTTTAAGTTTTCCTGTTGGAATATCAGAAAGGAGTAAATGTGTGAGACCTCATGCTGAATAAAGGCATCCTCACTAAAAGCTGCCATACAAATGCAGAGCACGACAAGGCGTACACTGCGAGTGGTTGTCAGAGTGACCATGCAAACAACCTTTTATCTATCATTACTTGAAATGAAATAGAGGTAAGTCCAAGCTGCAGTGTCTGGAAAGGGCAAAGGAGGAGGAGCATTCTTATGACAAACATGGCTGATTAGTCAGAAGGAATATAGAAATGCAACTGAAAGGGTGTTGGGATGCAAGACAGGAGGAGATGCAAAGATACTGATATCCTAAGAGATTTTGGCCTCACCTATACTGTATCATGGAATAGTGGACAACATTACAATAACACATCACCCAGTTATAAACAGCATCCTCCAGTATGAAGTTGTATGTGAATGAGGGTGGAGCATATGAATTATATAAATAAGTGAACAGTATATTTGGTTGTCGAATGATGGGAGGATGTTGAATTATGTAGTAACTAATTTTGCAGAAGCTATTAGAAATATATGGCATTTAAAGATGCAGACATCTTGTCTACTCACTCAATTCTGAATTCCCTGCACTACTACATGTATGCTCTGGTCATTCTGTTAACATCCATGTCAAGAAGTGGGCATGTTGCCATTTTCAAACTAAGTTCATTACAAACAAGACAGTTAGAATTTGTTTTTAATCTGAACATGGGAGTAAGTGTAGTGATAGTGCCCAGAATCTTAAATTCCTGCTTCTCTTACCCAAGGTCCATTAACAGGACTGTTCTGTTAGATCCATTGTTTTGACTTGCTCTTGCCCTACTGAACTTCTCATACCTCGACTTGATCTGGTCTCTATCCTCACTTTACGCATCTACATCCAGGACTCTTTGCATGCCCCCCACTATTTTGACAACTTCCAATGTTCTGCCACCACAACCTCATCTTCACTAAGGATATCAAGCCTTTATACATTTCCATTCCCCATAAGGAAGGTCTTAAAGTGCTCCACTTCCTCGTACAGCAAATATCCGACCAGTTTCCCTCCCTTAACAATCACATCCACCATGCAAAAGCCATTCTTACCCTGAACAGGTTTCGATTCTTCTCCCTCCTACAAATCAAATGTATAGCCATGGACACTCATTTGAGCCCCAGATACACCCAACTATGTAGTAAAGCCTCTGCTCCAAACTTCCTTTCACACCAGTCCACAACTCTTTCTCCATTACATCAACAACTGCATCGGTGCAGAATATTACTTTGACCGATTTTCACCATGTTCTCAACTCACTTGAATCATTTGGGACATCTCAAACTCAAGTTCATTGACATTCAAACATGTATACAGCTAAACGAACCATTGTTCCTCTGGGCAAAGTGCAAAACAAAGTACATATAGTCACACACAGTGCGTACACTTGGTTTTCACTTTATTAGGTACACCTGGTCCTTATTGGAAATCTGTAATCAGCCAATCATGTAGCAGCAACTCAATGCATAAAAGCATGAAGGGGTTCAGTTGCTGTTCAGACCAAACATCAGAATGGGGAAGAAATGTGATCAAAGTGACTTTGACCATGGAGTGATTGTTGGTGCCAGACGGAGTGGTTTGTGTTTCTGGGGAACTGCTGAACTCCTGGGATCTTCACACACTACAGTCTCTAGAGTTCATAGAGAATGGAGCAAACACAAAAACCATCCAGTGAGCAGCTGTTTTGTTGGTGAAATAACTTGTTAATGGAGAGAGGTCAGAGGAGGAAGGCCAGACTGGTTCCAGCTGACAAGGAGGTGACAGTAACTCCAAAAACCACATGTTACAACAGAGGTGTGCAGAAGTGCACCTCTGAATGCACAACATGTTGAACCTGTCCTCTCCAATCTATCTCCAATTCTGCTACATTTGTTCCCTTTATCATATTCTCTTCTAATCCTGTCCTCCCATCAGCCATTTTTGTCTCCTTCCAGTGGCAGGATCCATCCACTACTCCCCATGCACTTCACCCACAATATCCCCTTCCCCATTTGCACATCTCCTCCGTTGAATGTTCCCATTATCAATCAGAACCCAGCAGATGTGGTCTTTGTGTCCCCACTCATCACCTCCAGCTCCCATTTCTACCTCCACTCAGGCCTGTCCCCCCTTCCAGGGTCGCTCTGTCCTCAGTTAACCCCATTGCCAGCTTCCAACTGACAGCACCAGCCTCTGCCCATCATCCTTTACATTTCCTCAGTCCACCACCTACGGGCGGGTGCCAATCTCAACCCATTTACGTCAGCCATTCTCCATTCCCAGTCCTGATATAGGATCCGACCTGAAAAACTCTGACCATTCTTTGTCTCCCATAAATGCTGCTCCAAATTTACTTCAGCATTTTGCTTTTTGCTGGTTATTATGACTGGATTCAGGACTGTGCAATTAAGCACTGACGTTCTTTTTGTTTACAAAGGAAACGTTATATGCATTATATGCTATGGAGAAAAAAATATTCTCTTTTAGCTGTAGGTACCTTGGGATTGCATTATGAGCTGAGGGGGTGTGAACAAATTTAGAGAGGAATGGGGACTGTAGTAAATGAATGAGGGGCAGTTAGGTATGGTCCTTGCCCCGTGGAATTTGTAAAGTGCCAGGGAGATCATCGTTATTGACTTTCACTCTGGGTGATGCCAGAATTCAGCAGCAGACTGTGTGGAAGTGGGAGCCTGGGTGATGAAAAGGTTTCTTTTTCTTTTCCTTGATCTGCTTTAACCCTCACGTCAACTAAACCTCAGAGTGGATCGACAAGTATTTAGTGGTTCTTAAATTATATGAAATTACAGCAATTTTCCAAATAAACTGTATTTATAACATGTTTGTGGTGTGGAAACCATGGAAATATGGGACTAGATCATCACAGCAGTGTACTGTAAATCAAAATGCTGTTGGATTTTAAAGAATAGCACTGCATTTACAGTTACTGCGCAGCAAAAAGTAATAACCATAGTGTTTACTCTCCTACTGTATCAATCAATAGGTTTAAAATTTGTCCTAAATGTTTGGTTTTCACAGCATCTCACAGAGATATAAATCAATAATAGCTCTAAATTCACATCAGCTCTATCTTCATCTTAGGAGCAGAATCAATTCTAATGTTGCGTTGCAGCAAGCCGAGTGAATGATAACGGCGCTAGTGTGATATGCAGAAAATATTAAAATATCTACAAAAGCAAGAGATGACTTGCTATGTTTAACTGTGACATTAACAAGTTTTTCCTACATCTTGGCCCAAAAATGTCATACCAGTGTAATACCCTGGTTAAGATTTTTACTGCTATGCTGTAGGTATTTCATTTGAGCAGTCTGTTCTGATTTTAGCATGTTTGGGTTTCAGCTATAGATAGGGACTATGTTGTTCAAATTAGAAATGTTGTGTCAGCCAATCAGGATGGAGGAATTGGGAGAACGTTCTAGAGGATGCTGGGCACAAAGGTTTTTGTGACGGACACTGGTGTGGGTCAAGCTCTTTTTGGCGGGAGCTTGGAGAAGACAGGAGGGAAGGTGGCTGAGGATGCTGTTCCTGTTGCACAAGGTGCTTTATGCAGATGATTATCTTCAAGGAGGAAGGACCAATGCTCCCATGGGGGAGCTTGTGTGTTCAAGGTAGATTTTGGGCAACATTCAGAAGGAGGTGTGTGCTTTCACACAGACCATTGGTCCAGCATGTGAGTTAAAGACAACTTCAAGATGAGCTCCAACTTACGTGCACATTTGCTCTGGCTTAACTGTAATGGGCCCTTTTTATTTATTTCCTTTTCTTTTTCCTACTAACTGTTTGATAATGCTGACATTTGTAAATATACTTTCTTTATAATGATATGCAGTGTACGAGCTATTATTTCTTCTTCAATGGTTAGATGCATGGGGGCAGTATTTACACAGATCGGGGTTCGGGTGGTCGAGACATTCCAACTTCCTGGTTTTGGTTGGACCCAAGTCATACCGACCCCAGATGTACAGAGTTTTGGAAAGGTGACTTTCTGACTGCCGAGTCCAGTGGCTGTTAGCGAGGGGCTAACAAGTCACATCTCTAGAGACGCCCGGTAAAAAGAGGTTTCGCCAGTGCCACCCTGTGAGGACCCCGCAGTACAAAGCCAGATAGGGGTCCACAGTATTGTGCTCCAGTGTTGAAGTGACAGGTCCATGACCACCACCCCTTAGCCTCAGTATTATAAGAATCAGGCAGGACCAGCACTACCATACTGCAATGCTATATGATCCATAATCCATCATCACCGTACCTGTGTTACACAGACTTGTGCCCAGCTCCACTGTACCCCAATATAACACAAGCTTCACCCAGCACAACTGTACCCCAGTGTTAGTGACAGAACCATGCTGACCAGTTCTGTACCCCTGTACTTAAAACTGGATATGGTGTCGTATTTGGACTAGGGCTCAGAATATCATTCTGAATCCAGTGCAATCCCTGGACATCTTTTCCCCAGATCCCCAGTCCTAGTTTCAGTCTTCTGGGCAAGACAGAGCATGGTATGGGCTCCAAGATGGAAAAGAAAGCCCTGCCAGTCTGTACCTGCAGCCCCCACAGCAGTTCTGCCGACTCCCTCGTGCTTCCACCTGATTAAGTAAGGTTTAAGTGGAGTGTTAGAGTGGGGAGCTCAGGCTTTGGTGAGGAGAGCTGAAGGCTTTAGGTAGACTTTTTTCATTTAATTTTTCTTTCTTCGTTCTTAAAACACAGTTAGAGCAGAGGGGGTGCCAGGCAGGATAGTTGAATGCTCCTTTTACAGGATATGGGAAGGCAAGGATACCTCCAGTGTCCCTGACAACGGCACCTGCAAGAAATACATCCAGATGCAGCATCTAGCGGACCGTGTTAAAGAGGTGGAGCTGGAATTGGGTGAACTCCGGATCATTCGGGAAGCTGGGAGGTGCATTGACAGGGAGGCCGATACACCCAAGGTGCAGGACACAGGAAACCGGTGACCATCAGGACGGGGAAAGGGGATAGGCAGCCAGTACCCCAGTGGTCATTCCCCTCAATAACAGGCATACCACTTTGGATACTGCTAGGGGGAATGATCTCACAGAGGAAAGCCACAGTGGTTAGGTCTCTGTCATTGAGTCTGGCTGTGTGGCTCAGAAAGGGAGGGGGAGAAGAGCAGTGCAGCAGTAATAAGCAATTCCATATTTAGAGGAGCAGACAGGAGATTCTGTGGACATTATGTTGCCTCCTAAGTGTCAGGGTCAGAGATGTTTCGATTCAGGTCCACAGCATTCTAAAACGGAGAGTGACCAGGCGGAAGTTGTGGTACATATTGGAAAAGGGAGGAGGTTCTGAAAAGAGAATATCAGGAGTTAAACAACAAGCTAAAAAGCAGGACCTCCAAAGCGGTAATCTCTGGATTGCTGCCTGTGCCGCATGCCATTGAGGGTAAGAGTAGGATGGCTTGGCAGATGAAAGTGGGGCTGAGGAATTGGTGTGGGGGCAGGTTTTCAGACTTCTAGACCATATGGAATTTCTTCTGGGGAAAGGTATGATTTGTACAAAAAGAACAGGTTACACCTGAACCTGAGGGGAGCCAATATCCTTGTGGTCAGGTTTGCTAGACCAGCTGAGGAGTGTTTAAACTAACTTGCAGGGAGATGTGAACTAGAGTGATAGGCTGAGGATGGGGCAGTGGGTATACAAGTAGATGCAGTGTGCAGTGAGACTGTGAGGAAGGACAGGCTGATGACAGGGCAAAATTGCAGTCAGTGAGATGAATTGAAGTGTAACATGGGAGCAAATTTGAAAAGAGTAATTAATACAGGATGAACGGTGTTATATTTGAATGCATGTAATACATGGAATAAGGTAGATGATCTTGTAGGACAGTTAGAGATTGACAGAGATGATGTTGTGGGTTTCATTGATTTGTGGCAGAGAAACTATCACAGTTGGGAGCTTAATATCCAAGGATATACATTGTGTCAAAAGGACAGACAGGTGGGCAGATGGGGTGGGGTGGCTCTTTTAGTAAAAAAATGAAAACAGATCTTTAGAAGGAGGTGACTTAGGATCAGAAGATGTAGAATCCTTGTGGGTAGAGTTCAGAAACTGCAAAGGTAAAATGGCCCTCCTGGGAGTTATATACAGGCCTCTGAACAGTAGTCAGGCTGTGGGGTACATATTGTATATGGGGTAAGTGTGGGGTTAAATGTGGGTGATAGAAAAGGCATCTAAAAAGGGCAATGTTAAAATAGTTTCGGCAGATTTCAATATGCAGGCACATTGGGAAAATCAAGTTGATACTGGATCCCAAGAAATGGAATTTGTAGAATGCCTATGAGATGGACTTTTGGAGCAGTTTGTGGTTGAGTCTATGAGGGGAAAGGCAATTCTGAATTGGGTGTTGTGTAATGAACCGGATTTGATTAGGGAGCTTAAGGTAAAGGAACCCTTAGGAGGCAGTGATCATAATATGATAGGATTTACACTGTAGTTTGAGAGGGAGAAGCTAAAGTCAGATGTATCAGTGTTACAATGGACTAAAGGAAATTACAGAAGCATGAGAGAGTTGATGGGAAGAGTGTGCAAGCAGGGATGACAGCAGAAAAGCATTTTGAGAATATCAGGGTGTAGAAGTGAGCGTAGTTGCTACAAATTAGGAGAAGGTGTTCAGGAAGCTAAAAGGTCTGAAGGTAGTTAAGTCACCATAAACGGATGGACTACACCCATGGTTCTGAAAGAGGTTACTGAAGAGATTATGGAGCCTCTAGATTCTAGAATAAGTCTGGAGGACTGGAAAATTGCAAATGTTTCTCTGCAGTTTAAGAAGGGAGAGAGGAAGAAGAAAGGATATTGTAAGCCAGTTAGCTGGACTTAGATGGTTGGAAAGATGTTGGACTCCATTATTATGGAGAAGCTTCAGGGTACTTGGAAGCATGTGATAAAATAGGCTGAAGTTAGCATGGTTTCCTTAAGGGGAAGATCTTGCCTGACGAATCTGTTGGAATTCTTTGAGGACATAACAAGCAGGAGAGACAAAGGAGAGTTAGTGGATGTTGTTTACTTGGTTTTTCAGAAGGCGATTGACAAAATACCACATATGAGGCTGTTTAACAAGATAAGAGCTTTTAGTATTACAGAAAAGATATTAGCATGGATAAAAGATTATTTGACTGGCAGGAGGCAAATAGTTGAAATAAAGAGGGGCTTTTCAGATTGGCTGCTGTGGACTAGTGGTGTTCCACAGGGGTCAGTATTGGGATCCGTTCTTTTCGTGTTATATGTCAATGATTTGGATGATGGAATCAACAACTTTGTAGCCAGTTGTGGAGGATACAAAGATAGGAGATGTGGCAGGTAGTGTTGCAGCAGCAGGGACAGAGACAGATTGGGAGAATGGGCAATGAAGTGACAGATGGAATACAGCGTTGGGAAGGGTATAGCCATGCATTCTGGTAGAAGGAGTAAAGGTGTAGGCTATTTTCTAAATGGGGAGAAAATTCAAAAGTCTGAGGTGCAAAGGGACTTGGGAATCCTCATGCAGGATTCCCTAAAGTTTAACTCGCAGGTTGAATCGGTGGTAAGGATGGCAATTACAATGTTAGCATTCATTTTGAGAGGACTAGAATATAAAAGCAAAGGTGTAATGCTGAGGCTTTATAAAAGGCATTGATCAGACTGCACTTGAGTATTGTGAGAAACTTTGGACCCCTTATCGAAGAAAAAATGTGCTGGTATTGGAGAGGGTCCAGAGGAGTTTCACAAGAATGATTCTGGGAATGAAAGGGTTAACATGTGAGCAGCGTTTGATGACTCTGAACCTGTACTTACTGAAGTTTAGAAGAATGAGGGAAGATCTCATTTAAACCTAATGAACATCGAAAGGCCTAGATAGAATGGATGTGGAGAGGATGTCTCCCGCAGTGAGTTAGTCCAGGACCAAAAGGCACAGCATCAAAATAGAACATCCAGTTAGAACAGAGATGAGGAGGAACTTCTTTACGTTAAGGGTAGTGAATCTGTGGACTTCATTGCTACAGATGGCTGTGGAGACCATGTCATTGGGTATATTTAAGACAGAAGCTGATCGGTTCTTGATGAGTCAGGGTGTCAAAGGTTACGGGGAGAAGCCAGGAGAACGGGGATGACAGGGATAATAATCCAGCCATGATGGAATGGTGGAGTAGACTTGATGGACTGAATTACTTAACTATGCTCCAATGTCTTAAGTCTTAAGATAACATCACAAGCACTCAAGTGTCATGCTGTGTGCTGGCAACGACTGAGCCAAGGTGCAGAGGAACAACAGACTCCCATGTAGAGACGGAAACAAGAGTTTATACATAGGAATTCCAACAGAACATTGATGGCTTGACCGAGCAACACCACAAGATAAATCGTGAGTCCACTTTAAATAAAAACCCACGCCAGTCGAAATAAACTAGAGAAAATTAAGCAGAAAGCACAGGACTGCAGTTAAGACAATAATTAACAAATACAGATGCTGCAGAAACCTGGGAGCCCAACGCTCTGCAGCTCACTGCACAGGACCACAGGGCTCATAAGACTCAACATTCATTTATCACATGTGCTTTGAAATATACAATGAAATTTACCATTCGTCCCCCCCATCCCACCCCACTGATCTCCCTCCTGGCACTTATCCGTGTAAGCGGAACGAGTGCTACACATGCCCGTACACATCCTCCCTTACCACCATTCAGGGCCCCAAACAGTCCTTCCAGGTGAGGCAACACTTCACCTGTGAGTCAGCTGGGGTGATATACTGCGTCCGGTTCTCCCGAAGTGGCCTTTTATATATTGGTGAGACCCGACGCAGACTGGGAGACCGCTTTGCTGAACACCTACGCTCTGTCCGCCAGAGAAAGCAGGATCTCCCAGTGGCCACACATTTTAATTCCACATCCCATTCCCATTCTGACATGTCTATCCACGGCCTCCTCTACTGTAAAGATGAAGCCACACTCAGGTTGGAGGAACAACACCTTATATTCCGTCTGGGTAGCCTCCAACCTGATGGCATGAACATTGACTTCTCTAACTTCCGCTAATGCCCAACCTACCCCTCGCACCCTATCTGTTACTTATTTTTATACACACATTCTTTCTCTCACTCTCCTTTATCTCCCTCTGTCCCTCTGAATATACCCCTTGCCCATCCTCTGGGTCCCCCCCCCCTTGTCTTTCTTGCCGGACCTCCTGTCCCATGATCCTCTCGTATCCCTTTTGCCTATCACCTGTCCGGCTCTTGGCTCCATCCCTCCCCCTCCTGTCCTCTCCTATCAATTTGGATCTCCCCCTCCCCCTTTAACTTTCAAATCCCTTACTCACTCTTCCTTCAGATAGTCCTGACGAAGGGTCTCGGCCTGAAACGTCGACTGCACCTCTTCCTAGAGATGCTGCTGGCCCGCTGCATTCACCAGCGACTTTGATGTGTGTTGAATGAAATGTGCCACTTGTGTTAACAACCAAAGTACCTGCGGGTGTGCTGGGAGCAGCCCACAAGTGTCATCACATATTTCAGCACCAGTATATCATGCCCACACTACTTGGCAGAACAACACAGAATACAACAAGCAACAAAACAACAACAGCAAATCAAGCCTTGTTCCTCCCTTCCACACATGTACATACACAATCCTCTAATCCCAGAACAGGCCGTCTTCCTTCCCCTCCTGCCTCCAGTAGACTTGGATGTGCAGACATTGGGTCTTAGACTACCCCAGCAGACTTGCAAGATTTGCAGACCTAGAGTGCCAGCCTCCCTAAAACCATCCTTACAAATACTAAAAAAATACTTAAAAAACAACTAGAACTGAGCTGTGACCTAAATGGAGGACCTACTTTATGGAACTGAAGCTTCCTTTTGCCTTTTTTGGTTTAATGTCAAACAGGGCATTCAATTTCCCTTTGAGATTCTGAAATTGTTGTACCAGATAGGTCTGTTGAGAACTCTACAGCACGACAGTGGCCAGAAAGGAGAGGAATGTGACCATGCGAATGGAAGCACAAGATCTATAAAATGTGCTTCCTGTCACTTGGTTGGATGGTTGTAATTTCAGGAGGTACAAACTGAAGTGAATTGGGAGTATGCTGTCCCTTCCCTCCACACCCCCACCCCACTTTAGACACTGACCTGAAAGCAAGTAGAATTAGGTGTTTCCATTTCAGCTTGTTCCCATGATATCCACTATCAAGGAGTTCACCCTTCAGCCAATTTGATACAAACAACATGATATCAAGAAAAGACTGAGATTACCGAAAACTTAAAGGCTATAGGATCACCGCAAATCTAAAACTGCAGGCTTGTGCTCCAGTATTATTTGCACCTCCTGTGCCAACCAAATGGTGGGAGTGTTGATGGACATCTTCAGTCTCTCATTGCTGCAAGCAGAGGTTCCCACCTGCTTCAAAAGGGTGACAATCATACCAGTGCCCAAGAAAAGCAAGGTGAGCTGCTTCATTGACATCTACTGTGATGAAGTGTTCAGAGAGCTTGATCATGGTCAGAATCACCTCCTACCTACGCAAGGACCTGGACCCACTGCAATTTGCATATCACCACAATAGTCTACAGTGGATACAATCTCACTGGCTCTTCACTTGGTCTTGGATCAACTGGACATGAGTAATATCTACATCAGGCCGCAGTTTATTACTGCACTCAGCGTTCAACACAATCGTATCCTCTGTTCTAGTCAACAAGCTCCAAAACTTGGGTCTCTGTACCTTCCACTGCAACAGGATCCTTGAGTTCCTCACCAGGAGACCACAGCTAGTGGGAATTGGAAATACCATCAACACTGGCACATCTAAAGGATGTGTGCTTAGCCCCCTCTCTCCATACCCACAGCTCAAACGGCATCTACAACCATAGTTATCAGAATTTCAAATGGTGATGAGGAGGTGTACAAGAGTGAGATAGATCAGCTGGTTGAGTGCTGTTGTAGCAACAATCGTGCACTCAGTATCAGTAAGACCAAGGAATTGATTGTGGGCTTCAGGAAGGGGGAGTCGATGGAACATACACTAGTCCTCATCAAAGGACCAGCGGTGGAAAGGGGGAGCAGTTTCAAGTTCCTGGGTGTCGACATCTCTGAGGATCTATCCTGGGCCCAACGTATTGATGCAGTTACAAAGAAAGCTACATTTCATGAGGATTTTGAGGAGATTTGGTATGCCACTAAAGATGCTCGTGAATTTCTACAGCTGTAACATGGAGAGCTTTCTAACAGGTTACATCAAAGTCTGGTATGGAGAGGGTCACTGCACAGAATCAATAAAAGCTACAGAAAGTTGCAAACTCAGCCAGCTCCATCATGGGCACTAGCCTCCCCAGCATCCAGGACAACTTCAAAACGTGATGCCTCAAAAAGACAGCATCCATCATTAAGGACCTCCACCACCCAGGACATGTCTTCTTCTCACTGCTACATCAAAGAGGAGGTACAGGAGCATGAAAACACATGACCCATTGTTTTAGGAATGGCTTCTTCCCCTCCACCATCCGATTTCTGAATGGACAATAACCCCATGAACCCTGCCTCAGTACTTGTTCCCTCTCCTTTTGCACTACTTATTTAATTTAAGGTTCTTTTCTTCTTTCGACTTCTTATTGTAATTTATAGGTTTAATGATTATATATTGCAATGTTCTACTATCGCAAAATGACAAGTTTCAAGAGATATGCCAGCGGTATGAAACCAGATTCTGATTCATCTCTTGCCAAGCTACTCCAGTGTAGGCATCTACCCAGGAACGTGGCATATTGTCCAACCTGGTCTGAACATGGACCGCTTCACAGTGTCGGTGACCCAGATACAATTCTGACCTCAACAGCTGCATATGGAATTTGAACATTCTTTCTGTCACGACATATGTTTTGTATGGTATTCCTGTTCCTCCCACAATCATGCAGATTGGCGGAGTAATTGGCCACTGGATTAGTATAAATGGGCAGTTGAAGATGGGCATGGACTTAGTGGGCCAAAAGACACGTTTCCATGCTTTATCTCTCAATGAATCTACTTAACTCTTGGTCTCAAAGTTAGTGGTAGAATCCAATGGAGAATTAATGCAAATACGGGACAAATGAAACAAATGCGATACGTGTAAATGGTAGTTGAATGCTGCCATAAATGCAATGGGCTGAATAGCCCATTTCCCTTCTCTGTGATTCTCTGAGTTAAGATCTGGTCACAGACTGTAAAGTTGGATTAGTAGAAAAAACAGCTTGTAAATTAATACTCAGTTATCTAGACTTAGAGTTTCTGTACTTGGTAAAATGGGTAAGTTTGATAGGCAATATACTTGAAATGTTTTCAACCACTTATTAAACTTATGTTAAAATAAAAGTTGTATTCTAATAGTTTAAAATAAACCTTAATAAATTTAAGAGCAGTAATCTGGGTGAAAGTGTATTTTAATACAAATAAGAAAGCATTTTAAGTCACTCTGCTAGAGACTAGCACACACTTATTGTGCTTCACAGTTCCCAAGAATGTGGATGTGGGAAGGCAGGAAGACCTTCAGGGTCCCTGGCGACTACACCTCAAGAAGTACATCTGGTTGCAGCTCCCAAGAGATTATGTTACGGAGTTGGGACTGGAACTGGATGAACTGCAGATCATTTGGAAAGCATAAGGATTGATAGACAGGACATACAGGGAGGTAGTTACACCCAAGGTGCAAGACATGGGTAACTGGGTGACCATCAGGAGGGGGGATGGAGCTAGGCAGCTTGTGCAGAGTATCCCTGAGCTATTCCCCTCAAAAACAGGTAGATACTGTTGGGGGAATGACCTAACAGAGGAAAGCCACAGCAGCCGCGTCTCTGGCACTGAGTCTGGCTCTGTGACTCAGAAGGGAAAGGTGGGGAGAAGAGGTTTGCTGTAGTGATAAGGGATTCATTGGTTATGGGAACAGAAAGATGTTCTGTGGATGAGAACAAGATAAGACCATAACACCATAAGAGATAGGAGCAGAATTAGGCCATTTGGCCCATCAAGTCTATTCTGCCATTTCATCATGCTGATCCCTTTCAGCTCCAATCTCCTGCCTTCTCCTGCATCCCGTCAAACCCTGACCAATCAAGAATCTATCAACCTCTGCCTTAAGTATACATACAGACTTGGTCTCCATAGCTGCCTGTGACAATGAATTCCACAGATTCACCACTCTCTGGCTAAAGATATTCCTCCTCATCTCTGTTCTAAAAGGACGTCCCTCTGTTCTGAGGCTGTGTCCTCTGTTTCCCATCATAGGGAACATCCTTTCCACAGCCACTCTATCAAGGCCTTTCACCATTTGATAGGTTTCAATTAGGTCACCCCTCATTCTTCTGAATTCCAGTGAACACAGGCCCAGAGCCATCAAACGCTCTTCATATGACAAGCTGTTCAAACCTGGAATCATTTTTGTGAACCTCCTTTGAACCCTCTCCAGTTTCAGCACATTCTTTCTAAGATAGGAGGCCCAAAATGGCGAACAACACTCCAGTGCTTTATAAAGTCTCAACATTATATCCTTGCTTATATATTCTAGTCCTCTTGAAATGAATGAAAACATTGTAGCGGTGTGCTACACACAGCGCTAGAATAACTACACGGAGTCGGTGAGTTAGAGTTGCGATGAAAGAGATTTATTCAAACTTCGCGGCCTGCTTTAAAGCCTTCCCGTTCCCACCCTCCCTGGGGCGGGATTGCTGTGGGGAATGCATATTCCCAGACCCTTTCAGCGCGCGGGATTTTCCCCTGCTGGTGAAGATGGCCTGGCGCCCTTTTTGGGGCCGGCCCTCTGCCTGCGCGCGTTGTTGTGAGCCGGTTCGTGTGTGCCAGAAAGTGGGTCGCCACAACATCGTATTTACCTTCCTCACCACAGTCTCAACCTGCAAACTAACCTTTATGGAACCCTGCACAAGGACTCCCAAGTCCCTTTACACCACAGTTTTTTGTATTTTCTCTCCATTTAGAAAATAGTCAGCCCTGTCATTTCTTCTACCAAAGTGCATGACCATATACTTCCCCAACACTGTATTCCATCTGCAACCTCTTTGCCCATTCTCCTAATCTGCTTAAGTCCTTCTGTAGTCTCTCTACTTCCTCAAAACTGCCTGACCCTACAGCTATCTTCGTATCGTCTGCAACAAAGCCATCAATTTTCAGAATCAGAATCAGAATCAGAAAGGGCATTCCATCATCTAAAGCATTAACCTATAACGTAGAAAGAATCGGACCCCTGTGGAATACCAATAGTCACCAGCAGCCAACCAGAAAAGGCTCCCTTTATTCCCACTCTTCGCCTCCTGTCAATCATCCACTGCCTTATCCATGCTAGAATCTTTCCTGTAATACCATGGGCTCATAGCTTGTTATGCAACCTCAAGTGTGGCATCTTCTCAAAGGCCTTCTGAAAATCCAAGTACACAACATCACTGATTCTCCTTTGTCTATCCTGCTTGCTATTTCTTCAAAGAATTCTAACAGATCTGTCAGGCAAGATTTTCCCCAAAGGAAACCATGCTGACTTTGACCTATTTTATCAGGTACCTCCAAGTAACCCGAATCCACATCCTTAACAATCGACTCCAACATCTTCCCAACCACTGAGGTTAGACTAACTGGCCTATAGCTTCATTTCTTCTGCCTCCCTCCCTTCTTGAAGAGTGGAATGACATTTGCAATTTTCCAGTGATTCTTGTAAGATCATTACTATTGACACCACAATCTCTTCAGTGAGCTCTTTCAGAACCTTGGTGTGTACACCATCTGGTCCAGGGGTCCTATCTACCTTTAGACATTTTAGTTTCCCAAGAACCTTCTCTCTAGTAATGGTTGTTGTGTTCTTTACATGTACCGTTGGTTACCCATAAAGACATATATTCTGGAAGAACGTAACTAGAACTTTTATTTAACAGCAAACAGCAACCACATTTTAACATACAAGCTTCTTAATCATTCTGTCATTTCTGTGCATACTCATATTCCGTCCAATCACGTCCTGACACGTGACACATGATATCACCACATCTTCCTTTCCTTAAAAAGAAAACAATTAGCAACATTAATCAAAACAAATGCATAATTTAGCATGTCTCTATCAATCTATCTGGGGGTTTGCAAACACGAGTAGACCTTCTAAGTGGTTCACAGAGTCCTTGTGTTTCATTGTTATTTTCATGTTTTGTCTGGTCTGCATCAGTTAATGGAAACTGAAGTTGGCTCTTTCTTGAGATCTTTGTGATTTCTTCTTAACACTGCTCCTTCTCCTGTTTGGACCATGTATGATCTGGGTTGGACTTCTTCAAGTACTGTAGCTTCCTGTGTCCATGTGTTCATTTTGTCTTGTATCCTCATTTGATCTCCTTGTCCTTCAGACAAACGTCTCCTTAGATCAGTCAATTCACGTTCCACTGCTTCCTTATACTGTGCCCACTGTAAGTGTTCTTGCTCTAGATGGTGATGAAACTGGATCTCATATTCTCTGTGTCTCTTTCATTATCGCTTGCATTGAAGCACCCTCCTCCTGCCATTGTTTTTCACTTGTTTTATTTTCTTTCTACTTCTGCAACAGCATGAAGAATGATTAATCTTACCACAGCTGTTGCAGAGTTCCCAATACGCTGGACACATTTTAGGTCGGTGCTGCCGCCCACAGCGATCACAAAGTTTTTTCTTTCAAACGACGTCCTGCTTTCTGTCGGTTTCGTAGTCGTTTCATTATTTTTTCTAATAGGTTTGCGGTTATTCACAGCGTGTACACTGCAATTCTCAATAAAAAGCTCTTAAGCCTGCAACTTTACGGTTTCCAAAACTTTGCAGAGAATCAAAGATTTTTCCAAATTTATGTCTGGTTCTCTTGAGTCTTTTTCTCAGAGCATTATCCAGAATGCTGCAAACAATTCTGTCTTTAACGAGAGAGTCTGTCAGCTCTGCAGACTCGCATGTTTTACTGTGGTTTCTCAATTCCGTAACAAATTGATTAATTGTTTGACCAGCTCTCTGCTTGCATGTAAAGAATTTGTACTGTTGATATGTCACATTGTGCTTTGGTATACAAAAGGCTTCAAACTTGTCAATTATCGCTTTTAGATTCAAACTATCTCCATTCTCAAAAGTAAAATGGTTATATACCTCAAATGCATCATCCATGGAGTAGAATTGCAGCTTTCGTTTTCTCTGTTTTATTATTTGCTCTGATCGCCGATAAATAAATTTCAAAACGCTGTTTAAATCTTTTCCAGTTTTCACCTACATTTTCAGTCAGCTGAAGCATCGATGGGGGTTGCAAAACTTCCATTCTTGAAGCTGTTAGCAAACAACGAAAAAGTTTGCGCTTTTTTTTCAATTATCTTCTCTTCTCCCGTGTTAGCGAAATGAATTACTCTTCCAGGCCAACTTCTGACACTATGCAGAAGTAGCATACAAATTAGCCAGAGAAAGTGGCTCACCTGAGGACTGGGAGAAATTCAGAGTTCAGCAGAGGAGGACAAAGGGCTTAATTAGGAAGGGGAAAAAAGATTATGAGAGAAAACTGGCAGAGAACATAAAAACGGACTGTAAAAGCTTTTATAGATATGTAAAAAGGAAAAGACTGATAAAGACAAATGTAGGTCCCCTGCAAACAGAAACAGGTGAATTGATTATGGGGAGCAAGGACATGGCAGACCAATTGAATAATTACTTTGGTTCTGTCTTCACTAAGGAGGACATAAATAATCTTCCAGAAATAGTAAGGGACAGAGGGTCCAGTGAGATGGAGGAACTGAGCGAAATACATGTTAGTAGGGAAGTGGTGTTAGGTAAATTGAAGGGATTGAAGGCAGATAAATCCCCAGGGCCAGATGGTCTGCATCCCAGAGTGCTTAAGGAAGTGGCCCAAGAAATAGTGGATGCATTAGTGATAATTTTTCAAAACTCGTTAGATTCTGGACTAGTTCCTGAGGATTGGAGGGTGGCTAATGTAACCCCACTTTTTAAAAAAGGAGGGAGAGAGAAATCGGGGAATTATAGGCCGGTTAGCCTAACGTCGGTGGTGGGGAAACTGCTGGAGTCAGTTATCAAGGATGTGATAACAGCACATTTGAAAAGCGGTGAAATGATCGGACAAAGTCAGCATGGATTTGTGAAAGGAAAATCATGTCTGACGAATCTCATAGAATTTTTTGAGGATGTAACTAGTAGAGTGGATAGGGTATATTTGGATTTTCAAAAGGCTTTTGACAAGGTCCCACACAGGAGATTAGTGTGCAAACTTAAAGCACACGGTATTGGGGGTAAGGTATTGGTGTGGGTGGAGAATTGGTTAGCAGACAGGAAGCAAAGAGTGGGAATAAACGGGACCTTTTCAGAATGGCAGGCGGTGACTAGTGGGGTACCGCAAGGCTCAGTGCTGGGACCCCAGTTGTTTACAATATATATTAATGACTTGGATGAGGGAATTAAATGCAGCATCTCCAAGTTTGCGGATGACACGAAGCTGGGTGGCAGTGTTAGCAGTGAGGAGGATGCTAAGAGGATGCAGGGTGACTTGGATAGGTTGGGTGAGTGGGCAAACTCATGGCAGATGCAATTTAATGTGGATAAATGTGAAGTTATCCACTTTGGTGGCAAAAATAGGAAAACAGATTATTATCTGAATGGTGGCCGATTAGGAAAAGGGGAGGTGCAACGAGACCTGGGTGTCATTATACACCAGTCATTGAAAGTCGGCATGCAGGTACAGCAGGCGGTGAAAAAGGCGAACGGTATGCTGGCATTTATAGCGAGAGGATTCAAGTACAGGAGCAGGGAGGTACTACTGCAGTTGTACAAGGCCTTGGTGAGACCACACCTGGAGTATTGTGTGCAGTTTTGGTCCCCTAATCTGAGGAAAGACATCTTTGCTATAGAGGGAGTACAAAGAAGGTTCACCAGATTGATTCCTGGGATGGCAGGTCTTTCATATGAAGAAAGACTGGATGAACTGGGCTTGTACTCGTTGGAATTTAGAAGATTGAGGGGGGATCTGATTGAAACGTATAAGATCCTAAAGGGATTGGACAGGCTAGATGCGGGAAGATTGTTCCCGATGTTGGGGAGGTCTAGAACGAGGGGTCACAGTTTGAGGATAGAGGGGAAGCCTTTTAGGACCGAGGTTAGGAAAAACTTCTTCACACAGAGAGTGGTGAATCTGTGGAATTCTCTGCCACAGCAAACTGTTGAGGCCAGTTCATTAGCTATGTTTAAAAGGAAGTTAGATATGGCCCTTGTGGCTACAGGGGTCAGGGGGTATGGAGGGAAGGCTGGGTTCTGAGTTGGATGATCAGCCATGATCATAATAAATGGCGGTGCAGGCTCGAAGGGCCGAATGGCCTACTCCTGCACCTATTTTCTATGTTTCTATGTTTCTATGTTGTGTTCTTTACATGTACCATGGGTTACTCATGAAGACATATATTCCAGAAGAACATAACTAGAACTTTTATTTAACAGCAAACAGCAACCACGTTTTAACATACAAGCTTCTCAATCATTCTGTCATTTCTGCGCATGCTCATATTCCGTCCAATCACGTTCTGACACGTGACTCATGATATCACCACAGGTAACTTCACACACTTCATGACTCCTGACACCTGGAACTTCCACCATACTGCTAGTGTCTTCCACAGTGAAGACTGATGCAAAATACTTGTTCAGATCTCTTTCCATACCCCCTGTTACTACCTCTCCAGCAAGGTTTTTCAGTGGTCTGATATCCACTCTCACCTCTCTTTTACACTTTATATAGCTGAAGAAACTCTTGGTATCCTCTTTAATATTGTTGGCTAGCTTACTTTTGTACTCTATCTTTACCTTGTTAATGACTTTTTAGTTGCCTTCTGTTAATTTTAAAAGCTTCCCAATCCTCTAACTTCCCACTATTTTTTGCTTTATTATATGCCCTCCATATGGCATTTAATATTTGCTTTGACTTCTCTTATTAGCCACAGTTGTATCAACTTGCCTTTAGAGTACTTCTTCCTCTTTGGGATGTATATTTCCTGTGCCTTCTGAGTTGCTCCCCAAGAGTTTATTTACCTTAGGCTCTCTAATCAATTCTGGTTAATTGCACAACACCCACACCAGAACAGATGATCCCCTAGTGGGCTCAACCACGAGTTGCTCTAAAAAGCCATCTTGTAGGCATTCTAGAAACTCCTCCTCTTGGAATCCAGCACCAACCTGATTTTTCCAATGTACCTATCCATTGAAATCCTCCATGACTATCGTAACATTGCCCTTCTGGCATGCATTTTCTATTTTCCATTGTAATTTCTAGACTACATCTTTACTACTGTTTGGGGGTCTGTATATAACTCCCACCAGGGCCTTTTCACCCTTGCAGTTCCTTAGCTCCATCCGCAATGATCAATACCTTCTGACCCCATGTCACCTCTTTCTACTGATTCAGTAATGCCAGCATCATCACACATGCCAATCTGGAACTGTGCTACAAATTCATCTACCTTATTGTGCATACTGCGTGCATTCAAATATAACACCTTCAGTCCTGTATTCACCCTTTTCAAATTTGTCCACTTTTCATGTTGCAACTCATCCTGTTGTCTGGAAAAGGTATTGGAAGGTATTCTAAGGGACTGGATTTATAAGTATTGGGATGGATTAGGCACAGTCAACATGGCTTTGTGTGTGGTAGGTTGTGTCTAATCAATCTTATAGAGTTTTTCAAGGACATTACTAGGAAAGTTGATGAAGGCCAGGCAGTGGATAGGTCATGGGTTAAGGGTGAAAGGTGAAATGTTTGAGTGGAACATGAGGTGGAACTTCTTCACTCAGAAGATGGTGAGAGTGGAACGACCTGCCAGTGGAAGTGGTGGATGTGGTTCAATTTCAACATTTAAGAGAAATTTGGATAGGTGCATGAATGGGAGGGGTATAGAGGGATATGGTCTGGGTGCATGTTGATAGGACTAGGCAAATTAATGGTTTGGCACAGACTAGATGGGCCAAAAGACCTGTGTCTGTGCTGTAGTGGTCTATGGCTCTGACTATGACACACAAAATGCTGGAGGAACTCAGCAAGTCAGGTGGCGTCAATGGAAATGAATCGATGTTTTGGTCCGAGACCCTTCATCAGGAGTGGAAAGAAAGGGGGAAGATGCCAGAATAAGAAGCTGGGGGAGGAGAAGAAGGGCAAGCTAAAAGATGATAGGTGTAGCTAGGTGCGTAGGGGAAGGTTGATGAAGTACGAATCTGGAAGATGATAAGCGGAAAAGGCAAAGTGCTGGAGAAGAAGGAATCTTATAGGAGAAGAGGGGATCATGGGAGAAAGGAAAGGAGGAAGGGCATCTGGGTGAGGTGATAGGTGAAAAGAAGTCAATGTAAGGAAATAATAAAGAGGGAAGGGGAGGGGATAAAATCGCTCAAGTTGGAGAAATTGATGTTTATGCCATCAGGTTGGAGGCTATCCAAAGGGAATAGGAGATGTTGCACCTCCAACCAAAAAGTGGCCTGGTCATAGCAGAAGAGGAGGCCATAGACGGAAATGGGAAAAGGAATTGAAATGTTTGGTCACCAGGAAATTCCTCATTTTGTAGATGGAGCTGAGGTGCTCGACAAAGCAGTCCCCCAATCTATGTTGAGTCTCACCTGGAAGGACTGTTTGGGGCCCTGAATGAAGGTGATAGAGGATGGGAATGGGCAGGTGTAGCATGTCTGCCACTTGCAGGGGTGAGCTTCAGGAGGGAGATTAGTGAGGAGGGATGAACGGACAAAAGAACTATGTAGGGAGCAATCACTGCGGAAAGTGAGGAGTGGGGGGAGGGGAGGTAAATGTGAGTTTGGTGGAAGGGTCCCAATGAAGATGATGGAAGTTGCAGCAAATGATGAGCTGGATGCAAAGCTCATGGGGTGGTAGGTGAGGACAACAGGAACTCTATCCTGTTAAGGTGCCTTGAAAATGTGGTGAGGGTAGATGTCCAGGAAACAGAGAGATAGCCAGCCTGTTGGCAATACCTCTTCCAGGGCTTGTGGCAGTTGAAACTCCCAGACTCAGACAGCTCCTTCACAGACACAACCCTATTTACCATCGAGGACATTGGTGCATCAAGAAGTTGGCATCCATCATAAAGGATCCTCATCATCTGGGACATGCCCTCTTCTCATTGCTACCATCAGGGAGATCATACAGGAGCTGCTATACCATCAGATTACTGAGTGGTCCACAAACACCACCTTGTTCCTTTTTTTGGCACTATTTATCAAGTAACATAGTACTTTTTTTTGTCTTGCACTGTACTGTTGCTGCAAAACAACAAATTTTATATGATATGTCTGTGATAATAAACCTGATTCTGAAAACTGCACCCGATTCTTCTTAAGAACATAAAAAAAATAGGCGCAGGAGAAGGCCATTTTGCCAATCGAGACTTCTCCACCATTCCGTTAGATCAAGGTTGATCTGTTACCAAAAGTGGGCCACTGGGCTCTAACATTCCACTCCTGGCTCCATGCCAGTGAGCTAGGCTTCTCATCCACTTAAAGTTTGTGTGTTTTAGATTTTCTATTCATGATAGTTAATACAGTGGTTAATTGTTTGCCTCTTTGAAAATGTTACTGTGATATAAGGTTTGCGCAGATATTTTTTTGTATTTCATTTCACATATTAAGCACCACAATATAAATCCTTCATAAATCTCAAAGATTTTAAGTGGATACATAACTCAGCCCCAAATAATTCTGAGATGAGATTGGTCCTTCACCAATGATTGACTAATAAGTCCTACATGTATCAGGGTACATTGAGGTACCTTTTGTCAAATAATAATTGAATGATATCATTATATGGATTATATATACATTCACTATTTAAACATCAGGTAGCTACCTGTAAAGTGTGTTGCATGGACTAAAGTATTATTGCAATTAATAGTTCTCTGCAATTAATAAAAAAATGCTTCATCATCATCATCTAAATATCTGATATTTAAACTGGGGGATATTATTCTACTAAAGGAGCGTAACAGGTTGAAGAGGTTAAACCCAATCCAACTTGGATCTGGAGAACCTGTTGATGTAGTGTGATTGGATTTTCACAATACTTTTGACAGGGAGCTATATTTAAGCCTAGTGCACAAATAATGGTGCTTGGAGAAGTGTGTCAGCATGGATTGAGGCTTTTGACCCTGTTGCTATTACAAATAGAACCATTTTGAATTTGGAAATATGAATGTTGTACGATTGACAAAAATATACTCAGCTACTATAGTTCCACAATCCCTTACCCGAAATCCTTGGGGCCAGTTGCATTTTGGAATTCAGAATATTTCGGATTTCAGACCCCCACCCCCGATACCAAAAAACATGTATGCTCAAGTCCCTTATGTAACCTCAGTGCAGTGGACTTTAGGACCCGGCAGCGTAACAAACCTACGCACATCCTCCCGTATACTTTATATCATCTCTAGATTACTTACAACACCTAATACAATGTAACTGCTATGTAAATAGTTGTTATACTGTATTGTTTAGGGAATAATGACAAGAAAAATTTTTATTACCAATAAAAACATTCAATAAAACATAAAAATATAGAGCTTCAAACAAACCGAATCAAACACATGGTAAATGACTTACTGGAATAAATGTAGAACGTCACTGTCACTGTCACGATAAAACTTCAGTAACTTGTCTTTCTGTTTATTTAAATCATATACAGTGGTATTTCTAACACTATTTTCTTCAGTAAGACGCCGCACAGACACACCACGATCAAGCTTCTGCAATAACTCCACTTTCTGCGTTATTGATAATGATAGATGCTTCCTTCTCTTTTTCTCATCGTTACCCATAGGGGTATCTGCAGCTCTTTTTGACATTTTCACAGTGAAATTAATCACAAAGTTAACAGTGAACACAAAATATCAGCGACCAGCAAATACATGTGTAACCAGTACGGGCGCTGAGCCACATCTGACGTCTGGCGGCCTCTGCTAGTGCTGCCACGTCACACCTGAGTGACGTCAGCTGTTGGCGAAAAAAATTTCGGTTTTCGGAGCTTTTTGGATTCCAGAATTTCAGATAAAGGAATGTGCAGCTGTATTACAAACTATGACAAAAGTGTTGCCTCGAAAACATTGCAGCAATACTACGATTTAAAATTTGTTGTTTCTTAGAAAGTTAAGACTGGTTCAATTAAGATGTTCACTGATATGTTGAACTACGTGCTTAGAAATTAAGAATTTGAAGAACTGCCAATTCTTGTTGACATCGTTGGAACATTTCAAGCTTCTAATGCTGACTGCGAATGTAGATTCAACCTGATGAATTCAATTAAATGTGAATCCAGAAACAGACTAGAAGTGGAACAGTTGGATGATCTAATGAGGGTTAAGATGTACTTTTCATCTGGATGTGAACTTAATCTGGATAGTGTTTAAAGGCAATGGATTTCTAATAAAGCAGACATGAAAAAGTTTATGAAACTTGAAGGATTTTCTTTGTGGTACTGTGTGTCATTATACCCTTTAATTAATAAATAAAATCAAAAGTGTGTGATTTTTCAATTTTCATTCTAAATATTTATAGTCTGCTTATTACCAAAAAAAATTAATGATCTACACAATTTTCAGGCTGTGTAAAAATATCCTGCTCAGAGCAATGGTTGGTCAATGCAGCTTTAAAAAATAGAGGGAATGTTGGTTGGAATAAATGGTCTTTTTTCTATCTGGAAGGATGTAACTAATGGAGCTCTCCATGGACTGGTTCTTCATCCTCATGATTTATTGTAATGACCTGGAGAAGGGGGCAGATGGTGAGGTATTGACTGCTAGCCAATCACTGAAAAATAGGTGTGAAGAGATGTTGCAATGAAAGTAAATATGCAAGATGACTGTGGCAAAACCCTGAGGTCACGCATTTAATAAGAGGAATCTAAAGGCAGATAGTTACCTAAATGGGGAAATATCATGGATGAGTGAAATACTGGGCTCTAAAGTACAAATCACAATATGTTACCTGGCAGTTACAGCAAGTAGCTAGGAAGGCGAAGTTCAAAGTAATTTTATTATGAAAGTACATACATGTCACCATATACAACCCTGAAATTCATTTTCTTGTGGGCATTCACAGTATACACTAAAAATATAATAGAATCAATGAAAGACTGCACACAAGGCAGACAATCAGAATCAGAATCAGGTTTATTATCGTGAAATTTGTGTCGTGAAATTTGTTGACAGCAGCAGCAGTTCAATGCAATGCATAATATAGAAAATGAAGAAGAAGAAAAATAAAATAAATATAATAATAATAATAATAAGTAAATCAAATAATCAATATGTCAAAAACAACAAACTGAAAATATAAAAAGAAATAAATGAACAAGCACAATAATATCATAAACAAATAAGCAATAACTATTGAGAACCTGAGATGAGGATTCATTGAAAGTGAGTCCATTGTTTGTGGGAACAGTTCAGTGTCATTTGAGTGAAGTTGAGTAAAGTTATCCCCTTTAGTTTAAGATCCTGATGGTTGAGGGCAAATAACTGTTCCTGAATCTGGTAGTGTGGGACCTATGACTCCTGGACCTCCTTCCTGAGGGCAGCAGCAACAAGAGAGCATGACATAGATAGTGGGGGTTCTTGATGATAGATGCTGCTTTCCTGTAACTTTGCTGCTTGTGCACGTGACATTGGTGGGCAGTTCTTTACCTGTGATGGGCTGGGCTGAATCCACTAACTTTTCCACTCAAGGCCATTGGTGTTTCCATACCAGACCATGATGCAACCAGTCAGTATACACTCCACCACACATATTTAGAAGTTTGTCAAAGTTTTAGATGACATGCCGAATCTTTGCAGACTTCTTTCTTTACAATGGTGCTTATATGCCGGACTCAGGACATATCCTCTGAAACAATAATGCAAAGAAAATTAAAGTTGCCGACTCTCTCTACTGACAATCCCCTATGAGGAGTGGCTCATGGACCCGCGGTTTCCTCCCCTTGAGTCAATAATCAGCTTTTAGGTTTTGCTGACATTCAGTGAGAGGTTGTTGTGACATCAGTCAAGCAGATTTCCTTTATGCTAATTTGTCTCAACTTTAGATTCAGCCAATGACAGTGGTGTCATCAGCGAACTTAAGTATGGCATTTGAGCTGTACTCAGCCTCACAGTTATAAATACAGAGTGGGGGCTAAATACACAACCTTGTGGTGCACCTGCACTGGTGGAGATTGTGGAGGAGACGTTGTTGCCAATCCGAACTACCTGGTTTCTACAATTGAGGAAATCAAGGATCCAATTGCACAAGGAGGTATTGAGGCCAAGGTCTTGAAGCTTATTGATTAGTTTTGAGGGGATGATAATATTGAATGCAGAGTTGTAGCCAATGACTAGCATTTTGATGTAAGCATGCATCTTTGCTATCCAGGTGTTCTAGGGTTGAATGAAAAGCCAATGAAATGGCATCTACTGTTGACCTGTTGAGACAATAGGCAAATTGGAGCGGATCCTAGTCACCTTTCATGCAGGAGTTGATATGTTTCATCTCCAAGCTCAAAAAGCCCTTCATCACACTGGATGTAAGTGCTTCTGGATGATAGTCATTGAGCGAGGTTACAAAGTTCTTCTTGGACACTTGGATGATTGAAGCCTGCTTGAAGCAGACTACCAAAGCTAGAGATTAAAGATATCAGTGAATACTCCAGCCAGTTGATCAGCACAGTTATTTAGTACTTGGTCTGGTACCCCATCTAGGCTAGATGCATTCCGTGGGTTCACCCTCCTGAAAGATGCTCTCACAACAGCCTCAGAGACTGAAAGCACAGTGTTGTCAGGGGCTGCGGGAGTTTGTGAAGGTGCCTCCATGCTTTGTCATTCAAAGCAAACTTAAAAGGCATTGAGCTGATCTGGGAGCAAAACCTTTTTGTCACATATTTCACTGGGTTTTACTTTGTAAGAGGAGGTAGCATTCAAGCCCTGCCACAATTACTGAGCGTTGTTCTGTGCTTCTGGAATTGACATGTAGCATGTGAGTTGGCCTTCCAAAGATCATGCCCGGATCTCCTGTATTTTAGTTGGTCACTGGACCTGAACACCACTATTCTGGCCTTCAGCAGATTACAGATCTCTTGGTTCGTCCAGGCCTTCTGGTTGGGAGGACTCTAAATGATTTTGTGGGGGCACACTCATCCGTGACTGGCTTTATAAAGTCTGTGACAACCATGGCGTAGTCGTTCAGATGAGTCCTTGAACATGGCCCAGTCTACTGACTTGAATTTGTTGTGTAGCCACTCCTCTGCCTCCTGTGACCACCTCTTCTTTGCCTTTACTTCTGGAGCCTTGCGTTTTAGCCTTTTCCTGTACGCGAGTAGGAGGAGGACAGCCAAACTGTAGTCCAGCGATGGAAAAGTAGACATTCCATATGATAGTGTAGCAGCAGTTGATTGTGTTGGGATCTCTAGTGCTGCAGGTGATGTGTTGTTGATAATTGGGCAGAGATGTCTTCAAGCAGGTTTGTTCAAAGTCCCTGGCAGTGATTTGAAAGGCGTCGGGGTCTTCTGTTTCTTGTTTGCTGATTGCGACACTCAATACATCGAATGCTTGTTTAACATTGGCCTTTGGCAGTGCGTAAACTGTGGTCAGGACCATGGAAGAGAAATCTCTTGGTAAGTAGAATGGATGACATTTAAACATTGAATGTGTCAGATCGGGGAAATAAGAGTGTGACAAGGCCGCTGTGTCCGAGCACCACGAAGCCCTCATCATGAAACACAGGCCCCCTCCTTTTTCCCTCTTTGAATCAGCAGTCCAGTCCATCTGGTGGATCAAGAAGCCCTTGAGCCTGACTGTCGTATAGAAGATGGCATTTTGGCTTTAATGGCAAGATGATTGGAGTTTAGAAATAGGAAAGTATCATTACAACTGTACGGGATGTTGGTGAGGCTACTCTTGGATAAATGAGCTCAGGTTTGGTCTCTTTGTAGAAAAATATATACTGCTATTGCAGGCAGTCCAGAAGTCATTCACTAGACAAGTTCCCAGGATGAGTGTTGTTCTATCATGACCATTGATAGAAATTAGATTTATTCTCCATGGAGTTTAGAGGAATGGGGTGATCTTATTGAAACATATACAATCTTGTGGGGAGATGCCAGAGTAGGTGCTGTGATGCTATGGTAACAAGATCAGGAAATGGGTTGGAATTCTCACAGAGAATGGTGAATCTCCTGAATTCTCTGTCCCCGGAGAGTTTCGGAGACCAAATCATTGGTGGTGTGTAAAGTGGGAAGATCAGGGCATTGAGGGAGAACTGGCAGAAAAGAAATGAGAGCTGAGGCAGTTTAGGTATGGTCACACTGTCGGGCTTATTGGCCTGCTCCTGCTTCGGTTTTCTTATGTTCTTATGTTTAAAGTTTTAAAATGGTACTTTTCTTCAAAAATATCATAATATCCAAATGGACCTTTCTTTGAAAAATTGCAGAAATTTTTGGTCAGTTACTATACCGTTGTTCCCATATCTCCAAACCTATTACATTTGAAGCAGATCATTGAATGGATGGCTAAAGCAAGAAGAGATAGTGGGGGAATGAGCCAGTCATGACTGACTATACACTGAAGCCGGGCAGTCTCACGATACTTAAATTGCCAATTTCCTGTTTCCAAGAACATTCTCACTAAAACAGTTCTGTGTTTTAGACGCCTACCTGATTCCAACTCATCCATTTTGCTGCGTTCAAATGCAGAACGCCTTTTCAGCTTTTAAGCTGCACGACTGTTGCTAAAAGACCTCCAGATCTGTTGTGTGCAGTGGGCCGGATGTTGCTGGCTCCTGCAGGCAGTACCAGTGGGAACAGTCACCAATCACCCATTCCTACTGCACTCGTCACAGGACTGCCACACTCATTGCTGAATGAATAATCTACTGACCTGAGATAGCTGGCAGGGAGATTAAGAAAGGTATGTCTAAATTTAATCTGCCTCTCTCCCTGTGGAATTCAGTGGCACAGCCCACTTCAGTGAGATTCCACAGCGCAGGCTTTGTTGGCGTGTGCCAAATTAGATTCTCAGCAGGATCTGAGACTCCACCAATTGCAACAGAGATTATAAGACAAATATTTAATAGGCAAATCCTCTTTTCTATATTATTTTGTTTTGTTTAATTTAATTGTTTATTTGTGTACTTTTGGATGCTCTCAGTTAAGTTATTTTTAAAAGCTACTTAATGTTTTTACTTACTTATTTAAATTTTAATTGATTTAAATGTTTGTGAATCAATTACAAATTTTACAGCAGGCAAATCCTGACTACTTTGCCAGCTGTTTGAAATGCTTTATGGTCCCATCACCAAAAGACAATGGCCTTGGATTCGAAGATGAGATGCCCAGCTAAACTGAGCCTCCCATTCAGATGTGGTGAGCGGGCCCTTGAGGAGATGAGAACAGTGATTCTACGCCAATATCTTACCTCCACTCACTGAAAAGCCTGCACTCTATTAAGCTCAATTAGCTACAGCGGCACAGAAATCAATTATTCCGTTTTTCGCAAAGCTTGCAATATTTAAACTACCCACACTTAGACTATAAGACATAGGTTGTTGATTAGTAAAGGTATCAAAGTTTATAAGGAGAATTGGGTTGAGAGATAATGAGAACATAGAACATAGAAATCTACAGCACATTATAGGCCCTTTGGCCCACAATGTTGTGCCAATCATGTAGCCTACTCTAGAAACTGTCTAGAATTTCCCTAGTGCATAGCCCCCTATTTTTCTAAGCTCCATGTACCTATCTAATTAATAAGCCATGATGGAATGGCAGAGCAGACTTGATGTGCAGAATGGTCTATTTCTACTCCTATGGTTTATGGTCGTATAAGAGCGGAATTAAACTATTTAGTCCATCAAGTCTGTTCTGCCATTTGATTATGGCTGAGCTATTTTTCCTCTCAACCCCATCCTCTCAGATTATTATTGGTTGTAGGTCTATTGTTGCTATGAATTGGTGCTGAGCTATGTATATGTTACGTCTTCCATTAAAATGACCATCCTCCTTCAAGTTCAACATGTATTTGCAAACAGCACAAGGGCAGGTACCCCAAACTGCTGCTGAAGAGGACCACATTTCTTACAGTGTGTGGCGTAAAAGTAACTTTTTCTTGTTGCTGTTAATGCACCCCACCCCCACCCACACATCACTGTTGATAGCACTTTCAAAACAGTTGTCCATGAAGCTGCAAAAATGAATTCTGCAACCTTGTGAAAATTACTTCTGTGCACAGCAATGGAGACAAGTTTTTGAATAATACTCTCGAAATCTAAGGTAAAAATTAAACTCAGGAAACTACATTTGGGTCAGCATTTGTACTTTTTAAATACTTCGTCAGCTCAGACCACGAAGGAATTTGCACAGTTACTTCTTTTTTCCCTCTCTCTTCTAAAAAATTTGGAAGTTGAGAGTCTGTTTTGCTTTTTTTTTAACTTTTCAGTGTCAACAGAAAATATGATCAATCGTGATTAAAAATAAACAGCCCAAAGCCAGAACAAATGTGGGTGTTTCAGCATTACAAGATCACTTTAATGTTTACTGTTAGCCTGAAGAAAAACAAACAGCAATATTATTATATACACACACTTTTATTTTATTTTCTGCTGATTTCATTCAAATATTCCTGCTGGCAATGCATTTGGGTGTGATTTCAGTGTAACTGTGTGCATGCGTGTGTTATATGTGACAGCCAATAAAGGAAGCGGAAGAGAGTGTCTCCAACATTTACTGCACCTCACTGAGTTCTCAGGCAAAATTAATGAAAATAAACATATGTTTTATTTTCTCCTCCCCTTATGCAACACCATCTGACTGCCAGAAATGTGTTTGAAATCCAAACTAAAGATTTTATTTCTGGAAGGTCAAGTAAATTGATTTTTAAACAAAAAGTACTTGAATTAAAATATCTCTCCCCATCTCTCCATCACCCCTCCCCTAATTCACACGCACTTCCCTAACACTCCCCAGCTCTAACTCCGAATTCTTCTGCTGTATGCAGATTCTGTTGGTGTTAAGGAGCCAGTAGGGACAATATGGTTCACCACAAGAGATCTTGGATGCATTTGTAGGACAATTACACTTGGTGAGAGAGGCAATGTGGGCAGAACTATTACACTGCCAGTTTTCTTCCTACCGAAGAACATCTCTTAGCCTAGACTACTTAAGTCAAAATAACAAAATCTATGCCAGAAATTACTCTCCAAAAGGTTAGTTATGCAAATTGAATGTCTCAGGAAATCTTGCACTGAGACAGGAAACTTGTTTTAAACATTTACAAAAGATGGGAAATATATTTCTGCACCAAACATCACCAGCGTAGGTGTCAGATACTATACGGAAAATATACACTACCATTCTGGAGCATAACTCGAATCTTGAATAAGCGATTACTTCTCTCATTTCTATTAGTCATTTATATCTAAATATCTTTCTGAGTTTGAAAATATCTAAAGGTGGTTCACAGACACTCAATTAGATAAAATTGCCAGTTAAGGAGGCATGCAAAAATGTCATTTAATATTAAACAATAAGTTTTACACTGTGCTTCCCATGTCTGGGCCTTTCTTTACTCTCTCACTGACATCTGAAAATGGATACAAATATTCAGGCACTGGGCACGAACAGGCCTCGTTACCATAGATATACTGTATTTCAGCTAGGCTTATCCTACCTGTGCAGAAATATTTCCAGCACAGGTTACAGATGGCCGATGGATAACGTTGCATTTCTATCTAATGTACAATGGGACCACTCACCCAAGACCAAACAACAGCCATTAACAGAACACCTTTCTTGCTTATCTATTCCTACACAAATATATGAGTATGATAGTCCTTCCATAAAAGTTGCATTCATTTTAATCTTACTAATTGTAACTATGAACAATAATTGAAACTGCAGAACCTTGCCTGTGAAATGGATACAGGAGCCAATAAATGAAAGTAATCAAGTAGAGATGGCAGGGAAAAACAGTTCAATCAGTTACTGTCGGTGCCAAGATTCTTGCAATACTGCTTTGACTATCTCACAGTGCCAAGTCAATAATAATACCATTTACATCTACATTAATGCATAGTTGCACAGGAATGGGGAAGCATTGCTGGGGAGAAGACAGTGTCAAGCACTGCAGAGAAAAATAAAGGTTTCATTTTGTGGTAAGGGAAGAAGTATTCTTTGTTAATGCACAGCTGATGATGTATTTGCTAACTTCCTGCAACAAAAATACAAGAAACTGATCATTGAATCCCTTGGGTAACTATGCCAAGGGAAGTCGAGGCCACACCCACTGCTCTTTGAGTGGACGTAGCAGGAAGCAGCAGTGGATGCTAGATGGCTCAGTGCTGAACTGTACAGTTCCCTGATTCCCTGATCTAAAGGTACCACCGTCTGCTGGTGGGCTTCAGAGACTCACGGTTCAAACATTTTATCAGTTCATTCCCTTTCTCCTCTTGGACTTCAGTCTTCATCCGATCTACACTGGTAAAAGTCCCTCTTTTTGCAGCGTACACTAAATCGTTCCAAAATGATTTGGGTCAGATTACTTTAGATTCAAACAGGCAGTAATGGACAAAATATAATTTCATAATTTTACCTGTACTTTGGAAGGAAAAATTGAAAATACATTCTGCAACATGAATCTATATTGTTTTGATACAGAAGCAAGACATACCTTTGCAATCTTTACTTCGCTGAAATCTTTATTTTGGATTCAACTGTTGAATACTTGACCTCAAATTGCTTCATCTGATTGCAGGGAGCTGATGTGGGGAAAGTGTTCAATTTCCAAACATAATATTCCATGCTGTAATGAGCCAAAAACAGAAAAAAATATTTTCTTCTCAACATAGCATACAGTGCTGTTGATGGGTATTTGCAAGGTAGATAGTGCAAATTTTGTGAAAGGTTTTACTTCAAAGCCAAATAAAATTGACTGCTTCAGCAAGCTGGTAAGGCACTGTAATTGCAAAAGGTGGCTTGAAGTACAGTGCAGATACATTACTGAAAAATCTAGCAGGCAAGTAGCCACTTAATACTGCTGAATGCAAATTCAGCTTTCAATATATCATAAACACCAGGCTTTTTGCTTACTCTGATCATAACCCTGGTGCTATATGCATCATTGCAGAAACAAGTCAAGCTATTTGAACAATTGCGCCAGCATTATCACAAGTTTAATGGATAGCATCATTTTCAGGGGTCACATGACAGCGAAATCTCATTTCCTACTAGAATGCGGTGTTCTATGCACAATTCTTCTGTCCTTCTACAACATATCTGTTCGAGAGTAAGCACTAAAATGCACAGCAGATTCACACTCACGATGAAAAAAGAGACATTGTTTTTGACTCAGTTAAGACCCCAACTACCAGAAAAAATGAGCAATACCTGGAATATTTGCCTTTTTTCAAATCTATATGCCAGTCCAGGCACTGAATTCTGCCACTAAAAAGGACACTAATAAAAAGGTATTACATTTTATTTTCAGAATATATAGTTTGTGTGCCAACTAAAATAAATCCATCCAACTTAATTTTCAATAATGCAAATGATTTGAAAAGCCACACCTTACTGAACAACTGCCAGAAACATCTGTCTAAACAAGTATCTTCTGCCACCTTGTGGCAATTTTATTAACTACATATTTTGGAAGATTTTCTGAGTATGAAATTGCCTTTTCAGTTGCAGGATGGAATAAACAAAATAATTCAATCTGAAATTATTTAATCCCCATCTCAACAGGCAAACTGAGAGACACAAAATCATGCAGATGCTGGGATCTGGACTGAGAAAACAAGCTGCCGGAGAAATGTCAACTTCTCGGGTTGAGACCCTACATCAGGACTGAGTGTGGAAAGAGAAGATCGGTAGTATGAAGAGGAGAGGAGTAGGACTGAGGCAGGAGAAGGATGGAGATAGTCACTTTCTCCCTCACTTGGCTCCATCTGCCCACCAATCTTACCTCTCCCGGATCCCCTCTCCATCACATAATACAGGCTCCTTCCCCTTTACACACATGTCCTGATGCACAGTATTAAGCCAAAGTGTCAATCATCACTCTGCACACAGGTGCAGCCTGGCCTGACAAGTTGTTCCAGCAGCTCAGTTTTGTTTATTGTGACGGAAAGTCTAAGTTGGACTGTGTGTATGTAATAAAAACACAATTGGAGAGCTGGTTACCATCCATCATTGTATTCCAAATGGAGAAACTCTGAAAACATCCAATTTCCACCCCATAGCATCAGTACCAACAAGAATTACAACATTTTTATTTTGGTGTTGCATCGAGTTTATTTGTTTTAAGTACATGGAGGTAAGATACTAAACCTGATATTTTGGACCTCACAATGGAAGATGACCAAAATATGAATGGACTTTGGTGCAGGTCAGAATGTTTTTAAAAAGGAGTATTTTTAATTATTTAGTGACAGTATTTGCAGTAAATTTCTCTGATACACCAATTGCTGTGATGAATAGCAGGGATGAGAAATCAGTGAGGCAATGTCACCACTGTCAGTTTTCTTGTGTCAAATGGATATGAAATGAAGGTAATTATTCTGTGCGGTGCACAAAGCACTGCTGGGGCTAATTACGTACAAACAGCAAATCCTCACTTCTCGTCAATAAAGGCAGAATCACAACAAGAACTAACAGCCCAAGTTCAATGAGTGCACAGTCTTTGCTTCCTATAAAAGTGTGGACACTGATCAGACCATAATGCAGAAAGTGCTAACTCACAAATGAAGGCAAAGTAAAGAGACAGACAGATTCTGATGCCATGAAGAAACACAATGGGATATCTGTTATTTCTCCAAAATAATTTTAATCAGTAAGCAGGTCGAGAGGTTTGGAAACTGGTTCCCTAAAGCCATCTCAGGAAATAAGGGTTAGTGATGCATGAAGATAAATCCATTGAGTTGATGGCATTTTAGCCTAAAGCTCCCAGAGCCACAGCGGAGGGGCAGCCTGAGGAACTGGCACCACAGAGGAGAGATCATTTGTTGCACGTTCCTTGGAACACCACATAGTAATTGCAGGTCATGATACAAGACCATAAGACAAAGGAGCAGAATTAGGCCATTCAGTCCATCGACATGTGCGTTTCTTGCAGAGGAATAAATTGATAAACTGAGACAAAGAGGTCAGGTAAGTGATATACAATACAAAGTGCCTAAAATTTCAATCATATCATATATTTTTCATGCAACTGATTTCATTGTTACCTCAAACCTCAGATCAATCCCATTTTGTGAAGTTGAACCTTGGTCTCCAATGCAACTGATTGTGAAGGTCTCTGAGTGTGCTCAGATTATGTAATGTAAAATACATTTGACCACAGGCAGGGATTGTGCATGGTCTGTGCACAGATTTTGCTGAGCAAACATTTTCACTGCCAAGGGAAGAAGAGCCAATAGTGAGATCCCTCCCCTCAGAGAAATCCTGAATTCTATAAGCAAAAGATAAGATAATTTGCTAATCCCATGCATGGACCAGAAGCCAATAACCACTCTCATTAACAGCTAGGATAGTGCAATGCTGTAATTAATTCAATATCATTGAGCAAAGAAATTAGCCAGAACTCCTGGACTATTGTTTTTTTGTCCCTCTTAGGTGAGCACAGGAAGGTATAAATTGAGAATAAACAAAATGTCAATGGAAATAGTGATACTACTTCCTGTCCCGTAGAATATTAGCCAATGATAATAGCCATTGGGGAAGGCAACACAAATCATTTCCTCTTCACCTTCATCAAACTAAGTGAAGGAAACTAGCCGGAACAATTAAAAAAAAATTCAAACTAGCAAACTAGTTTGAATCATCCGGACGACTAATTGGCAACCCTGTCAAATCCTACACAATTGCACAGGAGGGCTAATGTAGAGTAAGCATCTCTGGTTTAGTGCTGCATGGTGGGGTTTTTACTAGGGTTGCAAGGGAATAAGAACCAGAGTGCTAGAACAGTTAGTGGAGAGGTCATGGAGGTGGATGTTGGGAGGACCTCAGATAAATTCAGGAATCAAAAGGTTGAGCTGCTGATATTTCAGTGCAAGAAGTATTGTAGGAAAGGCAGATGATAGTCCTGAAGGTGAGGTAGCTGGTTTACAAACATAGGCAATGCATAGTGAGGAGAGGCTGTTGATCAGGCAAAATTGCAGTCAACAAGATGAGTTGTAATGTAAAAGACAGACAAAATCAAAAAGGGTAAATACAGGACTGAAGGTGTTATATTTGAATGTGCGCAGTATACAGAAAAAGGTAGATGAAGATTGGCAGGTATGATGTTGTGGGCATCATTGAATTGTGGCTGAAAGAAGGTTATAACTGGGAGCTTAACATCCAGGGATACACATTGTATCAAAAGGACAGGCAGGATAGCAGAGGGGGCAGTGTTGCTCTGTTAGTACAAAATGAAATCAAATCATTAGAAAGAGGTGTCATAGGGTTGAAAGATGTTGAATCATTGTGGACAGAGCTAAGGAATTGCAAGGTTAAAAAATGATGGGATTTGTATACAGGCTCCCAAACAATAGTAAGGATGTGATCTACAAATTACTTCGGTAGATAGAAAATGCATACCAAAAGGGCGATATTACAAGGGTCTTAGGGGATTTCAATATGCAGGTGGATAGGGAAAATCAGGTTGGTGCTGTATTCCAAGAGGGGGATTTTCTAGAATACTTACAAAATGCTTTTTCAGAGCAACTTGTGGTTGAACCCACTAGGGGATCAGCTATTCTGGACTGGGTGCTGTGCAATGAATCGGAATTGATTAGAGAGCTTAAGGTAAAATAATTCATAGGAGCAAGGGATCATAATATGATTGAATTCACCCTGAAATTTGAGAAGGAGAAGCAAAAGTCAGATGTATCAGTATTACAGTGGAGTAAAGGGACTTGCAGAGGCATGAGAAAGAAGTTGGCCAGAATTGATTGGAAAAGAACACTGGCAGGGATGATGGCAGAGCAGCAATGGCTGGAATTTCTGGAAGCAGTTCAGAAGGTACAGGAAATATACATCCCAAAGAGGAAGAAGTATTCTAAAGGCAAGTTGACACAACTGTGGCTAATAAGAGAAGTCAAAGCCAACATTAAAGGCCAAATGGAGGGCATATAGTAATGCAAAAATTAGTGGGAATTTCGAGGACTGGGAAGCTTTCAAAACTAACAGAAGGCAACCAAGAAGTCATTAACAAGGTAAAGATAGAGAACAAAAGTAAGCTAGCCAACAATATTAAAGAGGATACCAAAAGTTTCTTCAGATATATAAAGTGTAAAAGAGAGGCGAGAGTGCACAGCAGACTGCAGAAAAAACTTTGCTGGAGAGGTAGTAACAGGTGGCATGGAAATAGATCTGAACAAGTATTTTGCATCAGTCTTCACTGTGGAAGATACGAGCAGTACGGTGGAAGTTCCCGGTGTCAGGAGTCATGAAGTGTGTGAAGTTATCATTACTAGAGAGAAGGTTCTTGAGAAACTGAAATGTTTGAAGGTAGATAGGTCACCCGGACCAGATGATGTACACACCAGAGTTCTGAAAGAGATCACTGAAGAGATTGTGGAGGCATTAGTAATGATCTTTCAAGAATCACTGGATTCTGAAATGGTTTCAGAAAACTGGAAAATTGCAAATATCACTCCACTCTTCAAGAAGGGAGAGAGGCAGAAGAAAGGAAGCTATAGGCCAGTTAGTCTGATCTCAGTGGTCGGGAAGATGTTGGAGTCGATTGTTAAGTATGTAGATTCGGATTACTTGGAGGTACCTGATAAAATAGGTCAGCATGGTTTCCTTTGGGGAAAATCTTGCCTGACAAATCTGTTGGAATTCTTTGAAGAAATAACAAGCAGGATAGACAAAGGAAAATTGCTTGATGTTGTGTACTTGGATTTTCAGAAGGCCTTTGACAAGGTGCCACACATGAGACTGCTTAACAAGCTACGAACCAGTGGTAGTGCAGGAAATATTCTAGCATGGATGAAGCAGTGGCTGATTGGCAGGCGGCAAAGAGTGGGAATAAAGGGAGCCTTTTCTAGTTGGCTGCCGGTGACTAGTGGTGTTTCACAGGCATCTGGGACTGATTCTTGTTACTTTACATGTCACTGATTTGGATGATGGAATTGATGGCTTTGTTGCAGAGTTTGCACACATATGAAGATAGGTGAGGGGCAGGTAGTTTTGTGGAAGTAGAGAGGTTTTTGAAGGACTAACACAGATTAGGAGGATGAGCAAAGAAGTGGTAGATGTAATACAGTGTCAGGAAGTGTATGGTCATGTGCTTTGGTAGAACAAATGAAAGGGTTGACTATTTTCTAAATGGAGAGAAAATATACAAAAACTGAGTTGTAAAGGGACTTGAAAGTCTTAAAGGTTAATTTGCCAGTTGAGACTGTGGTGAGAAAGGTAAATGCGATGTTAGCGTTAATTTCAAGAGTACTAGAATATAAAAGCAAGGATGTAATGTTGAACCTTTATAAAGCACTGGTGAGGCTTCAATTGGAGTATTGTGAACAGTTTTGGGCCCCTTATCTAAGAAGGGATGTGCTGAAATTGGAGAGGGTTCAAAGGAGGTTCACAAAAATAATTCCAGGACTGAATGGATTGTCATATGAAGAGCGTTTGATGGCTCTGGGCCCGCATTCATGAGAGTTCAGAAGAATGAGGGTGACCTCATTGAAACCTATCGAATGGTGAAAGGCCTTGATAGAGTGGATCTGGAGGGGATCTTTCCTATGCTGGGAGAGTCTAAGACCAGAGGACACAGCCTCATAAAGAGGGGCATCCTTTCAGAACGAAGTTGAAGGGGAATTTCTTTAGCCAGAGAGTGGTGAATGTGTGGAATTCTATGCCACAAGTATCTGTGGAGGCCAAGTCTTTATGTATATTTAAGGCAAAGGTTGATGGATTCTTGATTGGTCAGGGCAGGAAGAGAAATACTTTACACTTTATTGTCGCCAAACAATTGATACTAGAGCGTACAATCATCACAGCGATATTTGATTCTGCTCTTCGTGCTCCCTGGAGTACAAATTGATAGCAAATATTAAAAATTTAAATTATAAATGATAAATAGAAAATAGAAAAGGGAAAGTAAGGTAGTGGAAAAAAGCCAAGAGGCAGGTCTGGATATTTGGAGGGTATGGCCCAGATCCGGGTCAAGATCCGTTCAGCAGTCTTATCACAGTTGGAAAGAAGCTGTTCCCAAATCTGGCCGTACAAGTCCTCAAGCTCCTGAGCCTTCTTCCAGAGGAAAGAGGGACGAAAAGTATGTTGGCTGGGTGAGTCATGTCCTTGATTATCCTGACAGCACTGTTGCGACAGCGTGCAGTGTAAAGTGAGAATATGTGGAGAATGCAGGAGTTTTGGATCAGTGATGATGAAATGGCAGAGCAGACTCAATGAGCTAAATGACCTAATTCTGCTCCAGTGTCTTATGGTCTAAATACAATCTACAGGTATTTCACCGCAGCAGTATTTTTGAGGGGGTCTATATTAATAACGCAACAACTTGCATTTATGGCATTTTTAACAACAAACAGCAGAAAGATTCATTTATTATTCTTGGCTCACAATGTCAGTGAGTTGCCGTTGTACATACATTAACAATGACGAGCACATAACTAAAGTCCCAAAGACACTCTGCAAAACAAGTACTAAAAACACAATATACAGTAGATATCACTGAACGTACAATAAATACTTCTTGTGAAATCACTTAAGTCTTGTTTCCGCAGTCTTGTACGAACTCACATTTCAAGTTACCTAATTAAGCAGGATGAGCACAAACAATACACAGTTGAAGATCCTTGATTGATTTGTCTGTGGTTCCATTCCTCAATGAGTTAACCCCATAACATGTAGTTCCCTTCATCTTGAACACTGTGCATCACAAATAAAGAAATGGTCACCTTAAATTTGGTGCCCACTATTCAAGTTCCTGAACAATGAGAAGTCAGAATATATTGCAGTTAGATGAGACTACAGCAGGGGGGAGTCAGTTTACACCTTTCACCATGTCCAAGCCAAAATGTGTCTCAGTCCTACAAAGAAATACATTCCCCTTTTGTCAAATTGTATCAATGCCTGCTGAAAGTGATTCCATCTGTGGCTGAGGAAATGCATGTTTCAACAGTATCTATCTTCAGCACAATCTGCTCGACATAATGTATAGATTTATCATACCAGCGCAGGGCTCTCTGGGTTACAAATGACCTGCCTTACAGAAATCTGACTTAAAGCAAATTCTGTCAAATATTTTAAATAATTTTTCAAACTAGGGGCAATGATAATATTCTTTAATGACTGGATACAATATATTCCATTAGCTTATTATGGGTAGGGTTGGAGTGATTATTCAATGAAATAAAAGAGTTACAGAAAGTATTTGTAGATGATATAGCATGGGTTTCTATAGAAAACTTTGTAGGATTGCAATCATTAAGTAACCGAGAGACTGCTATAATTACATCCTGCTACCAGGAAGAATCTAATGCATAAAAATAATCTCACTAATTAATTTCACTCTGATTGGCTATCTTGTCACAAGTCAACATGGACATTTAGATACTTCAACACATATTTCAAGGCGATAATTCAGCATCGACAATTAGAATACATGGTTTACAATGGATATTTTTCTATCATTCTCCACTCCTCACCTTATCATGACAACACCTTGCTGTACTATCACCACATTTCTGTGGCGTGAAGCATGGTATGGATTTCCAGCCTGTGAATTCCTCAGTTGCTACTGCATCTGTTACTTCTCTTCTAACCTCACCTTTTTACTTACTGGTCCTGTTAGCAGTCATGTTTGAGTTGCACTCCCAAGGAAGGGAACCCTGAGTGGAGGTTACAGGAAGCCACTTGGAAAACACTGGCACTGAGGATAGCGTCATGTGAGAGAAATAGAAACTGGGAATGTGAGAATGGAGCTCCTACAGGAGATGGGAATGGAGATGACGTACTGAGTGTGGCTGTGGGAGTGTATGGCTTAATGGAGATTGACGGAGGAGACAACGTCCATCCACCTGTAAAGCTGAATGCTGCATGGATGCCCAGCCAAGGTTACGAATGATCACTGCCTGGAGCACCCATTACATACTCACATTGTGAGAAGCAATTGTCTGAAGCAGTTTGAAGAAGTTCCACAAGAGCAACCAGAACATCTCGAGTCAAGCTTCTAAATCACCAAGAGTCTGACAAAATTTTGTCATGGTCCAGTCCGTGAAGTCCGCTTTGTGGTTCACGGTACGGTTTGTGGACCCCGGACTCTGGGTCTTCCGGCTGTCCTTTGTTTCAATTGGGCTTAATCATAGGCACCTGATGCTTGTCTTGGGGCTGGGAATATAAGTGGCCCTGGGTTCGAGTGTGGGTGCTGGTTTGTTTTGTCAGTATCCTGTCCTTGCCTTTGTGGGGTAAGTCAGGCTGTCTTTGCTGTTAGCCTGTGGTTGGATCTGTCCCTTCATGTCCTTGCCTCTGTTGGTAAGCCAGGCTATCTTTGCTGTTACCCTGAGGCTGGACTGTTCCCTTCCCTTCCCCTTCCTTCTGAAGCCTTTGCCTGCAACCTGTGTCTGGAGCCTTTGCCTGCAACCTTGTCAAGTTCTACCACCGGAATGAGACCGGAGCCTTGCTGTGTCAAGGTAAGGAACTGTCTTTCGTTGAGTCAGGACTGTCTCTATGTCCATGCCTTTGCTAGGAAGGTCTGGCTGTTTGCTGCTACCTAGTGTTGGGAACTGTCTCGTCATGTTCAGCATTCTGTGTACAGCCTCGGCCCCAAGTCCTGTTCCCAAGGAGGGGTCCTGCCTCTGTGTTTGCTGTATGAGTCCTGGCCCTAAGTCCTATTCCCAAGGAGGGGTCCTGGCTCTGTGTTCCATGTCCCTGTGTTCCTGTCCCTCAAGTCCAAGGCTCTGTGTTCCTGTGCTCTAGACCGAGGCTCTGTGTTCCTGTCCTCCCCAAGACCAAGGCTCTGTGTTCTGTGTTCCTGTCGCCCCAGGTCCAAGGTTCCTGTCGTCCCAAGTCCAAGGCTCGGCTGTTCCTGAGTACTAAGTCAAGGCTTCATGTTCTCGTCCTGTGCTGGAGCTCCCGCGCCCAGTTCCGACTCCCAAGACCACGTCATGTCTTCGCCTAGTTCCGGCGGCCGAGCCCAAGTCAAGACCCAGGTTCTGGGTCCTTGTCCAGTCTCCGGCTCGGAGTCCAAGCCAAGGCTTCTAGTTCCCAGTTCCTTGTCCTGGTCCTGCTTGCCTAGCCCATGTCCTAGCCCAAGTCTGTGTTCTTGTCCCAGCTCTCTAGTCAAGTCATGTTCCTAGTACTTCAGTGTCTGTGTCTTGCACTTGGGTCGGCCACCAGCGCCCCCATTACGATAGATTTGTATTTTATTCATCCCTTACTCTGTTAAAAGTGTAGTAGTTAGCGCAATCACTTTACAGCACCAGCCATCACCAATCAGATTCGATTCCCACTATTGTCTGTAAGGGCTTCTCCTCATGAACGCTTGGGTTTCCTCTGGGTGCTCCCACATTCCGAAGCCATACTGCTAGTGGTTAAGGTCATGCTTACGTGAAAGGGTGGCATCATTTGCAGGCTGCCCCCAGCACAATCCATGCTGGTTTGATTTGTTGCAAATGATGCACTTTTCTGTATGTTTCAATGTACATTTGACAAATAAAATGATTTTTATGCATTTTACTGCCTCATTTCAAACAACTTCTCATGTGTTTGAGTAACGGTTCATCTGAACTGAACACAACCAAACATTTCATGTAATGTGGTTGTGTTCACTGTTTTTTGCGCCAAGTTTTTCCTATTCCGTCCTATTGTTCCTTGGTAGAAGAAGGTATAAAGCAATTGATCTCTAGCTATGGAGGTGATTGGTATTTATTTGTCATGAATCAGGAGGAGGTGTTATTACTGCAGTTATGGTTACGCTAGTCTGCACAGTATTTGGCAATTTGAAATCGAGTGCTTGAGGGCAATGAATGGGCCATCTTCTCACATGAGGTTTTATCATCGGTTTACTGCTACTGTTTCCTCAGCCATTCCAGTTTTATTTACCAGCAAAAACCAAAGATTTAGAATGGTTGTGGAGCCAGCAATATCTCATAGCAACAGGGTAAACCAAGGCAAGAAAGATGTGTGATCCAGTGCCAAGATCCAGGAACATTAGTCATGTCATTCATTATTTATGGTGCCAACCTTGCTTCCTCTAGCTTCTGAGCCTGAAACTTCTGAATTCATATCTCAGTCCAAAGACTTAACACAAAGTCTCACTTGACACTGTTGGAGATGGTGCTTTTTGTAGGTAATGATCTCTGATGCCTCTTCCACAAAGGAATTCAGTTAAGTTCCTATCATCTTCAGATGCTAATGTGTCCACATTATAAATATATAGTCCTGGAAACTACAGTATGTAGTTATGTGGAATTCAATATTAACATACTTCATTTAACTGCCCTAACCTCAAGCCAACATATGCAGGTAGCTCCTGTGGCATGCACAGCATGCTCACAGCTGGTATTTGCCTCACAGCGGGTAGAGTGCAAACATCCCAGCACAAAATCATTACCATTATGTGCAGGTTAAATGCCACATTTCCTACATTATAATGGTGACCATATTTCTAAAGTAACTCACTGGCTATGAAGTGTTTTTGGGACTTTCCGTTCGGTCATGATGGTGCAGGTCTTTCCTTCCCCCCCCCCCCCCCACTTTTCACTCACATTGAAGGGAGCCCTGCAAAATGATGCTGCATGCTGCCACTTGTGGAAGACATACAAAACAGTTTGTGAGTGTTGTGCATCACCCCCCTGTAATGTAGCAACAAGCTTACAGTCAAGTGCTGTAAAGACAGAGTGCGAAACAACATCTGCAAGAGGGGTAGCACTTATCCTGGTTTCCTTCCTGTGACAAGTATGTTTCTCCTTGACCTACACCCAACCCAAAGGTGCTTTTACCCTCTCTGCTTCAAACATCCCTGAGCCATAATAATGGCCTTTTCTAGAAGGTGGCACACAGAAATAACCAGTTCCCTTGCAGTATTTCCAGCTACAAAGCCATTTTATTAAATTGAGCTGTTAGGACTGCTTGTCTTCCCCAAGTCATTTCTAGCGTTCAGTGACAGAAAAGGTTTGACAGTGAGCACCATTACCCGTAAATCTGCTGTGTGGAATTCTCCTCCCTTCGATCCGTGAGGAGTTGTGCCGTGATTTTGGCACTAACATTTCAATAAGCCACCTATTGGGAGGATGAACTGTGGCCGTCAACTGCTCAGATCTTTCAGATTCAGAATTAGAATCAAACTTACTATCACTTACTACGCCATGAGATTTGTTTTGCGGCAGTAGTACATAAAGATTGCTATAAAATTATAATACCTATAAAAAATAGTGCAAAAAGAGCAGAATAGTGAGGTAGTGTTCATGGACGGTTCAGAAATCTGATGGCAGAGGGGAAGAAGCTGTTCCTAAATTGTTAAGTATGCATCTTCAGGCTCCTGTACCTCCTCTAACTGTAATAATGAGAAGAGGGCATGTCCTGGATGGTGAAGGTCTTTCCTGATGGATGCCACCTTCCTGAGGCATCATCTTTTGAAGATGTCCCTGTTGGTGGGGAGGCAAGTCCCCATGATGGAACTGGCTGGGTTTAAAAACCTCTGCAGCTTTCTCCAATCCCGAGCATTGCTGCCCCCATACCAGATGGTGATGTGACCAATCAGAATGCTCTCCATGATATGTATACTTGTATAAATTTGACAGTCTTTGGTGACATACCAAATCTCTTTAATTCCATCTTCAGGGAAAGGTTGAGATTTGACGTTGTTTATGAATCTTTGCTGTGAACAATTTCGAATGCCAGGATGCGTATGCTACTCCAGAAAGGCACACAGTGTGGAAGGTTGTGAGGATAGTAAGGTGCCACACTTTGTAATCGTTTCTCAACTATTCTGGCATTGCACAAACTTCCCATACTTTTGTAAAAAATCCTCGAGTCATCATGGAAACAGGCCCTCCAGCTCAACTAGTCTATACTGACCAGGATGTCTACCTAAGCTCTTCCCATTGTGTTTTAGCCCACATCGCTTCAGACCTTGCCAATCCATGTACCTTTCTGAATGTCTTATTGAATGGTGAAATTATATCCCATGGTGGCTTGTTCCATATACTCACAACCCTTTGTGTAGAATGCCTACCCCCAGATCCCCTTCAGATCTTTCTCCTGTCACCTTAGAACTCTGCCCTTTGGTTTTAGACTCCCCTATCCTGAGAGGAAGATGGATTATCTATTCTACCAATTAATTTTCTAAACATTAAGTTACAGCTCAGCCTCCTTTGCTCCATGGAAAAACCATATCCCTTTTACAATATGCAGACTGAACTGCACAGATTACTCCATATGGTAGAACCAATGTTTTGCATAACTGAGACATGACGTCCCTACTCTCAAGTACTACAGCTAATGAAGGCAATCATGCCATCCCACTCTCTTTACCTGTTTGCTACTTTCAGGGAATTATATACTTGTATACAGAGGTTTAATCTGCATAGGTTAATGAAGAGAAGGGACAGATATATTGCAGGGGCCTCCAGCCAGGCCAACCTGAAAATGACTCTCATGAAGAGCCAGTCACCCTAACCCTAACCTTCAGCAGAGGAGCCAGCACATTCAATCACTGGTACATCACCATCAAGAATGCGTACCATGCCATCTCTGCCCTCACTTTGGCAAGTCTGATCTGGTGGCTGTACTTCTCTCCTGGCATATAGACAGAGACTGAAGACCCCCGCACCAATGGAGAGGACGTGAAGGTATGGTCAAGAGAAGTGGCGGACCGACTGTTGAAGGATATCTTTTATCTCTCCTTGCTGCGTTTGGAGGTTCCCTCATGCTTCAGAAGAGCATCAATCATTCAGCTGCCCATGAATTGCACAGTGAGCTGCCTCAGTGACTGTCAGCCGGCCGCGTTCACCAACATAATGAAGTGCTTTGAGAGGTTGGTCATGGCCAGAATCAACTCCTGCCTGAGCAAGAGCCCAGACACACTGCAATTTGCCTACCACCATACAATCTCACTGACTTTCCACTCAGCTTTAGAGCAGCGAGACAACAGCAATATATACTGTATACCAGGCTGCTATATATTGATTACAGCTCCGTGATCAAAGCCCTCATTCTCTCGGTACTAATCCAAAAGCTTCAAAATCTGGGCCTCTTTACCTCCCCCAGCCACTGGATTCTTGACTTCCACATTGGGAGACTACAGTCAGTGTAGATCCATAAAAAATATCTCCTCCTCAATGACAATCAAGACAGGGGGTGTGTGCTTAGCCCACTGCTCTACCCTCACTACATTTATGACTGTGTGGCTAGGCACAGCTCAAACATCATCTATAAATTCACTGACAGCACCACTGTTGGCAGAATCTCAAACAGCAACAAGGAGATGTCCAAAAGTGAGATAGATTGGCTGGTTGAGCAGGGTTGCAATAACAACCTTTGCACTCAGTGGCAGCAAGGAATTGTACTCCATTAGGAGCTTGAGGAGGTTTGGCATGGCACTAAAGTTGACAGCAAATTTCTACAAATGTACAGTAGAAAGCATTCTGACAAGTTGTATCACAGCTTGGTATAGTGCTTCCACTGTGCATGATTGAAAGAAGCTTCAGAGCAAGCCAGCACAACACTACCCACCACTGTGGACACTGTCAAAAGGCATTGCATCAAGAAGGTGGCATCCGTTGTCTCAAAGAGGAGCCCATCATCTGGGAAATGTTCTCTTCCTATTACCACCACCAGCAAGGAGGTACAGGAGCCTGAAGACACACGTTCAACAGTTCAGGAATAATTACTTCCAATTCGCTATCTGCTTTCTGAATGGTCCATAAATAAATCCATGAACCGTTAATCCGTCATTAATGATCTTTTGCACCATTCATCTGCATTTGTAACTTCTAGTATTTTCTATGTCTTGTACTGTTGCTGCCAAATAAACAACAAATCCCATGACACACGTTAATGATGAAAACCCTGATCCTTGCTTAACAGGACATCAGGTGCAACTTTTTCCACCCTGAGGTTGGTTCATAATACAATGAGCTGATAGTGGAAGTGACTGAGGTAGATAGATTAACAACATTTAAATGACACTTCAACTTGTAAATGGATAGGGATTAGAGGGGTATGGGCCAAAAGTGGGCACGTGGGACTAGTTGATATGGACCTCTTGTGCCCAAGGATCTGTTTCTCTGCAGTGTGACTCTTTGCCTAGGTCTCTCCTATCAACAGCAGTGCCCAGAACACTGGCATTCACCCTGTATGCCCTGACCTAGTAAAGCTTCCCAAAGTCTTTCACTTTGCACTTGACCAATTTAAAGTTCATCTATCATTCCTTTACCCACTTTCCCAGTGATCAGTATCCTGTGGTAACATTAAATAATATCTTTTTGCCTTCCTGACGTCCCTCTTTAAGAAATTTAATTATCTTATTCTCCTGAAGGGATTGCTTGATCTCAGTTGCCTATACAAGGTATAAGCCTCCTTCTTCCTGACCAGGGTCTCAATATCTCTCCACAATCAGGGTTCCCTTACTTTGATAGGCTTGCTCTTCACTCTTATGTTGGCCTTGAACTCTTCCTATCTCACTTTCAAAAGCAGCCCACTTGCCTGCTGTTCCTTTGCCTGATAGTAGCCTTTCCCAATTACCCTTTGCAAATTCTTATCTAATGCTACTAAAAATTAGCCTTACCCAAACTTAGGGCTTTAACTTGAGGGCCAGTGCTCAGTTCTTCCTGGTAGAATTATGGCCACTGATCACTCTTGAGTAAATTCAGAATAATTTCCTATAAACACTATGCTGAAATAAGACCCGACCACCCGTCATTAAAACTGTGAAGGAATGCTTATAAATCAGTGCAAATCAGTAAATGGAGTTAGCGCCTCTTTCAGCTTATCAATCGCTCAATTAACATTTTTTGAAGTGTCAAGGGAGCTATAGTGACATGAAGCAAAAAAAAACAAATCTGTTTGACAAACACTGTCATACATTAGAGCTCAGAATCTTTCAAAGGTACAAGACTCTAGAGCAAAGCTCTTGTACGATGAAGATGAACTCTTGATCGATCAATCTACATTGCAATGGCTCGTGCACCTTATCTGTCGTCCGCACTGCACTTTCTCTGTAGCTATAATGCCTCATTCTGCATTCTGTTATTGCTTCTCCTTTTATACTACCTCAGTATACTTATGTATGGCATGATCTGTCTGGATGGCATGCAAAACATGTACTGCAACTCAGTACATGTGACAATATTAAACCAATTACTCAAATGCACAAACGTCAGGTTCAGGTTTAACACTGTAAAACTGCCGGAGGTCAAACAGCCTCTGGGGAGGCAGAAGGTTGACAAATATTTCGGGTCAAGACCATGCATCAGGACTGAAAGTGTGGAGGGCATGGGGGTGACGAGGAGCAGGCAGGTTATAGGTGGAGCCAGGTGGGGGAAGGGGGAGAGGTGGAGTTGGGAAATGTTTTGCCATTATCACTGTAAAACATTGAGCTATGGTACTAGTGGGGACAAGCCTGTTACTGGGGTATAGTACTATTGTACTGAGTGAGGTACCACACTGTATAGCACCTACACACAGTGCTTGAGGGCCCAGACCTTTTGCTCTATATTAGCCTGCACAGTGTGTTCAATTTCAAAAATATGAGTTCTGAGACATTCGGGCCTTTGAACATGGAAAAGAGGTGCCTTAGGGGTAATCTTGTGCAGGAATCCAAAATAACACATTAAGGATACACAGAACATAACATTGTGAGAACAGTCAAAAAGAACTTAAATTCACATTAGTGAAGACAATGTGAGAACAGCTGTTGGCAATCCATCAAATATCTTTGCTCTTTGTTATAATATTTGGGATCTTTTTGCGTCTGTCCAGTCAAAGTCACTCAGAACTTTCACGTCTTCCCATCCATGTACTTTGGCTTGCATCTCCCAACCCTGTATCCGCATCCTGCAATATGCAATATACTGTACATGTCACAATATGAAGAGTGGATGAGCCCTTATTTTATTTATTTGCCTCTCTCAATGATTTTCAGAGGGTCATTGAGATATATTTCATTGCATCACGAGCAGTAATTACAACCAATCATTGCTGCTCTCTCAATGAGCATCATCCAATGCACCCACTGGATCTAATCCTCCATGTTCCTCCCCATGCCACTCACCCCACCACCAGCTCTCAGAACTTACAGCTAAATAAATAATTTATTAAGCTTTTCCTGTAACCCTCTGGAATGCTTATTGTGAAAAAGACCTTTGTCTTTCGCGATTTTAATGTGGATGATTCCATTGGCATTGCTGCCCTTATGTGATCTTCTCTCAAGATGGCTGACTTTTTCCCTGATTGGCATCCACTTGTCTGGCATTGCTTGTACAATATTGTCATCCAAACCAGCATAACTAAATATCAACATGGTCTCTCACTATGATCATCTTTTACTACGATCTGTTGCTTTGAGGATCTCATCTTATTAAATCCTTCCTTCTTCTTAATCCTATTGCTATCCACTTCTTTAATTCTTACCAGGATTTACCAGGGTGCTGCCTCAATTAAAGAGCATGTCTGAAGAGGAAAGGTTGATATGATTTTAAGGTAATTAGCCCATAAGACGTAGGAGCAGAATTAGGCCATTCAGCCCATTGAACATGCTCCACCATTCCATCATGGCTGATCCCAGATCCCACTCAACTTCATACACCTGCCTTCCTGCCATATCCTTTGATGCCCTGACCGATTAGGAAACTATCAACTTCCACTTTAAATATACCCACAGACTTGGTCTCCATTGCAGTCTGTGGCAGACCATTCCACAGATCCACTACTCTCTGGCTAAAAAAATTTCTCCTTACCTTTGTTCTAAAAGGTCACCTCTCAAGTTTGAGGCCGTGCCCTCTATTTCTGGATACCCCCATCATAGGAAATATCTTTGCTACACTCACCCTATCTAGTGCCTTCAATGAGATCTCCCCACATTCTTCTAAATTCCAATGAGTACAGGCCCAAAGCTGCCAAACACTCCTCATATGTTAACTCCTTCATTCCTGGAATCATCCTTGTGAACCTCCTCTGGACTCTCTCCAATGACAACACATCCTTTCTGAGATATGATTGGAAAGCTGAACCTACTGGGCCTGAACACCTCCCTCTGCAACTGGATCCTAGACTTCCTGACTGGGAGACCTCAGTCAGTCCGGATTGGAAGCAGCATCTCCAAAACCATCACACTGAGCACGGGGGCCCCCAGGGCTGTGTGCTCAGTCCACTGCTGTTCACTCTGCTGACCCACGACTGTGCTGCAACACACAGCTCAAACCACATCATCAAGTTCACCGATGTCACGACCGTGGTGGGTCTCATCAGCAAGAATGATGAGTCAGCATACAGAGAGGAGGTGCAGCGGCTAATGGACTGGTGCAGAGCCAACAACCTGTCTGTGAATGTGAACAAAACAAAAGAGATGGTTGTTGACTTCAGGAGGACACGGAGCGACCACTCTCCGCTGAACATCGACGACTCCTCCGTAGAGATCGTTAAGAGCACCAAATTTCTTGGTGTTCACCTGGCAGAGAATCTCACCTGGTCCCTCAACACCAGCTCCATAGCAAAGAAAGCCCAGCAGCATCTCTACTTTTTGCGAAGGCTGAGAAAAGTCCATCTCCCACCCCCCATCCTCAACAGATTCTATTGAGAGCATCCTGAGCAGCTGCATCAATGCCTGGTTCGGAAATTGTACCATTTTGGATCGCAAGACTCAGCAGCGGATAGTGAGGTCAGCTGAGAAGATCATCGGGGTCTCTCTTCCCACCATTACAGACATTATGAAGGACCCCACGCACCCCTCATACAAACTCTTCTCCCTCCTGCCATTTGGCAAAAGGCACCGAAGCATTCGGGCTCTCACGACCAGACTATGTAACAGTTTCTTCCCCCAAGCCATCAGACTCCTCAATACCCAGAGCCTGGACTGACACCAACCCACTGCCCTCTACTGTGCCTATTGTCTTGTGTATTATTTATTGTAATGCCTGCACTGTTTCGTGCACTTTATGCAGTCCTGGGTAGGTCTGTAGTTCAGTGTAGTTTTTGTATTGTTCACGTAGCACAATGGTCCTGAAAAACATTGTCTTGTTTTTACTGTGTACTGTACCAGCAGTTATGGTCAAAATGACAATAAAAAGTGACTTGACTTGACTTGGGGTCCAAAACTGTTGACAATACTTCAAGTGCAGCCTGACTAGTGTCTTATAAAACTTCAGCATTATCTCTTTGCTTTTATATTCTATTCCCCTTGAAATAAATGCCAACATTGCATTTGCTTTCTTTCTCAAGGACTCAACCTGTAAATTAACCTTCTGAGAATCTTGCACAAGGACTCCTAAATCTCCCTGCATATCTGATGTTTGAATTTTCTCCCCATTTAGATAATAGTCTGCACTATTGTTCCTTTTATCAAAATGTATTATCATATATTTCCGAACACTGTATTCCATCTGCCACTTTTTTGCCATTTTTCCAATTTGACTAAGTCCTGTTGCAATTGCATTGCTTCCTCAGCACTACCTACCCCTCAACCTATCTTTGTATCATCCACAAATTTTGCCACAAAGCCATCAATTCCATTATCTAAATCAATGGCAAACAATGTGAAAAGTAGTGGTCCCAACACTGACCCTTAAGGAACATCACTAGTCACCGCAGCCAACCAGAATTGGAGAAAAGTACAATGGGGGTGTCAGAGACAGGTTTATTTTTAACAGAGAGAATTGTGGGTGCATGGAGTGCCATGTGGGAGGGTAGTATTAGATTGATCTTGGAGTAGGTTACATTTTGGCACAACATCATGGGTCAAAGGGCCTGTGCTGTACTGTACTTTTCTATGTTGTATGTTATCACTTCCTCCTTTTTCCAACCCCATTTCCTTCTATAACTCACTCAGGGAAGCTGTCTGCGTGTCACAGGCTATGGCACTCTCAGATTCTTAACTGTTCTCTTTGGACCTTTATTTACTGTAATTGATATTCAGCTCAAGCTCTTCCTCTTACACAAGTCATTGATACCTTTGGTCTTAGTAAAACCTTTATCTGCATTCTTCCAGTTATTCTGTGACATTGGCCATTCATCTGCCTGCATCAGTCTATCTGCTGCTGAAAGGTCCATATAGTGCCTGAGTGCACTTTGCTTTTACCTATGGACATGCTTATTTCAGTGCCCACCTGTTCATTCTTTCACCTTCCATCAGGTTAAAATGAACACATGCAAACTAGTGCTAGGCAGACCTCAACCTGCCACTTCTCTAGCCAACTGTCATCTTTATGCTGTCACATCAGTTCAGATGTCTACAACCATGGCCTGCTCTACAAACCCCATCAATCTTTGTCCCTTCTCCATACCTGCAACTCACCAAGATGTTTCTACTGCTCAAGTCTCTTGCATATCCACATTTCTCCACCTGACCACTGCCAGCATTGCCTCCAGCTGCCCAGGTCTAAACTCAGGTGCCTAAATCTGTCTTTCCTCCTCCGAACTCTCTGATCAAGTTTTCAATCATTTAGCTGAATAACACAAAGCACAAAGAAGTGTTGACATGCTGAAAGTCTGGAAATCAGGAATAAGAATAGAAACATAGAAAATAGGTGCAGGAGCAGGCCATTCGGCCCTTCGAGCCTGCACCTCCATTTATTATGATCATGACTGATCATCCAACTCAGAACCCAGCCTTCCCTCCATACCCCCTGACCCCTGTAGCCACAAGGGCCATATCTAACTCCCTCTTAAATATAGCCAATGAACTGGCCTCAACTGTTTCCTGTGGCAGAGAATTCCACAGATTCACCACTCTCTGTGTGAAGAAGTTTTTCCTAATCTCGGTCCTAAAAGGCTTCCCCTTTATCCTCAAACTGTGACCCCTCGTTCTGGACTTCCCCAACATCGGGAACAATCTTCCTGCATCTAGCCTGTCCAATCCCTTTAGGATTTTATACGTTTCAATCAGATCCCCCCTCAATCTTCTAAATTCCAACGAGTACAAGCCCAGTTCATCCAGTCTTTCTTCATATGAAAGTCCTGCCATCCCAGGAATCAATCTGGTGAACCTTCTTTGTACTCCCTCTATGGCAAGGATGTCTTTCCTCAGATTAGGGGACCAAAACTGCACACAATACTCCAGGTGTGGTCTCACCAAGGCCTTGTACAACTGCAGTAGTACCTCCCTGCTCCTGTACTCGAATTCTCTCGCTATAAATGCCAGCATACCATTCGCCTTTTTCACCGCCTGCTGTACCTGCATGCCCACTTTCAATGACTGGTGTATAATGACACCCAGGTCTCGTTGCACCTCCCCTTTTCCTAATCGGCCACCATTCAGATAATAATCTGTTTTCCTATTTTTGCCACCAAAGTGGATAACTTCACATTTATCCACATTAAATTGCATCTGCCATGAATTTGCCCACTCACCCAACCTATCCAAGTCACCCTGCATCCTCTTAGCATCCTCCTCACAGCTAGCACTGCCGCCCAGCTTCGTGTCATCAATAGGAAATACTGCAAATCCTTGACACGTCAATCAGCACCCATTGGGAAAGAAACAAGATCAATACACTTCAGTTGGAATATAGTTTATCCCTGGATATACTTCCATGAAGCAACCTGGCATACTATTTATCCACAAAAATCCAAGTCATTACTGTTAGGCCATCAAGGGAGAATTTCATGCTAAAAGTTTAATAAAACGTTACCTTAAACTAGTGAAATAGTGCAAAGCGATTTTCACAAGTGTAATAGGATTTTGAAATGAATTGAATTTCACTGAAAAATTCCAACATCGTTTTCTTTGCCTCTGAGTTTGGTGCAGCCACTGAAGAAAATTATCTCAAATGTCAAAATTACAGAAACATGGGATGACAGGAATATAAATTGTTGAAGAAGGTAAACACACTGATTTTATAATGAAGCCTAATTCTAATCTGCAATCAGAAATGTATTCACATCAGAAAAAAAAATCACCATTGTTTTCCCCAGCCATGATTTTCATATTGTTAACTTTTTATTATTGTGCCAGTATTGTTGTCAGCCAGATTGGATGTTTAGTAATTATCACAGGTTGTTGTGTAACTGAAATCTGGACACATACAGTGATGTATTATATGGCAGCTTACTGCACTATGCAACCAATCCAATCCACATACACTGTGACATGGCACTGTGTATGAAACCCATGGAAACTTGTTAGAGAACAGTGGAAATCAGTTAATTTGCCATAAACTTGTCCAATTAAAGTTGTCACAGTTGGCTTAAATTTTGTAATTTGGAACCTTGACAAAAACATTACAGATAGATGCAGCATTAAAACACTCATGTAATACATAACAAATTAGCATGCAAGACAGATATATCCTGCTTGTAGTTTAAGGGCACTCGGATCAGTTAAACATTCCATCTCATGAGATCACAGATGACAGACGGTGTCTTTGGGAATTTAAAATCATTATGTCCGAAAAGCAATTATTTCTGCATTAACTAAATAAATCAGCAAGCTTAGTTAAAAGACATCATCATCTGATGTTATACATGCAGGCAAACTAAGCTGCTGTTTTGATTTCTGCTAGTTTTAATGAGACATAATTAGATGCTATTTTACTGCAGTTCTCATTTGTGTGAGCCAAAATATAGATCATTTAATGAATGTGGAAGTGTTTTGCCGTGGCTATCAGTTTTGCTTTACAGTACCTATCGTAGATGCATATTAATTGCATGCTAAAAATGTATTTATTTCATTTTGTATGCTTAGCAAGGCTGACAGATTACATGCTCAACACTAACAATTCACAGCATCCACAGTAATACCAAATACCGGAATAGTGCCAAGCATTGTAGGCTTAGATGTGCCGTGGATCAGCAGCTTTGCTTTAAATTTCAACCACCATCTACCTTGACTTAGAGCAAGGAAGGATATCCAGGAATTGAAATAAACATTTCTGTGTTTGCTAGGCAGCACCACAGCACTGACAACATACAAGTAATTGCACCTACACTCAACTCTGTTGCTGATAATTATAAAGTTCAATGTTGTTCATTAAAAATGCAACCAATGCTCCTTGTTAGTGCCTTTGCTAAACTAACAGCTGTGTTCATAGAGCTCTCTCACTTTACTGTACATTTCAAATGTTGATTCACAGGAAGTGCAAGTTTAGAGGAAGATTTTTTTTCTGAGAGTTACTGAAAAGCACAAACAGATTACATATGAGTTAACAAAACTGATGGACAAGTAATATTTTAATTCTGTTCTTCCTGTTACTTAGAAACATAATTTAAATCTTGGTAATAGAAGACAGAATAGAATAGAACAGCACAGTACAGGCCCTTATAATAGCCAGTGATTTCATGTAACATGTGAACAAAAGGAATTGCGCCTGAACAATTTTCCGCAGTTACATTTTGTCAGGTTAATTTCTTTGTCTCTTCCTACGTTATCTTCTCACTGAATGTATTTTACAATAAAGCTGGCACCTTTGGAAAATTGGTACAAATGTACATTTACACTTTGGAAATCATTTGAAAACAAAGGCAAAAATCATTAGTTCACTGACATAATGAAGCTAATGAATTTGCCTGTCAGAATAATTGTCTCTCTCATTATGAGGCAGATGAGAGATTTTCTTTTGTAAGGAAATGCATATTCTCTGTAGGCTTACTTTCGGTTCCTCTTTAATTGATAAGTACTTCATTTAGTGGCATCCACAAAGAGACAATGTTGCACATTAAAACATGTACAAATAATGACTCTCACACAAAGTGCTAAACAGATCAACTGTCTGTTTTCCTTCGCTTTTGAATAATGAAATCCGGCATTTTGACATTATCTTTGAATCAAATGATGGAGGTGCAGACAGTGAGTTCTTCTTAATAAAAAGTCAAAGGATGTTGCAAAGTTCAGTTTAATTCCTTAAAAAAGTGTTAAACATACTGACGCACAATGATCATTAGCTGTAATGTATAAGGACAATAAAATGTCAGAGATACTGTGCCATCCTGCAGGGAGAGTGAGAAGAAATGACAATACTGGCAACAGCATAAGCTGTTACTATAGCACCCACATTGGCTCAATATAATCACAAATGGTGACAGAAATGTCAATTCACCATGTGTATGATGAAGATGATTTTCGAGTAGATTTCAAAACTGCAAGTTTCTTACAAAAGCCTTTCTTTAAAACTATCTTAATGAAAAGTGATACTCCTGATTTTAATCTTTTCACTGAACCAGAACATACAGAGCTGCCAATTGCCCTTTGGTGTGTCTAGATTACATTACTTATATTAAAAGCCAGTCTCTGTCATTGCTGGGATGGAAGTGAATGTTAAAGGAGCCATTGGTAAACACTTAGAGTACAATTTGTCATCTTAGAAAAAGAAAGAAATTGAATTTAACAAAGACAAAGCTAGCTAGTGAAACTTCTTTAAGCAGCTTATGGTAACTGAAAAGCAAGTGCTTCCAGCTGATGGGAATGTCATCGTGTCAGAGTAAGGAGACCACGCAACCTGAAACAGCAAATTTAAGCTTCTGTTCATAATATAGCTGCAGGGATTGGCTTTTGTTTGGGAAGCTGAGAACCAACTTTGGAAAGGAAGAGGGGTCATAGGGCAGTAATTAAACAAAATGTTAATTAAGGTTTCTCATACCTGCTAAATGCCTCAGGTTTAAATGAACACCTGTAGTAGCTGACACATTATCTATTCATTTAAGACCTGCAGCTAAAATGCAGGAGCACTGCCAGTACAGGGAGAAAGATGATAGTTAGGCCAATATAACAATTCCTTGAATTTATCTCTTCAACCCATCTAACATTGCTTACAAAATATGAATATTAAAGTATCTTTATATGATAGATTATGTTTATGTTTGTGGTTTTAATAAGATATCATTACAGATTTAAACCTCATCAGGGAAAAATTTTTAAAAATAAATTTTGAGTTCTTCGAAGTATTGTGTTTACATTTGAAATCTAAAAAATAGATCTAAGGGCAGATATGTTATTCTTGAATAACATCACAACCACAACACATTCATCCCATCACAAACTTGATATTGTATTGCCATAAAAAACATTCAATCACCATTATACAGATTCAACTGACACTTAAGAGATGTAGCAGTGGCAGATATTAAATAATTTTGAAGCTGATAATGGAGCAATTTCAAACTGCAGAACTGAACAATGACTAGGAAGTCTACCAATTTTGTTTAAAAGCCAGCTCCACATTTCTTAGTCCAAAATGGATGTGGTAATTACCACAGCAGTGATATAATGCCATTATTTACTGCATCTGCATTTTGGAAGGAACTGTGGATCATTTCCACCTTCTGGTGAACGTTTTTGCAGTTTTGAATCATGCTTCAGTCTCAGACTTGCTAGTTTTCAGTAAAACACTGACAACCGAACAATCTGCAGTGCTCATAACCTACGCTGATGTATTCATGAGCTTATCATACCCCTGAGCTAAACTCGCCTGAAAACATCCCAATGCTATTTTGAAATATTCAGCTAGATGTTTTTTAGACAGTCTCCCCAATTCCAATAATCTCAACTAAAAATATAATTTAGCAAAAAGCGTCATTGAGTGGTTGGAATAGATGGTCTGTAGTCTCATTTGAGAAGAAGACCTCCTAACCTACTCAAAACTAATACTGACTTCCTCTCTGCAGGTATTTTGACCTTGTAACAGCCAGGTCAATTTATAGAGCACCGACTGAATAGTGGATTAAATTCAAATCGGAGCAAGAAAATCACATCATGCCAGTAGACACAAAGATATCTGAAGGTTTTAAACCTCATTAGGGAGCAAAGTTTAGTAAATACAGTAATTAGCATATCAGAGGTTATTGCTCATGTGCACAGGCAATGGCTGTCTTGGGTTGTTGTTTGGGAAGGAGCACCTGTCAAAACAAGTGCTGAATTTCACACCTCCCAATTCTAAGCCTCAGGTAGGAAACTCTGTGTACTGCATCGGCAAAGAGGGAGAGCTGCAATATGAACTGACTATACCAAGAGTAAAGTAAATGAGATCCTCCTGGGTACCAATAGCCCTTTGTTTAACATGATTAAATCCTCTTTGTTTCATTACGTAGACCAATGCAAAAACAAACAGAGACACCAAGATAAAGACTGGCAATACTTATCTGTTTCTCTTCCTTATCACACTTGCGATCTTCTGGCAGACAAACTGAAAGGAAACTACTTTGCTCAAATGAAATTGATGAGGTGACCGAGCAGGTGTACATGGAAGCTGTTGGTTAAAAAAGGTGTGAACCACTCATGTCAAAAAAGTGATAAAATGATAAGGAAATGAGCTCTCTTGGTTGTCCAATTTCTTTCTCCAGGGCAACATACTATATTAAGCTTTTGTAGGCAGCTTCTTAAATTCACAATGGCTAATTTAACTCCAACCAGTGGGATGTCCTAAACTGCAATCATAAATCTAATCAAGTTGAGTACAAAGTTATGTTACAAAGGAAAACTTGTTGAAATAAAACTGATTCAAGGTTAAAACGCCTTGAAGAATGTGGAATTAAACATGCAGCATTTTTGCTAATCCCGTTGTCACATTACAGTGATGAATTCCTCCAGTTTAAGATCACAGCAGATCCCACTGGATTAACGTTTAAACAAAGTGCTGAGAACCTGTATTAACAAATTTACCAAAAATGTTTTTGCCCAAAGCCAGACAAAGAGTTAACCCTGGCAACGGATTAGAACTTGTTTTTTTAATGTCTGCAAATTATCCCTCTTATTCCTCAATCAATACACAAATCTGAATTGCTATCCTTTGGTACCTTTTTATTTCTAAATAGATTTAAGAGCTACATCATTGAGATTAACTATGCGGATTCAGTTTGAGGACTTTAGTACAGTTTCTACACCCAAAGAAAAGTGAACACAGCAATGCTTTTCAGACAAAGGGCCTTCTCACTGGAACATTTCAGATTGATTTAGATCATTGTAAAAGCCAGCTTTCTGGTTATGTTGCCTGTGCTTTCAACCAGAAAAACCATACTCTAATAAACATATTTTGGCCTCGGCATTTTTTGCAATTTCACCCCACTTTATAGTGGAAGACATGACTTAAATAATACAATTACTATGGATTTTTGAAAATCTCATAAACCTAATCCTGAAATTTTCTGTAGTTTACATTGGGTGGGACTACAACCAGAGGTCATGGGATATGGGTGAAAGGGGGACATGAGGGGAAACTTCTTTGCTCAGAGTGTTGTGAGAGTGTGAAATGTGCTGGCAGTACAAGTGGTGTATGCAAGCTTAATTTGAAGATTTGGATAGGTATTTGGATAGTAGGGGGTATGGAGGGCTATGGTCCCAGTTCAGGTTGATGGGAGTAGGTAGCTTAAATGGTTTCAGCATGGACTAGAAGGGCTGAAGAGCCTGTTTCTGTATTGTAACTTCACTATAACTCTATGTCTCTATGTTTCTAATGTAATAGCATCAAACTGCAGATGAATAATTAATTAAAGATCCAACATTGATATATTAATCCATAGCTTATGCTTGGTATTTATGTTGACTGTGTGTATTATTTATGCACCTTGTTGTTAAGCTACTTGAATAATAAAAATTTGCACAGAATGTCTAAAAGCCGTACAGTTTATAAACAGTTGTGATTCAGGACACAAGTGATGCTGCAATATGAGATTTTCAGTTGTTACATTGGAGCCCTTTCTGTTTCTTTTTAAATAGGAACTTTACTGTGATGGTTATTGGAATCATGAGATGATAACAAATACTGTGGATTATATTACATTTTTGACACTAAAGTGTTTGTGTGTGGTATTGTGAAACAGTTTTCTTTGTTTCAGAAATACTTTTAACTTAATCACTAAGATATTAAGCTGCCAAGTTTGGTGTGATCTTCATGAAATAAGAATAAGAATACTCTATTAGCTTGTGGATTCCAATAGATGTACCATAACAAAATGAAAATGAGAGGTATGAAAATGTCCTGCTTCATAAAAAGTTGCAGGACAGCAGTATCTACTTTCAGGAGCCCCCATCACCCAGGTCATGCTCCCTTCTCACTGCTCCTCAGGACTCACACCACCAGATTCAGCAAGTTAGTACCCTTTAACTATCAGGCTCTTGAACCAGTGTGATAACTTCACTCATCTTCACTTGCCCTATCATTGAAGTGTTCCCACAACCTATGGACTCCCTTTCAAAGACTCTTCAGCTCATGCACTCAATATTTATTGTTTATTATTATTGTTTCTTTTTTTCTTCTGTATTCACACAGTTTGTTGTCTTTTGCACTTTGGTGGTTTGTCCACTCTGTTGGGTGTGGTCTTTCACTGAGTCTATTATGGTTCATTACTGAGTACGCCCGCAAATAAAACAAATCTCAGGGTTGTATATGGTGACATATACGTACTTTGATAAGAAATTTACTTTGAGCACAACATCCAATCAACTTGATGAAGTTGCGCTAACTGCAAACCAGATGGCAAATAATTATAATTTTAAATTTTTATCGGTTGTATAAGAATTATAATAAAAACGAATACCTTGACAAAGTTTTGTGCAGTGCATGTCATACCTTACAAACTTAATTGTTTTTTTTTGAGGAGATAGCAAATGATAAGGGTAAGGCAGTGAACATTATCTACATGGACTTCAGTAAGGCATTTGATAAGGTACCCACTAGTAGATTGATTCAGATGATAAAGATGCAAGGGAGCCAGGGTGAATTGCAAGTTTGAATTCAAACTGGTTTATGCATAGAAAACAGAAGGGGTAGAAGGGTGTTATCTTTGGCAGGAAGTCTGTGATTAGTGGTGTTCTGCAAGGGTCTGTGCTGGGACCTATATTATTTGTGATATATAATCTGGCTTTTGGATGGAAATATAGATGGGTGGAACATCAAATCTGTGGTTGACAGAAAGATTGGTGAAGTTGTGGATAGCATAAAGTGCTATCAAGGAATACAGCAGGATATAGATCAGTTACAGATAGGGCAGAGAAGTGGCAGCGGGTTTTAATCCGGGCAGGTCTGCAGCTTGGCACTTTGGGAGGTCAAATAAAAGGAGAAAGAATGCAGTTAATAATAAACACCTTAATAGCATTGGGTCCAGGTTCACAGTTCAATAAAAGTGGTTATGAAAGTGGATAAGATGGTAAAGAGCAAATGGCATGCTTGCCTTCATTGGTAGGGTTGTTGACTATAAGAGGAGCAAAGTCATGCCTCCATTATCTAAAGCTTTAGTCAGGCTGCACTTGGAATATTGCACGCAGTTCTGATCAGCACATTATTGGAAGGATATGAAAACTGTGGAGAAGCTGCAGAAAAGGTTCACCAGGATGATGTCTGGATCAGAGAGTCTGAGCTACAGTATATAGAAAGGCTGGACAAACTCATGTTCTCCCTAGAGTGTCAGAAGTTAAGGTAAGATCCCACAGAGGATTTTAAACTTATGAGAAACATAGATAGGGCAGGCAGTCAGAATTTTTTTCCCAGGGTAGAAATGTCAAACACAAGGAGACATGCTTTTAAAGTTAGAGGGGGAAGTTTAAAGGCAATGTGAGGGGCAGTTTATTTTAAACAGAGTGGCAGGTGCCTGGGATACGTTACCAGGGGTACGAGTGGAATTAGATGGTTTGATAGAATTTAGATAGAAACATTATTATGGTGGGAATGCTATACCACCATCAAGAACGCTTACCATATCATCCCATGCCCATATTTTGGAAAGTCTGATAACCTGGCTGAACTTCTACTCCCAGTGTATAGGCAGTGGTGATGACCAAGAAGATATGGTCACGAGAGGCAGAGGAGCACTTACAGGACTGCTCTGAGTTGGTGAAATGGATGATATTCAGGGATTCATCTTTGAATCTGAATGAATATGCCATAGTTCTCACCAGCCTCATCAAGAACAGTATGGATCATTGTGTGCCTTCAGGAATATTCCAGACATACCCAAACCAAAAATCTGTGGATGAACCAGGTGGTTCATAGTCTGCTGAGGGCTAAATCTGTGGCATTTGAGACCGGTGATTCAGAACTATACAAGAGGTCCAGGTACATCCAAGAGATGGCTATTTTAAGGGCAAGATAACTATTCTGATTGAAATTAGATGGAATCAGATGCATCTCAGCTCTGGCAGGGTTTGTAGGCCATTACTTCCTACAAGACAAAACCTGACATCATGAATGACTGTGATGCTTCACCACCAGATGAGCTCAAGGGCTTTGAAAGGGAGAATAAAACTACATCGGTGCAAACCCTGCAGCAGCTGATGACCTTGTGATTCCTGTCTTGGAGGCTGACGTCAGGACATCTTTCAAGATGGTGAACCCTCACAAGGTGTCAGGCCCTGATGAAGTATCTGGTAGGGCACTGAAAGCCTGTGCCAACCAATGACCGGAGTATAAACTCGTTCTGGGCTTCCAGTTAGATACAGATATTGATTATAACTGACGTTTCAATGACAAACTCCGACATCTTAATCAAGGATGATACCTTGGCATGTCTAATCCAGTGGTATTTATACCCCTGTATTCCGTCCCTCCTGATTGGCTAGTCATCATCCAATCAGGTTTCCGCTCTCCCACCTTGTTTACAATAGAATTCCAGTTCTTAGAGCAAGTCCTTCGACTTTGTTAAAATTCTTTTCTTCTAGATTTATTTCAATGGCTTCCCTCAAGGCAGCCCCAAAAGCCATTGGAGCAGCACAGTAGTTTTGTACTGTCGAAGTCGATCCCATGGCCATTGCGAATGTTCTGCTACCGCTGATTTCTCCGGGCAACCCAAACGGATACACTTCCTGTGCTCCTTGATGCAGGTTTTCACTGTGCGTCCCGTCTGGCTGATATACACTGCTCCACATTCACAGAGGACCCTGTTAATACCAGCCATCCTGAGTCCCAGGTCATCTTTGACCTGCATAAGCTGTGATCTGAGCATCCTTGCAGGTTTGTGGGTGGTATTAATCTGGTATTTCTTCAGGATCCTGGTGAAATAAAACCTACAGGAAAGAATTTTAACAATGAGGAAGGTCTTGCTCTAAGTAAGAACTGGAATTTGATTGTAAACAAGATGGGAGAGCAGAAACCTGGTTGGATGAGGTCTAACCAATTAGGAGGGATGGACTACAGAGGTATAAATATCACCGGTCTAGACATGCCTGTTGAATATGGCGGAGTTTGTCATCAAAACATTGATTATAATTGATATCTATACCTGGCTGAAATTTCGAGAAGAATTTATTTGTCATGTACGCCGGGAAAGCACTCGATACTTTTTCAATGACAGGAGTGTTCGAGAACATCTTCAGTCTCTCACTGCTACAGCTGGAGGTTCCCACCTGCTTCAACAGGACGACAATAATCCAGTGCGCTAGAAAAGCAGGGTGAGTGGGCTCAACGACCATGACCTGGTGCATTCACATCAACTGTGACGAAATGCTTTGAGAAGTTGGTCAGGGCCAGAATCAACTGATGCTTAAGCAAGGACCTGGAATCACTGCAATTTTCCCCTGATACAATAGGTCTACAGCAAGTGCAATCTGACTGGCTCTCCACTCGGTCGTGGATCACCTGGATGATAGCAATACCTACGTCAGGTTACTGTTTATTGATTACAGCTCAACATAAAGCACCAGCATACCCTCAGTTCTTATCAACAAGCTCCAAAACTTGGGTCTCTGTACCTCCCTCTGCAACTGGATCCTTGACTTCCTCACTGGTAGACCAGTCAGTGCGGATTGGAGATAACATCTCCTCCTCGCTGACAATCAACACTAGTACATCTCAAGGATGTGTGCTTAATCCAATGCTCTACTCTCTCTGCACCCACAACATGTGGCTAAGCACAGCTCAAACACCATCTATAAATTTGCGATGACACAATTATTGTTGGCAGAATTTTAGATGATGACGAGGAGGCATACAGTATGAGCTAGATCAGCTGGTTAGTGTTGTAACCACAGCCTTGCACACAACGTCAGTAAGACCAAGGAATTGATTTTGGACTTCAGAAAGAGGAAAGCGAGGAAACACACACCAGTCCTCATCGAGGGATCAGCAGTGGAAAGGGTGAGCTGTTTCAAGCTCCTGGGTGTCAACATCTCTGAAGATCTCTCAACATCTCTTGGGACCAACATATTGATGCAGTTATAAAGAAGAAACTACAGTGGCTATATTTCATTAGGAGTTTGAGGAGATTTACTTTGTCACTAAAGACTCTTGAAGATTTCTACAGTTACGCCATGCAGAATATTCTAACTGATTGCCTCACTCTCTGGTATGGAGGGGCCCACTGCACAGGATCAAAAAAAGCTGCAGAAATTTGTAAACTCAGCCAGCTCCATCATAGTGCTAGACTCCCCAGTATCGAGGACACCTTCATATTGTGATGCCTAAAAAAGGTGGCATCCAATATTAAGAAATGCCATCACCCAGGACATGTCATCTTCTCATTGCTCCATCATGGAGGAAGTACAGGAGCCTGAAGGCACACACTCAACATTTCAGGAACAGTTTCTTCCCCTCGGCCATCAGATTTCTGAAAGGACAATCAAACTATGTAGGCTACCAAGTTTTGTATTACTTTCAAAATTTAATATTTATATGTATACCTCATTGTAATTTATAGTATCTTATTATGTGTTGCAATGTGCCACTGCTGCAAAACAACTAATTTTATGACAGATGCTAGAGATTGTGAAATGGATGATGTAGAGCAGGAGCATATTGAATATAAATTGCCATCAAGACCATCACTACATGGGCCGAATGGCCTATCCAGTGCAGTTCTGTCCTGTGTCATGTTAAGATAGAATCAAAAACACCATAAGTGAATTTATGAACGTGGATTTTATTTTAAGTTTCAGAATCAGGGAGGTGTTCAACAGCAAGCCTAAAATGGTTATAATTGCCATTTAAAACTCTCGTGCCTCATTCAATAAGGCAATAGATTTCCATTGCCTTTTCTAGATAGAATATTACATCAGAATTTATGTACACGATGGTTTACTCCAGATGGTGAATGCTTCAGTGAAAGTTGCAATGTAGTAGCTCACATATGCATGGGATGGTCTGTAACTTTTGAATTTCTGCTCAATACATAATCCAGTCAGATTTCATCTTTTATGAAGGTAAATACTGATAACTTCTTTTTCTCTCCCATCATAAATTTCAGACCAATATTTCAGAGTTTATCATTATGCATTCTGGTTAAAGAAGTAAAAGTACCAATGCATAAACCTTCAAGAGCATTATAGATAGATTTTTAGTGTCCCATTATAATAATTACCATGTCAAAATGAAGAATATGTCATTCATTGGGACTGAATTTTGTTTGAATAATTACTGAGAATGGTGTCAACACAAATCACATTACCATTGTTTTAGTGTCACGAGGAAGCCATGACATGATAACATGGCTTGATATCCATTTACCATCCTGAAAAAATATATTAAGTATCATTATTTCATTGAACAGGTATGAAGAGAATATTTCATTGAAGCGTGAATTACAGGATTGTTATTTTCTTCCCCGAAGCTGATAACTGTGAGATATAGTTACCAGACTGATGTTAATAAAAGGCACAAAGCACCATAGCTCTATGATGTCAACTCTATGATTTCAAATATGACACTGTATTGTCCCATTGTATTTGTCTCTATACCTACATCATTAGATGTTATCAGGCCACACTTGTTCAATAGACTTTGCACAGCTTCCCTTTCGGGCAGAAACCTTGATTTATAGTACATATGTCAGCATATATAATTTACATTCTTTCACCACATACCTGCTTGACTTAACATGGAATATGAATCATCAGTGATGTGGTTAAGTGAGATATTTGAGTTCCATTGTGCAAACCCCAGGGCACCAGTTAGATTGCCATATATTTCATAGGTGCATGTCTGTGATAGAATGATGTTTAACTGGAACCTTTATATTTTCAAATATTCATCACATCCATTGTACCCGAACATTTGAGGGCATAGTGGTAGCTTCATGTTGATTTGGTCATTTAGAAAGTGGCTCCCGTTGATGACGATGCCCCAAGCTTAGCTTCCCTTTCCAAAATGAGGGTTGAAGCATGAAAATTATTGTTAGCAATGAAATCATCAACACATGAACCAAATATCTCTTTCTATTATAAATTAAGATGTTAATCTACAGTAAACAGGCTAACAGTTCCATTATGAAATGTGGAGAGAGGCTTCATATATACTTGTTTATACAATAAGCAACTTCCGCTCTAAGGTTGGACCAACCAACCATTGCCCTGAGCAGGAGATTTTTACATGGCTTGAAAACTATATGGCACTCTCATAAAACATTATATAAAATAAAATTCCAGCTACGTGGTAACAAAGGCTACGTGCGTGGGAGCATTTCAGTTACTGTGCAACCGCGCAGCTGAAAGGGATAATAAGACTGATACAAAGATTTACAACCTTTAGAATATTCAGAATATATAATGGATTACAGTTTCAACAGTTACTCTAGTAGCAGATTGATACTATGAATTGCCTTTTAATGGCCATTGGATATGAGAATCTCAGAGACACATGGTAACAAGTGGAGGAGGTATGTCTCTCAGCCCACACCATGCCAATTTAGCTGGGCAGGGAAGATGGGGTGCAAATATGCAAAAGATTATTATAGATGAAATGCTGCAGTAAGTGTGACATTTTAACTGAAACTAGAAATGTAATTTCAAAGTATAAACATAAATTCTAGCCAAACAGACACAGATTTACAGTCTAACTTTCATTTTACTTCATCAAAGTATTCTATTCTATAAAACGTGTACCCAAAACATGTGCCAATATTAAGAGGAAAAAGATTCAGAATACCGAAAATGGCAATTTTAATAATCCATGTAGAATTAATGAGACACCGTCATTAGGAAAAGTTTGCCAGAAGCTTTTGCCCATACATCACCTTAAAAAAAAGTGGTACAATGGTGAAAGATGCACTTTTATTGTTTTATGTGTGGTACATCTGCAAAGCAAAAAACGATACAATCAAATCTTTTCTGGCCATCACAACTTTAAAACAGTCAGGTTTTATCAAGGTATTAATGTGAATAAAATTCAAGGTCCTCATTCAAAAGCGCGATGAAAGAGCAAAGTGTTTTTCTAGAGAATAGGAAAGTTCCTGTTACTGGAACCAACACCTGCAGTGGTATCACTTCTACTCTCCCTCAGGGCATTCCACACCTGCGAACAGTGGGCTCTTCACAACAAACATTTTACATTTGTGATACACACTATCATCCCCAAAGTGTACAAAAATGACATTCCAACCATCTCTTTATTGTTAAATTACAAGCATCAAGCCAATAGGAGCAGTGACCCTTCCCTTGTGATTTTAATGTGTTTGTGAAACCTTTAAGTGCTTGTCAGTTTGTGTGCATTCCAATGAAAATTGAATACACATAATTGACCTACCTTCACAATTACAAAACAGACTGCAATTAATCTATTGAACAGAATGAAAAAATAACATTGCAGCAACTATGAATACCCTCATATGTTATAGTAAAATGCACTTACGGTATTATTTTATATTCTCTCTCATACAGTGCAGCAAACTGATTCCAGTCACAGAAATTCTTTTTACTGGTGATTAATTTTTACTTTCTACATTTATGGCTTTTATTTTTCAAAAAAAACCCACTGAATTCAAATGCAGAAAATGCTTATTTCCAATCAAAAGAGACTTTTCACAAATACAGATTTTGTATGTAGTTGGACCGCTGTATTCTGCGTAAAGATGTTAAATGGGACCAGAAATCAAGTCGCAGCTTTGAAGATGTACCATCTTAGCCCAGCAATTGATTGTAAGTAGTCAGCCAAAATCTATTTTCAAAATCCAAAAGATGATAATCTACCCTCTTCCAAATCATTTTCAATCTATTTTTTTTCTGGGAGATTACTCTTTCAGCTCTCTGAAATAAGCACAAAAGAGAGGAATAGTACACTACTGAATAACACCCTTCAAATACTGCAGCACCATCATTTAATTTTTGTTAACAGAATTTCTTTGTCTAATGTCCAGTGAATGATCTTTGCTATTTTAATTAACATTAAAATATAATGTGTACATTAACAAAGGTTGGTGGACAAACTCATCTGTCCCTGCAGTCACTGTTCTGGGGAAATTAAACATTTTACATTTAAGTGCCAGCCACATTACCTGCTCAGAGAGTTCACTGTTGAGTTAATCACCACGGTCTACATCACCCGAGTGTGAACACCAAGGATGCACTGGGAGAACTTTATAATATCATCAGTTCTCACCAAAACAAGCATCCGGACGTTTGCTCATCATTACAGGAGACTTCAATCATGTTAACCTGCAGGAGATTTTACCCAAATTCTACCAACACTTCACCATGGCCACTAGAGGAACAAACAGACTGGACCATGTTTATATAGACACGATACTTACTGAACCGTCCCTTGCCCATATTTTGGCCTTTCTGACCACATCTCCATAACATTAATCCCAGCATACTGACCACTGCTGAAAAATGGAGAAAGAAACCAGTCAAGGGGACCATCACTATATGGCCTAATGAGGTAATCTCTATGCTTCAGGACTGTTTTGAATGGACCAATTGGAGGTTCATGGAGGCCATCAGAAACGTAGAAAATACAGACCTCAAGGAATACGCCTCATTTGTCATTGGCTACATCAGTAAGTGTGTAGCCGCCATAGTACCTCAAGAACAGTCATGTCACGGCTCAAGCTGAAGCCCTGGCTGAACGCAGAGGTGTGCTCCCCACAAACAGCCCGGACACTGCCTTCAAGAACAGCTCTCAGAGCAGCCAAGAGAAGTCTCATCATAGTCATCAAGAGGGCAAAGGCCATCAATGCACAAAACCTTCAGGAACACCTGTCCAAAAACTATCCCTGGCATATGAGTCTGGGCATTAAGGGCAATTCAGACTACACAAGGAAAATCCATGTTGACTGCACCAGTGACACATCCCTCCCTGATGCCCTAAACAAGGTCTATGTGTGCTTCGAGGCATGCTACACAATGCCAACCATGAAAGCTGTTCCGCACCTCCCGCCAGGTGAGCAGACACTGTCTGTAAAAGAGGCAGACATGAGTAGGACTCTACAGAGAGCCTACCCCCATAAGGCAGCTTGGCCAGACAACAAACCTGGCCGAGTACTCTGGGAATGGGCACGCCAGCTCATTGACGTCTTCATGGACATCTTCAGCACATCACTCATTCAGGCTGCTGTCTCTACATTGTTCAAACTAGCCACCATCATTCCTGTACTAAAGACCTCTACACCTTCTGATTTAAACAACCACCGCCCAGTGGCACTGACACCGATCATCATGAAGTGCTTTGAAAGGCTGGTGATGGCACATATCAGAAACTCCATTCCTGCCACATTAGGCACTCACTAATATGCTTAACACCTTTAGCATCTGTCCTGCACAAAGCCCTGGCACACCTAGAAAACAAGGTTACTTATGTCAGAATACTGTTGCTAGATTTCAGTCCAACATTCAACATTATTGCCCCATTGATCTTGGTGAACAAACTCCTACTCCTACACCACTGTGCTGGACTTCCTAACCAACAGATCTCAGAGACAGGGTCACAGCCGCTCCTCCCTGCCCATCATTCTCAATGTGGCATCCCCGCAGGTCTGTGTGCTGTACACTCTCCTCACACATGACTGCACAGCCAAACGCCCAGGCAGTGATGACACAATGACGTGACAGCGGTGGGGCTCATCACCAACAATGATGAGATGGACTACAGAGAGGAGGTGGAAGAGCTCGAGGCCTGGTGCCAGGTAAATAATCTTTTCCTTAATGTCAACAAGCCAAAGGAGGTGGTTATCAATTTCAGGAGAACTTCCACTCCTCACAGCTCCTGCCCGTCTTTTCATTGGCGGCACAGGTGTGGAAACTGCAGGCACTTGCAAACTCCCAGGAAGGCACATCACACACAACCTCTCTGGTCCCAGAACACATCCTACACCATCAAGAAATTCCAGCAATACCTCTACCTTTTGAGCAAGCTGAAGAGAACTAGACTTTGCACATCCATACTCACACCGTTCTACAGAAGTGCAGTGGAGAGCATCCTAACAAGCTGCATTCCTGCATGGAATGAAGTTGCCCTGTGGTGGACAGGAAGTCTCCACAACAGTAGTCAAAACTGCTCAAAGCATCACTGGCACCAGCCTACCTGATGTCAAAGACATATATACAAAAAGGTGCTAGAAAAGGGCCAGGAACATCATGAAGGATCCCACTCACCCTGCTCATGGACTGTTTGTCCCACCCCCATCAGAGAGGAGGCTACGCAACATCTTTGCCAGGAGCACCAGACACAAAAATAGTTACTTCTGCCAAGCAATAAAGCTGATCAACATCTTCACCCACTAATTCCACCACCACTTTATTATTTCCTTTCAGTCTAGTATCACTTCATGAACATTCCATCAATTTATGTTTATAAGCTATCTTATGTATTTATATTTATTGTGTTATTTTTATTATTATTGTGTTCTTTATCTTTTGTGGGTTTTTTTGTGTCTCATCAGACCCGGTGCTGTCCTTTACAGAAAATGACATTAAACAGTCTTGAGTCTTGAATATCAGTAGGGAAGTGATTCAGGTTCGGAGAAAAAGAGATGGTGAGTACAGATTACATACTCAAAATGTACACTGAACACATTGTTATAGCTGTTATTAACAACTTACATCATATAATCTTCTGCATTGCAGAAGCAGTTGAACCAAATATGGATAATAAATGCCTTAAAAATAGAATGGCAGTATTGGAGAGCAGATTTCTAGCATTTGTACTTTCCAGTGTAGTCACCAGGGGGCAGGCACTGACCAATGCAGCAACACCACAAAGAATCAATGATCATGAAGCAACAATCAAATGCTTAGCATTTTGAAGTATCCTTTTGAAAGCTAAACAATCTCCATCACAAAATTAACATGGAGATTTCAAATACCTAAGCTAAGAAACAAACTGTTACCACAAGAATAAGTAAATATTTTTCATTGTAGTACAACACAAGTCCTAATTCCTAAATGGGCTGAAATGAGATGGCTGGCCAGCTGTTGAGAAGGAAACAGCTGGTGTTCATCTGCTCCCATTGCAAGTCTTGGTTCTGCTGAAAGACTAGCCCCATCTTACTTGTTTCTCATCCCCATTGCTGGGGTCGACATGCAATCCAAAGGCAGAGCCCAAATATTCTGCACTTCCCCAACATCATGCTGGACAATCCTACTCTCCTCTCCAATGCCATCCAGGCTTGGGGTAGGAGCACCAACCCAGTTTATCTGACCGGGGAATCCATTAGATAGGAAAAGAGAAATATGACTGAGTTCAATTATTCATTTTATTTGTTTTATATTATTATATTTTAATGAATGTTTAATTAATTATAATATGAAACAATAATTTTTAAATAAATATTTACAGCAACCTCAATAGCTCTTAAATGTCTTAATGAAAAATATTTAAACTCTTATAAAACCTCCTAGTTTTGATAGAAAGGCAGACTCAGTCCAATCATCAAAGACTGTCGGGATATTTGAGGGATGGAGCTTTCGAACTACAACACATTATGGTAAACTCCACTGAACCTCAGTATGCCTCATTGGATGTCCCCCAGCTGTAAAGGGAGAGGTAGGGAAAATCAAATGTGACCCAGTCAATGGCTCATGATGGGCTCCGAAATCTGAGAATAGGTCCAATCCATCTTGATTCAACCCAGTTGTGCAAAAGGGAGCAATGGCTTCGAACACTTGTAAATGTCTGTGTATATCAATTTAACTCCCCATTGTACTAACCTTCTAAATTACCACAGGCAACCTATTGCCAAGAATAATCATACAAAGAAACTATGAATTTCTTCATACTTACAATGCTTGCAGCTTTCACAAATGTACCACTGGTTAAAGTAACATATGAAATTCTAAATTCTGTAATGACAAATATCCTAATGTTATAGAGAATCCAATTATTTTTCCTTGATTTGTAATATTTCTAATCAGTCAATTCTATAATGTATTACACATCTGGTTTCTGGTACTAAAATTATATAGTTTTATGCAATATCAATGATGTATATAGTAAAAATAATTGATATTAAATTGAAACTTAAAGAGCACTGTAACAAATATTTTCCTTGGATGTCAGGGAATATATTTCTTAATGTGTTCCTTGTAAAAGTTTAGCTAAATCAGTTATTCATAGAATAAATAGATGAGGCTGAATTAATTCAATATAGAATAAAATACAAGTCACATAAACGATTAAAAAAAACAGAACTACCTCAAGATCAAGGAAATTTTATTCAATACGTTTCTCATCTATGAGATAATGAATATTTGAAGTGTTAAACATCCAATATCAGCATTTATATTATTTATTAATTTACCTTAATACAATATTCAAAGAAAGATAAGCTTAAATTAAAGTCATGATACTCATTAAATGTGATGCTAAGATGGCCATCTCAATGTGTTCCAAACAGAACAACTTGAAGCTTTCTCTTTATTATGATTATAAGTTTTGACTGTTCCAGTGAAGAGTGATGAATTGTGGGTATTTTCACAGGTAAAGTCAAACCTTTCTATCACATTTGAAGAGAAGCAGCAGGAGTTCTTCTACTTTATCACGTTCGTATATTTTCATACTGACAAGTACGCCCATTAATACTATCATGAGCAAAAAGTGCATTGTCGAGAACTCTAAAGCACGGCACTTTTGGTTGTCACCATGCTGATTTTGAAGGGGGTAATGATTGGCTTGGATAGCATTATAAACTTTTGTTTTATATGAAGCCAATCAGTCTCAGAATATATAAATAGTTGAGGAGACTTTTACAGCATTCCTATTTGACTTCTGAAGAAGAATATCATGTATATTTAAACAAATTGCTGAGTAATGTAGTTAGAACTTTGACACCATTTCGAACGGCATCTTTTATTGTAATTCTAAATGAATCTTTAGAAATAAGGCATAGGATACCCTAGTTACCATGTAATGTCCTCCAATCACTTCCACTATGTTCCCAATACATAGGCAGTATGTCTTTATCAGAATAACCACACTTGGCCTCAACTTGAAAAGGTTTAAAAGAATGAGGGGTGACTCCTGGAGGCCTCCAAACTTCTGAAGGGGTTTGATACAGAGTTTGCACTTGCTGGGATATCGATGCCCAGGCGTCACGGCATCAAAATAAAGGGCCAGCCATTTGGCATAGAGAAATTTCTTCACCCAGAGGCATGAATCTTTGGAATTCTCTGCCCAGAGAAATTCTTTGCTGTGACAGCTCAATCAGTGAGTGTATTCATGCCAAGATCAATAGACGTTTCGATATTAAGGGAATGAATGGAAATGAGTTTAGTACAGGAATGTAACATTGATGTAAATGATCAGCTTTGATCTGACTGAATGGTGGCACAGGTGTGAGGGACCAAATGGCCTTCTATTGCTCCTATTTCGAAGGTTCTTATGTTATTGTCATCGTAGAAAATGTTAGCAGCATATAATATTCCATCCACTCTCTAAACGTAAGATTAAGTTTCTAAACAATTTTGCTTAAACTTTGTTCCACAGCTGGTTGACCTCTTTCAGCTAGTGACTAAATGCTACTCTTAAACAATTATAGAGGTCAGAAATATTTAATCTAAATTATTTAGTCTCCGGGTGATTTCTGAGACATCATTGATAGCCAGAAGAGTTCCAGCTGTTGGTTGTACCTGGAATTGAACTCTTTTGAGTTGTTTTTTTTTGCCATGGTGATAGAATTCAGTCAGTTTTGTAATTACTGATTCCTGCCACTTTACTTGACCGTGACATGATACATTTGCTGTTGACATCATTACAATTCAAGCAATCTCTAAGGAACCCAATATGCTGAAAATGATGACCATGTCAACAAAGTCACTTCAAGTTCCTTTTTAGTTAAAGTGTTTCAAAAACTAACAGTCAGCTTGAAAGCACGGAGTCCCAAAACAAACTTCAAAATGCAGTTGCTACTCATCTCCCACAGGGAGCTGCTCAACTCTGCCAAATGGACTAGCAAAATATTATGATAACCTTTTCCATCCTAATTTGTACTGCAGGCTGCGTGTGTGCTAGGATCAACATTAATTACTGTATAATGTTTCAGGCGTGTAGTTCATGGAAATGTCAGAGAGTTAGCTAAAGGGGATCTAGGATCTCAAGTCATCGGGAGGTACTTGGGTCTGAAAGCTCTTTATATACAGTGACTGGAAGAATTTCTGGGACACTGGGATAAGAACATCAATTTAAGTTGTAGAACATGAGATTTAAAGTAATTATGTGTTGTATTGTGAACACAAATACTGGATGAACATAACTCAACTTCGTTAATTTTTTTGCCTTTAATTGTTACGGACCTTCACCGTAACAATTACGCTTTTACTGACATCTTATTCTACAAGAAAGAATCATCAGTACAAAATAATCTTGCTAAATCTGGCTTATTCCAGTTGTGCCCTTAGAATTCAGAAATTAATTTTGACTGCATGGGTCGTTACAGAGCCCTGCTGGGGAAGAGAAGAATACAACCCTTTTGTTGAGAGGGGAACATACATCCAGGCCTGACATCACAGGAGGGCTTGCCTCAGGAAGTGGATGTTGAGGCAAATTACCAGTCAAGTAAAGGCGAGCCTTTGGAAATGTGCAGCGCAGGGTGAGGAGGCTAGTTTCCTTGTGTCACAGGTGAGAGGAGGATGTCTCAAACAGCAATGCCTGCACTGTACTGCTGCAAATCATGATGCTGCACAGTTTGCAGCTCCGTAAGTGGACAGCAGGGGTCACCTTAACATAGTCCTCCTCCACTGCACCACCTCCTGCATGCAGCTCCTGGATAATAAAGGAAGGCAAACTAACTGTCATTCATAGTTCACTTCTTTTCATGCAATCTTTCTAATTTTAATGAAGAATCTTGTGTATCAACAATTTTGATGTTTAACAGCAGCATGACGAACTAGAGCAAAATTATTCTTCATATTTAATGCAGTTTCTCTCCTGACCAACTGAGGTTTTCAGAATAATTATTTCTCAAACTTAACTCTGGCTTATGTTCTCCTTTTCTGTGCGTATCTCACAGCGTTTTATGCTTCATAGTTCTGTTTAGATTGGAGCAAATATATTTCAAAGCCTCAAGAATTTTTATTTATATATCAGATATTGGGAGTGATAATCTGTCAAGCATCACAATCGGGCTCCAATTTAATATTCTATTAAGATGGAAAAAACTAATTTCTTTTTGCAGGTGGCAAATAAATCACACTTATTATGAGTAGTATGAACAACAACAGATTCAGAAAATTATGGCTGCAAGAGATTGCAACAAAAATGTGGGCATTTAATGAGAAATATTAGCAGTAATGGCATGTAAATTTGAGTGGCTTGGTGCACTTTAATCTTCTTTATTCATTTTCATGACACCAATTTTATATAGGTACAATGTGCTCAACATCACCTTGGAAACCACAATCACAAAAGACCCTATTAGGCATATAAACTCTGAGGGAAATAAACTGCTGTCTCTCTTTAATAAATTGCTTTAAAGGTAAACCACTCCTCAATAAAATACTACCGAATTAAATGATTATGAAGACATCCTTTTTTTATTAGAAGTAGAGATCTTAAACAGCAGTCTGCTTATCACATTCAATTCTACAAGTTGTCAATTTATAAAAATTAGGCAGGTTTTGGCATGCAAGGGTTGGTGCAAGTTATTAAATAACAAGAGAAGCAAAAGATTGTATAACACCTCATCAGAATGCAGAGATCTGCTTAAAGAAGAGCAAGTGTTCTTCTATTGAGCAAAACATGTTGAATTCTTCTATTTATATATTCCAAAAACACTGATTAGAAATAATGCTTGAACCTCCAGAAATGTTTCTTTTGGCTTGCAACATCTTATATCAGGCTCTAGTCAAACATTACAGTTCTTTCATTTTTAAGTTTCTGGTTGGCTAACTTTTATAAAAAAAAACATCCAGTGAGTGTACATTGTTTACTTTTGATAACAAAGTTGTGTTGGAGACGAAATGTGTTTGAAAGTAGCTTACAGTTGAAGGCAGGTTTAATAACAGGTGAACACTGAAAAATATGCAAACAAAAATGCAGACATGAATGACTTCATTTAAAACATAATTGCTTCTCATCAACTCAAGAAATCATGCAGAAACACCCTGTATTTCACTCAGGCGGCAAGAGACTGCAGAAATCACTCGGGCTTAGAGTCTAAATCTAAAGTCCACTCCTGGGTCTCTGCCAGACAACAGCTCTACACACAGCTCCAGGGTCAATGATAGCTCTCAGAATCAGAATGCATCATAACAGGTAATCATATGTCAGCTAAGGCAATACATTTTTGGGGGCGATGTATAGACTAATTGCAGAATTTGGAGATATGCCTTGGAGGAATGCAGCATTACAAACCATGTCTCTTTATTGTCGTCTGGTCTGGTGTAATTTTGCAGAGAGTAGTTTTAGTATCTGATGTGGCCCATATGCAATTTATTGTTGGCTTGAAGTCAAGCAGGTAGAGTTATGCAAGCAGGAACTATTTGAAGTTTAGTTAATTGGCCTTTCTGATTTCATCCCCCATTGAAATACTCAGATGTTATTGTATTCTTATTTTTCTAATCAGGAAAGGGTTAAAAAAAGATATTATTTATTCCAAAACAGCATGGAAAAGATAATATAAACTTATGATACAATCATTGAGAAAATATACTTTATACTTTTTATACTTTATACTTTATTGTCACCAAACAATTGATACTAGAACATACAGTCATCATAGTGATATTTGATTCTGCACTTCCCGCTCCCTGGATTACAAATCGATAGTAAATATTAAATATTGACTTAGAAATAGAATAGCGGTTTTATTTCACCCAAAAACCCACCCAATCAATCTGTGACACAAAACCAGAATATCTGTGGGCGTGGGAAGTCAAAATTGGAAAATGCTGGAAACACTCAACAGTACAGGCAGCATCTATGGAGAGAGAAAAAACAGAGCTCATGCTTTTGGTTGATGACCTTTCATTAATTCATCCCCTGATCCATAAGATATTTCAGATGTGGTGGTCCTACTGCAATATTAATGCTATTCATTTGTTATGCTTCTCCTGACAGGTCCACTTTAAACTCTATATTAAGCAATTTCCACATTGCTTGGTGTCTGACCAGCTGAAGAGAAGACACTCGGTTATTCAGAGGTCTTGAGGTGCCTGCAACCACCGGTATCTAAGTCATGATGGGAGTTACGATTAACTCTCAATTATCATGGGCAGTAAAAAATGACATAAGTTGTTGCAAGTTTTGGACAGTAACAGTAAGTAATAGATATAATATTAAATATTAAAGTTGATGGCACCTTATACTTTTATTTTCAAGTAGTACTAAATTCAACTGTATTTTTAGACCCACTGCCAGGTTTATATTTAACTTTTGTTCCAAAATTTTCAAAACACCTCAACAATTGTGGCTCATTAAGCAGCATTAAAAGTAGTAGCAACCTATTTGTATTACAGGTGAGAAACTCACTTGCTACATATGCTGAAAATATCATACACTTAATTAAAAAAAACACACATTAGCTTGTAACGACAAACATTTGTTTGAAAAAGAAAGTCAGTTTGGCTAGAAAATTGATTCAACTGAGTTCTGGTGTGCTAAGCTAATGCTGTCTTTGGAGTTCCTGCAAAGCACATGTGAAATTGGCCAAGAAGACATCTGAAGCAGCACTAGGGTGGTTTACAACCAGATACATGTGCCAACATGAGACTTGCACAGTTCCTGATGGGACCATACTCATTAAACACAGAATGTGACACACGCTGCACACCAATCTGAGAAGCCCATCGGTCTTAATGATACATTAGGCACCCAGGAACCAACACCATGTTCCATGGAGGAGAGAGGAAAGTGATCCTGGCTACAGTTCAGTCCTCAACACCAGAATTTTCCATCAGTAAGATGCCAAGACAGCTCAGGCCATGTATACAGTAATATTTTTCAAGACCACATGAATGAATCCAGACCTGCTGAAGGGACTCAGCCTGAAACGTCAACTGCACTCTTTTCCATAGATGCTGAATTCCTCCAGTGTTTTGTGTGTGTTGCTTGAATGAATCCATGATCTGTTTACTGAAGTAGCTCACTAGAAGCGTTTTCAGTGGCTTCCTTCCACCATGACATACCTTGCTAAAGATCATTGACTTGAAGACGTGAGGATTGTCATAGCTAGACGAGACAAAAGGAGCCATTTCCTGCCAAGTTCCTCCTGTGTTGTTTCCACTGGTTCTCTTGCCTCCCCAATAACCTAAAGAAAATCTGACTGTCCTCATGGCATGGATCTTAATGATGCAAATGCCCAAGTCTTATTCATTAAATCTGAGACCACATTCTTCAGCCTCACAGAGCTTAGTCTGGATTGGGCACTATGAAAAGTCAGCAAGTCCATGATGACCTGTGCAGCCAGTGCTTCCTGGCATAACATCCACAGCCCCACTTGAATTGGCTGTTGTGGCCATAATGCAGCTTCCAGCAAGGGAGTACTGCCTGTAGTATCACCACTGAGGAATCCAGTGAAGGAGGGTACTAGTGGATAATTACTATTCTATGTTAGTTGTAGTGCAGTCTACTGACTTTGGAAGGTGCATCAGCAATCTGAAGACAGTTGTAAAACTGCCATGCGGCTCTCCCAGTATCAGCAGCGTGCTTGTTTAAATATTGAGAAAGCAATAAACTCACACAATGTTCTGATATTTTTCCTGGCACCATTGCATAACAAGTATAGTTTCCATCTTTGAACTCTAATTTATGTCTGCATTAATGCAAATGGACGCTATGCAAAAAGTGAAATCATTAGGTGCATGCCTGACAGATAAAGCAGCAAATTAGCTCGTATCAATAGTGTCAAAATACCTGTTTCATTGTCCCGAAGATCACTACTTTGTCAGCAATGGTGATCTTCCTGTGGGATAGCCCAATTCATGGAAAATATGCACGTAAACAGTAGGTACTATGCAATCTAGTTCCTAGGTACAGTGGCTTCCGGCTAATTGTCCAATAGGCTAATTGGGGAATCCACTTATTTGGAACAACACTTAAAGAACAAAAACTAAATGAGAAAATAGCCGGGAATCCCTTTGTTTATTTGGGACACTACGCCGCTTAATTGATACAGGAGACCGTTGCCAAACAGTTTTTAACTAGAGTCGCTTGTATATTTGTGGCCATTAGACACTATATTATACTTAGTGTCTACATTATACTTAGAGCATTTTTCAATAGTGTCAGTTGTGTGTGCTTGAGGTCCAAAAACAGTAATTTTTGTCGCTGTTGTTGGTGAGAAATAAGCAGTAACACAGTTCAGAACTGTTTTTCTCACTGCAGTTTCAAGCATTCAGGCTTGGAGATGCCAGAAATGGCCGGGAGTGAAAATAAAATGATTTCACTACTTCAACAAGTTAAGAATTACGAAGAATTTGAAGGTATGGACAATCATCCCTGATGAATGTGGAGGAGTTTGTCATTGAAACGTCAGTCATAATCGATACCTGTACCCAGCTGGAAGCCTGAGAAGAGCTTCTTTGTCATCTACACTGGGAAAGCAGTCCATCCTTTTATCTTTTTGAACGTTACGATGAAAATGAAAATTTGGATGATGTAATTATCAAAAACAGTGTATGAAGGCAGTCTATTATCTGTACTAGCTGTCTGTGCTAATTTTGTTCATTTACGGTCAATCAAAATAACAGCAGAGTACTCTGGATGTATTTCTCTGTCAATAAATATTGGGAACCAATACATAGTTTTATAGTACTGTAGCAGTATTGGTAGTGTTCTAATTTGTTCTGTTTTTCATTTAAATACATAATTTGCTATTCAGTTGGATAATAGTTAGTCTTTTTCTATACCATTTTAACTATTTCGATGAAACTTCGGCTAATTGGGGCAAAGTGTCTGATTTAACCGGAATCTATTGTATTTACTAATCATCATTTACTATTTCTTATTTAATTTAAAACTAAGACTCATTCTTGCATCATTCAATTGTAAACTAAACTGGATCCTGATATACCTGTTTTGATACATGATACGTAGATTACCTGACCCCCCAGAATTTTTTTTGGAGCTTCCTGGTTATTATATCATTTTGATTATGTTATTATTGTGAAAACTGTATAACCATATAACAATTACAGCACGGAAGCAGGCCATCTCGGCCTTTCTAGTCTGTGCCGATCTCCTACTCTCACCTAGTCCCACCGATCTGCACTCGGTCCATAACCCTCCATTCCTTTCCTGTCCATATATCTATCCAATTTAACTTTAAATGACAACATCGAACCTGCCTCAACCACTTCTGCTGGAAGCTCGTTCCACTCTCTGAATAAAGAAGTTCCCCCTCATGTAAAAACTAACTTGCAGCCAAAATTTCTGAATCAGAATTTAAACAGCCATTGATGTAGCAAAAAAATTAAAATCTGCAAGTAATTCTTTCCTTCCACATTTTGCCATTTTGAAAAATGATTTTCTTTGTCAACGGCCCACATGACAAGCCACAACCTCAGTGAGGTAGGTGATAGTACGGTTGAAAAAAACAACATTGAATTGTATATATTTGATGATTAAAATGCCAAAGATGAACAATGAACAAAAAAAAAATACAAATATTGAGCATCTGAAAAAAACTTTAAGAAAATTGGAAACATTTAGCAGGTCGGACTGCATCTATAGAACCAGGAAAAGGAGGGGTTCCAAATGAACTGAAACAAACAATATTAAGTGAATCCAGCAAAAGGACAGGGAATTCCACATTTGATTCAAAGAAAATAAGGGGAGCGGAAAGAGAAGTTGTGCAATGTGAGAATTAATTCAGCCAGTCAAATAAGAACATTGTTGGTGAGAAACTGGTTGGACCTCTGTCAAGAAAGATGCAAAAGCTTTCAGAGTCATGGTCCAGTCCATGACGTCTGTATTCCGGTTCACGGTCCGGTCCATAGCCCCTTGCTCCAGGTTTTCCTATCTACCCTGTTTCTGTCCTTGTTGAGCTAATTGAGTCAGCTGATGCTCGTTGGGGCTGGCTGCATAAATACCTCCAGAGGCCAGGGCGTGGTTGTTGGATTGTTCTTGTCCTTACTCCTTGTATCCCTTCTTCTGCTTCTGTTTCCTCGCCTGAAGCCCTGCCTTGTCTTGCCAGTAACTGTTGCCTCACCTGAAGTTCTCGTCTTGCCTTGCTTTGCCAGTAGCCTTGCCTTGTCTTGCTGTCTGGTCCTGGATCCACCCTGTACCTAGCTCCTTTCCTGTCCCTTGCCTCCGCCCAGGTAAGCCAGGCCGTCTTGCCGTTACCTGGGGTTGGTTCTGTCCCTTCCTGTCCCTTCCTGTCCCTTGCCTCTGTTGGGTAGTGATCCGCACCCTGCCCAGGTGATCCGCGCCCTGCCCAGGAGGAGCCTGCCAAGCCTCGCCTCAAGCCTCCAGCCTCGCCTCAAGTCTCCAGCCTCCAGTCTCCAGCCTCGCCTCAAGTCTCCAGCCTCGCCTCGCCTCAAGTCTCCAGCCCCCAGCCTCGCCTCGCCTCAAGTCTCCAGCTTCCAGCCTCGCCTCGCCTCAAGTCTCCAGCCTCCAGCCTCGCCTCGCCTCGTCTCCAGCCTCCAGCCTCGCCTCGCCTCGTCTCCAGCCTCCAGCCTCGCCTCGTCTCCAGCCTCCAGCCTCGCCTCGCCTCGTCTCCAGCCCCCAGCCTCGCCTCGCCTCAAGTCTCCAGCCTCCATCCTCGCCTTGCCTCAAGTCTCCAGCCTCCAGCCTCCATCCTCGCCTCAAGCCTCCAGCCTCCATCCTCGCCTCAAGCCTCCAGCCTCCAGCCTCGCCTCGCCTCAAGTCTCCAGCCTCCAGCCTCGCCTCGCCTCAAGTCTCCAGCCTCCAGCCTCGCCTCACCTCAAGTCTCCAGCCTCCAGCCTCGCCTCACCTCAAGTCTCCAGCCTCCAGCCTCGCCTCGCCTCAAGTCTCCAGCCTCCAGCCTCGCCTCGCCTCGTCTCCAGCCTCCAGCCTTGCCTCGCCTCAAGTCTCCAGCCTCCATCCTCGCCTCGCCTCAAGTCTCCAGCCTCCATCCTCGCCTTGCCTCAAGTCTCCAGCCTCCATCCTCGCCTCAAGCCTCCAGCCTCCAGCCTCGCCTCAAGCCTCCAGCCTCCAGCCTCGCCTCGCCTCAAGCCTCCAGCCTCCAGCCTCGCCTCGCCTCAAGTCTCCAGCCTCCAGCCTCGCCTCGCCTCAAGTCTCCAGCCTCCAGCCTCGCCTCGCCTCAAGTCTCCAGCCTCCAGCCTCGCCTCGCCTCAAGTCTCCAGCCTCCAGCCTCGCCTCGCCTCAAGTCTCCAGCCTCCAGCCTCGCCTCGCCACAAGTCTCCAGCCTCCAGCCTCGCCTCGCCTCAAGTCTCCAGCCTCCAGCCTCGCCTCGCCTCAAGTCTCCAGCCTCCAGCCTCGCCTCGCCTCAAGTCTCCAGCCTCCAGCCTCGCCTCGCCTCAAGTCTCCAGCCTCCAGCCTCGCCTCGCCTCAAGTCTCCAGCCTCCAGCCTCGCCTCGCCTCAAGTCTCCAGCCTCCAGCCTCGCCTCGCCTCAAGTCTCCAGCCTCCATCCTCGCCTCGCCTCAAGTCTCCAGCCTCCATCCTCGCCTCGCCTCAAGTCTCCAGCCTCCATCCTCGCCTCAAGCCTCCAGCCTCCAGCCTCGCCTCAAGCCTCCAGCCTCCAGCCTCGCCTCGCCTCCAGCCTCCAGCCTCGCCTCGCCTCAAGCCTCCAGCCTCCAGCCTCGCCTCGCCTCAAGTCTCCAGCCTCCAGCCTCGCCTCGCCTCAAGTCTCCAGCCTCCAGCCTCGCCTCGCCTCAAGTCTCCAGCCTCCAGCCTCCAGCCTCGCCTCGCCTCAAGTCTCCAGCCTCCAGCCTCGCCTCAAGTCTCCAGCCTCCATCCTCGCCTTGCCTCAAGTCTCCAGCCTCCATCCTCGCCTTGCCTCAAGTCTCCAGCCTCCAGCCTCCAGCCTCGCCTCAAGCCTCAAGCCTCCAGCCTCGCCTCAAGCCTCCAGCCTCCAGCCTCGCCTCAAGCCTCCAGCCTCGCCTCGCCTCAAGACTCCAGCCTCCAGCCTCGCCTCGCCTCAAGCCTCCAGCCTCCAGCCTCGCCTCGCCTCAAGCCTCCAGCCTCCAGCCTCGCCTCGCCTCAAGCCTCCAGCCTCCAGCCTCGCCTCGCCTCAAGTCTCCAGCCTCCAGCCTCGCCTCGCCTCAAGTCTCCAGCCTCCAGCCTCGCCTCGCCTCAAGTCTCCAGCCAGCCTCGCCTCGCCTCAAGTCTCCAGCCTCCAGCCTCGCCTCAAGTCTCCAGCCTCCAGCCTCGCCTCGCCTCAAGTCTCCAGCCTCCAGCCTCGCCTCGCCTCAAGTCTCCAGCCTCCAGCCTCGCCTCGCCTCAAGTCTCCAGCCTCCAGCCTCGCCTCGCCTCAAGTCTCCAGCCTCCAGCCTCGCCTCGCCTCAAGTCTCCAGCCTCCAGCCTCGCCTCGCCTCAAGTCTCCAGCCTCCAGCCTCGCCTCGCCTCAAGTCTCCAGCCTCCAGCCTCGCCTCGCCTCAAGTCTCCAGCCTCCAGCCTTGCCTCCAGCCTCCAGCCTCGCCTCAAGCCTCCAGCCTCCAGCCTCGCCTCGCCTCCAGCCTCCAGCCTCGCCTCGCCTCAAGCCTCCAGCCTCGCCTCGCCTCAAGCCTCCAGCCTCGCCTCGCCTCAAGCCTCCAGCCTCCAGCCTCGCCCCGCCTCAAGTCTCCAGCCTCCAGCCTCGCCTCGCCTCAAGTCTCCAGCCTCCAGCTTCGTCTCGCCTCAAGTCTCCAGCCTCCAGCCTCGCCTCGCCTCAAGTCTCCAGCCTCCAGCCTCGCCTCGCCTCAAGTCTCCAGCCTCCAGCCTCGCCTCGCCTCAAGTCTCCAGCCTCCAGCCTCGCCTCAAGTCTCCAGCCTCCAGCCTCGCTTCGCCTCGTCTCCAGCCTCCATCCTCGCCTCGCCTCAAGTCTCCAGCCTCCATCCTCGCCTCGCCTCAAGTCTCCAGCCTCCATCCTCGCCTTGCCTCAAGTCTCCAGCCTCCAGCCTCGCCTCAAGCCTCAAGCCTCCAGCCTCGCCTCAAGCCTCCAGCCTCCAGCCTCGCCTCAAGCCTCCAGCCTCCAGCCTCGCCTCGCCTCAAGACTCCAGCCTCCAGCCTCGCCTCGCCTCAAGACTCCAGCCTCCAGCCTCGCCTCGCCTCAAGCCTCCAGCCTCCAGCCTCGCCTCGCCTCAAGCCTCCAGCCTCCAGCCTCGCCTCGCCTCAAGTCTCCAGCCTCCAGCCTCGCCTCGCCTCAAGTCTCCAGCCTCCAGCCTCGCCTCGCCTCAAGTCTCCAGCCTCCAGCCTCGCCTCGCCTCAAGTCTCCAGCCTCCAGCCTCGCCTCGCCTCAAGTCTCCAGCCTCCAGCCTCGCCTCGCCTCAAGTCTCCAGCCTCGCCTCGCCTCAAGTCTCCAGCCTCCAGCCTCCAGCCTCGCCTCAAGTCTCCAGCCTCCAGCCTCGCCTCGCCTCAAGTCTCCAGCCTCCAGCCTCAAGCCTCCAGCCTCCAGCCTTGCCTCCAGCCTCCAGCCTTGCCTCAAGCCTCCAGCCTCCAGCCTTGCCTCAAGCCTCCAGCCTCCAGCCTCGCCTCAAGCCTCCAGCCTCCAGCCTCCAGCCTCCAGCCTCTTGCCTAGCCAAGCCAAGTCTCTAGCCTCTAGCTTCTAGCCTGAAGACTCCTGCCTTGTCCTGCTTGCCTGCCTGCCAAGCCTCGTCCTTGCCTAGTTCTGGGGTCCGACCCAGAGGTAAGATCCAGGTACTGGGTCCTTGTCCAGTCTCTGGCTCGGAGTCCAAGCCCGGGCTCCTAGCTTTCTTGTTCAGTCCTGTTCCAGGTTCCTGGTTTTCCTGTCCATGTCCTTGCCATCACCCTGTATCCTAGTCCTGTCCCTAGTACTTCAGTGTCTAGTCTTGCACTTGGGTCCGTTCCCAGCCACCGCCCTTATGACATTCAGACTATCCTGGTGTGAGACAAAGTGTAGCGGGATGATGAGTCTGTGGCAGGAGATAGAAGAGGGCTCTGTGAGATTGGAGCATTTAAGGTTGGACTCTGTGGAGGGAAGGCCCAAAGAAATGAGTCCATGAATGTCTGTCCGACCGTGGTCCAGAAAGAGGCAGGAGGATTTGTCACTGAGCAGATACTTGACCTCTGAGATGGAAGTCAGTTTGCCAGGCCACAGCAACACCTTCCTTATCAGAAGATTTGATGACACCACAGCTGGTTCTTAGTGAACAGAGTGATGCAAGTTCAAAAGAGGGCAAATTAAAGTGAGCAGGTGTAACGGCATAGTCAAGATGGTTAATGTTGAGGTGGTTAGCAATAAATAGATGTAAAGAGAATAAGAGTGCAAGGGAGGAAGGAAGGTAGGTTGGCAATTCTGGAGATTGGAGAAGGGGTCCACTTTTGGAAAGAGGAGTTAATACAAAGCCAGAGACAACGGAAGAATTCAATAACATATCACAATTGGTATTCATTGTGATGGGGAGGTATGGTGATGATGCCTCTGCTGAAGACTGATAGTTAGGGATCAGAGTGAGGAAGATTGGAAATGATGGTCAAAACATTGTAAGGTGGGGGTGGTAAAAGAGATAGTTAGATGAAAAAAAGTGGAGGAAGGGTAGATGGAGTTTGAAGTTTGGATCTGTTGAAGATTATAATCTTTGACATTTAGAACATAAGACATAGGAGCAGAATTAGGTCATTTGTCCCAGTAAGACTACCTTGCCATTCAATCATGGTTGATTTACATTTCCTCTCAACCCCATTCCCCTGCCTTCACCCCCGTAACCTTTGATGCCCTTACTAACCAAGAACCTACAACCTCCACCGTTGTCCATGGCAATGATTCCACAGATTCTCGAGTTTGACTTCTGCAAGGAATTTCCTAATTTTAGTCCTTTCACTAATTTGGAACTCTGCTTTAGTATCTTGCTTTCATAGTTCAGTCTTTCAAATCTTTATGTACTACAAGGCTTATAATCTCTCATGCTTCTCTTTAGGGTGATAACATTAGATACATCTTCTTAGTGTTCAAACTGTCAGTCATTCCTCACACATCAGACCTCCAATGCTCCATAAATGGTCTGCTAGCCTCAATGACCCTTTCCTGTATTCCCTGTATTTTAACTCATAAAGGAGAAAAATGTTATTCTTTTAAGAGCTAGCATTAAAACAGTGGAGTGATGGAGAAAGAGTGTAAAGTAAGCTGAAAATGAATAAGCAGTATTAAAGACAATAGGGAATATGAGACATTTACAAGGAAAGAACAGAATATCACAAGTTGTACTGATAGACAGTACTCCAAATGGCATTAACACTTTCACATTGGTGTCTAGGGCATTTGTTATCACCAGCACCTAGGCCATCATGTACGTTGCTATGATACAACATGTCTACATATGAAAAGGCACTGCTGTACTATAAATGTATGAATTTTGCATTACAGATGATTGTGCATTCAAGGTCAGAATATCACTGTTGGGACAAATGGTTTCTACAATGCTGACAATCAGCACCATACCTGTTATTACTATTACATGCATGAATGTAATTAATTTTATTGTTTAAAATTAAATACAAATATTTGCACTCAGCAATTAATCATCCACGCCAATTTTTGTAAATTAAGACTCTAAAGATTCGGACTTGGTTTTTCAATCTGCAATCTATAGCAGTAATAAAATAAACAGGAAGCAAGTTTGCCATGAATTTACCTAAAACATAAAAAACTAATGAATAACAACTTATCTGTACCTCCAAAGATGAGCACTTTAATATACTTTTTCAATTTCTGTTAATTTACAAACCTTCTGTGTCTACAACTAATATGAATATCTGTGCATCAGACAACTGATAAAATTTAGATCAATTCATTGTCAATTTAAAGCAATAATTATCCCCAGTCTGCTTCTGGTGTAAAACTAGCTACAAAAAATCTGTTATTTCCCTGTGATAAAAAGTAATATTACCCATGACTTTGAGAACAACTACAACAATACACTCAGTGGCCACTTTATTAGGTACACCCATATACAGGCTCACTAAGACAAATTGTGTGGTGATATCAGGTGCAATGATGTGCCAGTACCTGATTGGACAGCACTGAGCGTGCGCGGCGTTTGCCAGAGTGTAGCAGCATGTGGCGGGGTTAAGATGTGTTTGTTTATTTCTGTAAGTAAAAGTTCTCTAATTCTTCCAGAATATGATTCTTTGTTGTTAACCCACGGAATGTTTAAATAGAAGTAAAATAACATGGTGTCAGAGGTGCTTTTGGAAGAATAATACAGGAGAATCGAAAATCGAAGATAATCGGAAAAAAAAGAAAAAAGTTCGAACAATAATTGGTGAAATGGAAGGTTTACAAGCCCCACAAAAATTGCATCTGACTGGGAATGTAGCTGAGAATTGGAGGATATTCAAGCAACAGTTTGAGATATATTTATTGGCCCTTGGAGCTGATAGAAAAACAGACAAAGTCAAAGCGGCAATCCTGCTCCATGTAATCGTGACTGATGCAGTAGAGGTATACAATAATTTTGTCTTTGAAGATGGAGATAATTTCAATTTAAGGTTGATAACGGACAGATTTGAAGTATTTTGTATGCCGAGGCGTAACTTAACGTATGAGCGATACAAATTATTCACGTGGGCGCAGAAGGCTGCTGAAACAATTAATCAGTATGTTACGAAGTTAAGAAAGCGTAGTAGAATGTGCGAGTTCGGATTGCTCACGGAATCGCTTATTAAAGATAGACTGGTTTGTGGCATTTGAGATAATGCTCTGAGAGAGGCTTTTGCGTGAGCAAGATTTAAATTTTGAACAAGCTTTCGCGCTCTGCAAAGCTACTGAGACTGTAAAGTGACAAACTGAAGAGCTTTTTGTTGATAACTACAATGTAAATGCTATAAAAAAAAGCACAAATATATCAAGAAATATAATAATACGTCGACAAAACCAATAGAAAGCAAGAGGGCATTTGAAAAAAAAGTAATGTGATCGCTGTGCGCGGGAACATAGTCCAAATCAGTGTTTTGTAAATGGCAAACTTTGCTATAACTGTGGTAAGATTACTCATTTTTCGTGCTGATGTAGAAGTAGAAAGAAGGAAAATGAAATGAAACAAGTAAATGCAGTGATTGAAGATGAATGTGAGGAAGTTTATATAGATGTGCTTTATGATAATGCTGACATGGAGAATATAAAAGCAGTAGCTGCAGTGTCTGAGACGACCAAACAGGAGGCAATTAATGATGTGAAAAAGCAATGGCAGGAAGAGGTTGCTTCAATGCAAACAATAATGAAAGAGACACTGAGAGATTATGAGATTCAGTCTAATCACCGACTAGAGCAAGAACGCTCACAGTGGGCACAGTATAAGCAAGAAGTGAAAGCTCAAGTAACGGAATTGAGAAGTTTTATTGAAATGAAGTCTCAGCATAAAAAAGAGATTACACAGTTAATGAGTGAATTAGATGAAGAAAAGAAGATTCATATTTCATTACAAATGGAAATGGACGGAATTAGGAAAGATACAGTCCAAACAGAAGCAGGGAAGCAGATTACTGAGGGGGATAGCGTGAAGTGCTTACCTGAAATTCCAGATTCTAACCCGGAGGCATGTGAGAGTATACCAAAAAGTTTAGTTGAGATACATGAAAAGCTTAAAGCAGCAAAGAAGAAGGAAGAGAAGAAGTACAAGAAGAGTCATGGCCCAGATAGCGAAGAGCCAACTTCAGAGTTTCAGTTAGCTGATATAGATTTGTTTATTGATTAATGCTGTTACTTATTTTTTCTTTTTAAGGAAAAGAGGATGTGATTCTTCAGAGATTCAGTTAAAGGATGCAGACGAGACAAAACATGTAAGTAATAACAAGTAAGTCCACAGAGAGACTGATTGAGACTTGTTGAATTATGTTTTTGCTTTGATTAATGTTCTTTATTTTTTCTTTTTAAGGAAGGGAAGATGTGGTGTTATCAGGTGCAATGATGTGCCAGTTCCTGATTGGACAGCACTGAGCAGGCGCAGGGTTTGCCAGAGTGTAGCAGCATGTGGCGGGGTTAAGATGTGTTTGTTTATTTCTGTAAATAAAAGTTCTCTTATTCTTCCACAGTATGATTCTTTGTTGTTAACCCATGGAATGATTAAATAGAAGTAACATAATGAATTGTAAAGCAGCCAATCATGTTGCAGCAACTCAATGTATAAACGCATTCAAACATGTTCAAAAGGTTCAGTTATTATTCAGCCCAAACAGCAGAATGGAGTCCAAATGTGATCTAAGTGACTTTGATCGTTGGCATGATTGTTGGTGCCAGACAGGGTGATTTGAGTATCTCAGAAACTGCTGACCTCCTGGGATTTTCATACACAACAGTCTCTAGAGTTTACAGAGAATGGTAGAAAAAACAAAACAAAAAAATAAGAAACATACAGTGCATGGCAGTTCTGTGGGTGAAAAAGCCTTGTTAATGAGAGAGGTCAGAGGAGAATGGCCAGTTTGGTTCAAGCTGACAGTAACTCAAATACCCACATGGTTGGTGTGCTGAAGAGCATCTCTGAATGCACAACATGTGGAACCTTGAAGTGGATGGGCTACAGCAGCAGACACCCATGAACATGCAGTCAGCGAACACTTCATTAGCTACAGAAGGTGGCCACTGAGTGTACAGATGGAAACAGGATATGAATACCGTGTACAGATAGGAAGACCAATATTAGATTAAGTCTGCAGACTGTAATTCTCCTTACTTTGCTTCAATACACTTTATCAAGCCCTTGCCCAGTGGCTCAGTAGATTTATATTGTGATCAGATGGATAAACTGCGGTTCAGAAAGATTCCTGCAGCTAAATTGGATAGCCTGTGAGAATGAACATTATGTGCAATTAAACCTCGTTGGTTGATTCTGATGAATATACCATAGCAAGCTCTGCTAGCCATGCTGTTATCAGCTCAGCAGTGGGCATAATTTTGTGGATAACTAGCATAAGATACAAACTGGTCTGGACTATTTGAGGTAAACCAATACATGGGAAGTACACTGTGTCTGCTGCAGGTGCTGGCAGACAATCTATAACGCAGTCCACATTGAGAGAGAGAGAGAGGGGACCCCCTATTTTCAATCATTGCACTGGAGGACCTATGGAGGACCAGAGTGTGAGAGATTTCTTACTTCCATAGTGCCATCTAAGGGCCTCCTGACACATACAGTAGAAGTGTTGAAAAATGTTGATTTTTGGTTCTGCATACCAAAATCTTCCATGGGAATGGCCCTCAAAAGTGGCTTTGATTTTAAACTTGGAGCTCCCTAAAAAAGGATGTTGTATACAGCTTGCCAATTCAGTCATGTACAAGTCATAAAGCAAAGTGACATACAGGTAGATATCTCCTCAACATTTTGCTCCTGCCTGCCTCTTACCTGCGCTATAAACAGAGCCCTAAATGATATGTGCACTGAGTGCCAGAGCTACTAAAGTCACATGGGTTTCCTCCAGGTGCTGCAGTATCCACCCACATCCCAAGGATGACTCAGTTTATTGGTTAACTGGCCACTGTAAATTGCTCCAAGTATGTAGGTGGGTGGTAGAATGCATGGGAAGTGGAGGATGTGGGGGAAATAAAACATGGGATTAACGTAGGATTAAAAAATGGGATTAATGTAGGATTAGTACAAGTGGGTGGAGAGTGGGCTGTATCTCTACAGTTATATCAACATTGAAACAACATGGCATACAAATTGGTGCCATGATCTACCTACCTTGTAGATTTCAGGTGAGGGGTAACATTGCTGTTGCTAGCATATTCTTCTCAATATGCTGGCCAAGAAGATTAGGGTTATAAATACGCACAAGGATGCCATATTGTACTCAATATGACATGTATGGTGTTCAAAATTCAGACACAATGCAAGTTTGCAGCCTATGCTAATTAATAATTCAGGAATATAAGTAACTATTTTAGTCATCGTGTATAGATTAATTACAAACAGCAAATACATAATTCAAAGTTTGTAAAGATTTTACAACCATTCGATACTAATTAAAAACAATTGGGTTGCATAATGGAACTTTGCACTAGTCACGAGGACAGTGGGAAATATTATTTAAACCTTAATAGAATTAAGTGAAACCCACAGTCTATTACAGGACTGTGATTTGACAGACTCTCTGCAGGGAATCTTACATTAACAGGCGCACTGGTAATTAAATCATTTGTTACTTTATAATGTTCTAATGTTTCACATGTACTCTGTCAGTGCTCTCTGCCGAGATCAAAGCTAATCAAACGTAATCAATTTTCAGCATTTTGAAATCTGTGAATGATTATACATTCATCAGAGCATTTAGTGGAGTGCAGAAAAAGTGAAATGCATTTCATCTTCCAACATGTTGAAGAATTATCGCTACAGATTTCAATAGTTATAATTAATTTCACCATCTCGCTGTGAATTTTGAGCACTTCTCTTGTAAGTTATCAACAATGATTTAATGTAAGTATTTACAAAGCAAACACTACAGTGAACTGCATAAATGAAAGCAGATGTGCAACAACAGTTATCAGAGTTCTCATTTACTTTATAATTGTTTTTTAATTTACCTGCAGTTAATTGACTGCAGTTAAATATAAAGCTTTCCCACTGATACATGATTGTAGCTTTAATTGGGAGTGGAATGTGAGAAATAACTTCATGAAAATAATTTTGACATTTTTATAATTGTCAAAGGGCAGTGAAATTGGATAATTTTCATAACAATCATTTTTGATATGTAAAGATACTTAAGAGTACCTCCTACATGATGTTACAAAGATACAGATGTTTTGCTTAAAAAAGTTAAATTTAATTTCCAAACTTCATAGCAATTTTACATATTACAGGGAAACAAGTGTGAAGCTCCCCCATTAAAGGTGTTAAATCTCCAAGTGGATAATTGGATATACATTTGAAGGAAAACAATTTGCAGGGCCCTATGGAAAGTATGAAGAGCTGGGTGTCATTGATAGTTCTTTCCAAAACCTTACAGATAGACTGAACAGGCTCCTTATGATGCAAGGAAATCAAGATGACTGGAATACTCTTTTATATAGGGGATGGAAAGCACACCACTAGAGATGTTTTCTAATCTAGTCTTCATAGCTTTGAGTACTCATTGCTTCTTTGGTTTGCGGACCACAGGATGTTAAGCCAATAAGCAGAGTAGAGCGTGGAACACTGTCTGCTCTGAACAAGTAATAAGTGGAGGCATTTTTGTTCAAATGGACAGCATATTATATAATATGGAAGATATATTTTTATAATAAAATTATAGGAGTGAGGGTAGAAAATGGAGTAAGAACATAGCCAGGAAGCAAGGGAGGTTAAGATTAAGTGTAAACATTTTTAGAACAGCGAGAAAGAGAGAGCCAAGAAAGTTTTGAAACTGCAGAATACATTAAACAAGTTAATGCTAAAGCTCTCATCCATGCCTTTGTCATATAACGCACTTTTGACTGGACTCTCCTATCTACATTCCCCAACACTGAAGCCTTCAGTATAGTAGTTAGATCCACATTACTTGAATGTGTAACATCAGACTCCTGAAATAGGCTCTAATCCAAGTTCTGTAACTGCAAGAGATTTCTAGGTGTTTGAGAGAATTGCTTTAAGAACATTTTCAAAATCTACTTGAAAAAGTACACCTTCTCCAACTTATGGCTACTGAAAATGGAGAAAAAGCACTTGGAGTGGTATTGCCTCTGCTTTGGGATCACCCAGAAATGCAGCATGAAATGGAGATGCAGAGCACCACCTCTCAAACCTGCCAGTTCTGTCAAGCACCTTCTGCTCCATCTGTGGCTGAATCTCTAGGCCCTACATCAACCATAGAGCTGGAGTAGAACAAATTCATCCTCAATCACAAGCAATTGCCTGAGAAGATCTCTGTTAACAGGTACATCCAAAACCTCGCAACCTGTGCACTCACTCTCACTAAGTCATGTTCACCCGTTACTCCTGAGCTGGCTGACCTAGTTTGATTTCTAGTTAAGCAATGGGGCTGTTTCAAATTTCTCATTCTGGTTTATAAATCCTTCTTTAGTTTCATCCTTCTCTAGCTCAGTAATAACTCCCTGCTCTGTGGCAGTCCAAGATAAGAAAATAACAACATATTAAATAAAAGTAAGAATAAGACACATGGCCCCTCATGCCTTCTCCATGGCCTTTTGCCTAAGTGACATTTTCAAGGGCCAACTCTATACCCTTTGATTTCCTTCATGTCCACAAATCTACTGATCATACAAGCCATCCCAGTTGATGAACAGGTTCTGTTTTCAGTCACCTTTCAGGTGATTCTGTCCATAAACTGGAAAACACACACAAAAATCACTCAACACAGTACCCATACCATCAAAATATTTTAATGAATGGCACCAAAATGCATTAGGCTGTTAAGACAGAATCATCAGTAAAATTTGAGAGAAGAAACCGGTTCTGCAGGCTTTTGGAAGGAATGGAAAAAGAAGAACGTCACAGTTTTGAATTTAATAATATGTGAGTTTTGTAGGTAGGGTTGTCTATAAATTAGTCATTCATAGCCTGGGTATAATTTGCACTCAGCAATGAGCCTCCACTGTCCTCTTTGGAGTGGCAAATGTAGTAATCCAAAGATTACTACTTATGGAATGAAGTCTCTTCTCATCCCAGTCTTGAATGGTGGACTGTTTGTTTTGATTCTATGATCTCTGGTTCTAGACACTCCATCAAGGAGAAACATTATCCCTGCCTCTACCCTATTAAGCCTCATAAGAATTGTACATTCAAGCAGTGCTTGGAGGAGATTCTCCCAATGCAGGAACCATCACTGTACTTCCTTTCACTGAAAATGTATTCTTCTTTACATAGAGAGAGCAGACCTGAAAAAATATTCCAGAAGCAGTCTCATCATTGAACTGTATAAATGCAGTAAAACATCTTTACACCTCTTCTCAAACCCTGTTGCAGTAATGGTCATCATGCTACTTCCCTTTCCAATTGTTTGCTGTACCTGTACATTAACTTTCAGAGATTTGTGCACAAGAACATTGAAGCTCTTCTGAAATTGATATTTAAAACACTGGAGAGTACAGTAGATCTCCCCCTTCTCTCCCCTGGTAGTTATAACCTCAATAATCTGACACATCGGTCATACATAATTTCCCTTTCATTAATCCATGTGCCAATCCTATTACTATTTTCCAAATGTCCTATTGCAGATTCTAAAATGATATGTTATGGCATTTGCCTATTACCAATGTCAGGCTAACTTGTCACAAAGTCATTCAGCATGGAAACTCAGCTATTCAACCCAACATCCTATGCTGATCAGCGGGCCCCATCTAATTTAATCCTATCTCTGTCTCCATTGCCTTCAGTAGTGTTCGATGTCCTGGTGACTGAAACACTTATCTAGATATCTCTTGAGTGCTGTTAGCAACTTTTATTCTACAAGCATTCTGCCAATACATTCTAGTTACTTGTCACTGTCTGGGTGAAGAAACACCCCCTTAGATTCCCCCTAAATTTCTTACCACTAACTCTGAGCTATGTTCTCAGTTTATTGTCCCTCTTTCTTTAAACAGTAGAGGGATAATTGCCACCTTCCAGTCATGGAAACAGGTCAATGATGTTTTGGGAGATGATAACCAGCATATCCATTATCTCCAAAGCCATCTTTTTCAAAACTATAGGGTACAGGTCACTAGGGTCTGGTGCTTTATTGGGCTCATTTTCATGATCATTTCCAGTAGTAGGGTTTAATTACAGCTGATTTTTTGCAGCTCATTTTTCTATATATACCAGTTAATGTCCCAGAACGACTGTGTGTTCTATGAACGTCTACATGAGATCAATATTAATTTTTTTGCTAATCTTTCCATTTTGCATATACTGATTATGGAGATTGTATAGCCTGTTTTTGTGTTTCACATTAGTTTACACCTGTATTCAGTTTTCTCTTCCCTTATCCAAGTTTTCGATTCCGTTTGCTAAATTTGGACTTCCTTAGCTGAGATATGTGCACTACTCAAACACCTTGAGCATCTTTATGTTTATCTATGTTTATCTGCCTTCCACAGCACTAAACTAAGGATTTTACTCCCTACGTTCTACACTTACAGTAGGTTTTAAGATGCATCTTCATGGTGGAAACCTAATTCTTTGAACAAGCTTTTGGTCATCTGACCTCATACAGGTCCTCCCAGGTTACTACAGGGTCCTATTCCTGATAATTGTCTGTAACCTCAAACAATTCACAAGTCAGAAATGTTGCCGTACTCCAAAGCAAAAACAAGAGCCACATGTGGCTAAAGCAAAGCTTTCAGCTCAACCATTCAGGTATTGTCGAGTGCCAGCGGAGGATGACTGCAGCCCCACAGAACCCAGAAAAACCAATCCACTCCTTCCCAAACACTTGCTCATATGTACGGCCTGTACATTAGATGGGCCGTGGTCAATCAAAATAGAATTATTTAACTGACAGCATGCTCTCCAGGGGAATTGCACTATAATCACATCACCTGGTGGAATTAGTAAGGAAAAGAAAAAATAAGTCTCTCTTTCCTCAAAACCTCCTCCAGGTAAGCAGCCAGCAGCTATGATGAATTGAGAAAATGGAGTCATTCAGTACTATCTGCTGACTTTGATTTTCACTTCATTTCATCAAACTAGGCTGCATTTCATAAAGAGATGTTGACAATAATTTTGGTACTGAGCCTCCTAAGGTAAACAGAGAAATTGCAAACAATATGTATCAAGGTACAAAAAAGAGTCAGACAAGTGGATGATGTAATGAGGAGGAGGAAGAGATCCTAAAATAAGTCTGACACGTATTATTGCAATTGCAGGCCATGTACATGCCAAATGAAAACTGTTGGGATGAAAAGCCCATGCATTTCCATTCATGATTGCCCCCATGTAAAAGCGCTGGGAGACAACATTATTCATTGTACACCTACAGTGCTCCAAAAGTAGCAGTGCACTAGGAATTAGACCATAAAGCATAGGAGCAGAATTAGGCCACTTGGCCCTTCGAGTCTGCTCCACCATTCTTTCATGTCCAATTTATTGTCCATCTCAATGCCGTTCTCCTGCCGTCCCCCTGTAACTTTTGATGCCCTGACTAATCAGCAACCTATCAATCCCTCGCTTTAAATATACCCAATGACTTGGCCTCCACAGCTGTCTGTGGCATTGAAGTCCACAGATTCACCACCTTCTGGCTAAAGCAATTCCTCCTCATTGAATAATGCCATATTGTGGAACCATGATGCAAATGTTATAAATTACTAATCAGAATATCTCACACAGGAAGCACACAGTTGAATGTCACAACTGGCACAATTGAACAAAAATGGCTCCAAATGCAAATTACTCTGGTTAAATAAACATTCGAGCATACAATTTCTTGCCATTTATTATCTGTTCATGCTGGCTGGTGGCGTAATGGCATCAGCGCCGGACTTCGGAGCGAAGGCTCCCAAGTTTGAATCCAGCTGGCTCCCTTGCACACTTTCCATCCGTGCTGGGTTGAGCATCGAGCTAGCAACTCGGCCTCGTAAAAATTAGGAAGCCTGCTAAAAAAAGGACGTCATGACGGCGTCTCGATGACTCCACTTGGTTAAGGGCTTTCTTCTTCTTCTATTATCTGTTCATGTCCTAAGAAACTTACATTTTCTCAATTCGTTGAAATGTTTCTAACAATTTGTAAACATTAAAGAACAATTAAAAATCTTGCATAAAAGCTGTTTCAATTTTATTGCAGAATCCATGTTAAATGAAGCAGGGATCGATTCAGAATTCAAGGAATGCACAGGAAGCCTGTCTAGACAGTGGACTTGAATCATACAGGTACAATTCCGAGACCTGAGCACCTATCATGAGCAGTGGGGTAAATTAATATTTTGCACACCAGTAATCACAATGATGGTAACAGTATAATTAGGTTCAACAGCTCTCTGTGATAGTCATCTCTCCATCATGTTAATGGCAAACATCTACTCAGTGTTTCAGGTGAACCATATCAACATCCGCAGCACACTTCTTCCTCCTCCTCTTCCTACACTGCCCTCCCCCCGACTCCCCCGTACTTGCCATCCCCCTCACTCCTCCTCCATTGTTGCATCACAGTTGACCTCTATCTCCATTGTTAAATTTGTGGTACTGGGAAGCTGGGTGGCTGTAAATAACATGCACAAGAGACAGAGAGGTGAGAAACAAACATGCAGCTTGTAATTTGATTATCCGGAATGCCCTATCATATTACGTTCCATACGTAACACACAGGGAAGCTTGACAGCAATTTGTAAGGGTCGAAATATACATGAATACATAACATATCCCTCTCCCCTCATTTTAAATGTTTCTCCCATCTTCCCATACACAGACCAGCTGCTGAACTATTAACATTCAATATTAATCAGCAAATTCAACCAACAACTAGGGAAACTAGGGAAAGAGGGTAGACTGCCTCTATTCCCAGACATACCCAGGGGATTATTCTGCCCCATGTGCTGATGGTTAGTCACTAAACTGGAGATTCAATCTGTCCGGCTTGTTCCTGTTAGGATACTGAACTGGGGATGACACAAAAGACATTTTATCTCTTGGTGGTGTTCTTATAGATCTTGGCTTGGCTACCTCATTGCCAGTAGGGGGTGCTTCAGAGAGCACAGGTGATGGGGGAGCACCGGCTGTGTCATGTGACCTTCATGGAGCTTCTGCAGTCGTTGCCACAGAATCCTGTTCCATTTCTACAACTGGATCTGCATTGGACTGTTTGTGTTGGTTTTCAGTAGCCTCAGAAGTGGGCAACAATGGATCAACATGCCTTCTCCAGATATTGTGGTTATTGGTTCCTACTGCGTACAACACAGGACTAGTTTGTGTCTCCACCAGTGCAGGGATCCACTTTGCATGTCCTTGGAACATTAGAGGAAATTTCACCACTCACCCATGTGGACATGGAAGCTCAATATATACAGCACCAGAGTCAGGACTGAAGCTAGGTTGCTTGAGGTATGATTCAGCAGCTCTATTAGCTGTCCCAACGAAGACAAGATCCCTCTCGTGTATAAGCTTGCCTTTTCAACACAATTCAACATCTGAGATGTTCCAAGAACATCATCTCCAAAATGCTTCCTGTCCACATTGGTTTGGGCTTAGGATCAGTTGTGTTACTCTTCGTGATCCCTCGCCATTATTATCTTCGACATGTGTAACTAGAAGTAAATTTATGATTCAATTCAATAATCCAAATACAACCTTATCAGCTCACTGTTAAATTCAACATGACCTCTGAAAGCCCGAATGATGCACTCACTGTCCCACTTCACAGAATTCCATGAACTTTTATTTAAATGCTCCAACTTGTTGTTTAGTTGCTTCCGCCAACAGAAATTTATCATTTTGCTACATGTGTAGATTGTAATTTTTGAAGAATGAGACATGGGGAAAAGTATGTAAGAAATCATTTGTGAGTCAAGTTCAAGTCTTGGGACTAACCACTAAATCTATTGCTAGCTTGTACAGATTTCCATAATGTCACAGTACATGCTGATACCAAAGAAATGGCATACATGCTTATGGTTGAAATTGTCCTGCTGGAATAATACATCAAATGGCTCTGTATTTGCAACACGGTTAGTGCAATCCCTTTGGAGTGCCTGGGACCACTGATTGGGGTTCGATTCCTGCCGTTGTCTGTAAGGAGTTTGTACCTTCTCTCCGTGACCCTGTGGGCTTCCGGCGGGTGCTGCTTTCCTCTCACAATCCAAACACACACAAATAGGGGTGAGTTGTCGCTACGTTAGCGCCAGATCTGTGGTGACACTTTTGGGCTGCCCCCAGCACAGTACTCACTGATTTGATTTGACACAAAACAATGAATTTCACTTTATGTTTTGATGGACATGTGACAAATTAAGCTAATCTTGTGCTACAGACTACAGAACCTGGGAATAGGTACAAACTTGGAGGGGAGAAGGTACGCTATAACTGTAGATATAAATTGGAGATACAGGTAGTAATTCTTTTATGCAATATTCTACTCAACAAGACAAACGAAAACAGATATTCTTTGAGAAGTGAGCAGATATGCAAAGGAAAGGAACCATGACTAGCCACATGCAGGGCAGAGTCTTTGTCTTCTCTTAAACTATCCCAAACATAGTTTATCCACAATACATGTTTACCACAATCCTTTAACTTTTGCTGTTAAGCAGCTTATTGGTTGGTGAAAGTAGTAGTAATTTACTCATAACACCTGGAAGGTTGACAAGCCAACTCCAAACAATGGATAGATATAGCTGTAAACAAATCTTACAATAATTAAACTTTTTTTCAATTCAAGAACGCATTGTGAATCAAGTACCAGCAACAGCTTGGCATAACTTCAGACACAGCACTGGATATTGTAGCATGTATACAGTGTGGTTGTTTTAAAGAGTTTGGCGAGATTACACAATACCAACACCAGGAGACAAAGGACCAAGCTGAGAGGAGGGAAGGGGAACAGAATAGTTTAGGTTCAACTGCCTGATCTTGCTGGATTTCATAAAACACAAGCGTTCTCGAAGAATATTGCATCTTTTTTTTCTCCAGTCCTGCAGAAGGGTCTCAGCCTGAAACGTCGACTCTATTCTTTTCTATAGATGCTGCTTGGCCTGCAGAGTTCCTTCAGCATTTTGTGTGTGTTGCTTGGATTTCCAGCATCTGCAGATTTTCTCTTGTTTGTTCATGGATTTCATGCTCATTTTAAAGGTCCCAAACCATTTATATATCGCTCTAGTTTTTAAATCACACCTTCTTTTGCACTAAAATACACACTAACATTCTCGAAAATAAGAGAAACTGATGCAACTGGGACAATAAGATTGAAACAATGTTGACAGGAAAGACACAGCAGCACCAGCCTGCTAGCAAACTGCTTATCCACATAAGTTTGCTGCAACTACCAACTCTGTGGTTTCTTTGCCAGCTCAAGTTCCAAACTTGAGTGCGGATTTTTCCAAGTGGACCTGTTGCCACACTCCCCAATCTGCCTTCTCTGGAAATAGAACATGGATACCCTGACCAGAAGCAGGTCCTCTGACAACAAGGCAGGCTGATGTCACTAGCCTTTTTAAAATATTTAAAAATATTCAAAGGGAAACTTTTTAAAAAAATGATCATTGTTTTAAAAGTATTTCGGAGTCTGCTTTCCTGCGGGGAGTCCTGAAATATATTGGCCCTTCCACTGAAAGGTGCCAGATCCACGCAAAATGGTTTGGGTTTTATCACCCACAGTATCAGTGACTGTGTTTACCTGCAACTAACAGTTTAAATTTCTCCCACCCTCAGGGCAGTTTTCTTCTTCCCTGGACAACATCTGGCTCTAGTCAGAAGTCCTGACTGAAGTGTAACTCATTGGCCACTCTTACATTTTATTTGAAATTCTCCCACCCAAATCGTATTTATCTTCTCAACATTCTCTACAGAACGTTCCTCAGCACAGCTTATGCCTCTTCTGTAGAGAATGAATGTTTCTGCTGTATAAATCTTTCCCCAACCAATGTTGTTGTTTGACTTTCAGCTTTCCTTTCCAAAAGAATCTTAACCTGAGTTAGTGAGGATTGCCTTTTCACTGAATCTTTCAATGTCACATTGTGGTCACTGCCAACAAGTGATCAGGAAAGATTAGAAGATGACACCTCATCCAATATTCTACCACTCAGTGCTTGCTCCCCACCACCACTGTTCCAGCTCACCTGCACCCTACCTCTCTAACGTACAGTAGACAGCTCATTCTGTCAGTCCACATTTGTGGGGCAGAATGGTTACAACATGGCTGAAGGCCATTGAGTCCACAAAGCTCTAATTAACAATAATCCTGCTAGCCTCACACCAGCCCTTACTCCATAGCTTTGCAAATTCTTTACTTTCAGACATTTATCCAGCTTGCTTTTGAATGCTACAAATTGAATTGTCCTCCAATATTATTCATGACAGTCCATTCTAGCCACAAGCTACCCACTGCATACACATTTTTTCCCCAATTGCTTTTTGGGTTCTTTTGCTAATAATCTTCAGTCTACGTGCTCTGTTATCCAATTCCTCCACCAATGGAAATACTTTACGTCTAGTAAGTCTTTCATGCACTTTTCAATTTAATTACATTTTTAGATCTCTTTACAGCCTCCTATGTTGAAAGAACACTGTCATATTCACAGAACAAAAGACCAGAGCTCTGAAATGATTTGCTAAATTTCTTATAAACTGTCTCCAAATCCTTCAAGTCTTTTCCAGGGCATCATACCTAAAACTGGTCACAATACATTAGGAATGCATGAACTAGTGATAAGCATTTGTCATAACTTCCTTGGTCTTACACTCTATCTCTGTACTTAAAAGCTTCTTTTAAACTTGTCTGTCCACTATCAACAAACTATACACAAATTCTCCTTAATCACATTGTTTTTATTTCCCCTTTAAAATCAGGCCCTCTAGTTTATAATTGCCTCTTCTCATTTTTCCTGCCAAATACTTTATATTTCTTAGTATTAAAGAATAAGATTCATTATACACAGTAAAATTCTTTGGAATAAATACAAGCAATTCTCAGACACTATGATGGAATAAGATTGCAATGCACAAGAAAGTCTTCCTTTGGTCAATGTTAACAACACACTAAAATGAGTGCATGACAGCTTCGTTGCAGAGATTTGGAAAGAATTTTCTCTTTTGTTAATAACAAAACTCCATATAGTCAATTGTGTGCTATTGTATTCTATCAAAGAATGTACCCTTTTCAAACCTCATGCCTTAATCAAACCATCTTATTATTAACAGAATAATTGCAGTCTAAGTTTTGCTCAAAGATAAAGGAAGCAAAATATGTGATTGGTTTTGAAACAAAATATTATTTTTCCTATTCTTAGTACCAAGATTAGACAATTCTTACAAAAAAAGTCATAAATAAATCAGTACATTTTAATGAGAAGATAGTGCCCCTTCCTTCATTAAAGGTATCAAACGGAAATCATCAAAATTTCTTATATATCACACGAACTGTGGGACTCCAGTAACCCATTCACAACAAGTGTTGTTTGTACTTGTTCAACATTGGTTTTAGAAGTGACATATCAATGACCTAATGTAAACTGCAGAGCAGGAAGTTTCTGCTTAAGGTTGCCATTTGGGCTTAATCTTCCTATTCTTTGCGAAACAGCTGGAGGAGACTTGGTACCCAAAAGAGGGATGTGGACTCGGCTGGAAATCTCAGGATCAATTAACTGTGGGGTAGCCATTCAATGTCCACTCAGTAAGCTGAAAGGACAAGAATATGTTCAAGAAGTGTGTGCGGTACAAAGAAGATTAAGTAATAAGAACTGAATTTCATGGAATTATTGTATAATTAAACCTAAATAAAACACAGGATTGGATGCATTAGGATTAAGTACATGAATTGCATCTAATATTTTAAGTGGAAATGTTTGACAATGAGAAATGGAGCAACATAAGTGGAATCTGGGTACTATAAATCGATACACATGATGAAATGTATTTTCAGTTTCTACCCTTCATTTTTCACGGTTGATTAAGTTCTTTTTCTGGGTACATGTATTTGGCGCTCTGCACTCTACTTACTATGTGTGTGGCAGAAGTTTATCTGCTGTCCCTGGATATTAAACTTCCACTATTATTTGGCCTTCTATCATGCTCATCGCATAAATCTGGCTTGAAGCCCATGTAAAAACGTTTGTACTTAAGAGTGGCCTTTCAAGTACAAAGTTGAAAAATCTGCTGTGGTTTCTAGTTACATTTAAACTCCTATTTGACCACTGTGGTAATTTGAATGCAGCATCAACAGGTTCAGGAGCCTTATAGAATTAAGAGGCTATCACTTCCCTGAGGAAAATGAATGCACTTGCATCAGCATTGAGTGTCAAACTTAAAAGCCAGACTCTACTTAGTGACTAAATCTGTTCTGAGCATAAGGTGTTAAATTGAAGGTAGGCAGCATTGCTTGAAAGATTATAATCAAAGACTCACATTTACTAGTTTGCATTAAAAACAGATAACTAAAAACACAAAGATTTTTGAAGTGTAAGGTGTTCATCCACTGACATATATATTTCAGCAAATTGGCTGAATTTAATGTGCTGAAGAGCAGGCTTCAGCCTAATTACATGCATTATAGCTGCAGAAGTGACCACAGCTCTCGGAGTCTTTGTAAAGACCACAGAAATAAAGTGAATAGTAGAAAAGCTTGATGGCATCTGTGGATAGGAAACTTATTAAAAACCTCAACCCTTTTTTTATATCCAACCACATTTTCCCTGTGGGTTTTCAATGTCTCACAGAATAAAGACAGCAGGGCTCATTACCCGGAGTGGGGTGTTCAGAGCTCTGATGGTGCTGGAATGTCTCTGTTAGTCAGGTAAAAACCTATCCACCTCGGCACAATGGCTGACCACTTCAGAGGGTGTTTGGAAATGTTAGGCTTTTGAATGTAACTGCAGGTGTTGTTTCCCAAAGGCTCTAAAGGCAGCCCACAAATGAAGAAACTAAAAAGCACTCTGGAATGTGTGCAAGGCTTGGGAGGAAATCTAGTGATGGAAATACAATTTATTTCTGCTAATTATACCTCCCTACCATGATTAACGCAATGTTAAAGATGAGGAAAATCTGCGTGAAATAATAAATTCAATGTCTTTCAGACTCCTGCTGTGATGATGTCTCTCTGCCAGTGTAGGAACAAACTGAATGATCACACGCAGCTGGTGTTTGAAACAACAGGCAACTTATTAAAAACTGGCGCGCACCAGGAGACCAGTCAAAACTGACCTACCTGGACACGAATTTGGTACAGCTTTTACATTCTCAGTTGATGAGATTACCAGCAAAAATGCATTTTAATAATAGAATGGTGGCTACAGGAGATTTTAATTAAGTAATGGACTAGGTCCTGATTACAGAATAAAATGATTGTCCACAGGTCTAACAGTAAATCCAATTTTTGTCTTACAACAATGGGTGCATAATTAATGAAATGCCTGAACCTTGGACGTCATCACAGCTACATTCCATATCTCTACTCCTCGGCTTTGTTTGTGCTTCCCTGTTACCATATTAGCACAATCCACCTCCCTATTTACTAGTTATTAGTTTCTAGGCCTCACTGTTCCTTCCACTACAACAGCCAGAAATTTGTTTCCTCACTTCGGAATGCACTTAAATGTGTTGAGAATTTATGGTAATTTATAAGAAAGAAAACTGTTATTCTACTCCAATGTTTTCTTCCTGCAGTAGGATTTAACATGGCCGTACCAGAAGAAAGCCACAGTGTTTGCTAATTCAAGTTCAACAGGATGAAAACTGGTTAAACTGCTACCATTAAGAGAGTGGAGCAAGTGGGACTTTTGTTTTGCTTTCTACAATTGTTTATTTTCTCTTGTCCATTGCTTTCCAGAAATATTGATGTGAATATTATGAGCAACTCTTCAATAAAGCTAACCATATGCTTTACAATATTTCACTGACTTCAAAATGGAGAGGACACTGGCACTAACTTTAATCATTTGTGAGGGCACATTGACCCACTTCTACAAACTGCTGGACATTGTCTTAGTTTGGACCGATATTGTTTCCCTTGTTTTGTTGCATCTGGAAGGATCTTTCAAATGTTCTTCTCAAGTTCAAGCTCTGGACAAAATTATCCTATTTGCAATGCTTAAAATATTTGGTAGTTTTAGTACTGCTTCCAAAACTGCAAAGATTTCAACGTTGCATATTCCAAACTATTTTACTGCTGTAGTGTCCCAGAACTTTAGGTTTATCTGTTACAGTAATCATACCCAGTTATCAGCCTGGTTTTACCTATGTGCAGGGAATATACCCAATACAGATATTCTGACAAGCAGATTCCAACTAAAATGGATGTGCTGTTGAAAGATAAGTGACTTCATTTGAGTCACTTATGCAGTTTATCAAGTTTCAAATTAACTTCAGGTATTTGACTGGGTCAGTCATGGTTAGAATGGGAGAAAATGAGAAAGGAAACCAAAACTGGATTCAAACTGTGGGAAGGAGGAGTGACACGTGTATTCCTGAGCTTGATGGATGATTGTACTGTATGAAGTTGGTGAGGGATGGGTACTCAGTTTGGACCGATCTCAAAAGATTGCAGCCTCTGCTAGAGGACATCCAGTAGGCTGAGATGAGGCAAGTCTAAAGGTGGTAGATTTTTTAGACAGAGTGGTAAGTGCATGAAGTGCGTTGCTGGGGGTAGTGGTAGAGACTGATCTGTTAGGGATATTTAAGAGGCTCTTAGACAGGCACATGGATGAAAGAAAAATGGGGGATTATAATGGGGGTTATAGGTTGTATAGGAAGGAAGGTTTAGATTGGCCGTGGTGTAGATTAAAAAGTTAGCACAACTTCATTGGCTGAAAGGCCTGTACAGGGCTGCCCTGTTCGATGTTCTACATCTCCTGGTAGTAACTCATAAACAGGCCAAGTGCTTGGTGATATAGCTGGGAACAGGTGGAGAAGAAAATAGTAGGCTTCAAATCTGGGAAAGGAAGCCCTTTCAACAGTAACATACTGTATATTGTAAAATAACATATATTGCGCATGAGCCAATACTTATTTCTGGAGAGTCACCTACAGCGCATTGGAAATGTTTTTCCAAACATTTATCTGCTGAACCAGAGTGCAGAGGGCCCAGAATGAATTCCGTTCACGGCAACCACCTATCAGGGTATTCATGGATGACCTCACAGTCACCACAGAATCAGTCCCAGGCTGCCGGAGGATTCTGCAAGGGCTCGAAAAGCTGGTGGAGTGGGCCCGGATGTGTTTCAAACCCGCCAAATCAAGATTGATGGTGCTGAGGAAAGGGAAGGTGGAGAACAAGTTCCGGTTCAGCATCGCAGGCACAGCCATCCCAACCATCACAGAAAAGCCAGTCAAGAGCTTAGGCAAAGTTTTTGACAGCTCTTTAAGGGACACAACATCCATTCAGGCAACCTGCACTGAGTCGGATGGCTGGCTGAAATCTGTGGACAAGTCTGGCCTACCTGGGAAGTTTAAAGCCTAGGTGAATCAGCATGGCATTCTTCCCAGAATCCTGTGGCCCCTCCTCGTCTATGCAGTTCCGATCTCGACAGTCGAAACCTTAGAGAGGAGGGTTAGCAACCACCTCAGGAGATGGCTGGGGCTGCCAAAGAGCCTGAGCAGCATCGCACTCTATGGACACCACAACAAACTGCAACTGCCCTTCAAATCCTTGGAGGAAGAATTCAAGGTAACAAGAGCCAGAGAAGTGCTACAGTAGAGGGACTCAAGTGACCCGAAGGTGGCTAGAGCAGGGATCCAAGTAAGTACTAGCAGGAAGTGAAGGGCAGAGGAAGCTGTTCAGGAGGTAGAAGCGAGGCTACGTCACAGGAGGCTGGTGGGAGTGGTCACACGAGGCCAAGCTGGGCTAGGATCCTTTCCAACTCCCCAAATGGACACCAGAGGGAAGGAAAGGCATCGTCTAGTTCAGGAGGAGGTGAGAGCAGTAGTGGAGGAGATGAGTGCCTGCAAGGCGGTGGGAATGAAGCAACAGGGAGCTTGGACAAGATGGGAGAATGCGGTTGAGAGGAAAGTGACCTGGGCTGATCTTTGGAAAGCCGAACCACAATGCATCCAATTTCTCATCCAGGCAGTGTACGATGTGCCTCCAAGCCCATCAAACCTGCACACATGGGGCAAGGCAGAGTCATCTGCGTGCCCACTGTGCTCCAAGCGAGGAACTCTGGAGCACATCCGCAGCGGCTGTGCAAGGGCACTTGGTGAGGGACAGTACAGGTGGAGGCATGATCAGGTCCTGAAGACCATCGCTGAAGCCATCAGCGCAGGAGTTGAGTGGGCGAAGCGGTCCCGACCCTCCAAGCATACCATTGCCTTTGTCAGAGCTGGGGAGCAGCCAATACCTGCCAGAAGAACATCTGCAGGCATTCTGACCTCTGCAAGGGACTGGCAGCTGAAGTTCCCCAACCATATCACAGCCACCACCCTGTGACCAGACATTGTCCTAGTGTCTGAGTCTACTAAGCAATTGGTGCTGCTGGAGCTGACAGTCCCATGGGAAGATAGCTTGGAGGAGGCCTTTGAAAGGAAGATCTCCAAGTACGCAGGACTGGTCAGCAACTGTCAGCAGGCTGGATGGAGAGCGAGTTGTCTCCCAGTGGAGGTTGGTTGTAGGGGATTCGTAGCCCGTTCTTTAGTTTGAGCCTTCAGCATTTTGGGCATCGAGGGAGAGAGGAAGAGGAGACCCATCCGCAGTACCACCGATGCAGCAGTGAGGGCCTCAAGATGGCTGTGGCTCAAGAGAGGGGAGCCATGGAGTAATAAGTAGCTAGCCATCTGGACACAAGCTGGGGTCTGATCAGCCCTGGCTGGGTCACCTGGACGAGGTTGTATGATGTTGAAAGACCCGAAACACCCGATGATTCCAGGAAAATCACTGAAGATGTGTCCAGGAGCATCAATAGATGTATGTACACAGCAGAAGGAGGACTGTTCTGGATAGTTCAACACTTTTTGGTTATCCCCAACTGCCTTTGAGAATGCGCTGGTGAGCTGCCATTTTGGAGATTGAAGTTCTTCTGGTGAAGGCACCTCCACTATTCTGTTTGATATGGAGTTTCAGAATTTAGGTTCTATGACAACTGAGCGAAGGTGATGCATTTCTGAGTCAGGATGGTGCATGACTAGGAAATGCATGCTGGACCCTTGCAAACTTTTCCAGATCACACCTTTATTTTGAAGACAGTTTCTCAGCTGGCAATATAGATGTCAATTAAAGGACTAAACTCCAGCCATTCCCATCTCCAGTCTACTGACACTTCTGGAATCCTTGAACCTTCCCTCACGAGTAAAGGTGGACTGGTACCACTCACCTTGGGTGCAGAGTTCCCTCTGCTGGATCCCCAGTTTCCAGCTTCAAAAGGTCAGATCCTCACTTTTGGGGATTGTTAAACCTTACAGTGGAAGAAAGATACACTACAGTGGTTCAGTGGATGTTTCAGAAATTGCTATAGACATTTCAGAACAAATTTTGGGTTTGACATTCCATTACTGCATTGTGGAAGACTGCACCTTCAGAGATGTTGTCTTTTGGATAAGACATTAAACCAAGGCTTCAAAGATGGCAGTATGTGAGAACTGTGAGATGTGGGCATTAGTTCTTCCTCTCTGAAAGCTCGCTGGACCTGTGAATGTTAGCAGCAAGTCCCATTTGCTAGAGAGTGTTGGCAGATGACTGATAAGGCTGTGATGATTGACTGTGCCTGAGGCTGGTGGTGCAAATTATAAAGATTGACACTTGAAGGTCCAATCATTGACCTTGCAACACACACAAAATATTGGAGGAACTCAGCAGGCCAGGCAGCATCTACGGAAAAGAGTATAGTTGATGTTTTGTGCCGAGACTCTTCGGCAGGACTAGAGAAAAAAAGGTGAAGAGTAGATTTAAAAGGTGGGGCAGGGAAGAGGGAATTACAAAAGGTGATAGGTGAAACTGGGTTGGGAGGTATGAAGTAAAGAGCTGGGAGGTTGATTTGTGAAAGAGATTCAGGGCTGGGGAAGGGGGAGTCTGGCAGGAGAGAACAGAAGGCCATGGAAGAAAGAAAGGTGGGGGGGGGGTGGTGGAGGAAGAGCACCAGAGAGAGGTGATGGGCAGGCAAGGAGATAAAGTAAAAGAGGGAAAAGGGGATGGGAATGGTGAAAGAGGGGAGGGGGCGTTACCAGAAGTCCAAAAAAAATCGATGTCCATGCCATCAGGTTGGAGGCTACCCAGACGGAATATAAGGTGTTGTTCCTTCAACCTGAATGTGGCCTCATCATGACAGTGGAGGAGAGGTTGCCCGGCCTGCTGAGTTCCTCCAGCATTTTGCTTGTGTTGCTTGGATTTCCTGCATCTGCAGATTTTCTCTTGTTTTTAATCATTGACTTTAACAGGTTTGTGAGGTCAATGAGCATACCACAGGTTCTTGAAACTTAGTTCTGGCATTAGCCTCCCAAGATTTCTGCATTCCCTGCCTTTAAGGAGTACATTCAGAATGTTCACCGGTTATTTGAGGATAGATCTTGGCTGGTGAAAGCCTTGGTGCCAATTTCCTTGGCACTAGAAAAGATAGAGGCATCTGCATAATAGTGCTTTAAAAATATTATTATATTTCACAGTCTGACATAAAACAACATTGCTAGACATTCTCATATCTTTGTATTCTTCTTCAATGGCTCCTTTGGGTTGAGGATAAATTACTTCCACTTCCGTCCAATGGCTTTTGAGGTGACTGATGAGGCCAATGTTGAGTGAGTGAACAGTGAGGTTAGTACTGTCTGTATGTAGGGGTCCATGTTAATGAACATCTAGCACAGTGTTGGCAAGCAGCCTGCAACATGAGCACAAGGCATGTCTGATTCACTCAACACAACCTCGCACCTGTTTCAAGATGATAGAATTTAGCTACCATATACCTTTCCTCAAAATAGTAGAAGTTGTCTTTAAGGGCAACACTTTTGTGAGGACGTTGATTCAAAAGTACTTACGTAATGTTTCCTATTAAATTCAAACTATTAACATTAAGCTCAGTAATGACAGAATTACTTAACTTACACTTGTTCATCTGGAATGAGCCACAATCACAGATCCATTGCATCCTATTAGTATGTGTGTCTACCTAATGAAACTGTTTCATTCATGTTTTTGGACTTCTCATGATTACTTCAGCTTTCATGCTACTCCCTTCTAGATGAGAAAATGGGGGATATAGTAAAAGTGTGCATTAAAAGGGGTTTAATATCATCAATATTTGCATTATAGCAAGAAAATATGGAATATACACAAAATATACTGTCTGATACTGGAGGTGATACAGAGTTTAAGATGGCAAAAATTGGCCTGTGATATTTTGATTCCCAGGCAAAATGCAACATGATCATCGTTCAGAATTAATCATATTTTAATCTTTCCATATCATAAGAAACAATAATTTTGGCACATACTTATATCCAGAAGTAGATGACCATATCATAAAATGGAATTAAAATATAGACTAAAGAAAGAGCTTGTCCATATCAAACACGAGGAAATCTGCAGATGCTGGAATTTCAAGCAACACACGCAAAAATTGCTGGGGAACGCAGCAGGTCAGGCAGCATGAAGGGCCTCGGCCCGAAACATCGACTGTACCTCTTCCTATAGATGCTGCCTGGCCTGCTGAGTTCACCAGCATTTTTTGTGTGTGTGTTGCTTGTCCATATCAAGACTCTTTGATGGAGTTTCTAAAGCATCTGAAGTATTTGACCCAGTCAAATCTTGTACAGACAAAGAAACTAACTTCTATCAGATAAATTTCAAATAGAAAGACTGAATACTAAGAATTTGTAAATCCAAGTGTATCAAAAAGGAAAACTTTGCTGTGAATGATACGATAGTCCATATGAGATTACCACTGAATTATATGAATCATATGTTTTCTGAGAGCTAATCCAGAATGGATATTAACAGTTCCATATTGATGAAGAAAGCATTCTATTAAAAGGTTTGTAGTATACATTACTCTGAAATGATACAAAGGATTAATTTTTCAATATATCTGCAGCAGCAAAAATATTTTGACAGCTAAGCTGTTGAGGGAATTCAAGCATCTTGAATTTAAGCAGATATTCAAATACATGCAGCCGACCAAGCAGAAAATGGTGTTCAACCTTCTCAGTGTTCTTCACAGGGTACAAGAAAATAACCTCTGGTCACATCCAGGAATTTGAAGAGCAACATAAATATTTCAGTTTTGTCTTCACAAAAGGGAACTGTAACTAGATGCAATGCCAGGTCTACAATCTTCTAGGTTAGGTTGTTCACTGTTTGAATTGTGTATTTGTATTTCTCAGAGACTTTGTGCAATAGAAATGAATTTGTGAAGCATATCTGGAGTGTAAAGAGAGCAAACCAGCATGCGGAATAGAATCAAACACCCTCTTTGATGTGATGGCAGTTTTGAAAGGAAGCAGTTCATTGCATGTGGAGGGAGGGGGTTCCATTAACAGACTCCGTCAGTAAAGGAAGTTGGATAGTGAGATTCTTTTTTCCTGAGATTGAAAGAGTAGAAATAGGAATGAATATGCAGGGAACGTGGAGAGAAAATGGAGGGAGGTAGGGAATAAAGTGATCAGTTGTAGGAGGAAATTAGGCAGAAGGCCTCCATTTAATGATAAACATGCAGGTTCAACACACTTCTTCTTGCTCCTCTTTGCCGTTTGATATTTTACCAAGAACAGTGGTGTCAGCTGCAAAGTTATAAATGGTGTTTGAGCTGTGCTTAGCCACACAATTATGAGAGTAGAGCAGTGGGCTAAGCACACACCTTTGAGGTGCACCTGTGTTTATTGTCAGTGAGGAGGAGATATTATCACTGATTCACACTGACTGTGGTTTCTCAATGAGGAAGGTGAGAAAGCTGAAGATCCAGTTGCCTGTCTCTTAAATATAGTAATAGTATCTGGTTCCGCCATCTCCTCTGGCAGTGGGTTCTAGGTATCAAACTCACTCTGTGTAAAAAATATACCCCTCAAATCCCATTTATAACTCCATTCTCACCTTAATCCTAGGCTTTTTTTTGTTTTGGATGGGAAAATGATTTGGCTATCTACCCATCTATGCCTCTCATAATCACATATACTTCCATTAGCCTCCTTCACTCTGGAGAAAACAAGACCAGTCTATCTATTTTCTCTCCTTAACTAATATCTCCCAATCTAGGCAGCAATCCATGCAACCACAACCTGCCTACAGTGTGGTGACCAAAACTGCAGGTAATACCTCATGTGTGGCCTAAGCATTGTTTTGTAAAGTTGAGAAGGAACTTAACATCTCTGATATTATGTGCCTGAACTTATAAAGGCAAGGATGCCTTCTCCATCCTAGCAACCTCTTTCAGGGAACAACAGACTTGGACTCTTAGATTTCTCTGTTCATCAACTTTCCTTAGTGCCCTGCCATTTACCATGTTTGCCCTCCCTATATCTGCCATGCAAAATGCATCACCTCACTTACACAAGATATTCAGCAGATGCTGGAAATCCAAAGCAACAGACACACAATGCTGGAGGAACTCAGGAGGTCAGGCAGCATCTGTGTAAATGAACAAACAGGCAACATTTTGGGCCTGGAACTTTGGGACTGGAAAGGAAGAGGGAAGATGCCAGAATAAAAAGGTGGGGTGGGTGGGGGGAGAGGAAAGAATGATAGCTAGAAGGTCACCTCACTTGTCAGGGTTAAATTTCATCTACCTAACTTTCCATCTGATCAAATTACAACTTCCCAGTTACCTAAGAGCCAACAGAACTGGCATGGAAGAAAGCTGCCTTAGATCTCGAGGGAATTCCTCCTTCCATTCTCCCACTCTAGTTATCATGTGTGAGTGAATGGATTGTTTACTGAGAGGTCTAGATAGGTCTAGGTTGTTTACTGACAAGTCTAGACATTTGTTTAAAAACATGATATATGACCAGTCTACTTTGAAGGAAGGAAAATCATATTGTTTTCATCCAGAATGAAGGGAATGAGGTATTTTCAGTATGGAAACAAGCGACATGCGAATTGTATCCCTTGTAGCAACCAAACAATTCTTGTGCCAATTACAACTAATGCTGTGCTGGCAAAGTACTAAAATGCAGGCAAAACGGCAAATAAGAAACCTCCTTGTCGGGTTTGGTGACCTGGTGACAATTTGCAAGTCTAGGCACCAGGTCATCAAGGAATTCACCTTTCCTGACTCTCTTTGTTTTGTTTGTGACCATCATTCCTGGAGATAGAGCATGCGGTATCGCCTTTCATATTTGCGGTCTATACTGGCCCGCAGGCACCACAGAAACTGGAGGGTGACCTTGATGCTTAAGTCAATGCACTCAGATTTCATTCATTTTATGAAATAAAGTCATTTTGAAAAAAGGGGGAAATAATGATATTAAATATTTGCATAAAGTATTACGCATTCTCAAATCCATTGTACGTCAGGTTTGACACTGTACTGATTTATATTCCAATGTAAAACCAAAATGATGCAAGATTAAACCCTTCAGGAGGTCTTCGTCTGATTCACTTCTAAATCAAGTTAAATCTTGCCTTTGGGTTTATGCTTCAAGTTTAGTATTGATGAGCAGTAAAGATTTTGCAGGTGTAGAGTATAGTTCTCACTGGGTTAACTGCATTCCACCTGATGCACTCAAGAGGATTTAAATTACACAGATCAGTAGAAATCAGAAATAATCACAGCTGTGCAAAGACCAAACCTTGGCCCATTATATAGTCACATTATCACAGAAGGCAATCAGAAAATGGCACATCAAACCAAAAGCTCCTGGAAACAATTGCTTTACCAATCAGGAGGCAAGGATAAGACTGCAGGAATAAATGGCCCAGGATGCAGCTCGCTTTGGCAAAGGAGAGATCTAAGAGTGTGTTCAATGCAGTCTTCAGTAGAGTAGTCCAGTTGGATAGGATAAGTTCCCTCTTCCTAGCTGACTGTAAGAGTCTTATTTACATGGTGTCAGTTGTGGCACAGTGGGCTGCATCCTTGTCTTTAAGTCAAAAAGGCTGTGAATTCAAGCTCTACTTCAAACATTTGCACCCAAATATCTCGACCAAATCCACTCAAGTACTGAGGCAGTACAACACTGCTGGTAGGGACTTTAAACTGAGGACGTGTTTGTCCTCCGAGTTTGCTGTAAAAGTTCCTGCTAAAGTATTTTGACAAAGAGGAGGAGACGTTATCATTGGAATGCTGTCCCTTGTATAGCCTTCAACCAACACCTGGATATTATCAGAGTGAGGCAGTTCATTGTATACAAATTAGGTGCTAGGTTTCTTATGTTCACACAAGATACTAGATTACAGAAGCATTATTTTTGTAACATGATTTGAGATAACTCAAGGCACTGAAGGCATTGTATAAATATCAGCAACACACATAAAAGTTGCCGGTGAACGCAGCAGGCCAAGCAGCATCTGTAGGAAGAGGTGCAGTCGACGTTTCAGGCCAAGACCCTTCGTCAGGACTAACTGAAGGAAGAGTGAGTAAGGGATTTGAAAGTTGGAGGGGGAGGGGGAGATCCAAAATGATAGGAGAAGACAGGAGGGGGAGGGATAGAGCCGAGAGCTGGACAGGTGATAGGCAAAAGGGGATACGAGAGGATCATGGGACAGGAGGTCCGGGAAGAAAGATGGAGGGGGGGTGACCCAGAGGATGGGCAAGAGGTATATTCAGAGGGACAGAGGGAGAAAAAGGAGAGTGAGAGAAAGAATGTGTGTATAAAAATAAGCAACAGATGGGGTACGAGGGGGAGGTGGGGCATTAGTGTAAGTTAGAGAAGTTGATGTTCATGCCATCAGGTTGGAGGCTACCCAGACGGAATATAAGGTATTGTTCCTCCAACCTGAGTGTGGCTTCATCTTTACAGTAGAGGAGGCCGTGGATAGACATGTCAGAATGGGAATGGGATGTGGAATTAAAATGTGTGGCCACTGGGAGATCCTGCTTTCTCTGGCGGACAGAGCGTAGATGTTCAGCAAAGCGGTCTCCCAGTCTGCGTCGGGTCTCACCAATATATAAAAGGCCACATCGGGAGCACCAGACGCAGTATATCACCCCAGCCGACTCACAGGTGAAGTGTTGCCTCACCTGGAAGGACTGTTTGGGGCCCTGAATGGTGGTAAGGGAGGAAGTGTAAGGGCATGTGTAGCACTTGTTCTGCTTACACGAATAAGTGCCAGGAAGGAAATCAGTGGGAAGGGATGGGGGGGGGGACGAATAGACAAGGGAGTTGCGAAAGGAGCGATCCCTGCGGAATGCAGAGAGAGGGGGGGAGGGAAAGATGTGCTTAGTGGTGGGATCCCGTAGGAGGTGGCAGAAGTTACGGAGAATAATATGTTGGACCTGGAGGCTGGTGGGGTGGTAGGTGAGGACCAGTGGAAGCCTATTCCTAGTGGGGTGGTGGGAGGATGGAGTGAGAGCAGATGTACGTGAAATGGGGGAGATGCGTTTAAGAGCAGAGTTGATAGTGGAGGAAGGGAAGCCCCTTTCTTTAAAAAAGGAAGACATCTCTCTCATCCTAGAATGAAAAGCCTCATCCTGAGAGCAGATGCGGCGGAGATGGAGGAATTGTGAGAAGGGGATGGCGTTTTTGCAAGAGACAGGGTGAGAAGAGGAATAGTCCAGATAGCTGTGAGAGTCAGTAGGCTTATAGTAGACATCAGTGGATAAGCTGTCTCCAGAGACAGAGACAGAAAGATCTAGAAAGGGGAGGGAGGTGTCGGAAATGGACCAGGTAAACTTGAGGGCAGGGTGAAAGTTGGAGGCAAAGTTAATAAAGTCAACGAGTTCTGCATGCGTGCAGGAAGCAGCGCCAATGCAGTCGTCGATGTAGCGAAGGAAAAGTGGGGGACAGATACCAGAATAGGCACGGAACATAGATTGTTTCACAAACCCAACAAAAAGGCAGGCATAGCTAGGACCCATACGGGTGCCCATAGCTACACCTTTAATTTGGAGGAAGTGGGAGGAGCCAAAGGAGAAATTATTAAGAGTAAGGACTAATTCTGCTAGACGGAGCAGAGTGGTGGTAGAGGGGAACTGATTAGGTCTGGAATCCAAAAAGAAGCGTAGAGCTTTGAGACCTTCCTGATGGGGGATGGAAGTATATAAGGACTGGACACCCATGGTGAAAATAAAGTGGTGGGGGCCAGGGAACTTAAAATCATCGAAAAGTTTAAGAGCGTGAGAAGTGTCACGAACATAGGTCGGAAGGGATTGAACAAGGGGTGATAAAACAGTGTCGAGGTATGCAGAAATGAGTTCGGTGGGGCAGGAGCAAGCTGAGACAATAGGTCGGCCAGGACAGGCAGGTTTGTGGATCTTGGGTAGGAGGTAGAAACAGGAAGTGCGAGGTGTGGGAACTATAAGGTTGGTAGCAGTGGATGGGAGATTCCCTGAGCGGATAAAGTCGTTGATGGTGTGGGAGACAATGGCCTGGTGCTCCTTAGTGGGGTCACGATCGAGGGGTAAATAAGAGGAGGTATCTGCGAGTTGTCGCTGTGCCTTGGCAAGGTAGAGGTCAGTATGCCAGACTACAACAGCACCCCCCTTATCGGCGGGTTTAATAATAAGGTTAGGATTAGTGCGGAGGAAGTGAAGAGCAGAGCGTTCCGAAGGACTGAGGTTGGAATGGGGACAAGGTGCGGTGAAGTCGAGACGGTTGATGCCCCGTCGGCAGTTAGCGATAAAGAGATCCAGAGCAGGCAGAAGACCAGAGCGGGGTGTCCATGAAGAAGAGGAGGGTTGAAGACAGGAGAAGGGGTCATCGGTGGGGTTGGAAGAGTCCTTGCCGAAGAAGTAGGCTCGGAGACGGAGACGGCGGAAGAAAAGTTCCGCATCGTGGCGAACACGGAACTCGCTGAGGTGTGGGCGAAGGGGGACAAAGGTGAGGCCCTTACTGAGAACAGAGCGTTCTGCCTCCGACAGTTGAAGGTCAGAGGGGATGGTAAAGACCCGGCACGGATGAGAGCTGGGATCAGAGGGGGGAGGGGGGAGGCTGGGGGTGTCAATGGAGAGGGGAGGGTTGGGGTGAGAGGAAGATGGAGCCTCTGAGTACCCAGGAGCTGACGATGGGATCTGAAGGAGACGGGATTGCAGAGTATTGGTGGGAGAAGGGGAGACGGGAGTCACAACAGCAGCACATAAAGACCCGGCCTGGAGTTCAAGGCTGGAGTCGCAGTTGGTGGTTGTGCAATCGCTGTGAAGGTGTCCATGGTCGTTGCTGGAGTCCGGGTTTTGAATATGTCCTGAGGTGTTGGAGCCGGCGAGATCAATGGTAGGGGCCGCAATCTGAAGTTCATTCCTGCTAGCGTTGGGGCCGGCAGGCTCTGGAGTCCGTAGATGTAGGATCTTGCGATCTTTGCCTAACATGACAAAGTCAAAAAAACGGCGATTGCAGGCGTGAATCCGACGGAGGATGAAATAACGGGTAGGACCATTACAGACGGCGAAGAAAGTGTCCCGAAGGTGTGGAAGGGTCTGGGATAGGGACACCAAGTACCTCCTCATGGCGGAGAGAGTCGCCTTCAGAGCTTGACGGGAGAAGCGGCGAGAGGCAGAGTCAATAAAATGTGACTACCTGGGATCCTCAGAAGGTCCAAATTGAGAGGCTTGGAAACGAATCCTAAAGCCAACTGGAGTAAGTTGGCGATGGAGGCACATTCCAAGAAAGGATATATGGCTGTGATAGCGAGTTTGAGTCAAAGTGTGGTCGAAAAGTTGAAGAGCCGAAGAAATTACAGATGGGGAGCAGTGAGAGATGGTTTCACTGAACTCCCGTCGAAGAGAGGATCTAAACTTCTTCGGTGTAGGCATCACCGGAAGAGGCTTCGCAGTAGTGAATTTAAATGCAAACAACAGGAATTCTGCAGATGCTGGAAATTCAAGCAACACACATCAAAGTTGCTGGTGAACGCAGCAGGCCAAGCAGCACCTGTAGGAAGAGGTGCAGTCGACGTTTCAGGCCAAGAACCTTCGTCAGGACTAACTGAAGGAAGAGTGAGTAAGGGATTTGAAAGTTGGAGGGGGAGGGGGAGATCCAAAATGATAGGAGAAGACAGGAGGGGGAGGGATAGAGCCGAGAGCTGGACAGGTGATAGGCAAAAGGGGATACGAGAGGATCATGGGACAGGAGGTCCGGGAAGAAAGACGGCGGGGGGGGGGTGGACCCAGAGGATGGACAAGAGGTATATTCAGAGGGACAGAGGGAGAAAAAGGAGAGGGAGAGAAAGAATGTGTGCATAAAGATAAGTAACAGATGGGGTACGAGGGGGAGGTGGGGCCTAGCGGAAGTTAGAGAAGTCGATGTTCATGCCATCAGGTTGGAGGCTACCCAGACGGAATATAAGGTGTTGTTCCTCCAACCTGAGTGTGGCTTCATCTTTACAGTAGAGGAGGCCGTGGATAGACATGTCAGAATGGGAATGGGATGTGGAATTAAAATGAATTAAAACGCCACCTCCAACAGGATCCCACCACTAAGCACATCTTTCCCTCCCCCCCCCTCTGCATTCCGCAGGGATCGCTCCCTACACAACTCCCTTGTCCATTCGTCCCCCCCACCCCTCCCCACTGATCTCCCTCCTGGCACTTATCCGTGTAAGCGGAACAAGTGCTACACATGCCCTTACACTTTCTCCCTTACCACCATTCAGGGCCCCAAACAGTCCTTCCAGGTGAGGCAACACTTCACCTGTGAATCGACTGGGGTGATATACTGCGTCCGGTGCTCCCGATGTGGCCTTCTATATATTGGCGAGACCCGACGCAGACTGGGAGACCGTTTTGCTGAACATCTACGCTCTGTCCGCCAGAGAAAGCAGGATCTCTCAGTGGCCACACATTTTAATTCCACATCCCATTCCCATTCTGACATGTCTATCCACGGCCTCCTCTACTGTAAAGATGAAGCCACACTCAGGTTGGAGGAGCAACACCTTATATTCCGTCTGGGTAGCCTCCAACCTGATGGCATGAACATCGACTTCGCTAACTTCCGCTAGGCCCCACCTCCCCCTCATACCCCATCTGTTACTTATTTTTATACCCACATTCTTTCTCTCACTCTCCTTTTTCTCCCTCTGTCCCTCTGAATATACCTCTTGTCCATCCTCTGGGTCCCCCCCCCCGCCCGTCTTTCTTCCCGGACCTCCTGTCCCATGAGGCTCTCGTATCCCCTTTTGCCTATCACCTGTCCAGCTCTTGGCTCTATCCCTCCCCCTCCTGTCTTCTCCTATCATTTTGGATCTCCCTCTCCCCTTCCAACTTTCAAATCCCTTACTCACTCTTCCTTCAGTTAGTCCTGATGAAGGGTCTTGGCCTGAAACGTCGACTGCACCTCTTCCTACAGATGCTGCTTGGCCTGCTGCATTCACCAGCAACTTTGATGTATGTTGCTTGAATTTCCAGCATCTGCAGAATTCCTGTTGTTTGCTCTTAAATATGCCTGTTGTATTAACCTCCACCACCAACAGAGAGTTCCAGGTGTGTGTGTATATATATTTATCTATATTGTAATTTCTTTACATTAATGTTTTGTATTTTTGACAGATTTATTTCTAATTGTTTTTAGGTTTTTGTTTATATACATGCAAGAATTGCTACACAAATTAATTTCTCATTCCCAGTCAGTGAGAATGCTTGAATGTGATTGGTTGCCCACCCAGTGTGATGCCATGTTCTATCAGATATCAGCATCTTCTTGACCTGATTCCTGACACCATCAGCAGTCAGAAATAATGACTGAAACATACCTTAGAGCTTGCAAGCTTGAATGGTGTCGTGCTGCCAAAGGCAGCAGCCTACAGGAGATCATTAGCTCTTGGATAGACTTTGCTGCAAACACAGATGACCAAGCTTTTTAAATTTCATGCTAGGCAGTTCAATGTGGCCTCACCTGCAATCTTACAAAGGACCAACAGCATAAATGTAGAACTGGGTGGAGGAGGGGTACTGCTCTAGGCTCCACTTTAAAATCATGGCAAGTCACTGCAACATTACTGCAGAATTCAGATGTGGCAGTGACCCTCCTCGACTCTGCCTGCTGTTTGCCTAGCGTCATTGGCCTAAACCCCAGTTGATCCTGTCTGAGGTGATTGTTTTTCAGGCAGAGTATCTCAGTGGTGCCCCAGCTCCTTTCCAGAACTCATCTGTTTTTTGTGATCTGTTTCAGTCACGTCTGGTGCTGGTGTCTGCCTAGGTTAGCCTAGTTGGTGAGCACTAGTATGGACCCTAATACCTTGTGCAAGGACAGATGGTACTGCTTTGCAAGATGCCAGATATTAGACTGAGTGACCTGACTGCAACTAGATTAAATCTGCAGGTGTTCACTTGAGAAATGTGAATTATTACTGGCAAGCCAACATTAATTTCTCATTCTTAAATAACCCTCAGAAGTGGTTTGTGCCACATATTTGTCACTGTTTGTGTGGAAGAAACTCCCTAATGTGCTGTAGTTGTGGAGATTGGATGGATGGGGCAGATCTTTTAATTAGACTCGGTGAAAGATCAGTGAAAATATTTCAAAGTCAAGACAGGGTGTGAAATAGAGAACCTGACAGCAATAATACTCTCACTAAGTAGTGACTGTTACTCAGTCCTTTCAAGTTTTAGGGGTCTTTGGTTTGGAAGGTAATCACAGAAAGCTCAGTGGGGCACATCTTGTACTTGGCACTTGTGGAACCATTAAGTGCTAATGGTGGGGGGAGTAAATATTTGAGCTGGAGAATTTGGTAGTTAAGGTGCCGATCAGGCACCCACTTGTTCCCTCACATTATTCCTTCACATTCATATCTTGTATCTTGTAGATGACGGACAGCCGAGAATAAGTGAGGAAGCGAGTCACAGGTGCCAGGCACCTAGCTTCTTACCAACTATGTAGCTTTGGTATTTGTGACGGCTGTTTCTGGCCCATGGTGACTCATACAATGTTGTTTATAGAGAGTTAGAGAACATAAAAATAATCAGTTGTAAAGTAAGTATGGTTTATCAGACACATCCATTTTTGGAACTTGCACAATGTAAAATTTACTTGCCTTTTCTCACCACATTGCTGAATGTTGTCCAGGCCTCACTGGCTTGTAGCCAACCAACACTCACATCTTCCCCCTGCCTCCCCATTGCATGTCCTTACTGCACCCAATTCCAGGCCCTCATCTCCATTCACCTCTGCACCCACATCCTCACCACACCCAATTCCAGCTCTATCTCCCCCCACCTCTGCACCCACATCCTCACCACACCCAATTCCAACACTCACATCTCCCTTCATCTCTACACCTCACATCCTCACCACACCCAGTTCCAGCTCTATCTCCCCCACCTCTGCACCCACATCCTCACCACACCCAGTTCCAACACTCACATCTCCCTTCAGCTCTACACCTCATATCCTCATCACACCCAGTTCCAGCTCTATCTCCCCCACCTCTGCACCCACATCCTCACCACACCCAGTTCCAACACTCACATCTCCCTTCAGCTCTACACCTCATATCCTCATCACACCCAGTTCCAGCTCTATCTTCCCCACCTCTGCACCCACATCCTCACCACATCCAGTTCCAGGATCCACATCTCCCCCATCTCTACATCTCATATCCTCACCACACCCAGTTCCAGCTCTATCTCCACCCACCTCTGCACCCACATCCTCACCACACCCAGTTCCAGCTCTATCTCCCCCACCTCTGCACCCACATCCTCACCACACCCAGTTCCAACACTCACATCTCCCTTCAGCTCTACACCTCATATCCTCATCACACCCAGTTCCAGCTCTATCTTCCCCACCTCTGCACCCACATCCTCACCACATTCAGTTCCAGGATCCACATCTCCCCCGTCTCTACATCTCATATCCTCACCACACCCAGTTCCAGCTCTATCTCCACCCACCTCTGCACCCACATCCCACCACACTCATCTCCCCCCATCTCTGCATCCCACCCAGTTCCAGTTACCTTGGGGCACTGGCTAATACTCAAATCCAACTGATGATTTCATTGGACACATGCAACATTTGACTTTTATAGCCTCCTCTATACCAGGCCATGCCTGAATTCCACAAAATCCAATGTCTAGCCAATTATCTATTTACTCTAAGGGTCACACATGTAGCCATTCTCATACCTGTAGGTAATTTACGGAAAGACAGTTCATGCTTTTAAATGCATGGCTTTGGAATGGTGTTCTTTTCTCTGCTGTGAGGGAACAAATGAACACTTGTCTTACCTCCTTATTCTGTTCCTACCTTCACAATACAGATAATAAAATGATAACAGGAATAGTAATTTTTTTTCATCGTGATCAGTATTATGATTTAAACAGAAACACAAGACATTCGGCAGATGCTGCAAATCTAGAATGACACACACAAAATACTGCAGGAACTCAGCAGCTCATGCAGCATCTAAGGAGAGGAATTAACAGTAGACATTTTGGACAGTGATCATTTATCAGGACTGGAATGGAAAGAGAAGAAATAAATTGATTTAAATAGAAATTTTGGACAGCAGTGGCTCATCACAGGTTCAATACTATCTGTGTGGAGTTTGCTCATTCTCCTACTGGTTTCCTCAGGTTCTTTGTTTTATCCCAGATCCCAACGACATGTGGGTTGATTGCATAGAGGATCTCTAATTTGTGACCAGTGAGTGGGTGAGTGTCAGAATCTGGGACAAGATTATGGGAAATGGGGAGAATTAAATGGAATTAGTACAGGATTAATCTAAATGGGTACTTGATGCTTGATATGAAATTGGTGGGTTGAAGGCCTGTTTTTTTGCTTAATGACACTGCTAAATATAAAAATGAAGTGAAGCTAGGAAGTAAACTCCTATGTGTTTAATTAGAAATGTGACCTAATATATTTAAAGTACGAGTTTACTTCTAAGGTAATCTCATATCACATAATGAGATACAGTTGCAAAGCTTCCTAAATTGATTTTAACATCCAGCTTTGCTATTTCTTTGATAATATAATATTGAAAAAATTACTAATTCTTAGAAAATAATGCCAAACAATGGAATACAAAAATTAACAACCATTTAATAAAGTTATATAAGTACAAATACAAGCTTCTTCATTAACTTATTTTATTATATTTAGGTGTTATGTTAAGTCTTTGGGCCTGAAAATTACAGTTTGTAATGGCAGCATTTGGGCACTTAACAAGTGTCAGTGTCTCCTATTTACACCAATGCATTAACTTGCTTAAGATATACGAGTTAACACCATCTTAAATATTGGCAAAGGAGTGGTAAAGAAGTGTGCAAAATGCCCTTAACTGTCCAGATTGTAGTATTTAAATCTAGATAGAAAAACTAAATCCTGAGAAATAGAGAACTACATGCAAAGTAATGATGATGTCACCAAAAAAAAGTGAAACTCATGTTAGATCCCAAACAAGAGAAAATCTGCAGATGCTGGAAATCTGAGCAACACATACAAAATGCTGGAGGAACTCAGCAGGCCAGGTAGCATTTATGGAAAAAAGTGCAGTCGATGTTTTGGACCAAAACCCTTTGGCTGGAATCTTCTGCAATGAGTTTTAGTAGTTATGTATTATTATAAACACTAAAAAATTAACTTGTTAGTTGCAAATTTGCTGTACATTATTAAGAAGTAACCCTCACAGTTACACGTATTTAAACTCTGCCCATAAATAGATTGAAATTGAAGAACTACACCAGTGACAAATCATGTTACTTCCACCACTGATATAACTTTAATATAGTTACCATTTTGAGGGTCAAGTTAAGTAATATATTTTGTTTTGTCATGTTCAAAGCCCTTGCTCTCTTCTCTGTTGCTACCAGGATTCCTGAAAATCACACAAATTCACACTTTGGGAAACAAAAAAGTGCAAATGCAATAACTTGGATACAAAAAGTGTCATTTAACATCTGCCGGACAATGCTGAGGATGTTCTACGAGTCTGTGGTGGCCAGTGCTATCATGTTTGCTGTTGTGTGCTGGGGCAGCAGGCTGAAGGTAGCAGACACCAACAGAATCAACAAGGCCGGTGATGTTGTGGGGATGGAACTGGACCCTCTCACAGTGGTGTCTGAAAAGAGGATGCTGTCCAAGTTGCATGCCATCTTGGACAATGTCTCCCATCCACTACATAATGTACTGGGTGGGCACAGGAGTACATTCAGCCAGAGACTCATTCCACCGAGGTGCAGCACAGAGCGTCATAGGAAGTCATTCCTGCCTGTGGTCATCAAACTTTACAACTCCTCCCTTGGAGGGTCAGACATCCTGAGCCAATAGGCTGGTCCTGGACTTATTTCATAATTTACTGGCATAATTTACATATTACTATTTAACTATTTATTATTTGTGGTGCAACTGTAACGAAAACCAATTTCCCCCAGGATCAATAAAGTATGACTATGACTATTATTAATATTCACTATTATTAAGTATTCTCAACTAATCTTTAAAACACAAACACCTTTGATCAATAGTGTCATATCATCCTTACATGCTCTATATGCCCTAATGATAGGGCAGTTGTATGAAACAGCTGAACTTCTCAATAGAATGTGTGGGGTGTATGCTGAGAGATTCTAACATAGAGCTTCAAAATTCACCATTTTGTTTAAATTGCCACTTTCCACCAAGTACCCAAATGTACGTAAGTGAAATAAATGCCTATTACAATACATTTGGTGCAGATATGTATCTTATTGGGAAAACCATTCTCTTTAATTCGTGATTTGTGTCATATCTCAATTTGAGAAAAAACTTAAACACCACGGTGAGATCTGGAGATAGTACAAAGTGAAGCTTTAAAATGTTCAGGACAGATATGAAAATTTGAGGATAACGTATAACTACTTGTACAAATTGATACCAGTTGGGGCATATTTTTTTCCATTAGTCATATTATTAAATTTGCAAAGAGTTCTATGGTAATCAAAACTCCATACAATATGTCTTCCCACTAGTCCATACCAAAGGAGTTAGATTTATATTTTATGCAATAGAGAAAATATGATTTTCAACTGTAATATTACATTTTGTCAAAAGGATGCCTATCAAATTATCAATGAAGATATTTACTCTCAAAAAATCCTTCAAGAAATGTAAACATGAATATAGGTTCTTCAGAATTCAACTGTCCATAAATGAAAAGCAATCTTGGTAGTATTAGTATGTAGGATTTATAACTGTAGTAGTCTTCTGTATAGAATAGTTTTCACAAATATAATCCTATTTGTCTGTTTAAATAAATGCTTGAAGTTGTATGTGATAGTGTCGTTCAATAAGCATAAAACTTGTGGAAGCTTTTAATTCTTGTGAGGCACAGGTCAACATCAAAAAGATAATCAACAAACCTGTCACAAAGAAAACTCACAGACAGCTGAGATTTATTATTTGCTGAAGCCAAGCATGATATTTAATAAAAATATTCAAAAACAATATAGGAATTATTTCATCATAATTGCATCTATATTCTTGGAACATAAAATATATATTCTATTGGGAATATTCAGTAGTTAAAAATCAATGCTAAAGATGACACAGGAAATGTACTTTATTCTTTCAGAATGTGCTGTTGTATTCTTATCCGCTATTAATTTATTCAGAAGTTTTAACTATTAAAAGGGAAAATAATCTTTTCTTCAATGGGCAAATGGTTTACTCGATTCATTGGAAATCAATCCAGCTTTACATTCACTTAAGCGATGATACTCAGAGTTTGTCATCGTCATTTTTATTATATATTCCAATGTTGTAGTATTTCTGTTTGGATAACCACTGGTGTAGTCATGACCTTCACAGTAACTCTTCCACTGCTGAGGATTCCTAATTAAAAATCCAAGTGAGTTCTGATTAAAATGGGATCCAAGTCCAGTGACGTATAACTCAGGCAAGGTGAAGAATATGTTCATTTGCAGTGACAAGCACTGTGCAGATGATGAGCCATTACAGCAGGTGGTTTGCTGTGGCAAGTGACTTTTATTCAGTCAGACTTCAGAAGCCAATAATTTCATTGCCTCTAAAGAATCTTATTTAAAGTGAAATTATGCTACACAGGTTGCAAAAAAGTAATTACATTATCAGTGTGGGAATTTGTAGCAGGATATTGTAACACGTCAAATCATTTACTGTACATGTAGATTGTGATGTAGAATAGCTATTTGATTCAATATTGTTGAATATTAGCACAATCACTGCTGCTTGTGTACTGCTGCTACATGCTTTGATTTAGTGTTAAACAGAATTCTGTAAGGAAAACAGTTGTTCAGCACTAAGGGTGCCAGTGATATTCACAACAGCAATCAAACTGCAGAAAGTCCTTGCCACAAATTTAAATCACCACACAAAAGATCACAGACTTTAATTTTCATTTCATTGCAATTTTGCCTTTCCGATTCTTATCTTGCTTCGTGGCAGATGGCAAAACTGCAGTAAAAGGCATTACATGTGTAATTATGAATTATTATTAACTGAAGCTGTGATTATCAACCTTATATGCTCAATGTTTGTCTGAAAGAACAGACACTCCTTTCCTGTCTGAATAAAATTTGCTTTATACCAGTGACAGACTGGATTTCCCAACACAAGCCTGTTTGTTTCAAAATAGGAACAGCTGTGCAACAGACTGTCTGAACACAGTCCTAATACAACATGTAGTACTATCACTGACACAATGGAAGGAGCATGCCAGCTGGCTCAGAGTCTCAGTGTATTCCTTGATGATTTACCTGCAATATATCTACCTTCCCCGCCACGCGCAAAACACACGCATCTGCCTTCTACCTGTTAATTTCTTTCTTACGTCCAATTAAATAATTAGCATTGACTGCCTATTGTGTGCAGTGGCCTGATGAAAAAACAAGGTCAAATATTTAGAGAACAAAACAGCAGGTTTTAGTATTGTTCTGTGTTTAAAGACGAAAGTCATTTTCTTCCCATAAGGCACCTACCTCTTTTTTATCTATTCAGTTTAGCTCACCACCTTAATCTTTTCCTGGAGTGACCAAGATGGCTTTCACATTGTTAGGAAATGCAACTCGAACTCCTAGAATTGGCATTTCCCCAGGGGACTGTTCTGGTAGATCTCTGCACTAAAGGTAAAAGCTTCACACCCAGAAGATACCTCTGAGCGCCATGCTTGACAGTCATAGCCCATATGCTACAGGCAAATTATATAGTTAGCCACCACACTAAATGGTTTCTTCTATTTATAGCAGTAGGAGATGGTATTCAGCCTACATACCATTAGAAATCTAATGTATTTATCTGGCCTAAAAATAAGACACATTACTGCAGCACAGCTATGATTTGAGAATTTAATAATTCAAGATCAATCTTCAGCATGTATTTTACTGCACAGACACCAATGTGCTGTCCGTAGAATGGCCTAGGAACTTGGTTATAGTGTAATTCACTAAAAAGCAGTAGCTTATTGGTTTTGCTCTAAATAAATCACAGGTAAAATTGCAACAACTGCAGATAATTTGTAAATACACTTTGCCTAAAGGTGACCTATTTCCTTGCACTACTTAACCAAGAGGTGTAGCAGTATGCAAAATATTTACAGGACCAAGATGATTTTAGCAGTCTGAAGTAAAGTTATATGCGCATAAGTACTGAATGGTACACAAGGACAGCTCCCTGAGTGAAGAGAAATATTTTAGCTCAGAAGGAACTTGTCACAGTGAAAGTTCTTTAAAAAATCAACTGAGTTCTACAAGTTTCTGAGTTCAATTAGCTGTTTTCTTCAACAAATCTCTATGTTTTAAAGAATCAAGGGATGTTGCTGTTTGATGTAGAGTTGCAAAGGTCTTTGATATTGTCCTCAATGAAAGCCCTATATTTTCCACCTTTCCAGTATTGAATCTTTGGTATCAGAAAAATTAGATTGTTTTACACCTTTGTGTTAGTTGTATTAAAGCAATGAAGAAATATCCTGATGAGTGACATGATAAGAGTTGTCTCTACGACAAAAACAGCAGTTAGCACTGGCGAGCTGCCTGATGTACCTGATTGACAGATGTATGCCACATTAGAAGAAAACGATAACTAAGTCAGTGGCCTGAAAAAATAACTTCCTCTTGACAGTGCCCTGTCCCTTGACCTTTAACCTGACTCCTGTTACCTTCACTAACACAGAGCAATTGTCACAGGTGCAAGATAAAAGAGGCATGGGGGGGGGGGTGAAATAACCTAGTATTAGTGGCTTTAGATTCATTGCTTACGATGACCACAAACTCATTGTTGAAATAAAGCAAATAAGAACAAGCCATGGCCTCAGTTGACCCTTCTGAAGGAAATAGAAAAATGAATAAGACAGAAGAAAATCACATTGTAAGCATCCTTTTAAATAAACAGCTAAACACATTGGTATGAAGAAAACAATTTTGCAGAAATCTAATGGGTCTTCAGAAACTTAGAAGCTAAAGCTAATTTTGCGACAAGATTGCAAAGTTCAGAGCAACCTTTTGATCAAGCAATTGTTTTGTTTTTTTTATCCGAAGCACTACCAGAACAATAAAACTGGGATTGTTAATTAGTGTAATAGGAATTTATTAACAATACATTTATTCAGCAATTTGCAGCTCACCTTTGATTCCATCAAAAATAAATGACAATAAAAGCTTGTAAGAAAATAGAAATATGCTAAATTTGTCACAAAATGCAAATCATTATTATTACATAATGATTAATATTTAATACAAAATTAATAGCAGTTCCAAAAAGTTTAAATGCTGATTGCCAGGTTACCTAGTTACAACACCACTGTTACATTTTAAATAAGCAGCCAATCAAATAAATAAAATAGGCTCAGATTAGTTATTAGCATTACCTTGTGAATTTTACATATTGTATGAAAACTGCTTCGAAGCATAACACATTATAACATACACATACAGATTTTGGTACAACAGACTGATAATTACAAAGGAAATTAAGTGTCTTGTGTCTGCAGATTCCATTAAGCTGTAATCAGCATAATAACTTGCCTGTTTTCAAATGTTTCATTATATAAATATGTTGCCAAGCTTTCAAACACCTGCTGTATTGAACTAGTGTATTTAATTATAGTACATCTTGCTTTCTCGATATTTGGATCATCTAAATATTTGCCCACTCATCACAGTGAACAAAAACTGTACTAAACAGATTAGAATGGAGGGATCAAGTTGCCATTCAAAAACTGCAGTACCTAAAAGGCCACTGTGTAAAAGGCACAAATTGCTCTAAAATTCTTTAAAGGTCCTTATTAAGGTCAGGGGTCATGCTACACAGTTATTATTCATCCACAATATGCTTTGATGAGTAATATGACACTAACTTTTCACATACAGGCCATAGGATAATTGTACCAGCAAAATGAAGAGATAATGTTACCCTTAAAGGGCTGTCGTATAGGTACACTCTATTTCAGTCATAGCTCTCAGTGTGAAAGGTGCTGTAAACCACATCTGCTTCTATTCCTGTAATCCTGGTTCATTATTAAATCGTGTTCCAAAAGGTATTATTTTCCTATAATTTATTAGGTAGCATGTTAGTGCAATGCTGCGTGTTTCTCAGACTGCCTGCCTCTCTAACCTGATGAGATCATCATATAGAGCACTGATATATGAATGCCTCACAGACACTGATTTTAACACAGTCAACACAAAACTGCAGGGATAATTAACATCTATTAAGGCTGCACGATCCATTCAAAAATTTCTAAATCAGACTCCGTAAAACCTGTGCAATAAAATTTCCCCTTTGTTCAAGAAGTTCCCCTTGGATTTGAGTAAAACAATTCTGGGTTGCTGCCTATTGTAGCTGTGACATGCAGTTGACATGTCTCATAGTTGGAACGTAGTGGCAAGCAGGGGGTGACACAATGATGAAAAAGAGCCATTCTGTCTAATGCAAAGAAAAGGTGTTTTATAGCATATCTCAATCTATGTTCAGGCTAAAGCTGGGTCTCCAAGGTTGGAGGTCAGATCAGTGAGGTCAATGCTATTTCTTGTCAATCTTCGTTCCCTAATGACACATGAATTGGATGTTAGAACAAAGTATGCGGACTGAATAGCTAGAAGGTGAATGTCTGTTTTATTGCTGGGGAGAACTGGAAAATCTGGCCAATTGTTGCCTTGGTGGTTTGAATGACAGTACAGTTGTGAGGCTGAAAGAGGGACAGTGTGATGGGAATGCCACTTTAAATCTGAATTGCCTCCTCCACTCCAATCAGCTTGGTGGAACTTTAATGAAGTGTAATTCTCTGTCCTTTTCCTCACACTTCTATCTCCCGAATAAGCCTCA